>NC_141224.1:15457557-16072557 GCF_054856515.1 Filicampus tigris
CCCTCAATGAAGTCGATGTAGTCCTTGTAGTTATTGAACGGACCCACCAACACGCTCATGAAGTTGAGGTTGTAACTCAAGTACTGGATGAGAGAAGGTTTCGCACTGCAAAGAAACCACAAAAGAGAGTTGTTCAAATGAACAAATTTGACTATGGAACAAACAAATACACAATCAAACATGATTAATTTTGATTGAACGTTGTGATGAGTTGTAGAGGAAGTTGATTCACAGCAGAAAGGCTATATTTTCAAATGGATATAATCCCCAAATTGAAAGGACACGCTGGAAAAAAGTCTTCATGTCCGCAGCAGGACAAAAATCAAAAATGCTAATTCTGAATGCAGGCATGTAACATGTTTTGAATGATCTATTGTCATGTAATCTTTCCCATGCAAAATGATGCAATTTTTTCTCAGTTGGCAGCATGCTGTTTACATGAACAAAATATTCACCATGGTTGCATGTCCTTGTCCTTGCACGTCTTAGCTGAAGGGAGAGAGAGGGTAATTTATTCTTAAAATAAGTCCAGAAATTCGTCGAAAATCATCTTTCACCAATGTTTAGTTCAATGCCGTTTAACTTCAAGAAATTTGTGGGTCTGCTCATACCTGCAATACCAATGCTGGGACAGGGATAGAAAAGGTTGGAAATGTTGCAGGTGGCAAAAAATAAATATACTCTATTTTGTTTGTAAAACTCCACTTATTAACTAGTTGGTGGTGCTCAAAAAACACATTTCCATTACATGTTCCTGAATGAACAGACACCACACCGCACCGGCCTGGCCTGGCCTCCATTGCTTTTCCATTACAACAGGTGCCAATCAAAGTGTTGTATGATTGGGACGGGATCATCTTCACACTCCGTTGCACACTCGAAACGTGTGAGTTTCTTCCATAACATTTCAGGAGTGGTGAGTCTCGGCTACTGGTTTCGTGGTGATTCAAAATAAGAATTGCCGTTGCATGATGTGGCAGCGTCACAAATTACAGACCATCAAATGCACAGAAGCTTTTACACAGACAAAAAAAACAAAAACAAAAAAAAAACAATCTCCAGGTTTAAGCAGAAGAGACACACCCACCTACCGCTAAGACATAAAAATATAGAATAAACAGTATACATATATTGTGTTTTACAACAACACTTAACACATTTTACAACAACACTTAACACATGTGAAATTGTAAACATGGTTAAGTATTGTTGTTGTAAAGCACAATTATGTGTACTGTATACATTCAGTGTATTTTTATGATTTGGCAACAGGCAGCTCTTTCCCGCTGCCAATAAAACTAGGAAATGGCCGCCCTACCTCCTTTCCACCAATATTAGAGTGCCACTGTGTTAAAAAGACAAACTATTTGTACGCAGCAACTGTATGCAAACTTACTTGATTGCCAGTAGCTTCTGGTCTGAGGTCAGTTCTTCAGCTTTCTTACACATACCTGGTATGAAAATCAGGTTTTATTTGTTTTATTAAATCAGTATCATTGTTTCAAACTTTACACATTTCAACATCTGACAACCGGCCAGCTATTTTAATTCCACTGCTAAACGTCACAAACAAAATGTGTGTGTATGTGCATGTGCGTGTGTGTTGTGAGTGTTTTCTTACCGTCATGGAGCTGGAATGCAAGTGAGGTAATCTTCTGGGTCACTATCATCAGTGGCCTAAGCAGAAAATGTTACTTTATATTGTACATGTGACAAATATGACACAAACCATTCAATGGTTTATTGTTAGACACTATATAAGCTATTTATTGTTAGACACTATATATGCAGTTCAGATATTTACGCAGTCCAACAGCATTCATGTAAACAGGTAATACAATGTTAAAACCGCAATAAGCCCACACTATATTCTTCCACAAACTCCTGTACCTATAATCAAGTCATAAACACCACAGTTTACACTGCAATTTGAGACAGTAAGAGGCTACAAATTGCTGTACGTGTAATAATAATAATAATACATTTTATATTTATTTATTTATTTATTTATTTATTTATTTATTCGCCATACAACATAATTAAAATCAGTACAATAAAATAACAGAACATAAAACAAATTAAAATAGCAAATGATATGGGCAACATTAAAGTGGAAATCAACCCAAACATATTTTTTCCAGAATATGTTCTATGCAGCACCACTAGTCTAAACACAGCATTCTGATTACTATTGTGCTTGTAGAATTTGAGGAATCCACCCATTTTAGCTAGCTCAGTGGGCAGACATTTTGTCACTTCTGTCGACTGAAGATGACATTGAATGGTTGCTCAGGGGTCAGATAACGTTCAGTAGACCTACTGCTGGCATCTCAGGCGTACTCCTGAATAAAAGTAGGAAGTCCCATATTTGCAGGAATAATTCATTGAATGCATTTATTTTTGTACTTCAACTTTAATTCAATTAAGTTCTGAGGTGGGGGACTCAGAGTCAGACCTAAATTGCCAATTTTAGGACTTGGAACTTGCTTAGCTAAAACAAGAAAGACTCGACATGACTTTGACTTGATATTCATGAGACTCGACAGGTCTTGCCTGTTTACAATTGACACACTTAACAAGACAATGTGCCATTTGCTTTGTTTTGTTTTTCTGTGTAGTATGTGCGAACGGCAACCCACCAGTACGCTATGATGCGGAGTCAGTGTAAGCATCATGTGGGGAAATTCACGTGCCATGACCTCCAGTTGACTTACTGTGCAACCGCCCCCCTCCCCCATCACCTGAAGTGTAAAATATTTTTTTATCTGTGTAAATCTATTTAACACACTAGTAGTGAGACAACGATTAAAAAATAGAATATAAAACAATTTTAAAAAATGAAAAAAAGTTGTTGATCATTTGCATATGGTCATGTCACATCCTGTCAACGTAGTGTATACCATACACGCGGCTGATGGCGATGCCAAGTGCAAGTAAGATGACTGCTTTTAAACTTGGCCTAAAATATGGTCCTTCCACATCAATATGCAACAATTTTTCCTCCACTCACAGAAACGAATTTCAGACCAAGGGTGTGACTTTGTGGAGTAAAGAGGCCATCTCATGAAGCAAGCATCACAGACGGTGATCCGAAGGTCAGCACATATGGAGTCACGGATGATATTTTTCATTAAATCGGGAACACGCAAATGACAAAACACAAGGTTTGCAACTCCGAAGAAATATGACTACTCTCATTTATCCAGGTCATTTTGTTCTCAGAGCATTAAATCCATCATAATAGGAGTGTTTTGGTTATCTCTGAAGTTTCTTGTTTCTAATAGGAACTAGTCCGGTTGTGACAGATTCCATGCCCTGGGAATACATCTATTTTCACACTGTGAGTCAATTCCGATTTTTTTTACCTTTGTGTGACATGTATCGGATTTTTCATCCAATGTGAACCGTACAATTCCAATTGCTGATGTTATCTTTAGTAGACGTCTCCGGGAAATGACAACATCGAGGAGTGATCGTCTCATTTCCCCAAAAAATTTTGGGGACACAAACACATTCTACCTCCTACCGCCATGCTCCCCTGTCATTTGTCTGCTTGTCAATTTCTGGTGTGAGGCGCTAACATGTAAACAGAGGAGCTAGGATCTAGGAAGTTGAAAATAGAGATATGAGATGAGCCCTTACCTACAGAGCCATATTTATTTCCGTAAATACTGCGCCATGTGATGTTTTATATATGACTGAGCAGGATTGTATGTTTTGACTTATGGCTTGTTTAAACCAAGTTATGACTTGACTTTTTTGATGTTTGCAACAGTAATTCTTGGGACTTGCTGGAAACTTGACGGTTAACACACACACACACACACACACACACACACACACTGCCTCTTTTTAATCAGCTACACTCTATTTACCGAAGGCTGTGCCATTGGTAACTGTGTAAGCATGCAGGGCACATTGCAGAAAAGTTAACTGATAACGTGAAGTGAAATTACTAGTGGGCTGCCATAGTAAAAGTGTGACAGAGAGAGTTTTCTCACCCAGAGAAGTCAGTTGACAGTATCCCATATTTAAAGATAAAGACTCTGCTCACTTGGCACACAGTCAGGTATCCTATCGCCACCACCATGGAATACCTTGGAGGGAAAGGGAAGATGTTATTGTGAGAGGTCCAAAATCCACTGGGAATAAATTCCCTACCAACTGTGATGATGATGAAGTGAGACAAAGTAGAACATGTTCTCAGGAGGACTTAGAGAGATATTATACTACAAAGATACAGTACGCTACAAACATGACCAACATGCTTTAGACATATTTCAACACTCTAAACCTCCTAATTTTGGAAATTGGATTCAAAATCAAAAGAAAACATAAACACCAAGCAAACACAAATAATTTGTCGCACAGCCGCATTCCTCACATAGTGTCAGCTTCTTTTTACACTTGTATGACAGATGATGTTAAAAAAGATGAAGTCGACCTCCTCCGTGAGCCAACTCATAAGGATTTGTTGTACATCGAATGGACCCATCAGTGCTACACAGAATTTGGTTCAAGCTCAAATGAGCCAATCCTCCGACATGTACTAACAAAGCCTCGAGATTACAAGGTAATTTAAATTGTAACAAATATTGACCATGTGTCCAAGCAAAAATGTGATGACTCATTTGGTGCGAGTGTGCAATGAATTCTTATCTTGAATCCTCAGTGTGCACTGGACCTGTGCAATGATATGAATGATTCAGTATGTTAAGATGGGACACAGTTTACACAGTTCTGCACCTAGTGAACAGTATACTATGAACCATCTCCTGATGTGTGTATTGCTCCATTCACAAAAGCCTCATAAAAAATTGGTCCTGACTCGTTTGGTCTCATTGCTAAAATATTAATGTGGTTGAAAAGCCGAACACATAATATGTAGCAGAAAGATTTAAACACTTGCGCGCACACACACACACACACGGAAACAGTTCCACTGTACTTTTGATTCAACAAACTCGACTGTTTTAGGCTGACTTTCACCAAACATGCTTCACATACTTTCAATCAACAATTTCTTCTGCATTTCAACAAGGCAACAATCCAGAGCACGGGAATGTGCTTTGAGTCAATTGACCACTTGGCCTCAATAATGACATGGTTGTCTGCTGTTGCATCATTGCGCTCCCATCCGTCAGTATGTTGCCCGGCAGACTGGAAAGACAGGACTACCTAGTTTGCAACCAATGAGCTCAGTCCATCTGAAACCAATCTATACAGTCAGAAGTATAAACCCGCATACTTGCATAGCTGTGATTCTTCATACCCTCTTTTAAGATGAAGACATTCATTGTCTAAATATTCAATCAAGGGACAAAACATTGAACCTACATAACTCAGATTTACTCAACAGGTGGTCTCTGGTCTGGATCATCTAAAGACATTTTGTTTTTTAAAAGGTGCAATTTTGGGGCGGGGGGTGGTTTACACAAGTCTTACTCTAACCATAGCTTTTCTGCTCACTACAGTATTTAAAGTACAGTATCTACGAAGGAAATACAAATAGATCACATGCAATGTACTGTGCCTCCTCCCATGTGACATGACTCAGCCAATCCAGTCATTTATTTCGAGTATCTTTGCAAATAGAGCAGTGTGTGCGTGTGCGTGTTTGTGAGACAGATTTTTCAATTTTCAGCCTATTTAGGATGCATCTATTTTCTGTTGCACTCGTCCTCATTCGGGTCAGCCTATATCAGCTGATTTTGAGCAGTATTAGAATATCAGAATAACGTGTTTACACTAGTAGGGGCGCATCGAACATATTTTAAAGAATATTTTTGACTTGACTTATGTTGTAAACCACTCCTTCTCAAATGGTGCGGCGGGACCTCCGAGTGTCATGCTGGGTGAGTCGGGGAGGGGCGTGGTTCCCTTCCCTTCTGATTAATATTGCGTTGTGAAATATGAGTTAAGCAGTAAAATCCACCCGTTTTTGTCCATCTTGTGGCAGCAGTTTGGCCACTTTCTGTCCACCAAAAATGACAACTCAATTGCTCAGGGTCCAGGCAACGACCAATCATGGCACAGCTTCAGAAAACAGGTGAGCCATTATTGGTCGTTACCTAAACCCTGAGCAACTGTGGTGTCATTTTCAGTCGTCAGAAAATGGCAAAATGTCATGCAGAGGTGTACTTCAAACAATTTTATAGACAAATTATACTATGTATAGTCGCGGTGGAGAGTTGGGCGGGGCACGTTTTCTTCTTACTAAGCACTGTCTTTAAACATAATTTAAGAAATGCTTTATGCGTCCTTCCAGTTCAGAGTGAAAGTATTTGACAATAAATACAGTACTGAAATACATATGCTGGTGTGTAACCTATTTGACAGTGCCAACTAGATATTTGAGAATGAATTATTTTGTATGCTATACATTTTGAGGTTCTGAAAGTTGACTTTGAGGAATTCACAGGAGAGGGGCCTGCTTAACTTTAAATGTATGAGAGGTAAAGTTTTGGTTGGCAGTGTTGTACTGTAACTGATCTGCATTATACTGAGAAGTGTATCTCATAATTTTGCCCTGCTAAGCTTTCCAAAGCAGAAGCGAAATAAGATTTTTGACACTGATTTTGTACAACAATCATAAGAATCTCCAAACACGAAAAAGTCACCTAATGAGTGACATGACCAATGTTTGTATTTGAGTTGAATGGAACACAGAAACACAAATAACATATTTACCTGTGTACATTCCTGATGTCAGCTTGGATGATGAAAAGGTAGTTTGCAAGCACCGCAGCCAGTAAGTGAGTGGAGTACCTGCAAAGAAGGACACATGGAACTAGGAATGCCACAATATCGGCAATATCGTGATATTAAAATTGCTACGATATATCGTCGTCGTCATGTCAAGATATTAATAGCAGCAAATCTACTTAAAAGCCCAAGTTGTTTTCCATTTGTACAGTTTCAGCATCCGCTGGTGGTTAATTTATTAGTGCAGTTTAATTTGATGCATGTTTTTGCCACCTATAATGAATGGATGGATATTTAAGACCCACGCTAATCGCCAGATGAAGGGGAACATAACACATTTGAGTTCCTCCACAAATCGACCCGATTCACAATGTGTGCACGCATTAGCAAGTAAGTGTCTCAATATTAGGTGTTCAGTCATTGCAGGTCATTTATATACATTGAGGTTAATGTTAACTGTACTACTTGAATTATATGTATAATTAGGACCACAGCTACTTTGCATTGCGTAGAGACATTTTATTTGTATTTGTATTTCATATTCTACAGAAACCATACACACACAACCAAATTAAACAGAAATCAGATTATTTCTCACATGAACGAAACTATGTTCTAACCAATGAAAGGTCCCACAAATCAGTCATACCAGCAAATATTCTTTAACATCTCCATCGGCCCGCTTCAGCTGAACACAGCAGTGTGAACCTCATAGACCATGATACTATGATACTTTGCGCTGCTGAGCCACTGACTGGCCAAGCCTAATTCTTTTTGAATGTTGTCATTATGTACAAAAATTTTTTAATATCAACTTTTTTTCTTACACTATCGTGAGCTCTTATACGGTATCGTCAGCTTTTTATATATCGCCAAACTCTCCACAATATCGTGATGATTATCATATCATGAGGTTCATATCGTGATATTATCGTAGCGTGGCATTTTTAATATCGTGACATCCCCACATGTAACAAGTGCTACAGGACACCTGGGCTGCTTTGTTATTCACTGGGAAGTACGACCACCCGAAAACATCAATTCCCATATCAGCTTGATACTCATCTCTTGTTAGACTCTATGAACTTAAAGGCCAACTGCACTGGACTTGAAAGATGAAAGAAACCAGAAAGATGAAGTACTGTAATTCATAGCCAACTGTTGTTGATAGTAGAGCATATGAACTTCTTTACAGTTCAAGTGGGTGGGCGTGTTGTGGAGGATCCTCATACCGTACCATCCAAAGCAGAAAATGATGAATGTGACACCAAGCAGAGTGGCCACCGCATGCCTCACCAGGGGACTGCTGTGTTGAGGACTGAGGTAGAGACGAAACCAGAAGGCAGACGACAGAGCAAACAGCTGACACGCCACAAAGTTCACCTGAGTGGCATATACATTTTTTTTTTTAAATGGTAGCTTTGAAGGTTTGAAAGTTTAACACAGTTTCAGGGTACTAAAGTGCTGAACCTTCCTAATAACAAGAATGAATACAAAAGGTGTGATGCAATTCGCTTCATTCAGACATTGTATACTGGCATGTTGTTGTTTTAGTTTAGCTTTTCACTCTAGTCTTTGTTAGTATCCTCTGATAACCCCAAGTGTTTAAAGGGGAAATCAACCCAAACATATTTTTTTTCAAGAATTTGTTCCCAGCAGGCCTACTAGTTGAAACTTTGTTGCCTTGTTTCAACTAGTGGACTCGCCTAAAACATATTCTTTAAAAAAAGGTTTGGGTAGATTTCCACTTTAAGGTAGTGAACCCAGGCTGCCTGAACCAAACTCAGGTGAATGTATTGGACCACAACACCAATTTGGAGACTTCAATTAACTAACGTGTGTTTTGGGATGTGGGAGGAAGCGTGGAGCATGGGCTGTCTAGGGTCACTTTTAATAGCCAACTAAAAAAGGATGGATTTGTTTTTAACACCCGCGTCAATATAGTGTGGGCTTGGACCGCTTTTTGCAGCAAAACAAGCAATTCTAAAAAGTGTTTTGTTTTCAACAGCAGATGCGGTAAAGTTTGGCACGCAGGCCCACGACGGCTAATTAATATTAGTTTATGCATAATAACATTTACAGTTGTGCTAATTAAGTTAACATGCCCTGGCAAACTTTATGAAATATTGGCAATTTGAGGGAAATTGCCACTGAACAGTTTAATTTGAGTTTAATAGTTAAATTTTCATCCCATTAAAAACAAATGCGTTTTGTCTGATCACTAGTGTTTTCTTTAAAGGATGGCACTCGTCGCGTCCAAAAAAAAAATTGGCCGTTTAGAAAGTACAATAACCAGTTCATCCACCTGTTGACATTTCATTCTGAAGAAAAGTAATGGCTTCTTGTGATTATACCAGCTTTGTGTTAAATTACAAAGGTCCAGATTTCATACTGCGTCAGTAATTTATTTGTGAGTAAACTGAGACAACGTCATTATGACAGTATTCATATTTTTGGGACATTTTTATATAATGGTATGAGGATATATAAATCACGACGACGCGTCTTTCTTAAGAACTACACTCATGTGGTGACATTAATGCGACTGGGTAAAGTAGTCTCCTGTAGTAGTGTGCTTACCAGTGCAAGAGGAAATCCCAAATATTCACTAACAGGCAGCAGCCACTGAGAACCAGTGGTTTGAACCACATTGTCCATGCGCTCGCCCATCCTAAACAACTTGTGTCTGGACTATGCGTCCTTTTTGCCTTTTTTTCAACGAGGCAGTAACTACTTTGGTTAACTGTAATACATAGCTCCTCCAATAAAAGATTCAGTGAGAAATCAAAGCAGTCCACAGTTTGGTGAAGTCCAAGCCAAGGTCGCTCGGTGTTCTGCCAAAACCGGTACCTTTTTTCCTTTCGAAATCCTTCACCGCCCTTCAATCACTCCACAACTACAACTGACAAACCGCTGGAGTCTGACAGCGGAATGATGAGCACTACTTCCGCATAAACCTTCAAAAATAAAAGTCAGGCTGTTCGACTGTTGTTTTTCAATTACATGTTTTTAATGATATGAACCTTAAACCTAAAATAATAAAACAAGTGACTAATAAATTACAAGGCAGCTTTAGAGCACATTTCATACACAAGGCAACTCAATGTGCTTCACACAAGCAAAGACAGAGGTAACTGACCAGGATATTCATTAAAAAAAAAGCAGAGGGTGAAATAAAGTAGCTTCTCAATACCTGTATTACTAAAAGAAGATATTAAGATATTTTAAAAGTAAAGTTAAGAAATAGGTTTCTAAAATTTACCGAAGGGGAAAAAATGATTTAAGAAACGTTTAGAAGACCCCATGGGCGGAGCCATGGGTGGCTTGGGTGTGCACAAGTTGACAGACTGCCCACCCAGTGAGATTCATGAAAAAATATATAGTTTTAATTTTTTTGTAAATTATTATGAAATTGTTTTTGAATTTGTGTTTCATTGTGTTTATTTTATTGAATATCAAGAACGGCATAATTGTGGTTGTCTAAGGGGGATCTGAACTTCATATTATTCAGTTTGTCATTTCATTTGAATATACGATTTGCTGGGACAGTGAGAGAAATATTCAGGCCCACCCTGATTTTTCCAGGCCCACCCATTAGCCACATTCTGGCTCCGCCCCTGGAAGACCCTACTCAAAAGTATTGGGCGGGGGGGGGGCAGGAAGTCTACATGTCCTCTGGTAAATTATACGGTACAGTTTTACAGTTCTACAAATTTGTCTTTTGTTTTTGTTTTCACCTGACTCACTATCACTTTGGTTGGTCAGCTGTGATCCACGTGACTAGTAATGCATAATTATCTATCTTTAGCAAAGTAAATAAATTCCATACATGCAGTAAACATCGCTGAATGATGAAGCTTGCTAAAGAACCTGACAACATACAATAATTACGTCAACCATTTTTAATTCATTCCTAATTTAAATTATAGATTGTATACAAAATATACATACAAAAAAATGAACTGAGCTGATCAACGAACAAACACTACACATGAAAAAAATAAATAGCAGAGGTGGGCATCGTCAGTCCGGTGAGTTTCCGTCAGTATTTCAGGCCGGCCCACGTGGATCCAGTCTGTCCCTCGTCGGCGACAGCCAATCGCCGTTGAGAACATCATTTACACATCACATACAGGCGTTGCACAAACTGACACACAGCCAAATAAAGAAAATAAATAAATAAATAAACACAACAGACACACACACACACGCACAGTGTGGTGATTGGTCAAATACAAAGTAAAAACTATATAGGGCAATGTCATTGCAGTCTGTTGGATGGAAAGATGTGCTTGTGTACGTACAGTACTTGCTGTTTGAACAGAATGTGGGCCTTTTAACTTTGAGTGTAAGTTAGAGTCCACAAAAGTGTCCCAATGTAATAGAACCTAATGCAATTATAAGTAAGTTACAAATTACATAAAACCAACCACGTGCAAATGTGTTAGTGTCATGTTGTGTGTCATAGTGTTCTGGAGAGGTTTGACGAATGTTGCAATGCTCATGGAGAACAAGATTTTTAGAGATTAAATTGTGCTAAACATTGTTAATATTAACAAATTAATTTAGTTATTAATGTAATACAATGTTTTAGCCCTGTAAAATGTAATCAGTAATCCTACTTTTGGCCCACCATGTTCCCCGTTCTTAATTACCACTTCGATTAGGGTACATTTTGTATTTTTCTAAATAATTAGGCTTCAGGGTTTTTTCTCTCCTGGTGCTGAAGGGGCACTTGACCGATATGTAGAAAACAAGTATTTTAAAATATGGAAGGATAAGTGGCTCAGATAATGGATGGATGAATGGATGGATGGGAGGGTGGATGGATGGATGGATGGATGGACGGACGGATGGATGGATGGATGGATGGATGGATGGATGGATGGATGGATGGATGAGTTTGGTCTAGGACAGTTTAGTCTCTGATTGTTGGATTTGTCACACGGACTCCAAAAACACGGGTACATCTTTTTTTTTTCATTTAACCTTTATTTAACCAGGAAATACCCCATTGAGATTAAACGTCTTTTTCAAATCCTGGCCAAGAAGCAGCAACAAACATAAACATTAAATACAGTTGCATATTGAACACAGAATTTTACAAACACATTATGGGGAAAAACAATCGTATATTCTAATAAAATATAAAATAAATAGTATAAAATAGTATAAGATCTCTCTGTTTGGATTTAAACGCGTTTAAATACATTAAATCAGTTAGCTTCCATCCTTTTTGTAGCATATTCCATACATAAGGAGCAGAGTAACAAAAGCTCTTTTACCCAAGTCGTACAAGCATAGGATGGAACATAAAAGATAGTATTCTTGTATTATATTTATTTGTCATCAACGCCTATCAAGTTTAAGAGATTTAACAAGCTCAAACCGCACAAACATGATGTTTTGCATAGTTAGTTGCAGGTTCCATCTAGCGCCCCAGTTGGGGATTGCTGCACGCGTGATAGCTGACGTCACCTGTTTACAACTGCCAATGAGCACGTGGCGCACTGGATTCCGCGACGTCATTGGACAGAATCGCAAGAAATGGGGCGGAGCCTGTTAACTGATCAGCCAATAACACCTAACATGTAAATTCTGTTTGAAATCTTCCCGGGAAATCTGAGTTTCGCGGGAGGGCTCTTGAGCGCGTAAACCGTATCCCTTCATTCATCAGGCCGTTTCCTGAAGCCATTTCTCGACGGGGGAAACGAGAGTTGCGCTACTTTTTCATCCATTGCATCTGCCTGAATGCACGTACACGAGGACAAATACTTTTCCAAAGTCGATGATTCAGACTTTTATCTTAGCTTCGGTCTGATTATTTTTGTAACTATTGCGGTGGATTAGCAACCGGAGCGGCTTGAAAGTGTCGAGGCAAGAAAAGGGGCTATCCGAGAACAAGATGAGAAGAGGGATCTCTTCGGCTCCGGACAAAGTGATTTTAGCGGGTGTTGGGGGCTCCCGTCTAGAAAATAATATCATTTTGACAGCACTCTCGGATCGTTTAAACCCCGCTCAAGCCAATGCTACTTATATCCAAATCATAACGACACCGCCGCCTTGCAACGTAACACAAACCTCGAATGTATGTTTATCTGAGCCCTCGATAAACAACATTTACGCAACACCTCAACAAGCTGCAGCAAATGGATCAGGACACCGACCCGCATTGGGAAGACCGCCGGTAATCTTGCACAACAGCACGTTTGAATGCATTTTGAGTGTTACGAACAACCTAAAACGCGACACAAGGCTAGCCTGCTAAGGTTAGCCGAGCTTGTTGTTCTGCCAGCTAGCTGCTAGCCACTTTAGCCAAGCAGCTAACTAACTACCACTAGCTAAGTTGTCCAAGTGGACCCCCGTTGGGTTTAGGCGGATTTAGATAAGGAATGGACTATTTTACAATGGCTTGATGTAAACGCAAGGGCCACTGGTGTGCGAACAGTTCGCTGTGCTAACTTCATGATGCTTTTGAGTTCGCCTCAGCCTCGCAGCCAGATGGAAACACTGGTAAGAGATGAGCAACGTTAGCGCTGGCCTAGTGGCTGCACTCTTGGTCTTTAAATTTGGGGGGTTGGGGTGGTATTCGGGCGTTTTTGCTCCACGTTTACGCACTTGTACCTTTTTGGTATTTGTCGTTTCTTTTCTACTGAATGCCGTCGCTTTTGACACCACTTTAGATTCACCTCAGTTTTGTTCCCACTCGACAGGGTCATATCGTCGACTAAGATGCAAGTTGGATTGAAGCATGAAAATGAGTTAGCTGTCATGGCTAGTACCAATGTTGACGAGGCGGGGAGAAATTCTTCGTTTTCGAGGCCGATTTAACAAGTTCGAACAAGTGGATATTTACTGACTCGACTGAATAAAGTGCAACGTGATGATGCCTTTCGTAGTGAAACTCGAGTTTGTTGCCCTCTGTGCTACTTTGCACATTTCCTGTACTTCCAGCCTGTATAAACCACACGAAAAAGTGTAAGCTTTAATCGGGTGTTGGTTGTTGTAACTGTTTGTGTTATCAACAGTTAATTTCGCGAGCTCAACTCGCGTGTATGTGAGGCCAGAGCCACGAGCAGACTGGGTGAGGGGAGCTGCTTGCTGGTATAAAATGGCTGACATTTAGACTGTCAACAGGGGACGTGGTACTCACTGACTAGTCTGATTAAAATGTGCATGATGTGTTCTGTATGAGACTTTTTTTTAAGGTAGGATGCAGCGAATACCGGTGTTATTGCATTGCCCTCCAAAGCACACACAAGTGGAATTATTGCAGGAAGAAAAGTTTTGGGGGCTCTATAAAAAGTCCCTAGGCCTTGAAATGGTGATGACAACCCTAGCAGCAATGCTGGGTTTGTAAATCTCAAAAATATTTTTTAATTGTTTGTGACAAAATTCATTTTAAAGCAAAACCTGATAAGATGGACAATTTGTTCTTTTCCTGTGAGGGAAATTCGATTCGACAAAGTGATAAACTAAATTTAGTGAAGTCATGTCTCTTTTAAGGTGAAATAATTCTACTGGAAAATATTTGAAACGTCAAATAATTGTGTCAGTATGGAATTGTCTATTTTCAAGCCCCATTGTCAATTTTTTGACAATTATTTGTCAGGGCACTCATTTCAACAATACATGTTAAATTACATACCTGTCAACCCCGGGGTGTACTGAACCTTACGGACGTACCTTACCTTTACATATTTGTATATAATCTTACACATTACACATTATTTTCATAAGTGTATGTACAACTTGACAGGTATGCAATTATTACACATTAAATGCAATGGAGCAAGTGCAAAGCACAAGTTCTACTCACTACAATTACCTTAACTGAAACAAGAATCACATCTTCACGTTATGGTGCACTCCAACACACAGGTAGCCATAACCTCGTTTCATATTTTATAGAGGGATTTTTTCTTAAATTGAAAATGTTCCACAATCCCAAGCTTATCGCTTGATTGTCTTCCATTCCATGTTCTTCCTATAGGCCAAAAGGCGGCTAGCTCTCGACGATTCAGACCACCAGTACCAGTCGGAACCATCACGGACCCCAAGAGGCCGAGGGAGCACCACGTTAGCCAATGGCGCACATTTAAAAACACCGAAAAGTAAGACATTTGTACATGTGATGCAGAATTATAATTGAGCCCTAGTTGCACATCTTTGGCACATTATTTAACACTTGGTAAATGTGAGACTAAACACAGAGTTGCGCTACTGTTTTCCAGGAGTATCTTCCCATGTTTGTTTTGTAGGCGTCAAAGCCTTTTTTACACTTTTATTTTTGGGTTTATTTAAGTCAAGTTTGGCGAGTAGGAGCAAAACTGTGGTGATGTGGCCGGCCCAGAAAAGCACTTTCTTAGTGCACAGACAATGGCCATTATATAAAAATACCATTACAAACATTTTATGTTCACTGTGCTTGTGGGATGCTTTGTTTGCAGAACAATTGATCTTTTTTTTTTTTTTTTTTTGTAAAGGTAGTGTCCAATTGAGATTTGATTTACTTTTGTTTCTCACAAGGATAAATTGCAGAAACTATGCATCTATAGTTTGTAGTGTGGCCGTGGCTGCACTGAGATCTTTTGTGCTCAGGTCACAGTTCTATTTGGATTGTTTTAGTGTTGTCAGAATACATGTAACAATGTCATTTAACATCACCATGTGGCAGTATAAATGTTGAACATTTTTTATTGAATTAGAGAATGCCCGCATTCAATGTCACATTGATGGTGTTTCCATACCTTTATTGTGGCAAGGCACCCATTTTTTTATTGAAAAATCCCATGGCACACGAGGAAACAAAGCTGTCACAAAAATATGAATACTGAAAGAATGATGGAATGGTCTGAAAACACACACAAATGTGCTTATTGTGAAATATGGGCTCGTTTAGTTGAATGCAAAGCTGATATACTCACACAAAGCCATGACTTAGATTTAATTAGTCTGTCTTTCACTATGTCACTGGCATAGATGAACAAAGATGTGTTTGTAATTCATAAATAATTGGAAATTTGATCATTTCCTGTGGCACGGCTGATGAGCTCTCATGGCAGACTGGTATGACACGGGCCTTATTGTAATCACTGGTCTATGATCTTCATTTTTGGATGTTTTGTGGTTATGAATGGCAAACAATGAAGTAGTTTGTGCAGCTGTGTAGGACTGTCCCAAACTATTATTTTTCTCCCGATTAATCTATCGGCTATTTTTACGATTAGTTGATTAATCTAATAATACAGTTTTCGACTAATCAAGCCATTATTTTTTACTTTTATTAATTCCAAAAAAACACTTCTGAAAGCTTATTTAAATTCTTTGTTTATTAAAGTAAAAAAAAACTTTTGAAATTGAATGAACAGTCACATCTCTTTTAGGAAGGCATCATGATGTGTGAACATGAATGAGGTATTTATCTATACATAACGGTGAAAAAAATGTGTGCGTGCATGTGCAGCAGCCCAAGTAAAAGAATTAACAAAAATAAATAACTAAAAAATAACATCAGTTTGCTTAAACCTGAAACAGATAAAGCAGTGCATACTTAAATATTATAACAATGAAAAAGCACACATATATTAGTACAGTCACGGACTATGGTTAGCAGGCCAGTGTTTCCTCTAGGTTTTTTTTTCTTTTTTTTTTTTTTTTAAAGCAGCGGGCGCAGGACATCATCCTAAATAGTACGATCGGCATGCTGTGCTGCGCCCACAGAGAGCTTTCCGGAGCAGATATATAAACTGATGTTGCGTGATACTGTTTATAGGTACATATAACGCAGCGGAACCAACGTAACATTACCTACAAGCACCAACACAATTTGACTGGAGTGATATAGCTCCGCGAACATTAGCTACATAATGCACAAAGTTGAAACACAACACGGCGTAACTTTGACTGCAACCCGCTGCTTCGAGAAATGAAACTTAACGATGCACGTTAATACGTCGGACATAACAGCAATTTCAGTAAAAACGGGGGATATTAGTTAGATGGATTTACAATACTCCAGCTTTCTGCTTTCTCTCGTCTTCCAGTAGTACTCCTGAGTGACATTGCTTAAAGTGTTCGTTCATGGCTGATGTGCCATCATGTGTGGTACGCCAAATCAGCTTTACAGAGGGTGCGGACGACCAACTCGCTCGACCTTTCTTTGAAGTATGTCCATACTTGGGCCGTTTTTGTCTGCTTTTTAGCGGGGACGCTGGTATCCGGCGCCTCCGCCATTTCTACTGTGCGCGCTTGTTTACAACTGACGCAATGCAAGTGTTGACGTATTAATGTCATCGACACTCGAGCGTATGTACGTGCCGGCGTATTTTACGTCATCGATACTTGACGTCGACGGTATGTTGTGCGTCCCGACGTATTTACGTCATCGGCCATCGTCGAGCTCTACAGCTGTGTAAGAATAGATCGTCATGCGGCACAAGGAGATATGCTCAGTTTTTTGTGTAATTGTTTAGTATTCATGACCTGGATTTTTTTTTTTTTCATTTACATATTTACAGTGGTGTTGTTCCGATACTGGTATCTGGGGTATCCCGTTACCGCATTAAAACTCTGGTATCGGATCGGCCGGTACTAACAAATAAAACGCTGATGCCGGTTATTGATACTGGTATCATTATTTGAATGCAGCACGCATATTTGAGAGCCGCATGCGGAAGGAAAATACGAGGAGATGCTTTATCCATTACAACACAAATTTACAGTAATTATGGTTGCCATCTTAAGGCTCATCCACTGCCAAAGACAAATGTATTTGTCATTTCACAGTCCAAACATTCAATGCCAGGAACTTATTTATATTTTTTTCAAACGTTAGGGGGCTGGAAATGTCTGGCAGGGACTAGTTAAACTGAGGATCCCCTATGCTTTTGTTTATTCTTTGTAATAGGACCTGCGTTTGTTACGATTGAGAATCCAATTGCTCTCAAGTCAAATATAAAAATATTTCATCTGTATTGGCCATTGGCTTGTTGTTTTTAGGTGTTTAGTGTTTGTATGAGTTTAACTTGTTGCTTTGCACTTTCATTGCAGCGCCCAAGTCTCCACCAGAGAGGACGCGGTATGATACCTCGCTGGGCCTCTTAACGAAAAAGTTTGTGGACCTGCTCGCCCAGTCTGTTGATGGGGTTTTGGACCTAAATCTTGCTGCAGAAACTTTGCAGGTACCCTCCGCTTCAAACCGAGGAAAACCGGTAAAAGGACAAAGTTATATATTGCCAAATAACTTTTCTTCAATAGACATATGAGACAAGGTACATAGACTTCCTTAGATTGCAATCGTCAATGTCTTGATTGACAATGCGAATATCCAATGATGTGACTTTGTCCGGGCTGAACCAATTATGTGGCTGGAGTAGAGCCATGCCAAATTAGGTTGATGCACAGTAGCAGCCACTCACAACCGGTGCTAATGCTTGTGCTGCTGCGACACTGGGAGACTGCTAAAAAAAAAAAGAGTGTTTCCTGGGAAGAAATCATGGAAGACATCCCAAGGTCCAACGGATTACGTTGTTGACGAGAGGGGCACGTAAAGTTTGGTAGTGTGTTACTTTCATTTTTTAAAGCCTGACAGGAAGCAGAGTAGCGTGCCCTGCAAATTGTTGAGTGGATGTTTTGTTTCTTTACCACCTGAAGCAGTGCCACCTGCTTGAGCACGCTCAGTGTAAAACTGTACAATCTCATACCATGGCAAGGGCAAATATCAGCCCCCCACCCATCTGAGAAAAAAACACCGCCCGTCCTGCAGCAGCAACAACAGACTGAAATAAATATTCAAATTCATTCAAAGAAATGCTGCCTGATATCTTCAGATCTCATTTAAGAGTAACAGGGAACACTAAAGGTTTTATATAGTCATATATACAGATATCGACTGATACGAAGAAAATTATTGTGATTTCATCTTTAGGTGCAGAAAAGGAGGTTGTATGACATCACTAATGTACTAGAGGGGATTCACCTTATCAAGAAGAAATCGAAGAACAACATTCAATGGATGTAAGTTGCCACGCAGCCTCTATGTTCCTTTGCCCCTTGCATATGTCCGACATGCCTGCAGGAGAATCGTATTTTTAATCATTCGGCGCTCGCAGGGGCTGTAGTCTGTTGGAGGTTGAGGGGTCACTGAACCAGAGACAAAGACTGACAGCTGAAGTTTCTGCGCTGGCGGAAGAAGAGCAGAGACTTGAGCAGCTCATCCAGAGATGCAGCCTGGATGCGAAGCACATGAGCGAGTCGCCGAGCAACGAGAAATATCCTTTCTTTTTTTGTTGTTGTTGTGAGAGTCTGCTGTGATCTTAAAAGGTACAGGAACTCTCAGGTCCCAACTAATGTTTTTCTCTCCACACAAACATTACTAGCAAGCAACCACATTTAAAGCAGAAGTCAAACTTTTTCAGCCTTGAATGGCTGGACAAAAAGTGGATTAATCACTTTCTTAGACCACAAATGCAATACTAACCAGAAAACAGTTTTTAGACTTGTGGGGGCACATACTGAGGAACATATAATTGCAAAGAACATTTTTGAATTGAATTCCACTTCAATAAATGTTAAAAAATAGATGGTACATCCATCTTTGGTAGATGAACTCATTCACTGCCAAAGACAAATGAGTCTTTTCACAGTCCAGCCGTTCAATCCCAGGCATTTATTTATTTTTGTTTTACAAATGTTAGGGTAAAAGAGGGTCTGGAAATGTCTGGCAGTGAATGAGTTAATAGCTGCAATGAGGCGTCACATTTTGTTTTTTAGGTGAGGACTGCGGGTGTGCACTTGCATCTACTATGAAGCACTATTGCCAGAACGAGTACATGCACCACGGGCATGCTCACTTTAGCAATGTGGCATGGCCTTGTCTGGACAGAATAACCATGGAGGCATCCCTTTTTCTTTTTTTTTTTTTTTTCTCTTCCTCTTAACCTTTCAGTATGAATTTTTACCCCAAAACATATATTTTTTCTTTGACCAGTTGACCACATTTGCATATGTCACATATGAAGACATCAATCAGATGGGAAACCTTCATGATCAGACTGTTATTGTTGTCAAAGCACCCACAGACACGAAGCTAGAAGTATCAGATCCTGATGAGGTATGTGTTCAGACTGTCTGCAATGCGCTTCTTGTAAATCTTCTCTGTAAACAGGTTCCTACATTAGGTCTTTTTGGAGGTGGAGTTTCAATTATTTTACCTTGTGTTTCTTCAATCTGTATTTAAGTCTTTAAGGTAATATTACTTCAGTGTAGTTACTTTTTATGCATGTTATTTTTTTATCATTTGTAAAATCTAATAGAATATTTGACATTTTCTGGACTTTTTGTCAAACTTGCTTATTGAAGGATTTAACCTAATGTGCAAAAAAAATGTGCGCAGTGAGGTAAAATGGTAAATGATGATTGATCGAATTAAATGGATAAAACTCAAATATTGAATATTAATATTTTAAAAAAGCCAAAACGTATTTATTTCATAGTATTTATTTGAGACTTTGTTTTGGCCCATTCGGGCCAGGATTGGTGAACTTCGGATGGCCCAACAGTCTTGTCATGGCTATTAATGTAGAACCCTGGTAAAGATTTTCATAGTTAATGCTTGCTACAACACACACTGCAAACATGGTGGTTGAACTGTATTGGAAATAGTTTGACCTTAAATTTAAAGTATGTATTCATTCAAACAAGGTCAAATGTTTTTCTTCCTAATTGTCATACTTTTCATGACTAATTAAAAAAAAGTAAGTCTATATCTAAAAACAAGGCCCGGATTGGCAATAAATGTATTAAATCGATTTTTTAATTGTCTTGAAACATTTAGCAAAAGTAGGATTTTATTGTAAATAGTCTCAAATCTCAATGAATTAGATTTAATGTATTTTATTATTCTTGAATATTTTTTTGTTGCTGACAAACCTCTACTCTACAATTCAACCCTTTTAATATTAATATAGTGGAATATTTAAGTCAATTAAGTGAATTTTCACTGTTTGACCCTAAATGTACATGTGTCCTTAAAATTTCGGATTAGGGACCACTGTGTTTGTGTGGAGCCCCAAATAGCAGGTTACATGGTGCACATGTTGGAATCTTGGGCAATAGTGGAAAACTGTTTTGCGATGTTTTACATTGTTAATGTTCTTTCAATCAGCTGCATTACTGACAAAAAAAATGCACCCCAGCTCTTTTTTCCCCCCCTTATTTTAGATTGAATCTTTCTTTCCTCAGAGTCTATCCATCCACTTGACCAGCACAAGAGGTCCTATAGAGGTTCTGTTGTGTCCAGACGAGAATGACCACGGTAGTCCAGTGAAAAATGGCGGCATGGACATCAATGGGAACTCGCCTTTCCTCAAAGTCCTTCAAGGTCTGCTTAACCCTCATCCCACTCCAAAATAAAAACCTGCATATTGCCAAGAGACGTGTGCATGATTAGTCATTTTATTGTAGCCCGTTGGACAATTCTGCGTTCCTAGCAGTGCCTTTGTCATAGAGCAGGGGTGTCAAAGTCAAATGGACGAGGGCCAAATACAAAATTTTGCAACATGCCGAGGGCCAGACTGATAGAATGTTCATTGAAATTTTCTAAAATGTCCAGATTGGATTGGGTCCTTCGCGCCTGCTGATGATGTCACGCTTTATATTTCTGTAATATATTTCTTTGCCTCTATGTTTGTCACCCCCCTGGCTGTTGTGTTTTTGTCTTCATAGTTACTAAATAAAAAATAAAATAAAGTACATTACTGCTACTTTTGCGAGGCAGCTCGTACATCACTTCCGTTTGCGTTTCTCCTGCCAAACTGGAAACAATTTTCTGGTTGACTCGGGCTGCAAGATTGTATGAACGGTACATAATGTGAAGTAAAATGGAGAGTATCGTGTGATTGGTATGATGTCTCCATCTGACTATTTTAGAGTGGCAAGGTATGAATGTGGGTGCTCCTGTCAGAAAACACAGGCCCGTATTCCACTTGACATGTCTATTTATTGTGGTCTGCAACAACACAGACAAAGAATAACCTAGCAACATCATCCAATGCATATCCATTAGTTAACAATATGCCTAAACATTACAATTCACTGTATTAAGAAATTAAACCACCAAACAATACATGCAATACACATTCACACGTTTCATCACTAGGATAGTAAGCATACTAGCCAAAATAACTAACTAGTGTTCATCAACGTGACATCACTTACGAGAACATATCTAGGCTATTATGCACAGCAGTTACCTGACGCGAACCTAAATTATTAAACTCACCTTTTAACACACACACAACAAACGTCGTGAAACACGGGAAATCTGCAACTACTCAGTTGGCTGGCACGAACAAATTACTAGCTATGTGTCAAAGAAGGAAAAAAAAGAAACCACGTCTCTCGCTATCAACGCTTAGCGCTCGAGGAGCGTTCAATGCCTGCTCACAGTGTGGGACATCTCAGCACTACATCGAAACTCAATGAATTTATCAGATGCCAACAATTACTAATAATAAAACGTGAGATTTCTAACATGAAGTACTTCTTAATAAAGTGTGTTTTACTCCAAATAACTTTTCCCCACAATCCGATTCTGAAAGCCACGAAAAGTGACGCGAAGTCTTCAGTCGGCACGTAGACGACCGAAGTAGCGGTAATGTTCGTTATGACAACAGCCAGGGGGTGGCAAACATAGATGCAAAGAAATATATTACAGAAATAGTGGAACGAATTGATGGCGGCACGGTGGTCGACTGGTTAGCACGTCCGCCTCACAGTTCAGAGGTCGAGGGTTCGATCCCGGCTCCGGCCTCCCTGTGTGGAGTTTGCATGTTCTCCCCGTGCCTGCGTGGGTTTTCTCCGGGCACTCCGGTTTCCTCCCACATTCCAAAAACATGCATGGTAAGTTGATTGGACTGTCTAAATTGCCCCTAGGTGTGATTGTGAGTGCGGATGTTTGTCTCTGTGTGCCCTGCGATTGGCTGGCAACCAATTCAGGGTGTCCCCCGCCTACTGCCCAAAGACAGCTGGGATAGGCTCCAGCACGCCCGCGACCCTTGTGAGGAGAAGCGGTATGGATAATGAATGAATGAATGAATGGAACGAATTGGGTTATTTGTGTTGTGGTCGAATTTGTGTCTTGCCAAGTTGTTTTGTTTCCGAGGTTATTGAATGCATCGTGCGGCTGGATGGGAGGGCATATGAGCGAGAGTAGCGGAGGACGAACAGGAGAGCCGTTGCTCTTTTTTGACTGAACGGTTGTCGTACTGTATTGGCGTCGGCTGCGGCCCACAGTAGCTGGTTGGACTAATAAAAACGTGATAATTAAACTACGTCTGTGTCTTGGGAGACGCTACAATATATTTTAAAGCGTGACGTCATCGGCAGGCGCGAAGGACCCGATCACATTTGCTACCCACACCAGCTTGCTGCGGGCCGGATCTAATAATAAAGCAATATCATCCCAGGGGCCGTAGAAAACCTTCTCGCGGGCCTTGACTTTGACATATGTGCCATAGAGATTTTGTGTGTGCACGATCAAGATTGTCGTTATGTTTTTAAATTTTTACGGGTGTGTACGTCGCTTTTGTACTTGTTTGTACTACGAAACAGAGTGGGAAGAACAGGCAGAGGTTTCATACAACCAAGTTTTGCATGTGCAAAAATGGGCACAAACCGGTATGTACTAGCAAGCAGATGGGGAAGCTGATCTACTAACTGGCTGTACCCAGGATTGCAATAGCCAAACAGGCAAAATAGTTGCACAATTCATTTTGCACGTTTCTACACAGGCAAATTACTGTGAGTGGATAGGATTACATTAATTTTGCACGCACTACGGTTCATGAAACCAGAGATGATTTGCAGAGGTTTTGCATCTTTAAAGGGGGGAAGTCAACCCAAACATTTTTTTTACAAGAATATGTTCTATGCAGGCCCACTACTCAAAACATGTTATTCTGATTAATATTGTGTTTGTGGTATGAGTTAAGCAGTAAAATCCACTGGTTTTTGGCCATCTCAGGGGGCAGCCATTTTGCCACTTGCCGTCGACTGAAAACGACATCACAGTTGCCCAGGGCTCAGGTAACAACCAATCATGGCTCACCTGTTTTCTGAAGCTGAGCCATGATCACCTGAAAACAGGTGAGCCATGATTGGTTGTTACCTGAGCCCTGAGCAACTGTGATGTCATTTCCGTTGACCGAAGTGACAAGATGGCGGCCCCCTGAGATGGCTTAAAACAGATGGATTAACTCTTACTCCATAAACGCAATATTAATAAGAATGCCATGTTTCGACAAGTGAAGGCACAAAGAACATATTTTGAATATTTTTTGCGGGGTTTGACTTCCACTTTAAGTACTGCATCTGAAAGGCAGGTGAAAACTGGCACAGGCAGCAGATATTGTATGTAGAAGATGTTGGCAAAGCGAGAGGCAATGAGTGAAGGGATCTTTTTGCTTGTGTCAACAGTTTTGAAAATCCAGAAACAAAAATGAGTGAAATGCCAAAAACAAAAGCTATTGAGGCATTGTCTATTCAGCAATACAGTTTTAGGCATTTCTAAATGATCTAAGGGCTGACTTGAAGTCAGTCACAAGAAAGTCATTTTGTTGTCTGGGTCATTTCAGCGCACCGTGGAAATTGTTAGGCAGGATGCGTCAAATTCTCATGCACTCGGGACAAGTAAAATAAGCTCTCTGATTTTCCATGCTGAAAAACAAGTGCAAAAAATAGGCCGGTCTCCACCACTTTAACATTTGTTCCCAATTGCATTTTGCACCCGCTTTTTGGTATCTTAGTAAATTAGGCGCTTACACTCTTAATGCGTTTTCAGCCACCCGTGTCTTAGGAAACAATTACACAACACACTGTGGTCGTCTGTGCGTTTCTAGTTTTGCCAAGTTGCGAATAATATTGCTCCTGAACTGGTCATACATTTGCACGAAATAAAAGCATCAGGACAATACCTGTGTGTATATACACAGCACAGCGACCAGGTATAACATTATGACGAACTAGCTACATTTACAGAGAACCAATACAAGATCTATATCAAATATTCTGCCTCCTCCTTTTTTGAGTTATGTTTCAAGGAACATGACACATTTCACCATGTCAGTCATGAGGCAGCAAGTGCAGACAGAACCAATATTGATCGTAGCGATAGAGCAACGGCAACATAACGACTTATTAACAATTCAGTATTTGAACAGCCTTCTGGATCCTAACTTGTTTGTAGGTAAAGTAGCTTTTTATTTAGCTTCAATCAAACTGATTATAAAAGACTAATGAATGAGTCTCTGATCTCTTATGTACTGCAGAGCCCACCGTCCCGACCACGTCCCCTGGCACCTCCACCACCGTGTCCGTCACGACTTTCTCGCCCATCTCGTCTCCGTACACCAGTCTTCTCCAGCAAACAGAAGACCAGATGCCCTCGTCGCTGGGGCCCTTCTTGAACCTGGGGCCTCCTCTTCTGGAGCAGGACGACTACCTTTTAGGATTGGGAGACGACCAGGGAATCAGCGACCTGTTTGACACCTGTGACTTTGATAGGATGCCATCGCTTGGCCTGGACGACCTCCTGTGCAGCTAGCGCTCGCTGAGGAGTGAGCCGAAGACGCGGTGAGCTTGGAGGCCCGTGACTTTGTAGTTAGTAAAAGCCAATCCTAAATACAAGGAAGTTCAACAAAAAGGGCTGTTTTTCCCTCCAGTCCCCAGGCAGACAAAATGCCATGTTTACGCGTGGTGTCCCAAAAAGAGATTCAGGTGAAGATGTCCCATCTCAGGTTCTGGGAGGACTCCTGTGAAGTTTAAGGGAGATACTAGGTACTTAAAATGCTTTAAGAGAAATATAAGCCTTTTGTAAATGATTGCAGTCAGAGTAGTCAGACCGGCATCAACAGAAGACACCACTTGGCTTGTGAAGGGAAGCTGGGAAGAGTTTTTATGCTACAAAATGAATGCACACGTTAAGATGACCCCTAAACCCCATAAAAGGAGAAGTTAGAATCTTCTTTACAATAATATGTTTTATGTGCCCCCTCTAGTCTGAACATGGTATTCTAATATTGTATTTATGAAATACGAATTAAGCGGAAAAATCCACCTATTTTCATCCATCGCAAAGGAGCAGCCATTTTGCTGGCTAATCCTAACAGTTGCTGTCAACCGAAAATGATATCACAGCGCCTCAGGTAACGACCTTCATGGCTCTCCTGTTCTCTGGGTGTCGTCATGTGATGTTCGCAAGCTGAGACCTTAAGCACTGTGATGTCATTTTCAGTCGACAGCAAGTCAGTACAAGGCAAAATGGCCACCCTCTGAGATGAACACAAACAGGGGGTTTAATTCATATTCCCCAAATGCAATACTAATCAGAATACAATGTTTAGACTGGTGGGTCCGCATAGAACATACTATATTGTAAAGACATTTTTTGACTTGACTTTCACTTTAAGATTTTATGTCAATTTGGATATTTAACAGGATTGTGACATTTTGGAAGTCAAAGCGGTACTTCCTCTGACCAAAGTCATTTCTAAGCCTTAAATGTCAAATTTCATTTTATGTTAGTCTTTACACTTTTATTCTGGTAGACAAATCTGGGCCTTGATGAAACTTGAATTTATCTGAACAGTTACTGAATCAATTTAAGACCTACACCGTGCCCTTTTCGCATTGTGTTTGTGTCAGTGGAAGTATCACACAGCTCTGACTGGCACACAAAGTGACCACTGAGCACCTCCACGTTACATGAGCCACTTGGTGTTTTCTGCAAGGCTGTAAAAGACATGTCTAGGTGAGTAATTTTTTTAGGTTGCGATGACTTTTACAGGATTTTAAAACCGCTAGAATTAATTAGTAATATGTTGGTCATAAATAGGAAAGCAACCGCATTTAATAAAAATATTTCTCACCCATAATCATGATATGTGAACAAAATCAATACCATCCCTTATTGATCGCCACTGCTCTTGCTCCCGGTGGCTCATTAAATTTGATGACATCTGATGGTAAAACACAATTGTCTTGTCTGAATCTGAAGCTCGGGGAAACCTGCGGCTGCAGGTCGTATTGCTGCTGTTAGTGTTAACTTTTCCCCGGCCTGCTAGTGTGTTTGTGCAATTGTGTGTTTGCGTCATACGATATTGCTTGCTTAAGAGTAAGCCTGCCATGTGTAAATGGATGGATAAACGGTTTTCTAAAAATGGTCCGTGCACAAGGTACCATGGGCTACCTCTCACTAAATGTTTGACTATACAGTAGTCATCAGCATAAGAGTAAATGTCACCGTAGCTTAGATTGAGGTTACCTTGGTATTAGCAGTGAAGATCTCTTATACCCGTCTCACTTGTGTCCTATCTTTATATATAGAGTACTTTGACTTGTAAGGACACATTTATTGCAGGAGTCATTAGTCATTTTGTCCTCTGTGTGTGTGTGTGTGTGTGTTTTGTTTAGTTTTTTTTGTTTTTTTTTAATTAAGGTCATTTATTCACCCCAAATTGTGTATTCATTGACTCACTCTCCTTCACTGTGAGCTCTTGAAATGGCCATTAAAAGACATGACTGTCTCCACGGGACTGGGATCAGTGACTTGTGTCCACTGCTCAAGTGTCTACCTTTGCTTCTGTGACACTGTGTGTCAGTTTTTAACATTTTGGAATTTCCTTTTTTCTTATTTTTATTTGATTTTTGTTTGTTTGTTTGACTCATCAGCTACCTGTTAGACCCCCCCCCCCACCAACCCCCCAACTTTTCAGATTAGGAAAAACTGGTGTCTATCGATAGTGCTTATGAAAATGACATAAGACGACATAGTTCTCAAATCTTTGTGGGAAAGTACGGTGGAGTATTACGGCCAAACTGAATATATATATGTGTATATATATATACATACACAAAAGTTTTACATAAATAAAGTTGAAATACTTAGCATTTCAAGTGGAAAAATCTTTTGTAAAAAAAAATGTGTTTTGTTCGTAAACAAGCTGTATTATGTAAATGTAGAAACGCTTGTATGCTTCCAAAAAAACAACGCAAACTGAAATGGCCTCTTTTGTTGGGTTTATTCTGTCAAGTCCAAGTCTTTTTAACAAATAATTCACGATACTGTATATGGATGACCTGATTAATGTATGGCAGAGCGAGACAGTGGCAGTTGCGCTTGTGAAAGTGTTGTCATCCACATGTTAAAATGGAATGGTTTATTCTTGTTGTAACAAACTTTTTTGTCATAATTCTTTATTCTAGTAAGTGTATGACTTGTTAAAATTCCGACTTGTAAAATTACGACTTCAAACATATTCGGTTAATTATGTTTCTTTTCAGAATGGCCTTAATACTCCTTTCTATACAAGCCAACTTTTCTGAATCTGATCACGATGTTTTATCTGCTTTTGTGGGGTTGAGTCCTGGTTTTCGGAAAGTTTGTGCCTTTCCATTTGTTTCTAAAGGAATGTTGATATTTTTGTAATGCACGGTCTCTAGCGTTTCTTTAGGGCTGTCACTACCGACTGTTTTTAGACTTGATTATTCTATTGATTATTCCATCGGTTAATCGAATAATCAGATAACATTATTTTCCATTAAAATGTGTTACAGAACAAATTTTCCCCAATGAGTCTTTATAAACCAATTATTGATGTTCATTTGGTATTGCTTAGTAATTAAAAAAAAAAAACAACTAAACAGCAATTAAATCATCCAATCCAAAAGACATATTTAGATTTTCACAGTCCAGCCATTCAATCCTAGGAATTTATTTATATTTTTTTTCAAAATAATTTCAAATGTAAGGGGAAAAGAGGGTCTGAAAGTGCCTGGTAATGAATGAGTTAAGCAACACAACAGAATAGGGGTAATGTTGTACTCATCAGTCTTCTTGAAACTGATTCACTTACTGGTTCGGTTGTTGTTTTCCCAAATAGATGTTTGCAAATGTCTTATTTTGATTAAAGACAAAATACAAGTGTGCTTTCATGAAGCACTACAGAAAAGATAATTACTATCGAGAGGCTGAAACCAGAGGATTTGGACAATTTTAAGTTTAACAATGGCTCTAAACGATTACTCAATTAGTTGTCGATTAATTTGATAGTGAGACATTCCATGCCAAATAATAACCAAGCAGATTTTGATTTTAATGAAACTTGGTATACTTGTTGATAATGGTGTCACAACACTAAATTGCACATTTTAGATCAATTGGAGCAGGGGTTTGAGAGCTATGGCCCACCAAATTTCAATTTGCTCTTCAAAAAGGGACGTAACCACCTTCCTTTGAACCCTTATATTTCAGGAACTACTGGGACAGTCTTCACAAACAGGTGTTGGAAAGTGAATTCAACAAGGATTCCAAATCTGCTTTCATGTAGAAGATTGGTGCATATTTTAGTAACTTGACCTTTTTACCTAGAATTTGACCTTGAACTTGACCTTGTGGATGAACCTTACATGTTTTTATAAAATGTAATCTCAAATGTTCTGGAAAACAAACGATTCAGAGACTTCTTTTTTTGTTTAGCACTGATAAGGATTCAATGATTGCACTTGTTTTGTGAAGATTGAGCCGCTAGTTCCTGAGCTACAAGAGTTCAAATGAAAGTAGCCACGCCCCTTTTTTGCAAGCATATTAAAATTCGGTGGGCCATAGTCTCTAACCCCTGCTCCGCTTCACCTAAAATTTTACATTTAGTGTTGAGCCATCACTATCAACAAGTACAGCACATTTCATTAAAGTCAAAATCCGCTTGGTTAAACCCCATGGGTGGTTTGGCATGGAGTGACCCCATTTGAAAAATTGCAGATTAATTTTGACACCTCTCCGTTGCTTCCACAAGGTGAAATAAGTTTCATGATGACTATTGCAAATGCCATTTATTCTTAAAGGAAATATTCCAAATAACAGCAAAAATGTTATAACAGCAGTGTCCTACTTGTTTTGGTTCATGCAAAATTCACAAATTCAAACGAAGTTTTTGATTCACAGCCAAAACTAAAAAATATAAATACTGCCTGAATCTACTAATTATTGGGGAAAAAAAACAAGAAGTGATAAATTTAGATTTTTCCAATTTGGGTGAACGGTTCTTGGTCTGATGTCTAATGTTAGTGTTTTGCTTTTGATGTGTGTTCATAAGTTGTTCCTTTAACATTTGTTAAATGAGGAATTGTGGTTGTATATGTTGGGGGGAGGGCGAAATGGGATTTTTCTTTTGTACTGTCAGACTTTGTAATTGAACATTTGAATAAAGGAAAATAACTGAGCAAGAATTGTTCCATTATGGTTTGTGTGCGTGTTGTTCACATTCACCTTATAAAAAATTTACTTAAGTGGAGTTTTCACAATGACCAAATTCCATCACTGTTCAATAGATTAGCCCATTGCCACAAATATTAAAATGCATAATGGAGCCACTCAGTTCCTAATTCCAGCCTACCATGTATTTATACTACATGATTGCGGAGAGCATGATTTTAAAAAATGCTTTGAAAGACCTTAATCATAGGTATGGGAAATTAGCATAGTTTTAATCTGGATTTTAAAGCATTTACATTTGGGGCTGACTTCACTTCCGTTGACATCTTATTTCATTTGCGTGCAGCATAACAGCAAAATGCTGCTTCACTATGTTTGCTTTGAATTCTGGGCTCCACTAATTGACCCAAGTCGGCAGGCCTCGGAGCCCTACACTGAGTTTATATTTCATTGACATTTAATTAATGTAATCGTGACCTAAAACAATCAGCGATTTATAGACCAGTAGCAGAATTTTAAAATGTATGTTACAGTTGATTGGGAGCCAGTGTAAAGCCTTAACGACTGAAGTACTGATCTCTTTGTTCTGGTCAGAACCTGAGCTGCAGCATCCTGAATGAGTTGCAACTGTATGATGCTCTGAGGGAGTACGGTTAGGAGACCATTACAACAATCAAGTACAGTATACTGGAAATAAAAGCATGGAGGTTTCTCCTGGTCTACTGTTTTAATGATTGATTTTATTTGACCGCTGAAAGTCAGATCAAATCAATCAGCACCCCAAGGTTTCGGATTTGGTCTTTGGCTTTTAGGACAACTGACTCCAAGTGTTTACTAACAGCAATTCTCTTTTCTCTGTTGCCAAAAACAATCACCTCGGTTTGTTTTTTAGAAGAAGACAATTTTGGTTCATTCAGTTATTCATTTGTTTTGGACAGTGACACAAAATCTTAATTGAACTGGTGTCATTAGGGGACATCATTGGTAGGTATGTCTGTGTATAATCTGCTTAGTCATGATATCCAACATTTGCATTCTGAAAAATTTGATCCAAGAGTAGCATATACAGGCTGAACAAAAGTGGCCCAAAGACTGACTCCTTGAATGACCACCATGGCCATTCCATCATATTCAAGACTTTCAGTGGTCACAAAATAATTCCTTCCCTCCAAGTGGAACCTGAGTCATTTTAGGACTGTTCCATTTACTCAGACATAGGTTTCTAACGTTTTTAATAGTCTATTATGATCAAATGTATCACTTTCCACATGCTGCCACCTAATAAATAAACAAATAAACAAATAAATAAGTACTACACTATTATTACGTATTGTAGTTGTATCATCAGTGCTATCAACAATTGTTAATTATTATCGTTATATAAAAACGTACTGTATCTGGCTCGAATGAAGTTTGTCCCTCTTCTTGCACCGTACTAAACTGTCAGAAAAATATGGCGGACGGAGAGTTTTGACCCGTTTGTTTTGGTGTTTCAAACGCTTACTTGCACGTCTGAATTTTGCTGGATCGTGAATTGGACTCGAAGTAATCAAGTAGCCATATTTCATTTGAGGTAAGAGTAAAGTATTGCAATATATGAAGAATATCTTGGCACAATGGGTGTCACATGGGTTTTACAGCTTTACATTAAGCCAGCTAAGAGCTAGCAGGGTACAACCAAACGTGGATGACTGTCACAATAAACACATTTTTATGCTACAGTACCTGTCGTCAGGTACCGCTGGTTCCTGGCAGCCTGAGCATTAAGAACAACGATGTAAGATGCATGTCTCTGAAGGCAAAGCGATCGTGCCAAGTTCGATTGTCTTGATTTACAGCACAGTTGTTTGGCGCTGCATGCTTTAATTGTGTTAATGAGGAGAATGTTTTAAAAAAAAAGTATTTATTATTTTAATAACTGTAAATAAGAAGTTTAGAAGAGAAAGACAAACCCGAGGCAATCAGCGACAAGTTATCGGATGGTGCGCTTATCATATATTTATGGACTTTTGAAACCTGATATAAACACAGGGGCCTGTCTTTGCGATTTCCATAAACAGAGTGAGAATTCTCGGATTGAGTTGCGTATTCTGTCCATACGGCCACAATCATAAATCACCTTACCCGAGTGTTTAGCCTTAGGTAAGTACACAGTATGGTGGGATGGGACTTTCGAAGAGGATTGGTGCTTTAAATAATTTCCCGTCTTTTCTCGATTTCACATAGCCAAAGAAAATTCACTGCAAGTGGGCTAAGAGTGAAAACAGTAATATAGTACTATATAATCATAGCATATCTGCACAAACTAAATTTCACGTGGGGAGAAAAAAAAACTCTCAAAATCAACACATCAAATCTCATCAAAAATTACATTTGCATACAAAAATGACAAATTTACAGTATTTACTGGTTTCCACTGAACCAACAAACAGCAACACAAATGTATTTGTGATTGTCCAGGTTTTATGAATTTACAGTCCAAACAAAATTTAAGTTAAGATTCTCCACTTTATTTTTCACTTGAACAACAGCAAGCCATACTGTATAAGAGGTTAATCCTAATTTTTCCTGGCTAAGCGTTGCTCTTATTTCAGATCATGCCTTCGGCCTGCGACTCTCAGATTGACGACATTGAAGACATGGTGTCTTCTAGTGACCCCACTCCTCATGAGAGGCAGTCTGCTAGGAGGAGTATCATACCCAGGTCCAGGAAAAAAACAGACATTTTGAACGAGGAGCTCCAAGCTGACAGGTATATTAAATAATTTTTTTAAAAATCATTATTTTGTCGCGCACCTATACTTTGTAGACTATTGCCATGTAAATGTCACATACAAGATTGAATGACAACAAGAATACACCACACCACATAGTACCACCAAAAGCTAAAAGTGCACCAAAGAAAGAAATGTTTGAATTTCTCCCGTCCCATATTGACTTTTCCTGGTCCTGCTTCTTTTCTAAGCATCAATATAGGGGTGGGCAATATGGGCAAAAAAAAAAAAAATCTCGATAACGATAACTTGACAATATTCTACAAAAAATATTTTAGATCTGCACTTGCTTCACAGACCAATTGTGGATAGACGGCGTTTGTGAACAACATCTCTTTTAAATTTCTAAATACAGCTTCTGCAAAACATAATGATATTCTAGGACATAATTTAAGAATAAAGAACAAAAAATTATGTATAGATTTACATTGATTTTTGGGAATATTTCTGTCATTTATATGTCTCTGCTGTTATTCCATAATGATATGACATTTTGAGCTGCAGTAAGTACTGGTGTACCACTGCCAACTACCAGAGCAATCAGAATGGGAAATAAATGTATTTGATATGTGATTTGTGTGACAGAAGTGTCACCCAGTGCGAGAAAAAAAAAACGTCATCATGACAACACCCATTCTCATACATTGGCCACCGTATTCAGAATAAAGTTGAATAACAAAGCTACAATTTACAGAAAAGTGCATTTTTGCACTCATTCATCGCTGCGACATGTCGACTTTATTCATGTTTGGGTGTATCCTGGCGTCACACTAAGACACCGTAGTTAGTGCAACATACCTAATTTATTTTAAACTAAAATTGACCCAATTAAATGGTTTACTATACATGTATTTGTTGGGGATTTCCATGTTTTCCTGCTGAGGATTAGATTTTTAATATATGCCATTGAAATGTTTTAATAATGAGCCTTTCCACTCATGATCCTCTAAATGTCTTTCCAGTCTGATTCCTGGCACTCAGAAAATCTGGATGAAAACGTGGGGCTGCAGTCACAACAACTCAGATGGAGAGTACATGGCTGGACAGCTTGCTGCCAGTGGATACAAAATGACGAGTAAGAAAATGTTGCTGTGGTCAATATTGTGTTTTAAAATGATGGGAAACCTACTCGACAAGTAAAACAAATTACGGAGGAGTCTTTAAAATTCCACTCTATTGTTGCACGGGATACCGGTACCAGTACCGTACCGTGATTTTTCGGCGTCAAAAACGGCTCGATACCGTTTATTTTTTTAAACACTGGTATTGAAAAAAACAAAAACAAACACCAACTCAGTCTTAAAGGGGCGTTGGGGCCGGGATGGCCATGTTTTCACAAACAAGTTCATTTTATATTTTTTTTGATCAGGAAAATGATAAGAGTTGCCATTTTCTATTTTATCTATTCATTTTGGAGAAATTAGGGAATAAGTGACTCCATGAATAACGCCTCTCGTTAATTAGGCCAATGGCCGCGCCCCCTACCGTTCTATCCTTGTTTGGCCGGAGTCACGGGAGGAACCGTTTCCAAACTCTCCATTGGAAATCATTGTACTTTCATTGCTTATAACGTCCAAAAACGGCGATCAATTGGCACCAAAATGTATGTGGACATCTCTACTAATGCCCACTTCAACATATCAAAAGGATTAACCTCTCCGTGGCTGATATGAAAGGTTTATTTATATGAGAATGAGGAAATGTGGAAATGAGCAGAGCTACATAGATTTAGGCTGGGACAAGCGCACACTGCTTCTTTGCTTAAAAGAAAAAAAACAAAAAAACACTGCTTCTTTGCTGATCACGGTTAGGACGGGCGAGGCATTAAACACCAGTCAGGATATTTACAGAGACTGCAATGGAATTGAGTAGACGTGCACATTTATTTGGATGAGGAATGCCCCCAGTTTTTCGACCGACAACATGCCGTCCAATTTGGAACGTAAACAGCTGAAAAGGTACGTTTCAATGCGGCCACACTTGGTTGTGGAGTCAGCCTCGCTGGAACTTTTTGTTCGCTGTACATTGACGCTTGTTCAATGAGGGCTTACCGCATTCTCTGGCGGCTGCAAGCGGTGTCGGACAACGCACGCGACTGCTTGGGAAACTGTCTACCAACATGCGAGTAGTAGTGGCAAGTGGCACACCTCCTTCTGCATGTGTGCTAGAGGAAGAAGCGCCCTGAAGCTCCCGCTGCCTCTCCGCTCCTCGCTGAAAAGTATGACGTGCTAAGTGTCATATGGATCTTTTTTGCTTACATGGCAACCATTTGGCTGTATGGTTTATAAAGCTATATATCAAGGCAAAAGTTTGAACTTGGAACATGAAAATTTCCATTAATTCCTACCCTTTTTATGATTATAAATATTATTATAAGTATTATTATTATTATTATTATTATTATATCATTTGCAAATGTAAGTACACTTTTTTCATAATCCCTAGTTACCAGGTCATATACTATGTGGTGAATTTTGTTTTTACCTCCTATCCTCAGTCTTATATTCAAGAAATTACAGTGCCAACTAATAGTAAAGAAAAAAAATCAGTTATTCATAGAATTGGACAGAAACAGGAGAACAAGTTCAGTTGTACCTTTTTATATGGCCTCTGAATTTTATGTAATTATGTTGTGAAACACAAGGGGGCAGTGTTGCTCTGTTGGCCAGCCATGATACTAGAAAGGAGTTTGCCCTCAACATGTCAGTGCTCTGTGATGTGCTGTGTTGTATCCTGCATGCTTTCCAAACAGATGTGTGTAGGTGTAGGCTGCGGTTCCATACTACTGATCTGTTTGTAGGACCGCTGAAACTCATAAACCATTTGCAAAATGTGTCTGTGAACAAAACAGTTTCTGTGTGATAATGTCCTTCTCGTTGACTTCAGGAAGAAGGATGCCTTGTACAATATTTTTTGGGTTTCATTATTTGTAGTGTTTTTCTTGGCAATTTAAATGATGATTATTATTAGTTGTTGTTGAATGTCTATTTTAAAATCCAGTGGACAGGTGTAAAGTAGCAGGTTGTATAACATCTGTTTTGTAAAGGGGGCAGACATGGAACTAGGTTTGCTGAGGGGCTTGTTGCAAGCTATTGCAAGTGCTGCATTGACCGGATTCTTAATCACACTCGCTTCTTTTACTGATTCCCTAATCAAATTTTGAAAATGGGAATAAAAGAGTTTCATAATACCGTAGTTTAAAGAAAGTTTCAATATGGTTTAACTAAATAATGTTTCAATATGAAACAACAGCCTGCATTTTGGGCATTTTGTTAAAGATGAACGACACTGAGCTGAACACATTTTTTTTTTATTCACATAATGTTGAGACGGTTACATGAAAAATAACTGTGCCAGGGCACAGTGATGAATTATTTTAAGATAATTATAAGAGGGGGTTCTGACCCAGAACCCATTTTTACCTTAAAATGTTAAATTGTTGATTTTAACTTCAGCTTTGAATATTAGCTAAGGTTGTACATAACTCACCATTTAAATGCACATTTACATTAGACGAGTGTAACCAAACTTTATTGAGCCAAGGCATATATGGTACTTATCTCACGGCACACCACCGAAAATGCTACTAACACGATCCAGAAATAATGATGATCTTTTCTCAAGTTATTCACAAATGTATTTGTTTAATGTGAAATCTGGGGCAGTTTAGTTGAGCACAAAGCTGTTATTCTGTTGTATGAATGCAAATAGGCGGATCCACGGCATGATTGTATATTCTGCCATCTAGTGGAAGTGCATTGATTGTTCTGACTGTCACTATTTGCTGCTGGCATAGCTTGAGGGACCAAAGATACATTATTTGCAGTAACAAAAAGTATTTTCGGACGAATTAAGTGAAAGTGGATAATTTCGAATGGCGCACGTCTTGATATTTCACAGAACACTAATCTGACGTAGCTCACTGGTTGGGAGTCACTGCATTTGACTAATACCTGTTAAACTATTGAGTTTGCGTTACAGGGGGTCCTCGCCGAGTTTTACGTCCAAGATCTGCTCCTAGGATGATGACACAACCTGAATTCGTACATGAGCTGTCGTCTCGAATCTACTTTAACACAGTAGCAAAGACATAATACCAGTAAATGTTTACATGAAAAACACTTCACGGCCATAATTATAAAACAATGAAATAAAAAAAGGGGCCCACTGTTTTGAATGTTGTCCAACCCTCAACTGTGTGGGAACGGTGGATACGGTTGACGGTGCATATTCCACCACTCGGAAGACTATGACACAAACGCTGACGGGCTCAAGTTTAACGACAAAGTGTCCAGTAGAACATGAATGAATCAGTGCACTGAATGACCTTCAGAGCTCTGGATTCACTATGGATGTGTTAGTGCCTTTGAATGTCTACTTAGGCTGTATTCTAGGTAATCTTAAATTGCCTTACCGTCAAGGCACTTTGAATCTGTAATTAAATAAAGGTACCGTTCTTCAGAAAGTAGGTGCAGATTTGTTTTCTATTCTCGCTCTCGTTCCTGTGCGGGAAATATCCGCCTTTCTCCCAATCTGATTATTGTACATTGCTTCTGTAGCAGTTTGACAGTCCGTTGCAAATAAAGGTGCAATTCAAGACAGTATAATGTAATACTCTCTTGGTAATAAGATCTAAAGTTGGTCTTGTGGATAGTGTTTTCTTTTTGCTCGGTTGGCTTTCTCTACTTTCTGTAGCGCCTCATAATTCCTGGTTCATCTTATTGTGTGTTTGTTAAAGAGGAAGTCAACCCCCAAAATGTCTTTATAATAATATGTTCTCTGCAGCCCCACTAGTTTAAACTTGATAGTCTGATTAATATTGTGTGTTGTGGAATACGAATTAAGCAGCCAAATCCACCTGGTTTAATCCATCTCAGAGGACGGCCATTTTGTCATTTTCTGTCGACTGAAAATGACATCACAGTTGCTCAGGTCTCAGGTAACAACCAATCACGGCTTAGTTTATGAGAACAGGTGAGCTGTGATTGGTTGTTACTTGAGCAGCAGCCCAAGTAAAAGAAATAACAAAAATAAATAACTAAAAAAATAAATAACCTCAGTTTGCTTAAACCTGAAACAGATAAAGCAGTGCACATTTAAATGTTATAACAATGAAAAAGCACACATAATATATTAGTACAGTCACGGACTATGGTTAGCAGGCCAGAGTTTCCTCTAGTTTTTTTTTTTTTAAAGCCGTGGGAACAGGACCTCATCCTAAATAATACGATCTGAATGCTGTGCTGCCCCCACAGAGAGCTTTGCGTAGCAGAGATATAAACTGATGTTGCGCGTTACTGTTTATAGGTATATAATGCAGCGGAACCAACGTAACATTACCTACAAGCACCAACACAATTGGACTGGAGTGAAATAGCTCCGCGAACGTTAGCTACATAATGCACAAAGTTGAAACACAACACGGCGTAACTTTGACTGCAATCCGCTGCTTCGAGAAATGAAACTTAACGATGCACGTTAATACGTCGGACATAACAGCAATTTCAGTAAAAACGCGGGATATGAGTTAAATAGTTAGATGGACTTAGCATACTCCAGCTTTCTGCTTTCTCTCGTCTTCCAGTAGTACTCCTGAGTGACGTCGCTTAAAGTGTTCGTTCATGGCTGATGTGCCATCATGTGTGGTACGCCAAATCAGCTTTACAGAGGGCGCAGACGACCAACTTGCTCGACCTTTCTTTGAAGTATGTCCATACTTTGGATGTTTTTGTCTGCTTTTTTAGCCGGGTCGCTGGTATCCAGCGCCTCCGCCATTTCTACTGTGCGCACTTGTTTACAACTGACGCAATGCACGTGTTGACGTATTTACATCATCGACACTCGAGCGTACGTACGTGCCGACGTATTTTATGTCATCGATACTTGACGTCGACGGTATGTTGTGCGTCCCGACGTTTTTACGTCAATGGCCACGTTGACTATGCCGACTAGTCGGGACAGCTCTAATGTGATTATATGAACAGATTCAGTCTTATCATACCATTGTTGTTGTGTCATAAGTCTTCTTGGTTGGTATTCTTTTATGCAGTTAAGTAGTTTGCGGCTTCACCAACCATTGGGGAATATGATTTCCCTCCATTGTCTACCCATTTCTGCCATGTCTGCAGGGTAGTGATTAAGGGGAAGCGGCTCTCTGCTAAAGCTGAAGGATTAGTTTGATTCCCGTTTCGTTCTCCTCGCCAGTCTTCCGTCTTTCCCTCTTTCATAGCGTCTCCTTTTCTCTTACCTCATACTTTGAGAGGCCCAACCCCTTGCTTTCTGAGTGAGCATTGTTCGTTGAGATTGGCGGAAGGAGAAATTGTCTGTCATGGACAGAATTGACAGTGATTATTAGTTAAGGTTTTTGTGCCGTTGTGTGTGTTGGATGCAATGCAGTGGAATTGGCTCGAATGGTTTGAGATTTCTGCACGTGTATGGAAGAGAGGAATGATGTAGAATATCAAGGTCAGAGGGATGTAATGCTTCTTACTGAACACATCTAGCTGATTGATCATTTTTGTGTGTTGTGCGTCTTTACAAGACAAACCAGCTGACGTCATCTGTGCATCGGATCGATGCCGCATCGTGAAATAAACAGTTTTAGACAAAGACCAAGCTATAAAAAACATGACATCACCTTCTCTCCCTCCCTCACATTCTCTCCTGCCTCTCTTTCTGTCGTACTCCCCCCTCCCCTAACTCTTTCATTCTTTCTCCAACTATGACATCACCTGGGGTGAAGCGTAGTAGCAGTTGTTGTGGCGGCCTCTAGATGGCAGCCTTACCCCAAGAGAAGTGGAAAGACAGGATGAGGTCATCCATTCTATGTAAATAACCTTTTCTTTTCTCATTCACAGTTTTCCAATGTGTAACTTTTTTTTTCCACACTGTGAGTTAAATCAAAAGTCTTATTTGTGTAATACAAATGCAAAGCCAAGTCTTTTTTGCATGCTCTCTTCAATGTTACCCACAAGGGAGCACATCATCCCCAGTCCATTGAGTTAGTCAATGCATGTTAAATAGAAATTGAAATGTCGTATCACACAATTCAAAGTCTTTTGTCTCAATTGGTTCAACAAAACGGCAGCGTTTTGAAGGCTGCTTTGCTTTCATTGTGTTGACACCTGCTCAACTGCCTGGGCTTGAGTGTATGCTGGCCCACATGCTTCATGTCTCCCACTGTGCGACCAAAGAGGGCACTGTTAACCTGCACTAGCACGCTGGCAGCAAACGAGCCAGTTGAGGGTTTCGGAACAATGTGCCAGAAATTGACTTCATAGAAAGGCGTGTACATAAATGTGCACATGCAATCCTGCTCTCCCTCCCTGTCCCCGTCCGTCGCTGCCAGCCGTCCTCACACAAAACACTTCAGTTATGAGTTTTACATAGCGGTTAGGCAAAATGACTCCCTTGTACACAGTGTCAGCCAAATGGGCTGCTCTTAGTTCCTTGTTTGGACACAGGCAGTTGGAGGATATGGCTTCACACAGGGGGGTGTGAGGTGTTTTGCTAACAACAACACATCTGCAGGTATTAAAGCTCGGATAAACATTTTTTCTTTTTTAGTTTCCTGCACAGGAGTTAATTATTGCAAATGTCTCAATGAAAGACAATATTAACGCTCCTTGAACTGAGGCCCTTGAAGAAGGAAGAATGTCCTTTTATGGCATTTGAAAGAACAAGTAGTTTTACAGGTTCATCCATCACATATGTAATATGTATATTTGGAAATGTTCAAACTTGTCATATCATTTTTTTTTCCCATACAGCACTTGTTTTTCAGCCTTTCCGAGTGATTGTATTACATCACTGCAGAATGTTCTCGCTTTAGTGTGTGCGTGTAGACATCGCATACGCAGCACCTCATTCATTCATAAATCGGAGGGTGAGGCTCCTTCCGATTGGCTGACCGCGTGCTACGCAACATTACGCGCCGCCGTGTCATAGTGAGCGAAGCCTTAAAATGTTCCCTCTAACTCCGCCTCTCACATTCACAAACGCGCACACTTGGCCGTCCGACAGACACACACTTTCAGAGGTAGTGAGAAGTGGTTCGATATAGGGCGAATGTGTGATGTGATGTGTGTGTGTGTGTGTGTGCTTCTTGACAGCTGTCAGTTTGTAAGATCAGATGGGCTGTCTGTCTTTCCGCTAACTCGCTGCCATACGTGTCCGACAGTCCACTCCGCCTGCTCGGAGAGGGAAAATGGTGTCGGGGGAAAGCGATGTAAGGAAAAGAGGAGAGGATGTATCCGCGGGATCATGGATCAAGGGCGCAGCCGAAAGAGGCAGATGCAAAATTTAAAGCAGCAGAAACAGACACTAGTGAGACGCTCAGCTGACTATATGGCGCAGTAGCTCAAGCGCTTTGAAGGTAAAGCGATAGTACCAATAAGCAACTGAACCAGACACAGGATGTAATGAATATAATGTATGCTGGCTTATATAAGTGCATACACTTAAATATTGTTTATCACACTATTTGCATTAGGTTCTATTTATACTAAGACTCTAAAAGCGCTAGAGCAGGCATATGACGGCTGGGGCGGTTGTTAATATGTAAATATGGATATGCAAATTCATTTGTTGACAGGGTTAAACCACTCTGAATATTAAAGTTGTCACATAAAGACATGGAATGCCTAATCATCACTTACTGAGGCGCTGTCTTTTTACATTTTTAGCCTCAAATAAACACATAAGCGCACATAACTAATGATGCATTTATCATTTTGTACTTGAAGTGGAGAAAAAAAAAATCAAATGCGGGATCACTTACTTGCATCTTCTGTCTAGCAAACAGGCATGCAAAAAAAACCCAAAAAAAAAACATTTTCTATGGCCTGGAATTCCTTAAAGCCCACAAACAGACCATGAGTCCAGGCCGTCGAGTATAACCATTTAGAAGGCAGGAAATTGGAGTGATCCCAACCCCTGTGTGTGCGTGTTTGGGTGATCCTACAAGGTGACCCTCATGTATGCAGCACCCAGGAACCTTTTAGAAGCAATGGGATTAGGTAACCCAGCCTGGCCTGCTTTTAAAATTCCCTCGAGAGAAATAGGGATAGAGAAAAGAGGAGAGTGGGATTGCACGAGGAAAGGAGGGATCATCGCTCAATCTCATCTATTGATTACTCTGAGGGAAGGAATTTTGACCATGTCGAAAATGTAATGAAAGCTGCTACTGTTGAAAACACGAGACAAAAAAAAGTAGTGACAGTTTCTCTTTGTTTACATGACAACAGCGTATTTGAAAAGTTGTCTCAGACAGGACGTTATTGAAAACAGTTGCAGTTTAGCATTTGCACGTATACGCTGTTAATGGCCAACTGTGAAAGTGGAAGACGTGGATGGAGTGGTCAGACTGCGTGAGCGAGCATGTCAGTCAAACAGGATTTGTTTAACACAGCTCTGTTGTACTATTTCTGCTTCTCCGGCAATGTGTACCTTTACTTCACTGCTATTACGCCGCATTAGAATGGACTAACGCTGCAACTACCCATTATTTGAAGAATCTTAATCCGTTGATTATTTTGTCAATCAATCACTGAATCAGATTTAAAAAGAAAACATTTTTTCATTTCTAGCCCTGTGGTCAAAATCAGGACATTATTTTTTTTTGACAGTGCAGAAAATGCTTAAACATAAATAAAGAATGATTCAATTACTGGTTTGGTAAATCACATGTCAGAAAATCAGCAAAAATGTGAAAAGCAGATGTTTGTAAATGTTTTAATTTGAATCAATGTCAAGCTAATCAGTCTTCTTTCATGGAGGACTACACAAATTTACTGTTGAGAGGTTGACCTTCCAAGGTTTTGGACATTTTCAAATTAAGAAGAAGTCAACCCAAACATATATTTTTTTAAGAATATGTTCTATACAGGCCCACTAGTTGAAACATGACGTTCTGATTATTATTGAGGTTATGGAAAATGAGTTAAGCAGCAAATACTTCTGTCGACTGAAAATGACATCGAAGTTGCTCAAGGCTCAGGTAACGACCAATCACAGCTCACCTGTTTTCTGAAGCTGAGCCATGATTGTCGTTATCCAAGCCCTGCGCATCTGTGATGTCATTTTCAATCGCCAGAAGTGACAAAATGGCCGCTCCTGAGAGCAAAAAACGGGTGGATTAACTCTTATTCCATAAATGCAATATTAATCAGAATGCCTTGTTTCAGCTAGTGGTCCTGCATAGAACATATTCTTGAAAAAAAAAGTTTGGGTTGACTGGGTCTCTAAATGATTAATCGATTCATCAAAAATAATGACGTGAAGATAAGCAAGGATCATCACTCTGCTATACCAGTGTTTCCCAACATTTCTTGAGCCAATTCACCCATTTTACATAAGAAATATCTCACGGCACACCACCCCAAAAAAATACTGAAATAATGATGATCTCGTCTGGATTTACTCACAAATTAACTCACTTAGTGTGGAACCGTCCCAGGTTACATACTAGGTGAGTGAGTGCTTTATTGACACAAAGCTGATATACTGCAGTGTACTTGGAGGAAGCCATGACATATTCTGGATACACAGATTTATTGTACCTTCTAACATCTAATGGAAGAGCATAGATTTGTTGTGCTGTTCACTGTATGTCGCTGGCATAGATAAATGAACAAATACATATTTGTAATTGCTAAATCATTTTTGGACAAGTTAAAGGAAATTGGCACCCCTGATGATCTCTCACGGCTCACTATTCACCGTGGTTGGGAACCACTGCTCTCTACGCTGTTTCTGAAGACAGATAGACTTAATCCTGTGAGGTAGATCTCTTAAATTAAGAACAATATACAATTTCTAAGATGCTCGCCCAAATGGATGTTGATGTCTTGTTTCCCAAACTACAAACGCAATCGGATAGATAGAGCCAAGATAGTCAAAACGGTATTTACAGTGTTTATATTTCTATGCACGCCATGTCCTAATGAAGCTACATGGGGATAAATGATTGGAGATGCTGGAAATGGGATTTCCCACCAGGTTTTGGGTGGTTGGGGGCTGTATTCCCTATTCCCCATAGAAGTCATCCTGACAGTCACCCCTTGTTATCCCAGGAAAACTGCCTGCAATCTGCGGGGATTTGAAATATCCCAGAAGGCATATATTGGGAGTACGGTGGATGTGATTTCAGCAATGGTATAAAGAATGAGCCGTTGGATCAACAGGGAGCAGGAATAATTGAACAAGCTCAGAAAAAAACTAATTTCGGATCACCGCCAGATAAATGGAGTTATATTTAGCTTTTTGGAAGTTGTCTCTGCTTTCTCTTCTTAGAGGATACATTTTGAAAGCGTGTACCTGACTTCTTGACGGTCGCTCGGAAAGAACTAAAGACAAATCGATATGCTTTGACGTTTTCTTTGTCCGGTTGTCATTTTGTCTCTCTTTTGGAATAATTAGCTTGTCTGTTCCATTAAAAAAAATGGTCCTTTTGGTCTGTCTATCGACTAATTTGCCCTCTTCTTTATTTTCCCCGTCGTCTCGATTCAACAAAAACAAATGTGTAATTTCTCTCATGAAGACGAAATCAACGCTTGAAAGGCGATAGCAATTATTGTGACGTGAGGCTGAATGTGTGGTGGTGAGTTAGTACGAAGCAAGAGAAATCCAGAATGAGGTCTTCAAGGGCATGCAACAAATAGTTTTTCAAGGCCGCCTTCAAGTCCAACCAGCCCCCACCCACCCTTTCCCTTTTTGTGTTGTTTTGGAAGATGACCCCTGTTTTCTGTCATAGGCTCCAGTTCTCGGGCATGAGTGGCATTATTTGCTGACCACCTGCTGAAATGGAAAGCAAAGTGCGCATGTTCATTTAAGACCACCTGTCGAAGAGAAGCCCTGGCTACATGTATGTGATTGAACAATGTTCGGGCTTACCGGTTTGTATGGTGTATGAAGGACCCGTGGAAAAAGGAATATGATCGCAGTTGGGAAGGTTTAAAGAATTCAAATGTTTTGCAGAGTGTAAGACTACTGGTGTGTGTATGGGCATGTCATTGGTTTTGTAATAAATTAATTCTAGACGTTCCTGTTTTAATCTTTCCTTCATACATATAAATGACTTGGCTATGTGTTAGATTTCCATGTGAGAGCACAGATATTAGATAAAGTGGAGTTAAAAGCTGTGAATGATTTGAGCAGCGGGTTTAATTTGAATCAGCGTCGGACAAAGTAACCTTGATCACCAAGCAGAAAAAAAAATGATTGGAGACATTGGCAAGACCTTGCTTGACCAAAGAAAAGCTGCATGAATATACACTAAGCCGCTCATTGTGTGTGTGCGTGCAGCCGTGTAAGGCTCATAATTTGTCGGATGGCCATACCGCGAGGCTGTTTGTTTACAAATAATTATTGAGCTTGTTTTTGTTTATTTATGTTTACACTGGAGTTAGTATGTGATTTCATTCTTGTTCACCTTTTCCAATTCACATGGGGGTGGAACTGGAATTCATAACACAATGGTGTTTTATAGTATTATTAGTGGATGATTGTGGTTGTAGAAGGGGCATCAACTTCAAAAATCTATCTGTAAACCATCTTCCCCATCCCGTAATGACTTCCTTCATGTGTTTAAAGCTCCATTAAGCCCCCCCCCCAAAAAAAAAGTTTCTGAAATTAGTTACACTATGAAAATCTTTATGTATGTATTAAAATTTTGATCATGAATCTCCTCTTTGTTAGTGCAGCGTGTTGCATCTTGTGACTTGCATCAGGGGTCAACACAAATCACAAAAAATATTTGGATCCAGTGATTCTAAAGTGAACTAAAATGAAAAGGCAGCCAGTCATGCGTAACACATCCCACAAAAGTCTTATGACAGAATGAGTGAGGGTCGCTTTATTATTTTGTTTTGTACAGAGATGCTACAATTTCTATTTCTTTTCACGTGGTTTCATGGTATTTACTATACTATTGTAATGGCTGTATGTTGCAAAGCACATTTATATCTGCTCCTCTGCCTCCTTAAAGGGGAAGTCAACCCAAACATATTTTTTTCAAGAATATGTATATTGTATACATATTGTAATATATTGTATGCAGTCCCATTAGTTGAAACGAGGAATTCTGATTAAGATGAAATGTGAGTTAAGCAGCAAAATTCACCCGTTTTCAACCATCTCAGGGGGCGGCCATTTGGTCTCTTCTGTCGACCGAAAATGACATCACAGGCCCTCAGGGCTCAGATAACGACCAATCATGGCTCACCTGTTTTCTGAAGCTGATGACAAATCCCTTTTATTTTTTCTGTGGGGCGAAATGTCTCTTGTCTTGTCTTGTATTTATAATTTGATGTCAAACATTTACGTCGATGGAGAGGAGTTTGTCACACTACACCATTTTTTCCTCCCTCTGAAAGGAATACTGTATACAAATTTGAAGTACCGGTAGCAAAAACCTCATCTGTGTTTCCATGCTCACAATGTCATCCTGGTCTCTTGACACTTTGTTGTCTCCGGGCTGCGACAAGTGGCCTATTGATCTTCTCAACTTTTTCTCCTTGTAATCTCAAAGAAATTACTACTTTTGCCTGGTCTTGCATAGTTCAAAGTCTTGCTTTTTGATCAACTTTGTTCGCAACAATTCTCATGTAGTTTCACACACAACCAAGGTGGCTTTCCAGCTGTCACTGCCTTCACTTTGAGGTTGGGCGCGATCAACTTTTCATCAGCAGTGGCTTGAAGCGTAGCTTACAGCAGCAAATGAGCTGAGTTGAGCAGATGACAGCAGGACCCCCGCTGTGCTGTTTGAATGACAGAATGAGTGCTTGCATATAACGTCACGGTGAGCCAAATTTCAGGTGGGATGCCCTTTTATAGGTAAATGAATTTGTGTAACATGAGTCCTTCTTATTTGGAAGTCTGCGAAAATACATGAAATGCCGCCCGTCTCTTAACGATGTCTAGTGATGGATTGCTTTCAAAAAACCTGTCTTGGTGTGTACAACTCACAGCATGAGCGCCTCCGCTTGATTTTTAGTTCCTGACCACACAACATTAAAGAGATTCAGATGTGTACAGCCACCGGATTAGCATATAAAAGGACGGTGACAGGACGTTTTATAATTTTGATGCCATCTGCTGTCGTTGGAATTTGTTTGAGTTTGATGTGTTCCTGTGCATTTGGCTGTCTGGTGAGGTGTGTGAATGTGTGTACATTTGCAGTGAGTACACTCTGTTTTTTTCCTGTCGTGGTTCCTTATAAGCACATACTGTGAACTGATACATGTATTATTTACTGAGGAAAAGACTTCAAATTGTTTCATTTTGTAATGATTTATTAATTTGGAGGCAAATTCTCTGGGATCGCACCACGTCTGCTCCATCTAACTAATGTATTTATGCTCAGATGCATGGAGGCTCTCACGCAAGCAACAAGAATGTTCACTTACTTATTCCATAGCTACTTTGTGTGCTTTAGAGGTTCTCTGCGATATATCAGTTGAGACTCCTTGAGGTATGTTAAGAATCTGCTTGATGCTTGACGGATGTTTCTATTGAAATGGGTTTACTAATGTTAAGATGATGCATATTACTTATGTATAGTTGTGTGTGTAAGACCGACTGTTATGGTGCTTTCAACCTCTGGTGTCTTTTAAACAAGCTCTACTTTGCTTTCCCTCTTGCTGCGGGCTGTTTATTGAACTCAGTAACCAAACTTGGTTATGGACCGAATCCACCACACGGTTCCAGATTATATTGGCGTGTCCAACATTGTTTTTTCTCTGTGTGGCTAATTAACTTATCAGGTTTACCGTGAAAAAGAATATTGGTGTTTTTTCTCCAATTTAGAACACATTATGCAGATCTGAAAAATTGTTCAATAAACATATGCTTAAAGACATTTCAACAAAGTTAAGAGTTTTATTTTGTTTTAGCTTTTGATGACAATATTTTCCTTTTTACTGAAAATGAATATCTGCTCCAAATATCGGTTATTGGCCACCTTGACTACTAATAATTGGTATCGGTATCGTTTCTGAAAGAAACATTGGTAAATCTCTAATTGTAAGGTCTTTCAAAGACACGTCAGACGTTATTTTAGTTATCTCCTTTTTATTATTATAACGCGGTTACTGTGGGCCATAGCCGACACCCACTACAGAGCAACAAGTGGTCCGTCTGGTCTCTCCTCTCACTGGCACACCCCTCCCATCCAGCGAGTCGCGTGATGCATTCAGAAAACTCGGAAACAACACAATTCAGCAAAACACAAATGTCACCACAACAACCCAATTCGTTACAGTATTTTTGTTTTTTTTATACCAAGTTTTTTGACATAAACTCTGACTTGAACTCATTCACTGCGATTGACGAATTTACTCCTTTCGCAGTCCAGCCATTCCGTGCCAGGAACGTATTTCTATATTTTTCTAATTTTTTCAAACGTTAGGGTGAAAAAGAGGGTCTGAAAATGTTTGGCGGTGAATGAGTTAATGGTGAAATCCGACGTACACCGAAATTCGGGTTTCATCGCCAAAGTAGGAACGGAACTCGTTTGTAAATCGAGGACTTATGTACTTAACTTTTCAACAAGTAAAACATTTTGAGACGCCATGATTACATACTCGTCGGGCCAGAGTAAGCAAAGGATAGGTGTGAAAGGGCCTTGATTGTTGGGGTGTTAGTTTAATTAATCAACAGGCGTTTGTGACTTGATTTTATAGCATTTCATCTCTCACCATTCCATCTTTTGCTTCTTCATCTACCACAAACAATTATTGTCTTTGTACCCCTTTGTTGGATAATACATTTTCAAATTACAGGTGCTGCATTCAGAATGCTTATAATCCCAAGATCTTAACTATTTTGCTGAACAAAGCCAGAAAACACAACCACTTTCCTTGGTGATGCACAATTAAAAACAGAGGCAGTAAACTTGTGTGTGTGTGTGTATGTGTGTGTGTGTGTGTGTGTGCGTGTTGGCATGATGTGAGTACAAGCAGCCTTTCTAATCATCTTCCTTTCTGCCAACATCCACATTCCTTTTACCACTATGTGCTAAGCACTTGGGCCAGAATCTTGTATGGCGGGTTAGAGGCTATGATTAAGGGCTTTGCGGTGTTCATTTCGAATGCATTGGCACGGCCGCCAGACTGAGATCAGGTAGTATGTTCGGGGCAAGAAAGTAAAAATTTCGTGCGTTATAGTGATTATTTCTAATATGGTAGATCTGCAGGTGTGTGCAGACGAAGCTGTGTGTGTGTGTGCGCGCGCCGATGGTGCATGTCATTTGCGGAGACATTGCCAATTGAGGAAGGCGGTCCAATAAGCTTATCACGTGCTGCTCTGCAAAATGTGTTTGCCTTAGATTAATTTACCACACCGAACGTTTCCCCTTCTTTTTCGTGAACAAGCGACATCAGCAGACTGTTTGCATATTTACCTCAACTCAGTTTCATAGTGCACATGCCAAGATTAACATTTTCCCTTCAATTTCTCCAAACTGTTTCAGAAAGACTCTGCTTCAAGCATCTCTCGGTCCTGTGAAATCTTTCCCAAGATTTTCCAGCCCATTTCGCAATAGTGGCTGTCTCACCAACTCTCTCCATCTCATTTGCCTCGGTATCTTTAGCGTTTGACTACATTACCATACTTAGTCTAACTTTATTTGACTTTCCTTCCTCCTACAGTCAAATTGCATCTCTGTTGAGCCACCTTTGTGTCCCACTGCTGATCTTCTATTCACCTGTCTGCATTTTATCGTTTGAAATGATTTTGTCAAACTCTCTGCCGTGTTTCATGGTCTCACATTCTTGATCAACATCTCATCGGATATCTGATAAGCGTTTAGGCTGTTTTCTTTCGGTTTAGTCTGACAACTCATTACATTTTGGAAAGCGTCAGAGGAGGAATGCAAATGAATCAGGGGATTGCACGATGAGCTGGCTTCAAAAGCACAATATCATATGGCCGTGTTATGGGCCTCTGCCTTCGAAGCCACCAGGACGCCCCGTGTGCTCAGTGCATCAGGAAAAATAAAAGCGATCTACATCTGGGCTATTTGCATACCATTTGCATTTGAACCCCAACTGGCTGTTTTTGGAATGCCAAGAGGCTAAATTCAGTATTTATTACTCAGGCCCATGACTAGTTTCACATTTTTGTGGCATTTGCATCTGATTTGCATGTCCCTCAGCCTGGTTGTGGGAATATGGGGCCAGATGACCTAAATTGTTTCAATTCCATGTTGAAATGAGGAAAAAATGGTGGATGAAGGCCTCATATCACTATTAATCGAATTAGGCTACTTAACATATGAAGGCGTAAATATTGGAAATGTTATTAGCTGCAGTAACAACTTAAAGAAAATTGCTTTTCAACCGAACTCATATTCCAGAGAGATGTGTGACAATGTGTGTGCGTGTGGGCTCGAGATTGAAAAATTTGCAGAGATTTTGTGCTCTTAATGTTGATCAGAAATCTCTTCTTGCTCTTGCAGAATCTCTATCGCTTGATCTATAGTTTTCCATGGTTGGGCAGTTTAGTTACAATACGTAAAAACTTTGCCCTTTAGCGTCTTAAGTTTTATTATACTAAGAATAGTAGCGTAAAATATATAGTTGACCTGTTCAGTTTCTCCTCAATGACTGCGGACATTAGCGCCTCTCAACTGTCACGCCCACTTTTATTCACTTCTAAGCTTTAGCCCCACCTGCCACAATTCATCCAGGACAGGTGACATTTTACATACAGCTGGCTTCTATGTTGGTTTTTTCGTTGTCTTTTTTTCCCAGGGGTCAAACCTGGAAGAAAAGGAAGACAACACGGACACACCTGCATTATTTTTTTGGATCTCACCCAGGCCGTTTTATATCCACAGCAAACTGATGTCTGACTTATCTTTTTTGCATAGTACACACAGAGGCTCACATGCACCTCTCTCATTGAAAGTAAAGCGCCATCGCCTAGGGCAAATAACAAACATATTCACAATTGTGATGTCAAAGATGTAGTGAATCACCATAAAACCCACTGTGTTATTGTTATGATCTGGGGAACTGGCTGTGGTGTGAACGATTTTGACAGTTGGATTTGAGTTGTTGAAAGAAGCTTTCTCACTGTTTTCTTACCAATAATTGTTTTGTGCTCTCTAAACATAAAAAAAATGGGCATTTGACTAAATTTACCTGATCCAAGATTTGGGTAATTTTAGGATGCTTTTTATACTGGCGGTGTGTTTGAATGAAGCGATCAGTTCCAAACAATCAGCCATTTTTAAGGATCAATTAATCAGTTAATGGATTATTATGGCCATCCCGAATTTAGACTTGTATTTATTCATTCACATTTACAGTTGACTGAATTTGGATGTAGAGTAAAAGTCTTTCTTTACCGCGCTGTTGCTGGGTTGTTCTGCTTTTATTTTGTATTATTTTGATAAATTAAAAAACAACAACAAACCAATAGTTAGTCAAAACTTACAAAGTTTGTCCCCCATTGCCTATTTTCTCAGACTCTTCGACCATGTTTAACATACTGGTGAAGCGCACTATAAACAGTTAAATAATTTACTTTATCGATTTCATTTCTGTCTTTTTCTATGAATCGATCAGTGCTCATCTGATTTCATCTTCCCTCACTGAGGCAAAATGTCAAATTCGTGTTCATGACGAGCAGACATCTCGAAGGTACCATAATTCAGGTGAGACGTGTGGTAAAAGTGAAATCACTAGTAAATGACTGTGTCTATCAGTAACCTTCCAAGAGCCCAGACGCACTGACTTCCTTGCCCTTGACTCTTAACAATCTCCCTCACTGTGTGGAACATCTTTTCATGCTTGCACTGATGACCATAATGGCTTTCTGTCTGGGCTGCAGACTCGTGATTGGCCCCAATTAGTGCTTGAACCTGAGGCTTCATATCGTCGTCTCTTTGCAAGGTGAGATGTGCAATGGCAAAAATCTTTTCAAGAGCCATTCCTATCCCCTGCGCGTACGCTGCTCGATAAATCACCGTTAATATGGATTTAAAATCACAGTGAACCCATTATCACATTTTTATCACTACCGCTGGAATCTTTCCAATATCCGGCCCATATGTGCTGCGCAAGTCCTCCTCTACTATCTTGTTATCCTTTTAATGTGGACAAATATGTAACTAACATTATTGCTTGTTTTGCATAGTTTCTCCTGTTTTCTTGTCAGCTGGGAGTTCTTTGCTGGGCCCAGGTGTACCCATTGCCAGCCAAATTAGTACTTGGCTTGACTCGTAGCATCCATCATTCCTGTTCCTCTCTAAGCAGTACTTGCCTGTTTTCTTGGATTACCCCTACTTAATCACCTATTGTTATGCCTGTACACATTGCAGTCATTTTACAGTGGAATTTCTCCAGTTGAATGCAGTGCGTGGCGGTATCAACGATTCATCTACTCCAAACTCTTGTGCAGTGGCTCGTTTGCCTTTTTGAATGGCCATGATGATTGCCTTCAACTTAAAGACTGTGTCGTTGGCATTGAGCAAAGCTGATCGAAGTACTTATCTGAATGCTTCGGTTTGTGCGGATTTACATTAAAGACATAACACTTCAACATGGAGCAGTGAATATTTTTGGTGGGTTAGAGAGAAGCTAAGAATGGACAAGAATGCGATGCGACCTCTTAAGTCCATAGGCATTAAATAGGAAGTCAACCCAAACATTTTTTTTCTAAGAATATATTCTATGCAGTTCCACTAGTTGAAACAAGACATTCTGATTAATTCTGTGTTTGTGGAATATGAGTTATGCAGCAAAATCCTGTTTTCAGCCATCTCAGGGGGTGGCCATTTTGTCACTTCTGTCGACTGAAAATGACATCACAACTCCTCAGGGCTAAGGTAACGACCAATCATGGCTCACCTTCGGAAAACAGGTGAGCTATGATTGGCCGTTACCTGAACCCCGAGCAACTGCGATGTAATTTTCAGTCGACAGAAGTGACAAAATGGCCACCCCTGAGATAAAAGCGGGTGGATTAACCCTTGTTCCACAAATGCAATATTAATCAGAATGCCTTGTTTCAACTAGCGAGCCTGTCTAAAACATATTCTTGAAAAAAAATGTTTGGGTTGACTTCTCCCTTTAAAGTTGACTTAAAACATGTAGCTTACTCTGAACTGGTACTTTTCCCTCTTTACTCGACCTCCTGTTTAAAACTCCCTTTCCCAGTTGATATTCCCCTATTTGCACCACTGATTTGTTTCCCCCTATTTTTCGAATGCCCTCCTCCTACTCCAGACCACTTCCACTGTTTCACGTCACAGCTCCTCGTCCTCAGACTTAATGGACTCACAGTTAGTTGTTTGAAACTAGAGACAATCCCAAGTGGATGGTTGTTTTTAAGAGGCTGTCAAACTGTTTGGTAGGGTATCTCTGGTCTGCCCCTGACTGCGCTCAACTAGGCGAACACGTCAGCTTGCGAATACACAGTGAGGCACAGTGGCATTCGCCCACCCAGCTATGCATGTCTCTCAGAAGAGACACAAGATTCAGTTTGGGCGATGTCTTTTCTGCGATGATCTGTAGTGATCTCGTTCACCTGTTTCGACTTTGCACACACTATTGACAGCGGCTCACAGTCGTCTCGACCCCACTAGCCTCTAGCAGGTATGATGGAAATGGCTTTCTCCTTTTTTTATTTTTTTATTTTACAAGTCTTTGGCCCCAACAGAGGTTTCCACAAGGGACAGAACATGGGGCATGTTATCAGATTTTGCACGCCTCCCTTTGGAGCCAGAATGGCTTCAGGGTCTGTTTTCAGTTTTTACTAGCTGCCTTTTGTGCTATCCAATGACCTCATTTTTTGAGCATCTTTCTAAAGAGCTTATTGTTGTTCCATGATACATTGCGATTTAGCCCATCACTGATATTCCAATATTTTGATGCTACGTTGCACAACTGTTTTCTTCTCCGTCACCATATTCCTGTAAAGCACGATTATCACACAACTAGACCATGGGCCAAGGGGTAAATATACAGTAGCTTCTGTTTTTCAGTTCCACGACCACCATCTGTGTTGGGGTTGAAAATGTGACAAAATGGGGCCCAAGAATCTTCTAAAGAACACATTTTCACACTCGTAAATGCTGCACATTAGCGAGTGCCGTTCCGCTAGAGCAGTGTTTTTCAAACTCGGTGCTGCGGCACACTGGTGTGCGAGATGTTGTCAGGTGTGCCGTGGGAAATGATCTAATTTGTGTGCCTGTGCGGTCTAGCGCCTGGCAGCGTAATCATGTATTTACTACATTGTAGTACTTTTCCATACCAGTAGGTAGCAGCAGCAGCAGGTAGCTAATTGTCTTTATTAGAGAAAAGCGAATTAGTGACGCATGTTTATCCAAACAGTCCCATGTTTCACACTAAGTATCAATATGAAACATTATAGAATACTTTTTTCTTTGTGTTTATTTAATTCCTATTCAAGACGTTAAAATATAACGTCATTCTTCAATGTTAAAAAATGCTTATATAAACAATATAAGACTTGTTGAAATAAGATTTTGTTTTCACAATTTCAGCTGGTGGTGTGCCGCACGATTTTTTTCAATGAAATAAATGTGCCTTGACTCAAAAAGGTTTGAAAACACTGCGCTAGAATATCAGTTGACACAAAGTGTATGTTCTTATTTCAGGTGTTGCCTTCCTCTGCATTTGAAAACATTTGTGTGGAAAGTGTGCACATTTGTCAGCTTGTGAAGTCCAAGCTTGGAGAACTTGTATTGCTATAACTAAATGGCACATGTGTGATTTTGAACAAATGACTGACAGCTGAAAGAGCATCATTTGTGCCCTGTGTGCGTGTATTCACTGTCCCTCTAATGACAGTTGATTGCATTATCATCCATGCCTGAGTGGTTGCTCACCCTGCTAGACGGATAGACCAACCGCCAACCCCCCAGGCTCTGTGTGCGTGTGTGCGTGTGTGTGTGAGTGTGTCTATTTGTGTGTGACTTGATTGGAGGTGAAACGTGTAAATCCTCTAAGGCCCATACAAATTTGCCACGTCAGTAAGGCAAATGTGCACACATACTGTACACATGGCCCATATTAGATTTAAACACGTTGAATGTAATCTATTTTGCTCTACATATTGGTGTACTTTTGTTTAATAGAGTCTCAGATTGCAACAAAATGCAGTCATTGCCTTTTTTCGTGTACCCATCCATTTGTTCCGATGAATCATTCACGACAATCTCACTCAATCGCAGAAACGTCCTGCAAAATTACACCTTACACCGTACACCTTCCACTGAACCAGCAAACACGGAATTCCATACTCAGATAATTCAATGCATGGCAAAGCCAGTGCCGGTGCCTCAACCTACAAGTGAATAATGAGCGCTAGATAGTGGCAGTGAACCTCAAAGCCAGGTGCTTGCTTCAAGCTTTTTATTCCCACTAGCATTTGATGTCTACTTTTTAACTACACAGAAACAAATGGAATTACATGTTGTGAATTTAACCAAAACACTGAATTGACTTATGGAAGTCTGGGTCTCTGCTTTTTGCGATGTCTGGAACGTTTCTCAAGCTATTAGCATTTACAACAAGTTTACATTTCCAACTGCGACACATCTTAACATTATAGCTGGTCTAAAAACACCATGCAGTACTTCAGCATGTCGAGTGGTCGTCTCGCAACCTAGAGGTTGTGAATTTAACCCTGAGCCCCCGTGACCATACTGAACCCCCAGTGTCTCCTGATGCCATCTTTAAAGCGGAAGTCAACCGAATATGTTCCCAGCAGGCCCACTTGTTGTAACACGGCATTCTGATTGATTTTGCATTCGTGGAATATAAGTTAAGCAGCAAAATACACTTGTTTTTAGCCATCTGTGGGGCCGGCCATTTTGTCTTTTGTCGACTGAAAATGACATCACAACTGCTCACAACGACCAATCACTGCTGACCTGTTTTCTGAATCTGAGCCGTGATTGTTCGTTGTGAGCAGTTGTGATGTCATTTTCAGTCAACGGACGACAAAATATAACACTTCAACATGGAGCAGTAAATATTTTTGGTCGGTTGGAGAGAAAAGAATGGACAAGAATGCGATGCGATTTAGGACCTCTTAAGTCCATAGGCATTAAATAGGAAGTTAACCCAAACATTTGAAACCACTAGTTGAAACAAGGCGTTCTGATTAATACTGTGTTTGTGGATTATGAGTTTTGCAGAAAAATCCCGTTTTTAGCCATCCCACAACCGAGCATGGCTCACCTTCGGAAAGCAGGTGAGCTATGATTGGCCGTTACCTGAGCCCCGAGCAACTGCGATGTCATTTTCAGTCGACAGAAGTGACAAAATGGCCACCCCCGAGATAGGTAAAAATGGGTGGATTAACCCTTACTCCACAAATGCAAAATTAATCAGAATGCCGTGTTCTAACTAGTGGGCCTGCTGGAAACATATTCCTGAAAAAAACATGTTTGGGTTGTCTTCCGCTTTAAGTGAATAAGGAGAAAGTGTTCAAGCGCTTTGAGTGCCTTGAAGGTGGCAAAGCTCTACACAAGCAAATGCCCATTGGCCATTTATCATCCAAGAACCATTAATTTGAGTAAAAATCACTTTATCTAAGTAGTCTTAATGCAGAGCACTGAGGTCGCTGCCCCACCCTGCCTTCCAGTGCACCTGTCCTCTGAGCCAGCCTGGCATCCAGCAGTCTGGTTACCCTATAAGGGCAGACAGGCCTTGTTAGCTCAGTCAAGTGTATCTATTCACCCCAAAGCCACCCTTGGCACCAGCATGCTGGCTCCTATAACCCTCTACGGCACTGTATCCCAAGGTCAGCGCGTCCTCTCTGCGTGGTGGGTTTTGCGTGTGTGTTGTGTGAAGATAGATAAGAGGGGCCGTGCTGGGAGGGCAGCATTGAGATATGGGGTGGAAAGGATGCAGGGCAGAGGACAGAAATGACAACACAAATGAGCTTGTGTGCGCGTGCGTGAGGCGATGTGTGTGGGATCGGGAAGAAAAGTGGGTCATGATACAGTGTGTGTGTGTGAAGCTCACAAGCATTGTATTGAGCCCCAGGGTGGCCGCTGTCTGCATCTTCTGTGTCTCTCGAGCACAAATTTGCATGTGCGCGCGGACATGCGCGCACACACTCACACACCGACACACACACGGTAGTGCTTCGGCAGCCTTTACCTTTCAACGTTGTCTACCTATGCTAAACTCTTCAATGGGGGAATCAGATACTGTAGTTATTCTTGTTTTTTCTTGGTCTTTGCTCTTCATGGTCACTTTTAGTTCTTTTAAGCTGCTGCTTCGGGGCTTTGTGTGTTTCCACCTGTGCTGGTGTCATCTGACAGGAAAGATGAGCAACACATATTTAAAGTCTTGCAACAAGTAAAACATGCAGGTTCCCCTAAAACATTTTATGTTCTCCGCCCTCCCCCGCCCCTCAAGAAAAGTAATATCTTATCAAATTTATCCTAAACTCAAGCAAAACATATGAAAATAGGGGTGTTTCACACTTGACAGGTTTGTTTTTGATAAAATGAGCTTTGGTGCTATTTTTCAGAGTGTGGTTTGTTCGATCAAGTGTGAACGCTATCATTTGAACCCCGCTGTGCACCCAAAAATTGGCCAGACAAACTCTTGGGCGGTTTGGATCTGTTCAGCTGAAATGGGAATATTACACGGACCAAAAAACACAGATTAGTGTTTTTGGAGCAGAAAGCTCAGGCAAATCAGAAATATATAGCAGTTAAGTCCGGTACAGTCGTCAAAAACGCCAACAGTGCATATAATTTAATTCGGAAACTCTTCTTGAAATCGTGGCTGTTAAAAAAAATAATAAATACAGCAAGCCTATGAAACTAAGCAGATAGTGTTAATGTTTTGTGAGGTTTGAGTTGTCTCACAATTAAGTGATAGGAACTGACAAATTCAGTGGATAATTGACGCCATCCCTAAAAGGGAATTCTAATTGGGTATAGACGCTACAAAATAGCAACAAGCACTAAGAATGCACCAATGCCATGCATCTACCAGGTATACAAACATGAACTGATGTTACACAAACTGTAGTAGTCAAATCGTTAAACACAAACAAACCAACTTCACATGAGGCTTATCAGTAATAAGCATACTAGCCTAAATAACATGCTTACGTGCCGTTACATTTGTAAACAAATAAATGCACTAGCACGTTACGCAGATGATATGATGATATTAAACACACCTTTTGGCATTTACACACAATAAGTCTTAGGGAATACAGGCAAATTGTAACTGCACAGTAGACTGTACTGCCAACAATACAGGGCATCTCAAACAAATTAGTATCAATAAATTAAGCCTAACAACAACACCAAGATAACCACAAAATGGCAGCAGAGTAATAATTTTAATGTGTTGGACTGCGTGTAAAAAAATGAATGGATGAGATTTTCAGCGAATAACAGTGGATAAGCTGTAAAAATACAAATCTTAAAATATACCCATGTGCCAATGTGGAACTGCAAAAATGCAGGGTTTCCCTGTGTGTCTCTGATACTGTCAATTCAATTGCGTTTTACCGGAAAGATTTTAGTCTTGAAGTGAACCAGGACCAAATGTGTGATCGAAACTCACCATGTATCATTTTCTGCAGTAGTCCAGAGAAGGGAAACCAATGCAAAGTGTGAAACACGATTTTGCTATATGATATGATTTGCAAAGGTTGCCTCGCTTCATCTGCACAAATCAACATGAGGTTGGTGATGGTGCGGTGTGTCTTCAACAACAGACCCATGGATTAGACGGGCATGCATTTTGACAGCTTAATTCTGGATCATTTAAAATGTTTATTAAATTAAAATTTACATTTTTTTTTTCTGTGGCAGTTAATGCAAGTTAACTATGGGGGAAAAACTTGCTTGGTATCAGGAAATCACAGAAGGTGGGGGGGAATCCAAACTTGTATTGAGTAGTGTCATTGTCATTGTTTTTTTTTATATATGCAAAGGAGAAATTGGATTTTTGTGAAAATAAAAACCTTGAGGTTTTATTTGAAGGCTATATCGCCCAGCCCTAGTCCAGGGTGTACCTCGCCTCTCGCCTGAAAACAGCGGCAACAGGCTCCATCTCACCGCGACCCTGAACAGGATGGTGAAAGTGCATGGCTGGATGAAATTCTATACTAATACCTAAACGTCCATCGTGCATTGTTGTGTAACTTTGAAAAGTAGGTCTACATAATTGCAAGAGAGAATATGATTTGAGTAGGCAAAGCAACTTGGCTTATAGTGTACAGTAAATGGATCCATAACTGAGAGTGGAGTGTGAAAACCCAAGCAGATTGCATAGAATAATCCCGATGGGAACTCAATAGTTCTCGTGAGGAGCATCACTCTATTATTTCACACATCAGGTGCCAGACATGCGGATGTCTTATGGAACATGTTTTACACAGTAAAGTTGGACACTGGATACTTTCTTGGTTACTTTTCGAAAAAAAAAAAAAACAGATTATATTTTACAGGTAACTGGGAAAAGCAGCCGTCTGCTTAATTATAGCAACACACTCAGTTAAAATAACAGTTTACACTTTGTGTTTGCATGATGGCACATCTGCATAGTTGGAGTTTGGGGAAATTATCTTATTCCCATTCTGCTCGATGTTTTTTTTGTGTGTGTGCATCCGTGCTCTCTGACACTGCAGCTGAGCCTCATCTCAGTATCTCTGCAGGGTGCTTCACACACCTGTGGGTAAATCAATAACAGACTTACAGCGCAGAATGCACAAGTCTTTTTTTTTTTTTTTTTTGTCATTCGTAGCCCGTGTTTGGATGATAACTACTAAATGTGCCCACTTCTGGCTTCGGGTTGTCTACATATTCATTTAATTTATTTTGCTGTCTGTATGAATACACTTGCTCTTCCTTGCTTTTAACCCTAGCTTTTTGTGCAACTATCCATCCATATGCTGCTTTCACAAATGCACCCACCCCACTAACCCTTTCTTCCCAATCTCCACAGTGAGTATGTGATTGAAATGTGTTATGACCTTGGTTACATGGTGCAGACACACATACAGTCAGACCCCAGGTGTTGCTTTTTCACTATCAAACTGGTCTGTTTTTTTGTGATTTTGTAGTGGAATCAATGCAAATAAACACATGTAGGAGGACCGCTCACGGATTATATTCATGTGTTTTGGTCTGTCTGTAGAAATCTTTTCAAAGAATGAGGTCACATATATGAATAACACACATATATGAATAACATACATACAAACTAGGGGCGTAAGAAAAACGGTTTGAACCAAAAAATCGATTTTTGATTTGAAAGATGCGAGTGTATCAAATTTAACCGAATCGATCATCCCACTTCGAAATGTATTGAGATACATATCGAAACGTGTTTTATTAGAGAGATATCTTTGAAGGAAATGGCACATTTGCAGGACTGAAAAGTTCCTTCAAAAATATGTAAAATCACAACAAAAAAGTAATTGCATCATACCCTCTCGAACTGAGCCGTATAATATCAAACCGAATCGAATCGTTCTACTTTCAAATCGGTCCGACCTTGAATCGTTTCACAAACCATGCATCGAAAACTGTATCAAATAACACATAGACAAAACACATGGTCACACAGGGAAGGGTCGTTTTATTTTCACATAGCATGGACCCAACTGCAATCCCTCTTTGACGGAAACACACAATTTGTTTGAGGGAGTCAGTTGTTGTGGTCGGATGTAATTTTCCTCATATATTAAGTACAATTTAAATCAAGTTGTTCATCTTGTGGTTCCAAATGGAATCAAGTTGTGATTTATATTTTTGTGTATATAACAATATGTATGCGCACATATGTTGCAAGTTTAATGTCCTACCAGCAACCGAGACAACCCTTGATGGTATTTTGAAGTTAAAATAGTGGGCAACATTTTATTTTTGCTCATTGAATTTTTCAGTGTTGATGGATCCAATTACAAAGTGATTGGTCACTAATGCACAAAAAGGATCAAATGTCGTGTGCTTGCTGTTATTCTAATGTGCGGTGTACTTTAGATTACCAACAACACACTACACATATCCTGTATGATGATGTCTGTCACAGTACCAAGACTGACTCATGAGAGTGGAAATTATGAGCTGGTTTATAAATTACGATTGATTAAAGCAATGACAGATATTGCATCTCAGCAGGTCCGCTTTGCGCAATAATTCACAACCAACTGACTTTTGAAAGTACCGACACGCTCACGAATTCCAGGAAGCTTGTCTTAACCCTCAGTGGTTTTCTTCATCAGATAAGTCAACAGTTTTTTGCGTACATCTGCAGTAACAACATATCACATAATTGCCTGATGGCCATGATATGCAAAAACTGAGCAAATCACTCCCTTGCCATTGGCTACACCCTTTACCTATGCAAATGTTATGCAAATGTAACTTTCCAGAGATTTCCTAATCACAGTTTTTATGGAGTCGTTGAAAAAGGAGCACACTTGCATGCTGAGTCATTGAAAGCAACTTTTCCACACTGATCAAGAGAACTGAATAGCAAACTTTGGAACCAATGATTGGCTATTGTTTTTGTTGACAAAGCATGACACAACATAAGAGTTGTCCCTAGCCTGGCTTCACAGTGTTAATTTTTTTTAACTTCCATGGATTATTATTCAACATCGAAACTACATAATTCTATATACAGTACATGTTTTATACAGAGTTAATTCATCCCCTCTGCTTGTTAGATCATTTACTAATCAGGCAGGGGAATCAGTGGATATTCTGAAAGATTTGGAAAAATAGATGATTTAATTGCTTGTGTACAAATGGTTGGGTCTCCAGAGTACCTGCCCACTCATTAAGTGTGAAGTCACACAACCAAGGCCCCAGAGACTGGAATGGCTCAAAACCTAACCTGGACGTCTTGGGATATGGTGACATCGTCATCATACAGGGCAGAGGATGCATTATGAAGAAGAAAGACAATATGGCATTAAAAAAAAAAAAAAGTCCTCATCAATATCAGAAGAACAAATACGTACTTTGGATGATTATAAAAAATATTAAAATCAATTTTATTCTTATCAACCATTGTTTGCATAGTGTGGGTTGTCTGTTCCTTTTTTAATTGCATCATGAATACCTAACTAAATAAGATGTGAACAATGAAATCTGTTTTTTTGTTGTTTTTTTTTTTTTTTTTTACAGATGACGCAGCTGAAGCAGATTTGTGGCTTCTGAACAGCTGCACTGTCAAAAATCCTGCAGAAGACCACTTCAGAAACTCAATCAAGTACTGAATTCCTAATTACTTTCCCCACTAACATTTTCTATATTCAACTTTTTAATTACCTATACTTGTAAATTTTGGTTTACAATCAGCCCACCTGGCCATGACATTGCTCAGAACTGCTAAACGGCTATTTCAATGCACATTACACACACATGAGCAGAGAATTAGAGAAAGCGATGCACATTTGCATAAACACAGTCAAATTAAGATAGAAACTGCTTTGCATTTTGATTAATTTTTCTTCATCAGGGGCACACCGACACCCAGCGAATGCGCTTATTGTACTAGTGAGCGCAAACAATGATTCACTGGGGTTGTTACAATTTTGGTGTTGAACTGTTTTTAGCTCTGCCAGTAAAATCAACATTTCAAATTTGAGTTTTCGGTGTAATTAAATGCATTATTTTACAGATCATATTATTTACACTCAGTGATTATTGTTACTTTGAACCTTTTGTGTATTTTTTTTAAATGCTGGAAATCCAGGCCCACTTTTCAATATGTAAAATGCCAGTAAAAGTTTCTTAGTCACAGGTCTAAATATATTTCTCAAACCATCTCTTTATGAGAGGCAATTTTATCTTTTTTTTTCTGCAAACCCCATTTCCATTGAAGTTGGTACATTGTCTAAAATGTAAAATAAAAACAGATTGCAATGATTTGCACATCCCTTTCAATGTATGTTCAATATCTAGATAGTATTGTTTCATTTTGAATTTGATGCTTGCAACACGTTCCAAAAAAGCTGGGACAGGGGCAACAAAAGACTGGGAAATTCGAGGAATGCTGAAAAAGAATAACACCCATTTTGGAACATTGCACAATCAATTAACACAGTTTGATGGTACATTTATTACAAGTGCAAACTAAAACTCTCCCATGCACAGTGAAAGAGATACATCAACAACACCTGGAAAAGTTGCCGGCCTCTCAGGGCCTGAGCTCATCTGAGATGGAATGACGCAAAGTGGAAAAGTGTGCTGTGCTCTGATGAGTCTACATTTCAAATTGTTTTTGAAAATCATGGACATCGTGTCCTCTGGGCCAAAGAGGAAAAGGACCAACCGGATTAATATCAGCGCAAAGTTCAAAAGGCAGCATGGGATGTTCCTAATTATTTCAGCAAGGCAATGCCAAGCCGCATTCGGCACATGTATCAACAGCTGGCTTTATAGTAAAAGAGTGTGAGTCCTAGACTGACCTGCCTGCAGTCCAGACCTTGTCATTGAAAATGTGTGGCTCATTATGAAGCAGAGGAGATCCCGGACTGTTGAGCAACTCAAGTTGTGCTTCAAGCAAGAATAAGAAATAAATTCCACCTACAAAGCTGCAACAATTGTGTCCTCAGTTCCAAAACACTTATTGAGTGTTGTTAAAAGGAAAGGTCCTTACCTTGCCTAACATTGTCAAATATGTCCCTCTCCTAACCTTTTGTAACATTTTGTAGGCAGTACATTTAAATTGAGAGAATATTTAATTCATTCAATCATTCGTTCTTTCTCTGACCCGCTTATCCTCAAAGGAGTCCCGGTGTCCTGGAGCTTATCCTATTTGGCGAGAGGCAGGGTACACCCTGAACTGGTCGCCAGCCAATCGCAGGCACAAATAGACAAGCAACCATTCACTCTCACATTAACCCCATATCCCTCAAAAAAAACAATAGCTTTTCAGTTTGAATCTTAAATGTATTGTCTTTGTAGTGTACTCAATTGAATATAGGCTGAAAAGGATTTGCAAATCATTGTATTCTATTTTGTTTTACACAGCGTTCCAACTTTGGTACTGGGGTTTGTAGAACACACATATTTGTTTTGAGTTTTTTTTTTTGTTTTGGTGTAGACATCTAAAAGAATATTAGTCATATTAAATTGTTGTTGTTTTTTTTACCAGTGAAAAGTAAAAAGCACATAAACACGAAGATAGGATGAAGTGTGTCTGCATTTCATTACTTGAAGCTTGCAGGAGGTACAGGATCAGAAAAAAAAAAATCAATCTTTTCATGACTGGAAGAAATAACATGAAAAGTGACAGATGCCCTTGCACTGCATTTCACACAGTCACACTCTTGACCACTATGACTGCACCTCCTGGTACTACAACCACGAGAGCTTATCCATTAACACAAACACATTCATACAAAATCAAGCTTAAAATGGAAGTTAAGCCAAAGATATTTTTTTCAAGAATATGTTCCCAGCAGGCTCACTAGTTGAAACATGGCATTCTGATTAATTTTGCGTTTGTGGAATATAAGTTAAGCAGCAAAATCTCATTTTTCATTTTGTCTAGTGTCGACTGAGGATGACATCACAACTGCTCACAACGACCAATCACGGCTCATATTCAGTAAACAGGTCAGCCGTGATTGGTCGTTGTGAGCACTTGTGATGTCATTTTCAGTCGACAGAAGACAAAATGGCCGCCCCCACAAATGGCTAAAAACGAGTGGATTAATACTTACTCCACAAACGCAATATTTATCAGAATGCCCTGTTGCAACTAGTGGGCTTGCATAGAACATATTCTTGAAAAAAAGAAATGTTTGTGTTGACTTCCGCTTTAACTCATTCACTGCCAGACATTTTCAGACCCCCTTTTACCCTCACGTTTGAAAAAAAGTTGAAAACAAATATAAATAAATTCCTCGGATTGAATGGCTGGACTGTGAAAAGACAAATAAATATGTCAATGGCAGTGAATGAGTTAATGTTAATTTTTTCCCTTTTTTTCCCTTATAAATACAGCCTTGTTTGAGACATAAGTTCATATTTAGCTGCATGCATTTGTAAAAATTCACCTGCAGTGTTATGTAGTTGGGAGTACGTCAGATATGGTTTAATAATTCAAGATATACTCTACATAGAATTATGTGCACTACACTATCATTGGAGTTATGAAAATTAAGTCAGGCCAAATATGTTAGCATCTGACAGCACACTAATAACATTCAGCCCAAAAGACATTTGGCCAAATAAATGTTATAAAGTAATTCAGATTTTGTCTGCATATGTTTTGGCTTCCAATAGAGAGGCAATGGAGGATGGTCATTTAGCCGGGTAAATGACAACTTCCCTTAGATGTAAAAGTTTGGGTGTAAAACTGATCAAATTAACCACCCCCTCACCCTGGGTCGGTACGGGAGTTGCATTCTTGACCCACGATAGGTGCAAATTTGTGACCCAAAGAGATTCTTTTTTGTGTGTAAGTTTAAGCCATAAAATAGCCCTCCCACACACGTTACAACCCATTTACTCTAAACTGATTAAAACACATTTTTAAACGCATTGTAAACGTCAAAGCAGGCCATCCAACCGCTCTCACCTGCCCGGCTTGTGTGTGCTGTGGCTGGCTACAACATGCGTGCGGGAGCATGTGCTGCATCTAGCCTGATATTTTGTCAAGCCCATAAATGAGCAATCGCTATAAACTGCAGATTTCTATGGTATAACAACAATTTGTTTTATTAATAACCTTGAAAATCGGTATGTTTAACAGAAATATCTTTACCAACTCAGTTTCTCTCATGTAGGGCGTTCCGTATACCACAAACAGTCACTCAAACAATGCAAAAAAAACAACATTGTACTACTTAGCAGCGAAATAATGTATTGATTCTTAGATGCATTGTGATATGAATGCAATGGATTCCTGGAATCGATTATTACATTTATTTAATGACCAAATAAAGTAATACTTGTGCTTATGGAAAAAATGAACTCAAGAGTGCACGGCAATAAGCAATACGAAGTGATAGAGCTGCGTGCCCAGATCATAACTTTTTTTTCTTTTAAATGACATACACGGTAATAGAGTAATGCCACATTGGCGCTATTGTGAGTCACTTATATGTAGATATATTTTGGAAGCTTGGTCTGTTTGTAGTTCTGTCTGTAAATGGGTCCTGGGGAGCTCGTTACTTTCTGGACCTGGATATGGAGGGTGTGCGCCGCCTTTCTCTGACTTCAATGTGGAGTGTGTGATCCTTTTCTAGTGATGTAAGTGTTTTGTGAATTGATTTGTGTGTGATAAGACTGTGCATAAGGCACACCTGTGCAATAATCATGCTGTTTAATCAGCAAAATGATGTGACCCATCTTTGAGGTGGGTGGATTATCTCAGCAAAGTAGGAGTGCTCGTACAGCTGCTCATACAGATTTACAGATTTTGTGAATTTTTGGGAGAAATTGGCCTTTTGTGAACCTAGTAAAGTTCTTATATTACAATAGTTATTTCAATTTTTGTTCAGTGTATTGTAGCATTAAAAATACTGTTGTAAAAGTACTAAAGTCATCATGCAGTATGAAAAAATGTATAAAAAGAAAATCTACAACTATTCGTGATTGATTGATGGCTGTTAATTGAATCACACCAAATCCTAGCTTCCCAATCATAATCGTAATTGAATGTAGTGGCTATAGATTCCCATGCATACTGCTGTTTTAGATTTTCAGGGATTTTAGTGAAAACCTGAAGGGATTTCAGCCCCCTCTGTTGTAGTTCAGAGAGGCAGAGTGAAAATACATTTTATTACTTCTGGGGAACTGGGGCACAGCAGTCTCCTCTGCCAAGTATGGATTCAAATGTTTTGGAGGGTGAGCCTGTGAGAGAATGCGAGCAGATGGGGATATGACTTGTGTACGTTGTTCATCCATCAATCCACTGTATATTCATTTTACCCAGTGTGATTTCCATGGGAGCTGGCTCTTATCCCAGCTTCCACTAGGCAAAAGGCACACTGAACAGACACCTTGTTAATGACATACTAATTCATACCAGGGGAAATTTAAAATCGGCAAGGAGCTTAACTTACTTGAATTTATACAAACCCCAATTCCGATGAAGTTGGGGCATTGTATAAAGCGTCACTCAAAACAAAGCAATGATATGCAAATCCTTTTCAACATTCATTCAATTGAATACACTACACATACAAGATATTTAATGTTCAAACTGATGACCTTTATTGTTTTGTTGCAAATATTATCTAATTTTGCATTTGATGCCTCCAACACATTTGAAAAAACGCTGAATCTGGAGCAACCAAAGACTGAGAAAGTTGAGGAATGCTGAAAATTCCACAGGTGAGCAGATTAATTACATTGGGTATGAAAGGAGCATCCCCGTAGCTCTCAAGCAGGGATTGGATGTGTTTCATCACTTAGTGAACAACAGAATGAGCAAATAAGTTGAACAATTTAAGAACAACTTTTGTCAACATACAATTGCAAGGAATTAAGGGATTTTGTCATTTACGGTCCCTGTGTCATCCATAGATTCTGAGAATCTGGAGAAATCTCTGCATGTAAACTGAAAGTCTGAAAACCAACACTGAATGCCCGTGACCTTTTGATTCCCTCACCGGAACTGCATTAAAGACCGGTATCATTGTGTAAAGGATATTGCCTCATGGGCTCAGGAACACTTGAGAAAACCGTTGTCATGACACTGTTCGTTGCAACATTTACAAATGCATGCTAAAATGAAACGAAAGCCATATATCAACAACACCCAGAAATGTCACTGGTTTCTCTGGGCTCGAGCTCATTTGAGACTGACGTAAAGTGTGTTTGGGTCTGATGAGCCCACATTTCAAATTGTTTTTTTTGGAAATCTTGTCCTGCAAGCAGAAGTGGAAAAGGACTAAGTGAATTCTTATCAGCGCAATATTCAAAAGGCAGCGTCTGTGATGGTATGGGTGTGTGTTAGTGCCCAATGCATGGGTAACTTGCAGGTTTTGGAACAACGTATGCTGCTGTCCAAGCAACGTCTTTTTCAGTTTCGTCCCTGTGTATTTCAGTAAGAAAATGCCAAGGCACACTTCGGAGTGAGTTTTGAACACGAGCAGTCCATGCCTGTCTTAATGTAATGGAGACCCCAGATTGTTGACCAACAGAAATTGTGCATAAATCATGAATGGAAAAGTATTTCACCTACAAAGCGTAAACAATTTGTACGCTTTGTAACTCTTACTGACTATTGTTAAAAGGAAAGGTGATATAACACAGGTGTAAACATGTCCCTCTCCCAACAACAACAAACAGATAAAAAAAAGGGCATTTTTCGCAAAAAAAAACCCCAAAAAAACTAAGTTTATCAGTATGAACATTAGATAGTCTTCTAGTCCTTATAGTGTATTCAGTTGAATATACTGTAGGTTGAAAAGGATTTGCAAATCATTGTATTCCGTTTTCATTTACACAACATCCCAACGTCATTGGAATTGGGGTTTATACTTTGGAAGGAAACTGTAATGCCCAGACAGCAGTTGCAGTAGCAATTGAAGAAAATCACTCGTGGAACTTCCGTCCATTTTCTATGCCGTTTGTCCTTCCTTGATTGGGTTGCTGGTGGTCAAAGCCTTTGCCAGCTGATTTTGGACTCACTGGACTGGTGTCCAATCCATTGCAGGACACATGTAGACAAATAACAGTTCCCAGAAGAAGAATTGCAGTTATTTGTCACGTACACAAAATTAGAAAGTCATACTGTGCTTTTCACCAATCACAGTAGTGGGTACAGCAAACTCAGAGCTTGCGGCACACACTGGGCTCCTTACTTAATCCATCCAAGCGCAGAGAGAACATGCAAACTCCACACAGATATGTTTCAATTGAGATTTGAGCCCATATCTCCTGACTGTGAGACAGAAGCACTAACCAGTAACTTCACCATGCTGCCAATTAAGTCAAACGTATTCATCCTAAATTTACAAACACATTTGAGATGTCAGCACATTGTTTAAAATCACCATTGGCCAAAATCATACCTAATGTAATGTAATAATTCTTTTCCTTAAGCAGGAGGTCACTTTGTTATCTAAATTGGTCATGTAGCAACTCTTGAATGCTAACAAGTAAATTAGTGTAGATAATGTGGTGTAGGTATGCATGTTTGAAAATGCTAAAATGAATAGTTTAATTCAGTGTCAGACACCTTTCAAATCATTGACTGTGATTGTGTTACAGAAGCTGTTGCTCACCAGCGTGTAATTAAACAGCACTGTTTGCGCTTGCATTTTTTGCATGTGTTGAAATTTTCCACTTGGCTGTCTCTAGTAAGTTTTCTGATCAAAAGAATGTTTGCTTAATTAATTAGAACCAAATTCAGAGTTCTGTACATCAGTTTTTAAAAGACACCAATCCCCCTGTTTTATTGAAATTCATTTCATTATCATTTTAATATTCATGAAGCAACCATGAGCGAGTGAGGGGGGGGGGGGGGGGGGGGATCACTTTTTAATTGAAAAGGGACACACAACACACAGAATGAACTCTTGGAATATGTCCAAATTGTATATGCTTTGCTTATATTGTGTGTTTAGCCAGATGTTTGCTCTGGTGCTGCAAGTAATTACTATGGCCTCTAGAAACACTCTCTTGGCAGTGTTGCCTTGGCAGACGTTAAACTTTAAACCCCTTTTGGCCTCAATTGTGCAAACCACTTGTTTCTTTAAGTATGTTGCTTGGCAAACTTTCTTTCAACATGAACCTTATTACTTTTTGCAATGTTTGCTTTTTAAAATTAGTACTGTACTTGAGTTTATTCAACTTGTATCGTTTTGATTACTTAAAATATTTTTTACACATTTATGTACATATTGCAGTTAATGTAATGGTCCTTTAGTGTAATACAAAAAAGTAATAAAAACACCCTTTGACATTTATCAAGTTAATTTTGTTGATTTAAACTTAACTGACATGATAAGTAGAATAAGCAAGTTAGTATATTTTAAACCTTTCAAAGTTCCTGGTTGATCAGGTCAATAAGTTATTTTATTACAGTGATAAATAAGCATCACATGGGGTGTCAAACTCACCTTTGTTGCGGGCCACTTTGTAGTTACGGGCTTCCCTCGTTGGGCTGTTACGACGGTGAAACCGAATAAATGTTTAATCGTCTCATCATATTATTACGTATACACAACAAATTGATGGCTTACTAGTTTATGAAATAAAAAGTCAAGGATAATAGTTTGTTGAATTGTTGTTTAAGTTACTGTAAAAAAAGTTAACAACAAAAATCTTGCAAAATCTCAATGTTATTATTATTTATTGCACATGACAATTTAACATTTTGGTACATATTTTAGCAAGGATCATGGAAGTTGACACATGATTCCCTTTAATGGCCTACATAAAATAATGTGGCGGGCTGGATCTTGCCCCAAGACATTGAGTTTGACACCTGTGTGTTATGTAGTGTTATGTAACTACCAAAAGATTATGGTCTTTGTTTCTTTACATAGTACTATTATGTACTATTGAACACTATAAAATAATTAATGAGATTTTGTACAAATTAAAGCAGTTTTTTTTTTCTTAATTTCCTGATTTAATTACTGTACTCAGTAGTAGAGCATAGCATTCTTGCTTCATAGATTTAAGGGTGGTGAATATGCATCATAGAGCCCTTAGCCACATCTGCTCATTAGTAAGATGTCTACTGATGTTGGGCACACAGCCAAAGCAACCAGGAGATTGCCAGGCCAAAAAGGTAGGCTTACTGTATGTATTCTGCAATGACTGTATACTATGGGCTTTCACCTCAAAATGGCATCTGAACATCGATGTGTAGACTTTTTGTATCCACTGTACAGTGAAGTAGTGGTAGCAGGATCATCCAAAAAAACAAAAAAAAACAAAAAAAAAACAACTTTCTTGAATTATTTGCATTGGGTGTCACAGTCGGTCTTGTTCCTTGTTCTTACCCAGGGTTAAGGAAGACCTGGACATTGTCTACCAAGCCTTGTCCTTCTCAATTAATGGGGTGGATCACCCTGGTGGGGGAGGCGTGGTGCGATGGGTGGAGGTGGTTTTCGGGGTGGGGAGGGATCCGCTGGAACCTGGGGAAGTAGCGCTGCAATGGTGTTGTATGTGCAGATCCGCTTTAGCTAACAGTGACTACGTTTACATGGACAGAATTTCTTTAATCCGAGTAGAATTCGGATTAAAATTATAATCAGATGCACTATTTTCATGGACATTAAAAATATTGATTCAATTAGGACTTGCGTGTTCACGCATCACACTTTCGCTCGGAACAAATTATTTTGACATGCGTGGATTGACCAAATATATCAGAAATAGTAGTAGAAGACAACGCCTTAGCGACTTACGTATCAACCAAACATCACTCCGTCCATCTCTACTTTAAACCTCAGCGTTATTTCGGGTATTTTCCCCATTTGCGCCGTTACGTCAAGTTAACACTTCCTAATGGAGCTGGAAATGTACCAGTCCAGTCTTGCGCCCGCCATGTCTTTCGCTTGCTTGGCTTCTACTAGCTTTCAGGAATAACTGAAACATGTAGACTGACGTCAAAGATGTTTTTTTCCCAAAATTCGGAATACATCTTTTCATGCGCGCCGATCAGATTATGGATCGACATAAACCACGCCTCACATTTGGAATAAAATCTTAATCGAAATGGGCTTGATCACTTCAGAATATTCTGAAGGGGGTGTATACATGAAAGCATTTTTATTCTGATCAGGCTTTTAATCCCAATGAATGTAAATGTAAACGTAGCCAGTGTGATCAGCATGAGGCTAACCGTTAGGATACCCGTTACATAAGTGGATGTCAAGGGGGGGATGTACGGTACTGGCATTCAGCGATGCGGCTGGATGATAAAATGCCTCCACGAATGAAACGTTTATTGTCTTATGAGTGCTTGGGTGCAGTTGGAGCTTGCTTTTTTCCTCAAGTAAAATTCAGATTTAGACATATCTGTGGGTTCACCCAAAGACTTGCGAATAGGAGCCATTACTCATAGTTGTGCTAACAAAGCCACACTTGTGTTGTCACATCCTGCAAAGATGGGCAATGGACTGAGCCTTGTCTTATTTACATGAGACAGGACAGCCCCCTCCAAAATCAGCTTTTTTCAACACACTCTGTTAAGAAAGGTTGAAGCGCACTATAAACCTTGATCTCGGGACTATTTTGGCCGAAGCATGTTGCTGGAAATCATTTTGTTTATGGCTAAATGGCATATGATGCCTTTTTCGAAGAAATCTCTAAGTTGCAGATTGTTTTCAGGTATGCCTTATTTATTATTATTTTTTTTTTTTTTTTACTGTGAAGATGTTGTTTATCTTCAAAGTACTTTATAACTAAACTAACAAAGTGTCACGCCATTGAGGCCTCCTCCTCTGTCATGTTATAAACGGTCTGAAATCCGGAGTGACACTTTATATATTTTTTTTGCCCTTTATTACTCAGGGCCATTTTTTTTAGGTCCGTTCACTGTCTCCCATAGATAAGGCATGGATTTGTAGTCGACTAGACACACGCAAACACACACCTACACACGCAGACACACACACAAATTCAAAACTGCTGCTTTGGGGCTGTTTTTTTGTACAAACCAGGGATTGGCATTAAATCTGTCAGTTCTGCAGGGCATTAGCCTACATTTCAGGGTACACAAAGCAAAAATCCCCATCAAGAAGGAGCAAGACGGGCAGAGCGATGGGCAGAGGAAAACGGCTGACAGGAAATAAATAGTGTATTCCCAAATTCATAGACCAATGTGCTGGCTTCAGGAGGCCCAGGGGTGCACAAAGGTCAAGGCAATACAATTCAACTTTATTTTTATTTATTTATTTTTTATTTTAATCTCATCTCTTTTTTGTTCCTTTTCTGAGGTTATGTCATGATTGAAATCCATCCATCAATCAGTCAAAAGACCGACCTATAAAAGGCCTTGTTTTATTTAATGTCCTCCATGTTCTCAACCTGTGTGCTCTCTTCTATCATAGGTTCGTGAAAGTCTGTTTTGGTAAATATGGAACCAGAGTAATGTTTTAATAACATTTCACTTTTTCTAAGCGAAATAGATTTGTATAACTCACTTAATTTATTCTTATTTATCATTCACATATTTTGCCAAGGGTCAACAAATGTAAATTAGCTATATGCTAACTTTGGCACTTATAATGCAGGTATTATGTCAGTGTTCATTAATATGCATTGTCCCTGTCAAATAAACATTGAAACTGAAATAAAATAAGACCTTGCAGGATGACAAAAACGATTGTATCTCACAGCCGAGAGCAACGATAACTTGCTAGTTCTAAGCAGGTATAACAACTCATGCAATTTTTGCTCAACACTTTAAAGTTATGAGTATGACATCTTTGTTCCTTTCTCTTATTCTGTGTTGTGGCTTGCTTTGTGCTTGTATAGAGTTGGTAAGGTGACATGCCACATTTGAGTCACTATGATATGAGCGGGCACAACAAGCATTCTTCTCTTTTGTTGTGACCAAAATCATCAATGTCACATCACTGATTTATCCGTTGTAAAAATCTTAAAGACCTTGATGGTTTGCTCCTTGCCTATTATGAATGATTACTGAGTATACGGTTAAATGCTTTCCTTCAGTGTACTGCATGGATCCACACAAGTTTCTGCTATTCAAATCTCCTTTTATGAGTTGTAGAGATTTTCACATCAAATAGATATTTGTGAAGGTTGAACAAGCCTTTGTATACCTTTCTAGAGCCCCAACTTCCGCATATACGCTAAATTTCGTTATCATAAATATACTTATGTATACGTATGTGTATATATGTAGAGTATATCTATCTATATACATGAACACACATACATACAGTATATGCATAAGTATATACACTATTAGGGCTGTCACAAACAAATCGTTTTAGAATCAAATAGCCTATAGATTATTCCATAAATTACTCGAGTAATCAAAAAAAAAAGGTTAGACAGTGAATAGCACGCATCTACAAATAATATTTAAATTGGCCAAGGTTGATATGTATTAACCCAATTGTCACTTCAAAGTTAACAAGATTTTCATATTCATTTTCGTATAAACCAGGGGTGCCATAATCCAGTCCTCGTGGGCCGCATTCCTGCATGTTTTAGATGTTTCCCTCCTCCTACACAGCTGATTCAAATGGTCAGGATTGTTATCAGGCTTCTGCAGAGCTTGCTGATGATCTTGCAGGAACAGCACGGTAAACAAAGCACAGACAACTGGGCAGTATAAAGCCAGTGAAGGATTGTGCGTTAATCCCACATAAAAAAAAAAAAAAAAAATAGCAGGGTTAAAGGGGAATTTCCGTTAGCGTGTTAATAACGCAGTATTTTTTATCACCACTAGTGTATAGATATGTTTTTTTACATTTCATCTGAAACCATAACTCATTCAGGGAAGGTGAACCATTTGAATTAACACACAGTCAGGGTGTTTTAACAGACCTTTTAGTATTAATCAGGTCAGCAGCTAGCATTCTAAACGTACGCGGATTTATCCTTTTAAAGTATAGTGTATCTTTTGTCAGGGAAGAGTCGCTAGATCACTAGCCTGTGTGTTTAACCTTCAAGACAATCAGCTCCAGCAAGAGATAGATAGAATTTTGCACAATAGACATGCAATGTTGTAAAATAACAGTCTTAGTCTTTTTTTAAGCTTGTTTATCAGAAACAGTAATAGGCTAAGCAGACATCAGAAGGGATGACTGTAATGTGATGGAAGGCTAATAATGTTTAAATCCCTTTTCTTAATGGACTTGACTTTTATCAGCTCAATGGGCTTTAAATGGCCAGGTATTAGTTCCTCTCATTTCCAGAGGCACTGAAAAGTTTTACAGTCTTTCAGTAATGGAATGTCAAGTCAGAGGACATTGAGTTTATCAACAGTGCTGGAGCATCAACTTTGCTCACTTTCATTAGTTTTTAGGCTGTAACTTCATGAAGAGTGCAAACATTTTGCACACCGTCAAATGCACTTGCTCTACTGTAATCAGATTTAATTTTCCTCGCTGATACACGTTTCGACAATACTCCCCCGATGGATTGTATTTTTAGCTTTTTGCATACAGCTGGAAAAGTATTTGCCCTCTTCCTAACTTGAGGCGTTCTTTGCATTTTTTATTACACTTACATATTTCAAGTTTGTTTGATCTGAACATTTAAACACTTAAATGTTTCAGTTCAAACCAACTTGAATACCCACAAAAACAACCCAAGTAAATACAAATGCAGTTTCTACATAAAAATACTGTCTCCACTCGGGCTGCAGATATCGACTATTTTGGTCTACAGATATCCTACTGAACATCCTATCAAATAATTTACTATTCAAATAAAATAAAATATGTATATATTTTTGCTTGGCTAAAAGCCAATTATGAATACAGAAGAGAAAATAACACATACTAACGACCTCAAACAGGTGCTACTAAGTGAATATACACCCATGAGGAGCATTTCAGACCCCTGCATTTCTAAGGCCCTGTCTTACGTTTTTTGAAAACGCCGGATATAAGTCTGCGGTTAGCCCTATCATCCACACGTCCCCGGAGTTTATATGGTTGTTAAAAAAAACCCGGCTACGTGTAGACAAGGCCTAAGTGGGATAACTTGCAAAATCACAAAGTGGTCAAATACTTATTAACTGCACTGTAGTTTTTGATAGTGGCTTAGGATCTGTATACCAATCGATTTTTTTATTCAATTCCTTCTGACGATTTTGTGGAATTGATCATGTCTTGAAGCATTTTGTGACAATTGAATGCATGGAGTCTTAAAAAGCTACTTCCGCAGTCTTTTTCTAAACCAGTAATTCTCAACTCACGACCCACTCTTGGGTCGTGGAAAGCTAATAAAATATAACATGTATTCTGCTACAGTAAAGAGACGTACCATGTTTCCACATGGAAACATAATTAGGTAAGCGACAAGACACTTAGCAACCTCACCCTTTAGCCACAAATTTACACCGTGAGCAAATACAGTGGAGCTCAGCCTCTGGCTAGCGGACATTATGGTGAGTGATATGCTAACAGTTTCTGAAAATAGAATATTCTATACATGTGTTGTCATGCGCTATTTTTAATCAAAACATGTCTTTATTGTCTTTGTGTCTATAAAAGTGGGTCAAGACTATGCAACAAACGGAAAATGTGGAACCCAGGACTGTTCTAAAAGCATGCAGGCTATTGATATTAAGCTTGGGCATTTGCATGATTTTTTTTTGCTTGTCTTCTCTATGATAATAATAATAATAATAATTAATACCGGTAATTAAAAAAAAATGTTGAACGCTTTTAAAAGGTTCTCAAAGACATGTACAGATTAAAGACTGAGTGAAACAAATAAAAATAAAGCGTGTAACAGAAAAAAGCAAGCAAAAAGTGAGGCAATGGCTAGGTACTGAAAGCATAGTGGAACACTTACATTTTGTGGCAGATTTAAATTATGGGAGGTCTGAGAGTTCCAGAGGGGAGGGACAGCAAAGCAGAAGGCTCTGTCCCCCCCCAGGTTTTTTGTTAGCTTTATTTATGAGCCGTTTTAAGAATTTGCTTCTTGGCTATTTCAATGTTTTTTTTTTTTAATGTTTTGTTAAATAGTGACGATAGAACACACATTTTGTCTTAAATATACATTACTTAACATTTTCAGATGTAAAGTCTGTTTCCATATCGAGAGACGCCAAATCCCACACATGGACAAACTAGTATTGTACCGCGTTCATGTGTTGTTGTGTTACCCTTGGGATGTGTGTGTACATGAATATTTGGTGAAATGAATGGCTGCATAATCACAGCCTGTCACATTGTGGCTGTGGCTTTTATAAGGCTTTTCAGAAGGGCAGTCACAAAACAACTACAGGCTTTTATCCGTTCAGTCTCCGACGGACGTTTGCTTTTAAGACACCCCACAGGGTTTGAGCGTTTTTTTTTTTTTTTTTTCCCAGCTGATTCTCAATTGTGGGTTGAAGTCCTTAGAGGCCAAGTTATTATAGGATTGGAGATAAAAAGGGGACCTTTACCCTGGTGTATTGCAACTGACTGAGTCTGTGCATTTGAATACCAAGTCAGATTTTGCATTTTGTCAAGGGATTGAGTTGAAGTTTAGTTTTGGTGCTTTAAGGAATTATTTCATCCATATTGAAGGGCTCTGTGAGCATATCGTCCAATTTAGTTTCTAAAGGAACATGACAAAGATTAGTGCAGCAATTTTGAAACAATGAGTTGTAAAACTAGGTAAAGCTAAACATGTTAAACAATGTTAATTTTTCTGTGATTGTATTTTGAATGTTAAAACTGCATGGCTGTCATTTAAGATGCTGAAGAATACATTATTACCTTTTTGTAGACAGTAGAGGTTTTTTTTTTCATTTTCTCATGGTGACAAATGTATTAAATATCCTTTGAACCTTGGTTGAAATTGTTATTTCTGATCTCTGGTAGACCCAGGTCAGTTCTGACTGACAGTGGAAGGAAAATAGATATTCTTTCATATAGTCTGCATTCACCCTTTTAGGACAGGACAGGATTAGCAGTGTCTCATGTTAATAGCTTTCGCTCCTTCTGGAGAGGGAGTCTAAATGTTGCGTGAGCTTTTAAGAAACGAGGGAGAGCTAAATCTCTCAGTGGGAGGTTGGTGATTGCTTCACAGGAAGCACTGACATCTGAATGAAAGACAATTTCTCTGAAGCAGCTTTAGGAATAGATTTCGAATCTACTGATATTATATCAGATTTATCCCTCAAACTAAGATTTTTTTTTAGTTTAAATGTTTTGATTTTTCTTTTAGTTTATGTAAATACAATGGAACATATACGGTAAGAAAGACTTGCACATTTGAAGTAGAAGAATTACTCAGGTTCCGTGTCCAACTCTCGACACCATAAAATGTTACTTAAAATATTGCCAAATGTTTCAAATGTGAAAATTAACCACTTTAAAATGGACCAAGAATGCACATGTGTCCCTCGTGTGATTCTTTTAACAACATCCAAGGTCAATTTTACTGCTGATCTTAGACATTAAACTACAAACAAATCACTCTCTTCGAGGCATCAATGTATTCTATCTGTCACCACTTTTTGTCTAATATCCAACTCGAAATTAATTTTAGAATTACCTATTTTCCTGGATGATATGACTTTGTTTTACCTCAGGACACTCGTTCGACTCTTTGGGCTGGATTTAATTAAGACATTGCAGCTACAGTACTTTTACAACTTCACACCTTTTCTCCGCTCACTATTTACTATTACCATACTATCAGAATTCACCAGCTCTCTGTTTGGCCAACTACAACATACTGTGTGTGGGTGTTCATAATAAACCAGCTGTCAGTGAAAATGGAGGTCATTTTTTCTTGCAATTAAATTGCTTTTACTTTGCCAAACGTTTTACTTTGCCAAACATTTTTGATATAACCAGCTGTTATGTGAGATTCCTTTATTTGAGCTCCTGAGCAACACTGGATAGAGAAATGTATTTTTTTATCTTATTTATCGCCACAAAGAATTTGCACTGTTGTTTTAGGAATCACAAATGTCACTACCAGTATTCAAGGAATTAAGCAGTGAAGTTCTAGGCAAGCTCACGGAGAAAAATACATAGAGATGGAGTAGTGATATAGTTGTATACTACATCATCAACAATAGTCTGAAATTCGTGGTAGCCTTTTGAGTCACCCTCCATTAAGGTGAAGAAGACTTTGTCTGATATTTCCAACATTAAATGATATGCAATTCACAAGAGAAATAAGAATTTTTAAATGGCAGAACTTAACCTGTTATGATCATGATAATGTATGGCTGTTCACCGAAGTATTGTGAAACGGACCAAAGTAATAATACTTTGTAAAAAAAAAAAAATACTATAAAAAATAACTAATGGAATAAAGTCATTTTTATTTTTGTGGTCAACCTTATTATTCTAAAATGCAAACCAATGAAACTGGCCTGGGCTAAACTGATCATACCCTTAAAGTGGGGAGTCAACCCAAACATATTTTTTTCAAGAATATGTTGTATGCATGCCCACTAGTTGAAACAAGGCATTCTGATAAATATTGCATTTGTGGAATAAGAGTTAAATCCACTAGTTTTTAGCCACCTCTGGGGGCGGCCATTTTGTCACTTCTGTCGACTGAAAATGATATCACAACTACGTAGGGCCCAGGCAAGGATCAATCTCAACTCACTTGTTTTCTGAAGCTGAGCCATGATTGTTCAATATCTGAGCCGTGAGCATCTGTGATGTAATTTTCAGTTGACAGAATTGACAAAATGGCCGCCCCCTGACATGGCTCAAAAGGGGTGGATTTTGCTGCTTAACTCATATTCCACAAACGCAATATTAATCAGAATGCCTTGTTTCAACTAGTGGGCCTGCATAGAACATATTCTTGAAAACACTGTGTTTGGGTTGACTTCCCTCTTTAACTTAATATTTTGTTGCACAACCTTTTGAGACAATCACAGTAATCAAACAATTTCTGTTAAGACTTCTGAGCCTATGAGCAGTTTTTTTTGACCCACTCCTTGTGAGCAAACTGCTCCAATTGTCTTGGGTTTGAAGGGTGCTTTTAAATGTTCAGCTCCTTCTACAGATGTTCAATGGGATTTTGATCAGGGGTCATAGAAAGCCTCTTCAGAATAGTCCGATGTTTTAGCCATTTTTGGGTGTTTTTAGCTGTGTGTTTTGGGTCATTATCGGGTTGGAAGACCCATGACCTGCGAGTGAGACCAAGTATTCGTCATCATACACAAAGTTAGGGTGTTGTGATGATGGCAAGGGCTACTCCTAGCAAAGGATGTGAAGAAAAAAGTGAGTGCCCATTCAAAGATCAATTGCATTTTCATTCATGGAAGCAGCAATGCATTACAGATAGAGCTAATTTCACTTGTCAAATTATTGTGGAGATCCATGCATATAGCGCATGCAATAAAGACATCACCAAACATGTGCCCTGCACTCGTCGATAGCATCGCAGACCATGCAAGTATATACTGTTTTTAATAATAACGCTGTTAGCCGGCGCTAACTCTGCGGCTGTCCATAGGTTTTACCTTTGATATAATGATACTTCTGTGCAGTCCAATTGAATGGCCGATCTTCGCCTAAGTCACGTTCGGAGAAACTCGGTGTGGGGGTGGTACCATATCAATAAATCCAGGGGCCCAGATATTAGTATACAAGAAATTAAAAAATAAATTTACGGTAATATGTTGCATCAAAAGGAGTTGGGCAAGAACTGGCTCAATTTGGTGAAGAATGCATTTTATTTGACAGCGATAAAAGAATGTTTTTCTTGCAAAGCTGTTAACGATTGAGAGTTGAGAAAAGTCCATTTTGATGGTTTTCAGGTGCTCCAGCTTTTTCTTTCAGGTCATTTTTCTCAGCTAGTGATGACAGATGTGCACAAGGTCACACCATTACAGCTCTTTGTCTATCATTCTCTCACTCACTTATCGCTGCTCCACTTTTGCACTTTCACTCAGTCTGGTGACTCTAGTTTTTCACATCCTTTAATCAAAATTGTCCACATTTTCCATGTGAGTTGTCTTTTGTCTTGGGTGTCCCAGTTGAAGCTCTTGAGATGCTGCATATAGAAAGCCTATATATTAGCTTGTGATCGAAAAGCATTCTCCTCTTCAAATCACCCCATTGATATTTGATCCGACTCAGAGCTGATAGATGTTCGATCGGACCCAGGTCTGGACGCTGGCTTTGTTGATTTGGATGTGTGCTTTGGTCACTCGCCGCGTTTACATGGAGCCATGTATTACGATTAGAAAGGATCTGAATGACCAATCGGAATGAAAATGCCCCACATAAACACCCCAATCCGAATGGAATTTCATTCGGCTTCACAGGGTTGGTATATTATTTTTGCCAATCCGAACGAGAGTCATGTAAACAGTTCAGTCGGAATTGCCAGGTTGCGTCCGGTCTGCACATGCTCTGTCTTGACGTAAATGGCTAGTGACGTCATTGTATACGCACCTTAAAATGCCAGCGTCTTACCAGAGCTCGTCTGCGACCTGAGAATTTATTTTAAAGTACTGGTAACTTGTTTTTATCAAGAAGCTTCTTTAATAAAAGTGTTAAAACAATAGCGTGCTAACTATGCTAAATAGATGAATGAACTCCGTCTTGATGGATCACGTGATGTTTACATCGATCTCCGCGCTTCACACAGCTGTAACACGGCATATCTTATTAACAGGGAGGAGCAAGTAAACGGCCGATTGGAATAGATCACGTCACATGTAAACAGGTGACCAGAGAGTCTCCATGTAAACCCGGCTGTTGCTGAAGGATTAAGTTCATCTTCATCTTCAGCTTTCTATCAGAAGCCTGAAGGTTATGTGCTAAATTGACTTTAGAACTGTTCATATTGTGCTGAAGAAAAACAGCCCCAAAGCATGATGCTGCCACCATCATGCTCCACTGCAGGTACGATGATCTTTGGTGATGATCAGTGTTGTAATTACACCAAACATAACTTTTGTAATTATGGCCAAAAAGTTCCCCTTATGCATTTAGAAGGCTTCAAGTGTGTTTTTGGAACATGTACCCAGGCTTGGATGTTACTTTGTCTTGCCACCCGACCTTATAGCACAGATATACTGTATGAAAAAGCCATGAGATTGTTGTCACGTGCTATACAAAACAGCCAGTACTTGGCAGACATTCCTGCAGCTCCTGTAATGTTACTGTCCAGTGTACTTCTCGTCTTTTCATCGGCTTTGGATGGACATGCTTCTTCTGACTGATGGCTTTGAACAATGGCAGCCCTGCGATGCTGTGGATGCTTCATTTGGACTATGGCTTGTGCTGTAAGATGTACCTACTAAAATGTCAGGAAAAGCATAGCAGAACATCTGAACTTTATCTGTGGTTAATCAGAGGCACAAAAATGGTGGCAAGTGTGTGCTGACTTTAAACTTTAAACTCACCAAAACGGTTGTAGATCGATTAAATAAGTCTTTTGTTCATCCCCGACCGTGTAGAATGTTTCCAAGTCTCCAAAAGTATTTATGTATTCGGTTGTAATTATCTCTTTGTTCTCTTCCTCGCTCTCAGCTCCGTGCGTGTGGCTGATGCAAGACCCCAGCCAGTGTCTAAAAGCAACTTATCAAAATGTTATATTTTAACCATTTAAATTATTCATTTTAATAGCTTGTAGGATTTAACTTTGTTTCTTTATGTGGGTTACAATAAGATGTGAAATGATATACACTATACATGTTATTCTGCCCGTTGTAAAGTCAATATGTAATACAGGTTTATATGCAACCTTAGAACGCCCTCCTGTGGTTGTTTGTTGTATTGTTTGCTGAGGTTGAAAAGGAAAGAGATACAATATAATGTATTAATAATTTCACATATAAGTCGCTCCAGAGTATAAGTCGCACCCCCGGCCAAACTACGAAAAAAAACCTGCGTTAATTTATAGTCCGGAAAATGCGGTAAATAAGATTTACTTCTTTGTTGTCCTTTTCAAATATACACAATTTTACAGTATTTTATTTTAGTTTAATTCGACCTGTTTAGTTGTTGTTTTCTTATGTCATGGTCACATGTTTGAAATAAAGAATTAATTAATTCATTCATTCATTCACTGAAGTCTTTTTCATCTTGAGTGACAGAAAAATACATGGGCATAGTGCACCCCATTTTTGACGGTACCCAAACTAACACTGTGACTGCTGATTGTGATAATTACATGAAAAACACAGGCACAGCATCACTAACGACACACATTAAAGATGTAATAGATTATACCACACAGATGGTTGACAGGTGGTTTTCACGGATTAAGAATGGTATGCATTGATTTCACCTCTGACCCAGCTACTTAAGCCATCTTGGGTGGTGTATCATTCAAAATCAATAGCAGAAAAACAATGTCAATGTTCAAAGGAAATAAAACTGCTAGACACAAAAGTTAATTCTTGATAATCTCGAAAAGATTTAGTCTTTAGATTTTTTTTTTCCCTCTCCAAAGACTCTATACCGTACATCCTCTATACTAAAGTAATTTTCTGATCATAAAAATGTTTCATATAGGGATGGTCTAATTACACTTTTAGGTATTACTACCATGACTGAATCATAACTGAAAAAAATACCATCTACCAATCTAAACAAACCATGGCATTAAAATAATGACAAATACATGAATGAATGAATGAATGAATGAATAAATAAATAACATTAGCCAATTTGGCATTACGCTCCATTTTTCATCACGTGTAAAGGGGTATTGACAATTTAATTTGAAAACTCTAGTGAAAATATTTCTTCACAAATGGTTCAAAATGTAAAAGGCTGTTGAACGGGGCCTTGACATTGATGATGAGTGCAGGGAAATGTCAGTGTGTGATGTACTTGATCTGGCAGCTGGCATATGGAGAAAACCACACTGACCCTACGTACACACACATTCACACGCGCATGCAGCACCTGCCTCTCCACCTCACTTGTTCTTTTGAATTAAGTGAAACTGCTTCAGTGACATGAACGGCACGAAGAACAGCAATTCGGTGGTGAGACGCGAATCCGTTTTCACCATTTGTTTGGTCACATTTGTTATAATAGAGTAGTAAAGGTGGCCATTATGTGCTTAGGCTGTGTGTTTTTGTGTGAGAAGGTATGAGAGACATGACTTACTCAGGTGGCAGGTGTGTGTGCGTAAGAGCCAGCATAGCAGCTGCTGTGTTCCTCTCAAGTGTCTTTATATAAACACAGAGGGATACGACACTCAACCAAAGTGATGCTGAAACCTGATCAACCAGGATCTGTTCGTCAACGGACAAAGACAGTGTGGATACCACAAACCGAAGCAAACACACTCAACTTTTAACACAAACATGACAGTTGCTTCACACATTATCCTAATACTAAAGCTTTTTTTTTTCAACTCATTTACTGCCATTGACGAATTTACTCTGTCGTTTCACATTCCAGCCATTCAATCCCAAGAATTTATTTATATTGTTTTCAATTTTTTTCAAACGTTAGGGTAAAAGAGGGTCTGAAAATGTCTGGCCGTGAATGAGTTAAACATGCTGTTGGTTAAAAAAAACTAGCCTCTGTGACAAAATTAGCTAGTCCAAATTGCATCCAGATGCATTATGCCTGGTGAACTATTGTGTTTTTTTTTTCATGTTGAAAATCTCTGATTGTTTGCTAAACAAGCAATGTCCTGAAAATGCCTTACAAGATATTTTCTACTAGCGGCAAGCTATTACAGACAACAGTCGGTCCCTCGCTAAATGTTGCCATCCTTCGTGCACCTTGAGAGTGACAATTGACAGCTGTATCTCTTGAGAAACTTTGAAACGACACGCACAGATGAAGACCTAGGAAGGGCACACTTGGCTTCTCAGTGGATGTCACATCCATCCTCTATAAGTTAAAGCTTCCAGACATGCTTGATATACATTAAGTCATGTAAAATGACAGTAGAACTTTTGACCTTTAAATGGCTTATGCTGAAACCTCGAGGGGGGGTTGTAGAAGCGGTGCGCACTGTGAAAGAGACCAGAAGATGTGATGAATAGAAAGAAATGGCAGCATGATAGGTTGTTCAACATAAATATGAGGCAGGGTGATATAAAAAGGTCAAAAGCGAGGTAATGTTTAACTTGTTGGTTGTCGCAAAGAAATTACAGTTGGGGCGACAGAGCCAAAAACCCACATTCATTTAAGGTTAATCGCGAGACTTTAAAGATTGTGGTTCATTCTTTAGCTGGACTGGTTTCTTATTTTCGAAGAACGCAGATGGAGATGCGGCAACCGAGCCAAGAAACAATTTAACCAAACACTATTTGGAGTGACACAAGCCCTAGGCCTACAACTTGGCCATAGGTGCATGTACTGTATGCGCAAAAAGTGATGGAGGCACAGGCACACACACAGCAAGATGCCAACCTCTGGAAGGCATGAGGTCATTGGGTTCGTGCTTTAATGTACCCGGGGCAGTCCTTAACCTCTGAGGTGCTATAAACAAACAGACAGATAGCTGAATATACAAGGAAGGAATATTGCTGTGGGGAAATCAGGCCACATGTGGTATATGGGCTATTCCCTTTCATGGCTGCCTGAATATCATTGTACCTTTGCAGTGACTTTGACATGCAAATGTGTTGCTGGAGAGATGGTCTTGAAGAGGGCCACAGTGTACTTTTTCCTGAACGCTTCATAGATGCTATGAAATTAAATGTGTATACAATTTTGTTGCTCCACAAACACATTTATTCATAACTGCGTGAGATGGAGTATAATCCACAGGAAGTCTTTTCTTTTTGAATATCCGGATGAAATGCAGAGAGAAATATATTTGTCGTCTTTGCTATCGGTTTTAGACTAATAAACTTAAAGCGGGGGGAAAAAAATCCTGTCGTGGAAAAAAAAATCCTCAAATAAATCCTATCATTTTTACTCACTTATTAATACACAGGCCCATGAAAACTCAGTCGACTCTAATTGATAACATTGTATTGGACTTAATTGGTTTTGAAGACGTAAAGGACCTTGTGCTGTAATGAGATAGCACCGGTAAGAATCGGTGAAGTTAATTAGTAGACTTCATGTGCAGTACAGCAAATAGTTTGTAGAGATTTATGTTTTACAAAAGACGGCACAGGGTGGAATAGGTAGAGGAAAGAAATAAAAGAAACCGAAGAATTCTTAAGTACAGTACTAATTGGATAGTATTAAATAAAATCACCAATTTGCCGGCTTGGACGGTTTGGTTGATCCTTTTTTTCGAAACCTTTCAATTACATTTTGAAAGTATGACGATGTATGATTAAAATGTATCGTAAATTGATTTTTTTATTCATCTGTATTAATTTGAGTTGACCCCTACAGAAACAGCCTGTTTATTAAATGTATTGAATGAGTGATTTGGCTCAACAAAGAAATGGAGACTGCTCTATTAATCTCCAACTAAAAGAAAATTACTTTTCATAAACCAAATGCATAAAAGAAAAAAATCACCTCCTCATTCAGTTATTTTCTTCCCAAACAGTTCACCACCCTTCAAACCTCGCCTTGAACCGTCCTTTTAATTGGTGTCAGCTCAAGCAGCTGTGCGGGTAAAGTTTTTTTTTTTTTTACGCTCAAGTAATGGGGTTCTGTATATAAATTTAATCAGACAGTTGGCTTTGTGCACACTGCGTGCTTGGCCTTTAAATGGATGTTATTTAGGATAAATAAGGCTGTGTTAAATGCGAAGGCCTTTTAGAGGGACTGATGAGCCACCAAGGAGCTACTTGAGGCTGCGCTGGGGAGAAGACATCAGCCGGGGAAATTAACAGCCTGAATGGATGTTTAGACATCGGTGCTTTATGAGACTCCTTATAGTCTGCGTCGTCCCCACACATTGCTGCTCTACATGTATTCACATATCTGCTTCCATATGCGTACCACGATGGGCATCAAGTGTTAAGAACATGCGTTAAGTGATCCTAAATTATTTTTGAGGCTAACAAGTGATTTTACTTTTTTATCTAATACAAAGTCGCGTGCTGGAAAAAAAAAGATTTTTCCAGGATTTTAGATGCATGCCAGGTCACTGAGCATGTGCCATTCCACTTTAACAAACATTCCTATGTAATAATTTATGATCTTGAAACCAATCATAGTTGTTTATGCTTGAACTGACTTTGCATCAGCTCATTCAACCAAGAATGCCCTTTCACCTCTGTCAGCCTGGTAAGGATTTGTAGTTGTCTCCACATTGGTATCAACGCGCGCACGCACGTACACAAACCTTAGGAGTCACTCTGGCATGTATTGTAACGATGCAGGGGGTATCGGTAATGGCATGGATTTTTACATAAATGCTTAAACACTTTTTTGCTCTCTTTGGGGGTAGCTTTAGCTCATCCTATGACCTCACCAGTTTAATCTGACAAATGCTGAAATTTAATATCCAGATTAGGGGATGGTTTTGAAATACATTTCGTTGATTAACTGTGGAAAAAAATGGATGCCTTTTAACTCATCATCCTTAGAATTAACCAGTTAATGGATGAGTATAAATCGTTTTTGTACCATCAAATTGTTAAATTTTTCATAACAGAGGTTTTAAATCATGTCCCTCGAGGGCCGGTGTTCTGCCTGTTTTCCATCTGTATCTGCTGCAAAACACCTGATTCAAATGATCAGATAATCAGCAAGGTCTGCAGAAGGTGGATAACGATCTTGATCATTTGAATCAGATGTGGGTTGCAGCAGGGAGGGATGGAAAACGGTCCTCGAGGAACAGGATTGAAGACCCCTGCTTTATAACAAAAGTAGTAGTCAGTCGATCACCCAATCATAAACCTCTTGTGCACAATAAATGTACCTCTTGTTGAAAATCATGAGATGAACATGGTCTCCAAGAAATCAGATCAGCAAATGTAAACGTAGCCATTGGGCTAGTACGGCTTAGGTAAACTTACTTTATTCATCGTGCATCAGTGGATTGGCTTGGAAGAATCTCTCTCTGAATGTTCTGAACTCTTCTTTCCTTACCTGTGTCGGACTGAGTTAATTCTGCCTGGAGCGATCGTGCTGGAGTGAAAGTCTGAAAGTCTGCTGGACGTTAGTACTGAACAGCAGTCATGTTTTTGAAAGAACCATACAGATACCAGTTGCTTTCATTTTTTATGGCGTTCTTTACCAGTCACCTTGTCGTCGTTTGCAAGTCGTCTGGTAGTGACTCTTGATAATGAATTTCTTGAAAACAGCCACAGTCTCTGAGCGAAGTAGACAGAGACAGTTGTTTTGTATTTCAGTGAAAGAATATGCCAATTTCCACTTGTCGTGGAAGCAACATTCTTTTACTTCGCTACAGTCTCTTATTTAGAAATGTGCTGGAAAGGGCCACACAGTCATGGAGCGAGGGGTTGTGATGCCTAACACAACCGAGAGTCGTACAGTATGTTCGGAGAGGCAGAACGTGCCCGGAGCATATTTCCGAAAGCACCCGAGAGTGCGGCCACAGATCTGCTGCCATCTTCTGGTGAAATATAAAATGGCTTTTTTTTTTACATGTGTATTTTCTACTGTGGTCAACAGTACTGACGGGCCACACACATTATTCATTTTATGCAAGAGGCTGCTGGCCGGTGGAAATATGACCCACAATATATTTCTTGTTGGCCGAACGGCCATGCAAAGTACCCACAAAATACACATTACAGCTTTATTGATCACATGGCAAATTGGTGGTAACCTGTAAAATACAGATTAAACTCAGTCCTTTATTGACTGTCATATAGATAAATGTGGGTAGCTGCAAAAGGAACACAACTTACACAATTAAATTGCAAAGCTAGAAACTAACCAGCTACAATAGCTTATACTATGAAAATGTTCTCATTATATAAAAATGGAATTTATTGACTGACTGCTCACTCAGAAGTCTTCATTTAAAACCTTAATTGATGCTCAGCTGTTCTTCAGATGTTTTTTTTTCCCAACATGAATAAAATGTTTAATTCACAAATCATAACTTTTTATGCAATTTTCACATAGAAATGAACTGCCTTGTTTGAGCTGTACATGTGGATTTTGCATGTTGGCGCAAACAGTTGTACTTATTTGAGCTCAACTAGAGGCTAAACCCAACCATTTGTTTTGGTATTCAAGCAACCAGCAATTGATACTTTTCTGCCATCTTGTGCATTTATCTGTTTTCTTTTCTCATTATTTTGAGTGAATGGCTGATTTGATCTCATTATATAGCTTCGCTACTAAAGAAATCACACACATGGCTGCAAGGTTTTGGCCTTCATGTGAACAACCTGCTGTCGCAGAGTTTCAGCCACCTCGGTGCGCTTGCCAGCCTCCAAATGATTCAACGTGCCTGTGCCAGGTAGCCTTTGCCAGATCATGAAGAAGACCAGCACCCGGTGCCAGTTTAACATCAATATACTGGACGTTGCTCCTGATTTATTCTCATTTATACTGTGGAACCAATCAAATAGAACGCCCACGTGGTTGCACAGTTGTGAAATAAACAATTACTTCTCTAACACTGAGTCCAAAGAGGAATTGCGTGGTGCATTTTCAATGTGTAGCTTGCTTATAATGCAAATCGCATACAAAAAACGATTCGCCTTCAAGTCATTATAGCCACTAACACATTCTGCGAGCAGTTTGTTGCCCAGGTGTTGGAGAAAAAAAGAAGTTCCAGGTGCGTCTTTGAAATCCCCCACATCCCTCAATCATAACACTCCTTCACATCCCTTTGCTCTCCTCCTCCCTCTGCATTCCCTTTATGCAGTCTTGTCGATACTTGGTGTTGATGATACTCTGTTCTTGGTTCTTCCTTCACCAAAAAGAAAATCAGTCTGTGGTTCTCACTTCATTTAATTTTGCGTCATTATTATATACATGTAATATTATGTTTTTTGTTTTTTTTTTCAGATTTGATACAGTACATAAGGCTTTTTGTTCTGTGTGACCAACACAACAACTTCTGTTTCTGTTCCTGTTTTTATTCTCCTAAAGAAAAGCCCAACTTTAATTTATTTTAAAATTACAGGTATTTCAGCTGCTATATTATGACCCTCTGGAAAATGTGGGTCATAAACAGCTTTCATTGATCTAGCTTACAGTCAAATCCCATATGTGAAGAGTTTGTCAGGCATTTTAGTTTGTAAACTTATTCCCCCAAGAGAAACTATAATCTTCATATATGCAACTGTGTATTTCACTGCATTTATGTCGTCTATCCTGTCAGTCACTGATGATTCATCTCTTGCTGCTGGAAAATAGACACAAAACAAATATGGAAACATGAATAAAACATTACATAAATAGACATATAGCAAAAGCAACTACACTTATTTGAGTGAATAACAGGATCCCTTGTGGCATTGAAATTGGGGCAATGACAAAACTGTAGATGGCAAAGCCAGAAAAGTTTGTTACGGTGTCAAAAATATAGTATAAGAAGGAAAAGACAATGTGACACATCCCCTGCCCCTTTTTACATGTATTGCACACTTGCTCACACCAGCTCATATCTTAATTACTGAGGCTTGATGGGTACTTAACCTTGCCTCTCGCTGCTTACACTAATGCGGAGAGGTCAGGAGTGTGCTGATTGGCTGGCTCACTGTCAACTCAGCCAGAAACGACTGTCGGAGTGCAAATGAGTGGATGAGCAAGGAGATGAAACACAGGCACAAGGAAAAGCAGAGGCACGTAATAATGAAAAGAATAAAAATAAAGGCAAAATATATATACGCTGTGTTCCGTATTACTGATATGCAGCATTCTTCTAAATTTTGTGGATTAATATTATTATTTTTTTAAATAACGATATAAAAAAAGTACTGATTATTACAATGGTAAAAAATGGAATGAAAATGAATATAATTTTGCTGTTGTTACATTATTATGTATAATGCTTACTACACCACCAAAAACCTCTTTGCTGATTAAGTTACAATTAACATTGGAACCCCTCCTTGATATCTCCTTAACAACGATCTCATCCATTGAAATAGTTACGTCCATTGATCGTTTCTGTGTGTATCTAATTTGTTTTTCAGAGTTGCTGTTTGGATGTACAGTATTGTGCTGTCCAACCTAATACGATATAACAGGTCCTCAATGGGGTTAAGGTCAGGGACTGACCGTGGCCACTCGGCCATTACTTCTGTATTTTAAAAAATATTTTATTTTTTCTGCTCGAAATGGTTGCTTTCAAGTTATTTTACAATGGAAGACACATTATTATTATTATTAATATTACTATTATTATTATTGTTAATCTTTTTTACCGTGGCAGGATATAGTCAGTAAGAAGTTGTACATATTTTGCTGATCTCATTTTAACATCCTTCCGTCTCATTCTGAATTATTCCTGCCCCAAACATCACTTTACCACCTCTATGTTAGTGCCGTCACCTTGTTGGGACATGGCGGCCGTCGACCCACCATCAAAATGCCATCAATCTTTGACCATTCAAAGTAGTTTGGCATTCACCAATGAATAAGATTGCTTGAAAATTGATCTGGGTTTTGTGATCACCAGTGGCTTATGAACAGCTGCTTTCTTCATGTGATACACATTGGATGACAGAAAATGTACGGAACAAACCTGTTTGCTTTTCTGAATGACATACACTGTGTTTACAGTATGGTGATGCCGCTTAAGTTTTCTTGAATTGTGAAATGCTTTCGTCAATTTTGCACGGCAGTGGATTTCAAGCTTTTCATCAGCAAAAAGACCCTTGTCCTCTTGTGCAGAGAAACCAGAAGAATAGTTGCACCACCAAATACTTTACAGAAGACTCGTCAACCGTTGATTCATTCAAATTTAGTATACATTTTTATCAAACAGAAAATAATTGATCTGCATTAAACTGATGACTTCATAAAACCTTTTACTATGCTGTCAAAACAAAACACTTTTTTAAAATCTTTTAAAATGCACAACTGTTATGCAAGTTTAAAAAGTTAACTCCTGTGAAATGAATCTTAACTACTCTTGCTGAAGATATTTTTCAAGAAAGTTCAAGTCAAATTATGAACTGTAAAACTTAGGGGGCCTGTGACTTTGGAGAGAAGTAAAGCTAACATATGGTTGGCTCGGTGCGTAATGAACTCATGTGGTTCCCCACTATGAAGGTATTGCTAAATGGTTGGGTGTCAGACAGCCGGATGAGCCATTGAAAGGGCATAACTCTCACATGCACAAACTTCTCTTAAAATAGACTTGATTTTAAACTTGGCAAAAAGCATCGTATCAAGGGATCCTTGTTGGTTCGACTATCAGAATATGATTTCATTGCTGTGCCAAGGGGATATATTACATTTGAGCTTTTCAGCAGCTTGCAAGCCATATGTTTTTTTTAAATTTTTTTTTACTGCAGTTTAGAGATTCCTTTCAGATGTTTGGCTTTTTCACTTAAGATTTTCTTATAGCATTGACGACGCTTCTATATAGGTCAAGCACTCCGCTTTTGCCTTGAGTGGTTCAACACTGTATTTACAGTACGGGCTTATCTGAGTCAACCTGATCAATTGAGTTAGACATTTAGTCTGGTCTAATTTGACTGATTCGCTGTGTCCACTCAGCTGTTAAAAACCAGTATGTACAGCATATCCCTCCTCGCCATACATACATACTGTACGTACCGCGGAGGTCATACATCTATGCATAGGCTGTTACATCGCCATCCGTGACTCTTAGTATGCGCTTGTACAGTATGTTTAAGGCATGTGGTTTGTTAATACCATGCGTGGGTGTGCATGGATGCGTGTGGTCTTCAGGCAATGGAGAGCAGCAACACAAACTTGACGGGGGTTGAAGACGTTTAGGGCACGATGCCAAGGAAATGGGCTTGTCCGCATGCACACGCACACACACGCATGCACACACATGCACACACATGCACACACATGCCTTGTTTTGTGATCTCGTGGGACATCTGCTCTGGTCCGGGTCACTGGCAGTGAATGCTCGGTTGGGCTCAAAAGTATCGCCACAGCAACTGCATCGCATAATCCCATTCCATCTCATCCCATCCAGGAACAGTGTGCGACTACACTGGCCTGTTCCCCTCGAGGTGATGAGACAATGACTCTGATGCCGCCTGCTTACTCGCTGTGTCGGCGATGTCTATGGGCAAGGAGCAAGTATCGTATTATACTGTAGGAATGTTTGGCGGTTTTGGCAGGCGGTGGTGTGAATTATGCAGGCGTACCTCTACTGTGTGTGCGTGTGTGTGTGTGATGCGAATGTGAGTCCTTCATGACGAGCATTGTCAAGAGAACAAGCTACTCAGCTAAAGCTACATTGTTTACTGTCATGCTTTCCTCGCTTCAGCAAATTTCAGTTTCTTGTATTCACCATTATGTCATTTAAGTGGAGCCTCCAGATTTGAACAGCCCTAAGGTTGTACAATTGGGAAAACAACTCAAATATGGTTAAAGTGTCCCATCATTGGAGCTGCATCAGCATCATTTTTGTGACGACAATGAAAATAGAACGCAGAAACTCTTTGCTGGTACGATGCATTAAGCACACCGCACAGGCGTGTCATATCTAGCCATTTGGTTCCCAGAGTGCATTGTGCAATACATTTCGTTTATGAAGTTATAAGGGTGTTAATCCTTGTCATATATTTGTTTGTGTTACCAGGAGTTGAATGTGTGTCATGTTTAATACTCCCATACTGTATATGTCACTGTTTTGTTTTTTGTTTTTTTTTAATTAACCGTGACTTTAGGTTGCGTGTAAGATAGTGTCATTTAGGTCAATTTCTCTTTGCATCTGCTTTGAGCATTGCTGGTGAAAGTTAAAGAAACATTAACATACCGACTGTGTCATTTAAAAGGAAGTTTCACTCTAAAAACAGTTGGGTTAAAAATAACACAATTTTCGGTCAAAAATGGACCAATCCACAAATTGGGTCAATTTGTCCAACGTCCTTGCATTATTTTGTACAAAACAGTCCAATTTTGGGGGATTGTTTTGTACAAATCTACACATTTTGAGGGTTGTTTTTGCAGGAAGTTGTGTCAAATTGACCCAAGTTGTGGTTCGGGCCATTTTTGACCCAACATTCTGTTATTTTTAATCCAAGTGTTTTTAGAGTGTATGATGTAAATTTCAGAACAATTGGCCGCTTAGGGTGTTCAATCAGCCACTAAAGGTTTGATTGGTGATTACAGCTCATGCACTTTTCCACGAAAATCAGCCGATCACGATCAGTGGCTGATCGATCGGAGCACGCCTACTTTAAACATATTCTGTACGGTTTATGTATTTTTTTTTATGATGGCCCTAGCTGATGTTGGCCCCTGGACCAGGTATTGTTCCTTTTCCATTACTTACTTATAGATATGTTTTAAGTTGAAATAGAAGAGATGCTAACATGATCCTAGCACGTCAGTCATCTCTTACAGCCGTTTACTTTCATCCACTGTGCTTTTGTTCGTTTCTGCTCTGAATTGGATTGTCGACATTTCAACATGTTCTCTCCTTTTTTTTTTTTTTAAGTCTGTACTCACTCACCCACCTCCTCCACCTCAGTATCTTTGTTTTGCTGAAGAATACAAACACGCTGTGAACCAAAACACAACTGACAGTTTGCATCCAGTTTTATTGCTCCTCCTCCTCTGTCCTCTTAATTCCTCCCTCACATTCATGCGCCCCCTCCCTCCCGTCATCCCTCCCTTTCTACTTCCAGCTGTCAGGAGGCTTCATTATTAAAGATTCATGGTGGAGTCTGGGCAGCGCCTCCAAAAGCTTTTGTCAGACAGACCGAGTGTCTCAAATCTTACTGCCACTAACTGGAGGTGACATGGAAACACTCCCATGCCCCCCCCCCCCCCCCCCCCCCCCCCAAACACATGCACACACACTCACTGATGGTGGCTTCACCATGTAACGTTCTGCCCACTGTGTTTTATTTTTATCTTTAGAATACTGTATTGTGGACTCTTACTTTATAGAAATAGACACCTATGAAATAATTAGTCAGTTTACCATTTTGCTGTCAGTGGTGCCTGGCTTGGCCTGGCATTTCAAACAGTTGACTTTCCATATATGCACAATAGAATAGAATTTGATATGCTGTGGTGTAAATAAACTATATTTGTGTTGTTTTCTCATCCAGCTGGCATAAACATTTAGAGGATTTCAGAGGGTAACCAGATTGACATTGTCAAACTCATTGGACCTCTGAACTGTTTAAATGTGCTATTTGTTGTCTGGGGAATATAAATTGCCTCGGCACCGTTCCAGTAGCGTTCTTCCCTTAAACCAATTTCTCCCACATGGCAAAATTGCTGTTTTTTTGTTTTTTTTTTGTCTTCTCATCTTTTCCCCTATGCTAAGACAATAAAACAAAACAAAAAACCCTAAAGGGTTTTTTGCTCTCCTTTTTTAAATTCAAGTAGAAAAATGTGTCCTCCGACTTCCTTGTAGCAAGAAACCAACACTGACACGTGAAGGCCCTTTAGGCATTTTGTCAACCATTTGAATGAGAAGATTAGTGACTGAATTTTCCTTTCAAACTCAATTCTTAGTGAAGGATGTCGACAGGCCCAGTTATTTATGGCCATTTAGTTATGTACATGTGTTACAATAAAGCCTTGTCAAATTGCGGATGATATGTGCATGTTGTAAGATGACAATTTAATTGGTTGCGATAGAATTTCCTGCTCAACTGGAATTTGGTTTAAAAAAAAAAAGTTAAATTTGGTTTTATCTTTCCATTCTTCGCAGAAAAGCGCAAGAGCAACAGAAGAAGGTGGTGGTAGCCGGTTGTGTTCCACAGGCTCAACCTCGAATGGACTATCTCAAAGGTCTCAGCATCATAGGGGTATGTGTGTTATACTCTTTGTTTGGTTGTCCATTTGGCTATAAAACAGGAGTTTGAAGTAAGAGTCTTAATGCGAACACAGTTTTAAAAGTGAGTGCAAATGTTTTGGTTGACTTGTTTGTACAAAGACCCACTAAAGGTATCACAGACCATTTTTACATTGCCATGTCATTCACCTGGCCGGCGGCATGCCGAGTCTGGTCTGGTCTATTTGGGACCCCCTGCTGTGTAGTGAATCGGTCGCGGTCCCCAGAAGACAGGGCCAGTATCACTGAAATAAACATGGATGGGCAATAGAAAAGAAGGTATATGTATGAGAATAAGGTTTGAAAGAAATATGGTGGAAGGAAAAGTGGCTAGAAAATGTCAACTTATGTCTCGTTTAGATGAGGAAAAAAATGAGACCTAGATGGATCATTACTGTTTCCACCCTTAATGTGAACTTTAGTAAAATACACAGACATGACTGACTGGCCAATCATATCAAACTCACGTTCAATCAACACCATAATTACTGTATTAATAATGTAATTATTTCCAAGTAAAGATAGCCATTTCAGTACTGAAAACCACTTTCTTGACATTTCTTAGTGTCTCATTATAGAAACGCAAGATGGTTGTTCACATTATTTTCTAAATATCAAAATTATTTCTCTGACGGGTGTGAAGACATTTTTATTAACCCAGTCTTACAGTCCTAAAATAGAGATAATAATAATAATAATAATAATCATCGAATGGATTTTGTATTTGTAACTTGTTTTGTTTCTCATTTCTGCCCATTCATGTATTAGGGTGGTTTATGCTGACGTAACCCAGTATTCTGAAGCAAACATTGGAAAAGACAACATAGATAAAATCTTCATTAGATTAATCGACGAAGAGTCTCAACAACAGATCATTCATTCCCCCTGTATAGAAGGATGAGGAAATCATAACTTCTGTGGGTCGTATTGCGTAACCACACAAACGAATCAGACCAGTTGAAGCTGCAATCCACGGGTGTCACATTTCAGAGATTGGACATTTATGTATGGATAATACTTACTAATAATGCAGAATTAGTACAGCAAATAAGTGTTTACTGCCAAATGAACATTCATTACACAGAAGGGCTTGCTTTTTAATATTCACACGCTGTATTGCAGTCCCATTTTTTTTTATCTCTTGCCCCCTTTATCTTCCTTTTTTCTCCCCGATTAGATGTCCCAAGACTCCTAAATTCATTCCAACAATCTCCTGTGACTGTTATGAAAGACTTCATAGCCAATTATGGTTGACAAAATACAGTGTTTAGTTGAGCTCATACAATTAATCCCTCGGGTAAATGGATGTTATTTTTCTCCCCAATTTCAGGTGCGAACAGATATATTTTACACAAAACAAACAACTACCATAATCTTTTAAGAATTCCTTTCTTAGCTTCTTGCTCTCTAAGAAGCTATTCATAAACTTCATCAGGGGACTTTTAGAATTAATTTAACGTGGAATTCAGTTGCTAATGTTAAAAAATAAATAAAATAAATGTTCAACCAAATAAAAAAAGATAAAATACTTTGTGGAAGTTGGCAACTTGGCAGTAAATGAAGCACCCAGCTGTCCAGTCCTAATTCCAGTCACTTTTAAATATATTGTTTGGGAGTAGGGAACGGCTCAAATTTTGCATTAAATGTCCATCTCCATGAATAATGCCGTTCCATTTTAGTAAACATGCCACTATGTAACGTAATTACATTCAAATCACATTCAAGTGGCATGTATGTATAATATAATTACATTCCGATAAACAATCTTGTATGCGCGTACGCCTTCAAGGCGTGGCAGAAACAGCTGGGAAGTTTACCACTGCTGTGCCTTCTATTGTCATGAATAGATTGGATTTTGGATTGATACAGACACACGTGCGCACGCAAACGGACAGACAGAAACCCGTACATGCATGAAGGGGCACATATGGTAGCAATCACAGACCGAGGCGTACCTGCGCACGCACACTTCTTTCATGTGCCCTCTTATCAAAACAAACAACAGTAGTGACAGTTGGTGGTATATGAAAATCTGATTCAAATTACCAGTCATGAATTTTTGTTTGGTGAAGCCTCTTAACGGCTAGGTGGGGGGTGCTTAAGAGTGCGTTTGAATTAATTCACTCCTGTTCACATGAGCTGCGTGATTATGTGCTTTGTTTGTGCTGTTGTGTTGCTTTCAGAAGTTGCTGTGAAATGAATGACAGTGTAACTGTGTGCGAGGTACACAGTCACGCAAGCCCACAGTGTTTCACGTCTCTGAACCAGACATGTCACATCCTTTATCTAAGATGCATCGCACATCTCCACGCACACAAACAACAGCTCGGGCTTAGTAATCAGAGAATTACAGCGTGTGTGTAAGCAATTGTTGTAAACAAGAGATACGTACACATCAGCCCTCTCAGCGCACATCTTTTTGTACCCCTTGCATGTTCTTTGTTCTTGTCATTATGTTTGTCCCAGAGATTTTACACACTGCCAACTACTGTTATTATATTTTAACAGATAACCAAGAGGGTACCTCGCTCAAAAGGAACTAGTTTACAATGGATTTTAAAAAAATGCTTTTCTAAGGCTTTCTGGAATCAATATATATTTTAATTCTTCATTTAAAGTCAATTTCTATACAATAATGTAGGGATGTCACAATACGATGTCATCATATGAACCTCGCGTTCTGATAATTATCACAATATTGGGGGGGGTTGGCAATATATAAAAAGCTCACAATACTGTATAAAAGCTCACGGTGTTGTAAAAAAAAAAAAGAAAGAGCTCATATTAAAAAAGAAAAATCACAATATTCTGTTTTTGGGCATAACAATATTCACAGAAATAAGCTTGGCCAGTCATTCAATCCTATAGGCGATTAGCGTGGGTCTTAAACATAGGTGGCATCAAATTAAATTGCACTAATAAACTAACCACCAGAGGGTGCTGGAACTGCACAAATGAAAACAACTTGGACTTTTAAACAGATTTGCTGCTATTAATATTGTGACATGACGACAACGATATATTGTGCCAATTTTAATATCACAATATTGCCAATATTGTGACATCCCTACAATAATGTGTTCTATATGCCCCACGAGTCCAAACACGGTATTCTGATTAGTATTGCCTTTGTGGAATTTGAATTAAGCAGAAAAGTCTTTATCCATCTCAGGAGAAGGCCATTTTGTAGCGATGGGAAAATGAGGCTTCAAGATGATTCATGAATCAGTTGTTGTGTTAATTGAGTCCTCTAGATGGCACTCTCTGTTCAATATCGGGCTGAAAGCAGGCTAATTTGCCATTTCTTAAACCCCTTTAAACCAACACTGCTATCTAGAGGAGTAAAAAAAAAATACAACAACTGGTTCATGAAGTAAATTTGAAGTTTCATTTTCCCTATCACTGCCATTTGGCCTGTTCAGCCACTTGCTGTCGACTTAAAATGACATTACAGTGCCGAAGGGCTCAGGTTACAACTGTCAAGGCTCACCTGTTGTCTGGGTTTGGTCACATGATGTTCACAAGCTGAGCTCTTAGGCATGGTGATGTCATCACCCGCATGTGCCAGTATAATTCAAAATGGCAGGTGGATTTTTCCGATTAATTAATGTTACACAAACGCAATAATCCGAAGGAAGTCATCAAGGTACAAACGTAATGGGTTCCAAGAGACTACTCATAAGCTGAATGGTTTGCAAATTGGAGTACATTACATTTCAATGAATAATTGCCATTTGCCGTCATAAAAAAAAATAAAATAAAAAATTAAAAACTATAGTAGGGTGCTGGAGAAAAGTTAACATTATAGGTGTGTCGTAAATATCATATATGAAAATATACTGTACATTTTTCATTGTTTCGTTGTTATTGTTATTATTGTTTTGCATATTTGAAATTAAGTTTATCCATACATCCATATATTTTCAACCAGTTCAGAGTTGCTTGAGCCTATCCCAGCTCATTTCAGGCAAAAGGCGAACTACACCCTACACTATATAGAGGCAAACAACCATTTACATGCACACCCTCACTGCGTGGGAGCTGAACCCACGTTGCCGAGTGAGTGTACCGGGCGAGTGTACCGCTACACCATCAGTGACAAACCCAAGTTTATTTACAGTCAATATTTGTATGAAATGTGAATGTATTCATGTATGAAAATAGAAAATAAATATACATCAAATGAAAAACATTAAGCAGGACACTCACTGAACATTCTGCGTGCCACATTTTTATGCCACCATTTTTATGCCACCAGGCAAAGTATCTTTTTGCCTGCCGTTCGTAATTTCAACACGTCATATGTCAGTGTAGCCATAAACCAAGGACCCCTGTAATGATTTTCAAGTTGTCAGCGATCCACACAAAATAGGTCCCGACCCACCAGGTGAAAATCACTGGTCTGAATTGTCCTCTGTTGTCATCCCGTACTTTGTTGTTCAATCCAATCTGTTCATGCCAAATGTACTACAATGCACTTTGCTACGTGATAACAATCACACGGTGGCTTAAGATGCCACAGACAGGGATTTACATGGCAACATCCCAGTGCTTAATGGCCACTTTAAAACCTGAGCCATATCTCTCTCACGTACTGTTTTACAGGTGGAAAGTAAATGTACTGTTTAATGGCATCGCCTCAAACATTGATAGGAACTCGACGGCATGCACATTCCCCACGAGCAGTTGATTGCCATATCTTCAGTATGTCCAAGCATTGCTGCAGAAATTCTGTGACATTTAGGAATTCTATGCATCTTCTTATCCACATTGCGACTATTAAACACAGACACAATCTGATTATTTTGAACTTGTTAACAGTGCACATTGTTTGATTGTTTGCACAGTATTAGGCTTTTTTATTTTGAATGTGTGGATGCCCGGCATCAATAAACCCCGCGTGCGCCTTTGTGTATTTTAGGTCCAGCAGATTGACCGAGTGGTAGAGGTGGTGGACGAGGCTGTTAAAGGTATTTGAATGCACACGGAAAGACCTGCATATGCGCACACGCCATTGTGCTGTTATTTCAGAGGGTATTGTTTAATTCATTAAAAATTCAAGGGTGCCAATCGTGGCGGTCAGAGTTGTATGGAAATAACCCAGCCTTAATCACTTTTGGATCTTTCTAAAACAGCTTGTTAAATGCTCTTTTCTGTCAAAGAAGACAGACTCACATGTCAGTGATTAGCTCATGCATTGAAACTATCTGGGCACCACAGTACTCTGCTGTTAGTGAAGGTCACGCAGAGTTTATTGTGGCTGTCCACTGAAGCTGTCATACACCCCCAGCTGTTCTCTTAAAAAACAACAACTGTAAAACAGATTGGCTTTTGCATGTGTGCATGCGTGTGTGTGTGTCTGCGTTGTTTGCACTGCAAGCTCCCTAATTAGGGACATCTGAATTTTACAACGTAATCAAACCTAAATTGTCCGACTGCACTCACTTACTGTATGCACACCCAGCAAATGCATCCACTGTAAGTTTTTGACTTTGATTACCAGTCTCTTACATATTTCTCTTAGCATCTTTTTAACATTTCTTTCCTTGATTCTTCGTCTATCCTGACTCTATCCCTCCGCACCTCCCTACCATTCTTAGCCTCCTACTCCCCCCCACAGAAACTAATTTCCCCAGTATCATTACTGTTCTTTATGACCTCATATAAATCGAGAGCTGTTACTTCAGCTCAAAAGCCAGGAGACCTTTAAACTGGGGGATTTGCCTTTTGTAATGGTAACTAAAATGTGTATGCCAATGAATTGCAAGACGCAGTTCTTTGCTTCAACAAAATTGCTTGCGGGTCTCTTTTCCACATGACAAAAGTATTGGCAAGCTTTTATGATCTAGCTTCTTGAAGCGTGAGATGATCATTTCAGTTTGGGTCTTAGTTTAAAAGGAATATAACTGCCACTCAATACGAATACCGCACCACAGTAAAGCTGTGTTTAATTTTACTGAATCTTTGAACCATAAAGCTTATGTTACTACCTGTTGTAAATGACTTCCGTTATCTCAGGTTGAGTTGCTGAGCACGCACACAGTATTTTAACATGATGTTTTCACATTCCTATTGTTGGATAGTGCAGTAACTGTGGTTACAACCTTCCTCATCCGGTTTAGTTGTCGTTCTCCAGATGTTGATTTTCTTGCAAACACAGATGGCTAATGCCATTTTGTCAAAGATTCCTGCAAATCCATTCACGCTCACTCCATAATGTGTGAATTTGCAATTTTCTTTTACATTTTACAACACTGTCAAGCTGCAGGACCGAAACAATTTTATTCTCTTAATGGCTGTTCACCAATATCTATGGGATTCACTGGACAAGTACTTTATTAGAATGTGCATGTAACATGACATGTCAGTCATTGAAAAATATCTTTATATGGACAGAAATGAATAGATTTAATTTTTCCGACTAATCGATTATCAAATTAATCGACAATTATCGTAATAATCGAGTAATCGTTTACAGTCATTGTTTAACTTAAAATTGTCAAAATCCTGTGATTTCAGCCTCTATACAGAAATTATTAATTGATGTTTGTAGTCCATCATGAAGTCAGACTGATTATTTTAGGTAATTATTCAAAATAAAACATTTGCAAACATCTGCTTTCTCTTTGGAAAACAACAATGTAACCAGTAACTGTGAATCACTTTCAAAAAGCTGGTGAATACCTCAATCCCTCACATATGATATTGCTTAATTGTTGTTTCTTTCTAAAAGTTTTTTTTTAATCACTAAAGAATACCAAATAAACAACAATAATTGGTACAAAATGATCTTAGACTGGTAAGAAGGTAATTTTGCACTCTAACCTTGGCTGTATCAGCAGCTGAACGTTAATTGCTGTGGTGTTATCTTGTTAGCTGCGGGGGGCTAACGGCTGCCACCCTATAAGCGTTGCTAAATGTCTGAAAAATGTGACCAATCGCCACCAACATTTATATGCACATTGCTACTCTTGTTCGACTTGTAAAAATGTCACGGGCGCCCACCTCTCAGGCAGCCAGGTAGCTTAGCCGTATTGCAGTCGCCCTGTAAGGTCAGCCATGGAGAGTCTAATTCTTGTGATATTTCCAGAGGTTGAATTGGACAAATGTAGAGATGTCCACATACATTTTGGTGCCGATCGATCGCCATTTTTTGGAACTTATTAGCAATATATGTACAATGATTTTGAATGGACATATACTGTCTGGTTCCTCCCGTGACTCTGTGACCCCCAAGACATTTTCAATTGAAAATATCATTTTCCTGATTAGAAAAAAAAAACATAAATTGAGCTCGTTTGGGAAAATTGGACCATCCCGGCCGGATGATCCCTTTAGTTAAAAGAGTAAATAGTTGACTTGTAAGGGCTGAAATTCTGGGAGAGTAAAGCCAAATTGGCAGTCAAAAAGGTACTCTGAGCATACATAACCTTTGGACAGAGTTGCTGTTTCTTCCTGTTTGTACATACATTGAGTTTAGGTTACTAATGTCCCCCCCCCCCAAAAAAAAAGAAACCTATATCATAAAATAAATAAATAGATAAAAAATGTACCAATTTCTCCATCGATCTGCTTGGTGGCAAGGGCACATATCCCTGTAAAACAGATTTTGTTCCATGCAAACATTCATTCATTCATTCATTATCCATACCGCTTATCCTCACAAGAGTCGCAGGCGTGCTGGAGCCTATCCCAACTGTCTTCGGGCAGTATGCGGGGGACACCCTAAATTGGTTGCCAGCCAATCGCAGGGCACACCAAGACAAACATCCGCACTCACAATCACACCTAGGGGCAATTTAGAGTGTCCAATCAACTTACCATGCATGTTTTTGGAATATGGGAGGAAACCGGAGGTAACCCACGCAGGCACGGGGAGAACAGGCAAACTCCACACAGGGAGGCCGGAGCCGGGATCAAACCCCCGACCTCTGAACTGTGAGGCGGACATGCTAACCAGTCGACCACCGTGCTGACCCCCATGCAAACAATTTTTTGATTTTCACTGATGTCATGATATGTCAGATGCTATATCCTCTGTAGAGCTGTTTCCGAGTTTCTATTGTTGTTCCAATATTGATCTCCTCTAGTTGAGGTTACAGTATTGCCTCAGATGATACAATTTCACCGATGTTTTTTTTTTTTTTAGAAACTGGTTAGATTCAGTGTGTATGTGTGTGTGTGTGTGTATGCTAGAAATTGGGGCCCACGAGGTTAGATGGGCTAATGCATCTACTTAGCTAGAGATCAGGGGCTATGTAGCATCAATCTGACCTCATGATCCATATTTCACCAGGATAAACAAACTGTTATGGTGTTCCGTGCTAAAAATAAGATCAAGCATAAGAATAGACATGTCAGGGACAGAAACAAAGTTGACCCTTTCACACCGATTTAAAATGGAATTCAGAATGATATTGTAAACACATTCTTTTCATGCTGAGCGACCTCTTATCAACACCAAAAGCTGTTCAGAGGCGTATTGATGTCAAGCACCAGCTTTGGTGCTTGACAGCAATCCCTTGGTTTTATAAGAATGTGTTTTTATGTACAGTATACTTTGATGCACTTCAAAGCCATATCCCATAAAGTTAATTTATCCGGCATTGCTCGGTTATTCACGCTGGTCCATACGATTGTAGGTGTTGCTTGGCCCATTACAGTGACAAGATGACCGTTAAACATTAAACCCCTGTTCTCCTCTTCATCAGCCACCTTTGTCCGTTATTTCCACCGTTCCCCGCCCCGCTGATGCCTTCCAATCAAACAGGGGACCCGCCACTTATGAGATATCAACCGTAGGCCAAAAGGTCATCCTTTTAGCCCCTACCGCTGTGATCCAGCCATCCATCCGGCCATCGTGTAGAGCTTTCATCTGTGAGGAATTCATCTTCTTGCCTTCTATCTATTCTTTCTTTCCCGTCTTCACCATCACCTTATAGGAGGCATTTATGAGTGGATGGCTTGCGTCAAGCCATATTTATAGAGATGTGAACAAAGGAGAAAAAGCAAGGACATTTGAAGGGTGGGAAAGACTAACACAGTTAGTGAGCATAGAGAATATGTTTATCGTATCATTGAGCCCACTAAACTGTGTACTGTATTTTTTGATGAGAAGTGTTCAGTAAACTGTTCAGTTTTGCCCACTCAGACAAGATGTAGTAAGCTAGCCAGTGGCATTCAATTGGCAAGATTAAAGGATTTCTTCTCATTTGCACAGAGGAATTCTGCTGTCCTGAAAATGTATTGATGATCTGACTTACTCGATCAAAGAACTGATCGGGACTAGCAAACAAAAATAACCGAGGAGAAAAAACAACGCACTACATCCTCAAACACCTTTTTAGCGAAACCGATACAGTAGCTAGCTGAAAGAAAGCCAAATGTGCACCCAGCCCTTCTTCCATGAGTGGAGTTTTCTCATTTTCCCACTTGTACTGGGATATTACGACCAGTCACGCCTCACCGATTGGCTCTTTGTACTCCTCCGGGGCAGATAGTAATTTTTATCTACCAATGATAGCCATGCTTCCTGCCCTGAGCCCACCCTCCCCGGAGACTCATGTAAAGCGGATGGAAACAGTGAGACAATTCCATCCCTCAGCGCCTCCATCTCACACATATCGTGCTTTCTATAAGGCTATTAGAAGGTTAGAGAGAGGAGACCGCAGCATCCCATTTCTACACAATAAAGGTTCAGCATCACTGACATTTAACTATTTGACTCAGTTATGAATTTTTATTTTCTCCCCTTGTATAGGGAGAGCTTCATCCATTTTGTCGTTTATGGTCGCTCTGTGTGCAGAATCCATTTATTTAAATAAAAATGTGTTTGTATTTTCACGTTAAGCCGAATAGAGCTTTTCCGCAGGTTGCGGGGTTCGGCAACTAGTTTTTGTAAGTGGCCGATTCGTTGTAACTGCCTTTACAAAATGCACATGAGCTTTCCGCAAAAAAAAAAAAAAAAAAAAAAAAAAATCCTTATTTTAAGGATTTAAGGACAGAATTATTATTCTGTTTCACAATAATACAAAACTATATTTATCATTTCATGTCGCTGGCATCAGGCCCAAGACCTCATGAGTCAAATTTTGGTGAATTTTTTGTGTGTGGTGAATGTTACTTTTTACACATTACTAACCAATCTAAAGTGTTGATAATGGCTTGCTCTCTTTCACATTGCAATGCTAATGTTTGAACAAACTTGCCATGTTGGTGTCCCCTGAAAAGGTTTACAAGGTTTTGGCCCGTTGTCAGCGATATGCTCCTGAGGCTAGAACTCAAAGCACGGTGAGTCTGTGTTGCCTAAAGTGCAGACAGTGAATTGATCATTGCCAACAGCCTGTCAAAAATAGCCACACACCTTATTCTTGTTTGTTTTTTGTCTTTGTGGCTATCTCATTCTTCTTGGACAAGCATGCTATGTTTTTTTTTGGTTCAATGAAAAAAATAATACAGTAACCCAATGCAGGGTCTCTGTTTTCCATTGCAGTCATGTCATGTAATGTGGTGCTCAATGTCTTGGTGTTCGATGAAGAGTCGCCAACTGATTTTTTTTTTTTTTTTTGCGGGCGTCCATTTCACTTGTGTTCGGCCACTCCGCCACATGTGGCAGCTGTTAATGTGTTCCATTTGAAATGACGCAACTTTGACTGATCAAAAATAACCAAACAAACCAGCAATGTTTGAGAAGGCCGCGGGGTGACTATTGCTGTAATTCACATCTAACCTTTGGATTCTTTTATTCAGGTCACTCAGTTCGTCTTTTGGGCCAGAAGAAAGATGGAGGACGGAGGCTAGGGGGAGCCAGACTGGATCTTCCGAAGATTAGGAAAAACCCTCTAATTGAAATCATCTCCATTAACACAGGGTAAGACACAAAGGATATACAACACAGTACACAGTATTATCCAGCATTGATCCTGATAGTGCGTATGTGGTTTGGAGCTTGAGAGAACAGAAATTATGCAGCCTTCTAACGTCCTCAGTTTACTTTGTCTGTCTGTGTTACGTAACATCTGACGTAGGTACAACCATTGTACAGTAATCGGAACCCACAATTTATAGTTGTTAACAATCATAGCCGTGCATTTGACAAAATGTGTAAAGCTCAAATTCCTCCTGGTAGCTGCATTGCGTCAGTGACATTGCACATTGTATTACAAATGAAAACATGAAGAGAACTACAGTATATCTACAGGGAGAAGAAAAAAAATAATAATATGAAGCTGTTCACAAGTAGCAGTCTCTGTATTTCTTTAAAAAGTCATTTACCATATTCACTCAATTTTAAAAGGTGTTGCTTTCTTGTGAATTCCTGTATTTATTGACACTATTTTACCACCCTTTCTGAGAACGTCTTCCCTGTGTTCCATGAAGTCGACCAAATTCTGGTACCTTTGAATTGGTATCCTAGGACGAAAATGCAGTCCAAATTTGATACACTTCTAAAGACAGTGGAATGTTCCTAATGCATATGTGTTTATTGGGATTAAAGCTATCATAAGGATTTTGTGCTCAACTCACTTTTTTTTCTTTTAAATTTGCTTTATTTATAAACATTTTAAGTATTTTTTTTTCTGTATTGCTGCCAAGGCGTTGCTTTACTGGACTTAATTTCTTTTGAAGTATGGACCGGAAAAGGTCTTGTAATATAATCATTAAGACCGGAATGTATTCAAAATGGTAAACTCTAACAACCTAACCACTTCTGCAAGCACGCACATACAGCAACATTTTATGAGCTAATTTCATGTTGTTTACGAATCTACAAACCATGCCCTATATTCTCGTTGGGCTACTTAACAGGGGTTTGTGCAGACTAATTCCATTGTGCTTGACCCTGACTGATGATAATCCATCAGTCATTCTGGTGCACGTCTTCAAGGTCCATACATTAATGATCCTCATCACAAAGCAACAAACTAAACATATTTTAAACACAATGTTTGTTTGCTTTGGTTTTTTTGAATTTTGTTCTGCCAATTTGATCTTTTATCACACAATTCCTTTTAGTGGTCTTGTGACTTTATGCATTATCTAAATATTTAGTCTCGTATCCATTATAATAGAAGTCGCAGACTATAGCACTCTTACCTGCCCTTGGGTTCTGGACTTAAATTTATTACTGTCTAAACACCAGAGAGCAAGGCATTGTTGTTATTAAGAGTGTGACATTGATGCAGCACAAGAACATTTTCCATCTACAGCACATTACTATCAATGTCAAACTGTATGTAATGTATAATTCAGAGCTTGAATCATGTCAAATATTGCTGTTTTTGCTTTCTGGAGTAAGTACGTGTACATTATTTTATTCGATTTTCGCTTTAAGGGGTCATCGCGGCGACACACAAATCCTCTTGTTTTTATTTTTTTACTGCAAGTTTTTTTTAATAGGCTGTGGATAACATGAATAGTTGCTGCAAATCCATGCAGAACATCTGCTTTGTGTAATTTGGTCAGTCATTGGTCTCCCTAATTTGACCAGGCTCTGCTGATATAAAATTATATGTGAGAGAGACAGTGTGTTCTTTATATGCTCTGTTTTTAGATAATCCATTTTAAATCCCCCTCTGAAGTAGTGACATCATTGGTGACATTTGTTCATGGACAAAACAAGAGAGATCTTTGTGCGACACGCAAATGCAGAGCAGACCCAACTTGTGCTGCCTCTTGCCTCCAAAGAGAATTTTGGAAAATTGACAAGAGTCATTGTTGGTCTTTTTTCTTTTAGACAAATGTTACATTGAAGCCATGCTCAAGCATCAAACATTTCCGTATTCATCTACAGTTTGTTAGTACAGTGATGTCAAAAATGGTAGTTTCTTAAAAATGATCCATGTTACCTTTACATGTCCTGAAACATATTACTTTAATGAGAATACAATTCTCAGAAATGCATGATAAACCCATTAGAAGTTGCAGTTATGTTCTCACACATTGCTTATGAAAGACTATGATATAATATCATGTTTAAACTCATAGAGGTCCATTGAAACCATTTTGTGGGAAATGTTTGTATTAGGTGACATTATCCAAATTAAATGTGGCCCTTTCATTTTCTTATCTCGATGTCATAGCGTGTGGCGTTTTTTTTTGTAGTTGACAAAATTACTTTTTTTTTTTTCTTAAGTTTTTTTTTTTTTTTTTTTGATAGTATAGTGATCACAACTGGACTGTTGTGGTTGTCTTATAAAGCCTTTCAACTCTCATTTGAGCAGGATTCATCTGTTTGCAACAAGGCTTGTTTAGCACTGTACCAGCCTGAGTTGGTGTGGAAAACGTAACTATTTATTAGGTTGGGTGTAACAAACACCGATTTGAATTGGAAAATCGTTTATTTGATTTAAAAGATGAGAGTGCGTCAAATCGATCTGAATTGAATCATTCCACTTTGAAATATATCAAGATACGTATCAGATCATCAAATGGCAATGCCTCTCGGAGAACGTGGAAAGGCATTAATTAAATGCATCACTATCTACAACAACAATTTATATTGGCATTTATCTGATACGGACTTTCTGCAAGCTTCTTTTTGGCTAAACAACATTTTAGACATCTAACGCTCTTGTTGATTTCAGATGCCTACTTGTTGGTCAGAGATCAATTTTAACTATAGTGTATTCATTTGTTTTCATACCTAGTCATAGCATGTATAATGTTACAGTAAGTTATTTTCCTTATTTGTTTACAATTTTTGCATTTTAATTGTAAGTCTATCTGCTGAAACCGTTGTTATGTCACCTTTACTTTAAGTACACCGATCTTCATGACAGCTCCATGGTGTAGTTTGCACTGTAGTTTTTACACATTGGGCAACTTAATGGAAATTTAATTCTGTGTTCCAAATTATTCACAATATGACTTTCATTAAGTTGCATATTAATATTATTTGCACCTAGTAAATCCAAATTAGATTACCGGTAGCTTCCCCCCACCCACTAAATTCATTTCAAGTGACAAAATGGCCGGCCTGAGAAATGGCTAAAACAGGTGGATTAACTCTTATTCCGCAAACGCAATATTTTGCAAAATGCCTTGTTTCAACTAGTGGCCCTGCATAGAACATATTCTCGAAAAAAAGGTGTTTGGTTTGACTTCCCCTTCAAGTTTGCAAATACAGTTAGTGTTGTTTTTTCATGTTGTTCTCGCCATTGCTCATTTTTGCCAATAAATGTGCCCGAGGGTAGAGTTCACTGCTCAGATAGCTGACTAAACACCCCCCCGCCCCCAAAAGACTGCACTTGTCTTTCTAATGCTCTGTTTTGTGTCCCAGTTTTAGAACACTTGATGCTATTAGCCAAGATGGTGGTTTTCTACATGTGTGTGTGTCTGGCCCTAGGGTTCTCTAAGGGTTCTTCTTACTGTGTTTATCTGAGGGTGCGTGTGTGTGTGTGTGAGTGTATGTATGTTTTCAGCATCAACAAAAGTCCCTTTGTGAGCAAGCTGAATTGGGATGCTTTAGCATCATAAACCAGGAATTTACAGCCACTCAGTCAGAATGGGTCATTAAATGCGTGTGTGTTGCTCTGTTTGTTTGTGTGAACCATTGCCATTGGACTCCAGGCATAAAAAAAAGACCATTTGTTCCAGAGTTCTAGCTCATTTCACTTCATTATGTGTCCCTTCCCTTCTCTCTATTTAGTTACATTTTTGGTGGTAATCATCTCTCACATTGCTATTACAATGCTAAAGTCTTGTCTGATATTGTGCCTTTTACAGTAAAACCAAGAACTTGCGTCATTATTTATGTCCTCCAGGCACACAGGTAGATGGGCAGGCAGGATATTTTCTCTCATTTGGAGTAAAGGTGATTCCCTTGGTCAACTTTCAACGTCTATTGAATCTCACTCTGTCCCCTTCTAATGCTGTGGTCCATTCATGCTCAGTGTTCATTTATTCACACCATGTCAGCAAACAGAACAGTTACTTCTTGGCACACTTAAAACAGGCAGATTCATCAATTACAAGTTTGAAGACGCGTGATGCAAATTAAAGTACACACCTCAGTTGAGCATGTAGCAATGGTCAAATAATTTTTAATCTTTTCTAGAAGTACCATCAGTTTTGTCCAAGATTGTCTCCTTAGTTTACTTTTAAAAATGATTCTGTTGAACCAACAATTCAAAAGCATTGCCAGAATTGTCCATTTTTCCTACTTTTGTCAGTTTCAAGTTACTTCACTGACCATTTTTTTTCTTTCATTAACAGAGGGGTACCTACCATTTAGTCGATCTACTGAGGATTTAACATCACACTTCTTTATGTTTTTATATTCTGCTACAGTAAAAGGGGTTGCATTTTTTCTTACTTAGCGCTATTGGCTTGCTATTCACAGGAGTAAAAAATATAACCTTTGAGCCTTAATGAGATTTTATCTATTAGGCTTTTGCGCATTTGCCTCTTTTCAGACCGTTTTTCATCCAACCTCCTGCCACTATAACACTTACTAGACACTGATCTCCTTGGCAGTAACAGTACTGTAACCATCCCTTTATCAGAAAGCTTTTTATCGACCTGCGGATTTGTGTTTTGTGCACATTCTGCAATAGTTGGACTCATTTCTCTCCCTCCATTTATTGCTGCGTAATCCTTCAATTATATATTGCAAAAATAATTGCCGTGCCAAAATACACACAAGCATGCATTTGCTGTGTAAATAAAGCCCAGAGACGTGCTGTGAAGTGTTTGTGTCCAACATTGAGTCGATTTTTCAAAATGTTTGTCTTAGGTCATCAGGCCCCACAAGTGTGTTCGCTTGCAAGTTTCCTGTGATTTCCTTCTGGCCGCCACAAGTTCTCCGTCCACTCTCCGGGTCGACAAAGTACAATAATGGGTCTTATCAACCTTGCCGCTGACCTTAACATAGATGTGTGTTAAGCATTGTGACCAAGGTGTAACGTTAACAGCTTTAGCCAGCTGAAAGGGGTAAGTTTGGGGTCACAGACATGGACATGCTGAGGAAAAACAATAAATCGTTAGAGTCGGAGGCCCAGGGTTACAACTCCCCTTGAAACCACAGCCACTACACAGAATTATTACCTTCAAACAAAACTGAAGTAGTTGAAACAATAGCAGTTTGACCTCGTATGCTGCAGAGGTATTTCTTGCCCTCATTTTAGCTCTCGTGTCACAAGAACAGCCAGATAATAGAAACACAAACTCGATCATTGAAATATTTCTCCTTGCACACAAGACAGTAGCTCCTCAAATTTGTTGTCATGTCGTCATAATTAGTGTTTGCTTTTATTTTGGGATACATTACTGTATATTAATAACCTACTAGTATTAACATATGAGTAATAATTTACAGAGAACAAGGGGTAGAGCTAGATAGGGTTTTGTACTTTTTCCTACTCCTTTTGAACATGTAAACTGTGCTGAACTAAGACATCTATACATGATATTTTCCTTTCTTTCATCTTTTATTTTTTTATTGCTTTGTGTTTGTATGTTCAATCAATTAATCAATAATCATTAACATAATACTTTATGGAAGAAGTTGCACAACAATTCAGAGGTCAAAGCACTGCCTTGCATAATGTAATGTTTTTTTTGTGTGTGTGTGTGTGTGTGTATGTTTTTCTGTGAGGGTAATGGCAAAGGGAAGAGGTGTCATAATGACCATCAAAGCTTAAATGGAAGTTCTTGCAGCATAAGAAAATGCTATTGGAGCTGCTCAGTACAATGAGTCAACACCAATAATATTCATGGGGAAGAGATGCATCTTGCAAGTACATGCAGTAATTTTCCTTCGGTAGATTAATTGCTGTGCCATCAGAATTAGCTGTGACTACACAACTATAATGTAGAGTTCAAACCTTTTACCCTTGTTTTAATTTTTAAAACAAAGTTTGCAAGCCTGATACATGAAGTCAATTGCCTTTAGAAATACTCTCTTTCCTCTTCTCCATACAGTCAAATGTTACATTTTCAGATTTTATATTTTTGTATTTAATGTACGAATAAACTGATTTTTACACTTGTATGACAGTTAGCAATTTAGATATCTTACTTTAATGCACAATTACAGTTAACGTTTTGGGATAGCAACATATCAGCTCTGTCGTCCGTTTCTGTTTGGCCTGTTTTCTATTTGGAGCTCACTACCTCTTCTTTCAGTTTCACAATTTAGTGTTACAGCTTTCCTAAAAGTTTATTATAAAAGTTTGGGAACCTAAGATGGAAGATCTTGTAGCAGAGTTCATATTCTTTTCAGACTTAAGTGACTATTCCTTCATCTCAAAAGCATCAATAAACTACTGTTTGACAGTTCAGCTGTAACATATTTCTTTATGTTTGTCGCTCATCATTGGCGTTCTCCTCTCTTTTTGGTCTGCTGTCCTAAAACAGCATACAAAGCCAAGGACAAGAGTAGACTCTTATATTGACATGCTTCGGATTTGTTGGCACTCATGTCAAAGTGTTTTCATGCCGATAAAATAGGCTCTTAATAAAAAGTTGACAAACATAACCACAAATGGGTGTTTACACAGTAGTTTCTGATCTCCTGTGTGAGAGACTGACAATGCATGCATGCACAATGTCGACAGAATCACATTACATTTGGATCTAGCATGTTTTCTGTCACACATACACAAAGAAGCCCACAAATAAATTCTCCTTTATTTATATATTTTGACCCAAGAGCAACACACAAAAGTAGATTGTGTCACACACCTCCACCTCCTCTGGCAGTGCACCACAGTGGCCTTCCTGATGTTTATCAAACCAATGTATGGGTAGTTTTCAGCTCCACTGGTCTGAACATATTATTCCATTTCCCTCTTTCCCACTGTTTAACACACAAACACACAAATGCATGTTCGACACACAGGCACACACAAACGACAAGCTCCCTCAATCACTAGGAGACCAGGAGGGCCTGTGCTCCCTGCAGTAAATCCAAAAGATTGATGTGTCTCCTTGGACAAAATGAGATTGTATGTCATTACAAGACATTACGCTACAGAACCCCCGAGTAACCGAATTAACACCAGCGTGTCACAGGAAAACACGCTTTACATAGGCACACACACATCCAAACGACAGATTGTGTTTCAGAGTATTTGAATCCACCAGGTTTTTCATGTTTCCCCTCCACGTGTTGACATTTCCCCAGTGAGCTCAAAGTTGTGAACTTGTTCATTTGACGTCAGCACTCCCTTGGCAAGTTGACTTCAACAACTCTGGACGTCACAGTGGAATCGACTGTGGCGGTTCCTTTTGAATAATGAGCATACATTCGGACTTACTGTTTTCAGTCCGAGCGGTGAGTCGACAAGCAGCAGTGAGGCTATCGTGATTTAGGTTTCAGTGAGATGGTTGTTGTTGATGTGTGGCTGTCCCAACAGGGACTACAATTTTTTTCACAGCTTGCACATTTCACAAGTCATCCAGCAAAGTCAGACAAAGCTTGACTGCTTTTTATGTCGTAAAATTATGATTTTGATTCTCTTGGAAGATGCAGTGGTCTGTAGGATTCTCGCGTTACCTTTTTTTGTTTCAGCTCACCTCACATGATACCAAAGAGACGTACAGTAAGAGTGACAAATGCAGTGCAGAACACGATGGGCTTCTTTCCGCATAATCTCCCATGTTGGTGAATTATTGCCAGTTAGTGATAGAATATGTGTGTTGTCATGAATTAATATTAGTATTATTATGTGAATAGAAAATGTGTATCATTGCATTGTATTTGGTTTTATTTATTTTTTTATTTGTTTGACATTATAAGTGTCAATAACAACAGGCAGGTATGGGAAGTGCGACAGGCTATCTTTTTCAAATCCATAAAGAAGCATGAAAAAAGCTTAACGCTATAGGTCGCTTTTCCCTTTACCTGAATAGAAGCAAATGTCATCATTGTATCCGGCAAATCTTTGTAATCCGTATGTAGAGTTCATTGTTACCTCTCAGATCATCTCTTTCTTTCGCAAGTCTATTTCTCCTTTTAACTTAATGATTTCATGTACTATGATATCCAGGAAAGCAGGTTCTGGGGCAGAGCAATACATGTAAATCATGATTGAGTTAACCATCGGTGGGAGATATGTGATTGCTTTAAACGCTGTTGAATGTGGGTGACAATGTGCACATTGCAACACAACAATGTTTGTGATATTGTTGTGTTACTTCTAGAATGGGGGAAAAAAAATCCACATTTTGCAAGGCTCATACTTGGCTGTTTACTCAAGATTGCCAAACCCATTCATTTTGGTCGCCTCTGATTTGTTTGGATGCAGAAACAGTTTTTCCCCATAGAAAATAATAGAAATTCAACAAAACAATTCCATGATTGAAACCATCATAAAAAATTTTACCATGGGAAGTGGAAGTCAACCCAAACATATTTTTTTCAAGAATGTTGCCAGCAGGCCCACTTGTTGAAACAGGGCATTCTGATTAATTTAGCATTTGTGGAATATAAGTTAAGCAGCAAAATGCACTTGTTTTTAGCCATCTCTGGGGGGCGGCCATTTTGTCTTCTGTCGACTGAAAATGACATCACAACTACTCACAACGACCAATCACGGTTGACCTGTTTTATGAATCTGAGCCATGATTGGTCGTTGTGAGCAGTTGTGATGTCATTTTCAGTCGACAGAAGACAAAATGGCCGCCCCCAGAGATGGCTTAAAACGAGTGGATTAACACTTATTCCACAAACGCAATATTTATCAGAATGCCCTGTTTCAACTAAGGGGCTTGCATAGAACATATTCTTGAAAAAAATATGTTTAGGTTGACTTACGCTTTAAAAAAAAAAAGTTAACTACTGTATGATAAAACTTAAAAAAACATAGATCAGCATTGACGTGACTGATGCATAGAATTTAGGGAAGTGAAGGGGATGGTTCCTGACTTCATGCAAAGCGCTTTTTAATGGCTGTTCAAGTAAAACAAAGTTAGTTGCAGCATAATGAAACTAATTGTGCACTTATCCTCAACTGTGGTGCTGCATAATGAATACGGACATGGTTGCAAATGTGTGGAATGTTACTGCTTGTCCCTGGAAGGCAATTCTCATCACATAAAGACTAAACACAGTTGTCATACATCATTCGCCATGCAAAAACCATGCTAAAGTCAAATAAAAATCAAAATGCTTGTGTATAGTTAATATGTAGATATTGACCAAATTGACGTTTTGCAAAATGCACTGAGGTGTTGCCCGACAGCGGTTTGACCGAAGCCTTTTGCGGGGTCATTGGATTTGACACGTTCCACTTTGTGTCCATGATACATATTTTCCAAATCAATAGTGGTGAATGTAAGCTATCACACATCTGAAGTCAAATCTCAACTAAATAACCCATTTAATGAGTCGCAATATTTCATCAGAATCACTGGTGATTTCATTGTGCACAAACACCATTTTTGTCCTGTAACAATGACCTGACTGATCTAGTGAAAACACAGTCTCGAGGTCTGCCTACAGTCAAAACAAGAAGTTATGAAAACACTCAGAGGTCCCGTGTTGACATGAGGTTGTGGTCTCTCACATACGAACCGTGCACGTGCTCCCTTCTCTGCCAGCCAAAACAACAAGCAATACTTGTGTAGTAGTTAAAGATCTCTAAGGTCATCTTGTGACCTTTTGTCAAATTCACATGCAATCGTTTGACTTGCCGGCGTGACTAAATTCAAGTACAAAGACTTGATTGAATAAATTGTGAGCGTTGCTGTATTTGACAGACGCACACCAAACGCAGAAAGGCAGTTGGCTCAGGGTGCATGCGTGTGTACAGATTCAACAAAAGCAAACACAAATTCTATTATGGGAACTGTGAGGGAACCTTGTGCATGTATATTTCTCAGCATTTATACCTTGAGCCGAGATCCTTTTTGGCAAAAAAGAAAACAACTGAGCAGGGCCACATTGTTTTTCGCGTACATATCCGATGTATTAGTAATAACACTGTTGAACATTGCTGCCATTAATGATCCCCAAAGGTCTGGAACCTTTTACTTTGTGGCCTTTTTTCAAGACCAAAAAAAAGCATGATTATTGTGCATACAAATTGAGCGGCGCTGTTTTCTTTGACTCCCAACTTTGACTTGCGGTGACTAACTGTACACTCGCAGAGCTGAGCTTTGTTCGCTCATATAATGGCAGTTTAAGGTTTTGTTTGCTCATTTACCCACTCCACCCTATCTCAGCTTGAACAATAAGTGCATTGAATAACCCTGCTTTACAATTCAAAAACTCGCCGATTTTCCCTAGCAGTCTCAGCTTTGTTTTGATAATTGCGTTCTCAAGCTGGCACCGTCCAAACCCCGTCAACGCACTAAGACACATGCACACACGGCCCGATTTGTTTATGCATGGAGCAGTTTTCTAATTAATGTGCAAAACCTAAGTGCTTATCATTGAGAAAACCTTTTCCTGCTTAACTGTCTCCCAGTCTGTGTCTTTAAGATGCTGCACAAGGGAGTCCCTCTAAAGGAAACGGCTTCTTTGTGTGTGAGTGTGTGTGTGTGTGGGGGGGGTGCGTGTGTGTGTGTGTGTGTGTGTGAGAATGCGTGTGCACGTCAAGGGAGGTTTACAAATGTATAGAGAAACCACAGGGCTTTCTTTTTCAAGACTGCAACACAATAGTGCTTTTAACACACACGTACACACACCCACGCACACGCAGGCACGAACCAGCCCCAGACACACTGGGGAGGAAGCCCCTCTCATTGTAACACACTGATGAAACTACACAGTTGTCAAGTGCTACAGCTACCTTTGTGGTTTAATTAGCCAGTAGGAAACAGAAGGGGGTATAGTGAGAAACAACGGAGGAAATCTCGTTGAGAATGGGGTAAACAATATATAAGCATTTATTTTTGCTGTCATATAGATTTTGACAGGAATTGCGTTTTAAAATTAAAACTGGTTCTCACTCGGGCTCAACAAACTTTAAATACATGGCAGGCATCTGTATTTATACGGGGAATGCTGTGACTCTGCTCCAAAGTTTTTTTGTATGAGTGCTGACTAGTTGTCACACTTTGTTTGGAGTGATGGGGATATGGAATCTGCTAATGCGTTGTCGTGATATTGGACCAATGTTCAGCAACAGCACGCTGACAGTCACATACGCACATACGCAGAATTGATACATATGCACGCACCCACGCCCCCCCACCCCCCACCCACACACACACACAGTTAAAGGGACACTTAAATGAGCTTAACATTGCATGTAAAAATGACCTCAGTACTAAAGTGCCCCCCCAAAAGACTCTGTAGTGATTTAAGGTCTTTTTTTGTGATTAGATTTACAAGATATTGCCCCAACCTTTTTGGGGGCGTGGCTTATGTTATGTTTATAGTCTCAGCAGTCTACCTCACGGGAGGAAGGCAAGCGTGGTAATATTGCTCGCTTTGACAGTTCTGTTGTCTAAAACGGCGACCGATCGCCACCAAAATGCAAAGGCACATCGCTACTCTTGTCCACTTCAACCTGTGAAAGTATAAAAGTGTTCTGCACAATAGTTTGGATTTATTGACATAAAACTTGATCTCATCATGATCACCTCCACAAAATCAAAAATACCGTGGTGATTGCTCCTCCACTTACATAAGCTGAGGCGGACAAGAGCATGTATGTGCACACGAACCCCGACTGGTTATATTTCTGACATTTAGCAACACTAAACTAGTGTCAACTCTCAGGAGGGAGACGGCGGCTTGCAGCAGCAGCAGACAGATTGGAGCTTTACGCCCCCCTCTTCCCTCCCCGGGTAAAGGTAGGATAATAGGACGGCTAATAGCAACAACTAGCTTCAGGTCGTTAAAACAAAAGGTGTTAGCACAACAACATTAGCTCCTTACTTTGCGTCCAGCCTGCGTCGATCTTCATGTCGCGGGAATGCCTCCCAAGCAGTCGCGTCCGACACCACTTGCAGCTGCCACTGGGTGAGGTAAGCCCTCATTGAACAAGCGTCAATGTTCAGCGAACAAAACTATTCCAGCAATTCTGACTCCACAACCGAGTGTGGCCGCATTGCAACGGCCCTTTTCGGCTGTTTACATTCCAAATTGGATGGCGTGTTGTAGGTCGAAAAACTGGGGCCATTCCTCATCCAAATAAGTGTGCACGTCTACTCATTCCCACTTCAGTCTCTGTAAATATCCTGACTGGTGTTTAATGCCTCGCCCGTCCTAACCGTCATCAGCAAAGAAGCAGTGTCTTTTTTTTTTTTTTTTTTTAAAGCGAAGAAGCAATGTGCGCTCATCCCAGCCTAAATCTATGTAGCTCTGCTCACTTCCACGTTTCCTCATTCTCACTTAAATAAGCCACGGAGAGGTTAATCCTTTTGATATGTTGAAGTGGGCATTAGTAGGGATGTCCACATACATTTTGGTGCCAATTGATCGCCGTTTTTGGACGTTATAAGCAATGAAAGTACAATGATTTCCAATTGAGAGTTTGGTTCCTCCCGTGACTCCGACCGAACATGGATTGAACGGTAGGGGGCGCGGCCATTGTCCTCATTATCAAGGGGCGTTATTCATGGAGTTACTTAGTTCCTAATTTCTCCCAAATTTATTGATGAAATCGAAAATAACAACTCTTCATTTTCCCGATCAAAAAATATATAAAATGAACTTGTTAGTGAAAACATGGCCATCCGGCCCCACCGTCCCTTTAAGCAAGTGACCACTGTCTCTTGAGATTAATGTTGGTGTGATCCACTCAGCTGGGCCTGATCACATTAAGATGGATGGACCCCCCGGTGGTGGCGCTGGCTGTGGTGTATGTCTGTGCGCGAGTGTTTGCTGGGTCCCATCTGTCTCTGTTTTCTCCACATCGAGGTTATGTGACCTAGCTGCCATCTTTAGTGCCCTCAACTGGGATAAGCAACGCATAGAGTGGCAGGGATAGACAGATTAAAACACAACTATTTTTCGACTCAATTTCTTGCCTTTGGTGACATGCCGCCGTGCTTGTAGTTTGTAGTTCTAAAGGATTACTGAAGCACTGTTGTGTTAATCTCTCACTGCTTCTTAAAGTGCTTTTTCAAACAATGCATTAGAAAAGCGTGATTTAAATAAACTTTGGAATACGTTTTTTTTTTCCATTTATTTCCAGATGGTGCTGATGCTATTAAGAAGGGCTATTAAAAATAAGAGATAAAAGAAAGCACCAGTAGCAAGCCAAATATTGTACTCTAATCTGTAGCAGTTTTGGCTCTGAAGACAAATTTATACAATTTTAAATGTCAGTTGTACAACTAAGGTCAAATACAATGTGCCCCAGGATGGATGAGGAACCAGCCCCCCAACCCTCCAAAAGCCCTTCAGTATAGAATTAGTGGAAATAGCCATTTCATGATCTCTTTGATAAAATCTGTATCTGAACTGTATCGGATATTTTGAAGTAACTCAGTTTCGATTTCTTGGCTGTGTACAAGTTGGATACAATGAGGTTTCTTCAAAATCCAATTGTGCAAACTCAGGGACGCTCAACAACGCTCAAAGGTTCCACTGTAGTACTCTCTGATTGAGATCCGGGCGTGAAACTAGCATCAAACTTGTACCCACCCCTAACAAAAATACTGGTCTGTGTTGCAAATGCACGTACTGTACACGTACCTGGGCTAGAGGAAAGCTGAAATTAAAATAATGTAGTGTGAACTATATTACTCAGAATTAGGGATTCAGAAAGAATCACATAGTTCAAACCGCAGTATGTTTTGGCACCCGGGCATATTTGAACCAGATATTTGTAGCGCTTTGGGTCCAACGTCACTTTATGTGAAGCCATAGTTCAATGCCTGCTATTTTGATTTTTTTCTGGGTAACAGAGAATAGTCTTCTCGTAAACCCACATATACCATCATCACATTAGTTGGTTCAAAGCACAGCATTTTCTGGTTCTAAATCTTTAGTTATTAGTTATTTAGTATTGGTTATTATTATTATTATTAGTAGTAGTAGTAGTTGTAGTAGTAGTAGTAATTAGTATTTATTCCACATGAAAACAAATTAGAGAAACAGAAATCTTTTCAATCTGTTTTTGGTACACAGTGCGCCAACAGAGGCTTCTTTCATTATGAAACTGGACTGAGGTCAATTATTCGTCACACTTTGGATATTTTAGAACATTTGGATGCTGCAGCAAATTGTATACCACATGTTTTTTTTTTGCACTAAAATGTGTCTTTCACTGATCCAAACTGAATGTCAGATACAGTATTAGACTTTAGTGGATGACCTCCAAAATATTTCTTTGTGGGTTTTTTTCCCAACTTAACCGCCTCATTGTACAGTACATAGACAACTATGAAGAAGGAGCCTTTATACAGTTTAAGAGCTTCCTTTGCTTTTGAATCACATTTTAATTGAACTTGTGAAGCCACTTGTTTCTTTCTGCCCCATTTGTGTTAGTTAGTCTTGTTTGCTGTTTCGGTCAACATCTGCTGTCCTGTCACACTGCAAATGCATCAGATGAATTTCAGAAAGTTTGCCTTATAAATATGCAGGGGCCCCGAATTGTACGAATGGAATTTGACAATTTAACGATTTTGATTCGATCTGATTCAAAAACAGGCACAAAATGGAAATATTTTTTTGGGGTTTGCAAGAGTGCTGAACCAATACATAAATCCGTACTGGTCCTTCATTTGCTGAGCAGATTTTTCAATGTAACAAGGCTGTGAATTCCAAAAATTGACTTAGGAGAGATTTTCTTATTGTGCTCCACTGTGGTTGCTTTCCTGAGTAGAGCTTTCTATAGGTTTTGTGAACCTTTTAATGCTATAGACACTTTGATGCTATGCTGACATTTTTCTTTATTTTAGACTTTTTATTTAAATGAAGAAAGACATGTTGAATTGTTGTAACGTCTTCGTTTGTGAAGTCATGTCTTGTTTTGTGATAACGGATGTTTGCATCTAAATCTGAGACTTATCGGTCTCATTTCGATGTAAGTTCACACAAGTGCAACATACCAAAATACGTTTAATATTTCTTCACATTATGGACGGTATATTTTTGAGGTATAACCAAGCATCATGAAGGCTGCTTTGTTAAGTAATGGAACCAATCCTGTCCCTCCCTACTTGCCCAGGTGCCTGAATGCATGTACCTACTGCAAGACGAAGCATGCCAGAGGAGACCTGGCCAGCTATCCCATAGAAGAGCTGGTTGAGCGAGCCCGGCAGTCTTTCCAAGGTGAGTTAATAATAATAATACATAAAGTATGTTTCACGTGTTTCCACATTAATGTTAATTGTTGATTTCAGTGTGCGTGTGGCTCTCCTATATCATATGGGGAAGGTTTTAGTAACACATGTTGATGTTTTTTCTTCTCGCTTTGTGGGCCCATCCAGTTGGCTTGGTTTGATGCCAGATGAACAGCTGCTGTGCCCTGGCATCTGTTCCATAAGAGTAGACTCCCAGCTTCCCTCCTGCACAGCAGGCGATGGTTCAAAAAGACCCCCAGGCGGGTCAGTCAAGGGCAAATCTACCTATTGACAACACAGCTCCTGTTTTTAGTGCATTTCATAAACAATAGACACAATACCTAGTTGCATATGGAGTCAATCTTCCTTTTGCATAGTTGCTTTCTTGGAAGATGTACCACAATTGTGGAATACAGGATTTTTCTTTCAGTCTTTGGTCAGAGGTAACAGTTGTGAAAACCTGGCTCTAATTTAGTGCATCCAATGTTGTTGGATGGAGTTGAGGTCAGGCTTTTATGAGGACGCGTCACCTTCGTCCACAGAAAATGTATTGACGTATGGCTTTACTGTATGGACCTTGTTTTTTTCATACTGGGGCACAGTAATGCTGAAACAGAAATGGGCCGTCCACAAACGAATTTCCCAAATCATAAGCACAAGATTCATATGTATTAATAACTAAGCGTTTTTACCCGACTCTTGATTGATTGAGTCATTGATTAAATTATCCATCTATCCATCGCTCCCAAGTGTCACCTTTGAATGATAACACGTCAGAGACCGAGAACTGTTCACACTCAGATCCATGCAGATGAACGATGTAAATGCATGTTTTTGGTCTGGGGGAGGAAGCCAGGTAAAAAAACAAGACACGCAGAACAGGCAAACTCGGCATAGAATGGCCGCAGCCCAGATGCGAACTTGAGACCTTTTTGCAGAGCTACTACAATATGCAGAACTCTTTAGAACAACCGCATGCATACCACAGCAGTGCCCGCGGGTGGCCATTCAAGGGCAAACTCACCAGCTGGCGAGGTCTTGGTGTTGGCGTGTGCATGCGCTCATGGAAGATAGAAGCCACTGCTGGTTGAAGCGCTCATGCCCTTTACACTTTTTGCACAGTTGAGGGGCACGTGTAGCATAGGGCATTCTGGATGCAATATTTGGCAAGACTGTGTTGTATATTATTGTGTTGCGTGTTGTGAAAACGTGTTAATTTTAACCCTAAATAATAATCTCAATTGTCAAATGTTTGCTGGGATTTTACAAATGACATTGTGTTACAATTGAATGTAACCTGTTAAAGTTCAAGTAGAGCGCTTGTCATAAAACATGAACCAGGAAGTTTAGTTTGATGGTGAGATATGTATAAGTGATCCGTTACAGCACAGGAAGCATGATAGCAAGTGGCGGTTGTTTTCAAAACACAAAAAGAGGAAACTGAAGGCTGTGGCCTCACTTGAAAACCAGTGGATGTACCGTAGACAAGATGCTTTTTTAAATTTTTTTAATGAGATGTTTAGGTTCACAACATAAGATGCTTAGGTGAGACACTGTGTCCTGTCCTATAATTTGTGTTTAAATCAAAACATGAGATTACCTTGGAGGATTTACCTTGCCTTTCATTTAAGTGACTGTGAAAACAGATTTAGTTCCTCACAACATGATCATTTCACACAAACACACTAGCACCCTGGCAAGTGTGATAAGCAGGTTTCTTTTTGGGCATAATTGGTCCTACACCCTTTAGCCATCTAATCAAAATGCTCCCTGTAAGAAATCTCTTTTTGTTAAACATATCATGTTCTGCATTTATAAACCGAAGGCCCTTTGTGCAGTTTGGAATTACATTACTGTCAAATGAAATGCCCCTTTTTTTTGCTTTCACTATGTCTATTGGCAATTTTTTTCCTTATCTGAATCAAATAACAACTAACAAAATAAACCCCACAATTGGATTTGCTATTTGGTGGTGCATAGGAAAGAGTAACCAGCAATAGTATGAATGGTAATTGGCCAGTCAGCCAGCTGTGGGAGTTGATTGGTTTATCTTGGGTAACTTTGAAAGGATTTATGGGATTTATTCAAATGTGTTTTGAGGTAAAAAGAGCTCTTTGTGTGTGGAAATAACAGTGAGCAAGTGCACAGCTTTGAAAATTGTGTGAATTATTCTAATGTATAATTATTAAATATCAGAGACTCTTGTTAATGTATGAACAGTATAGTATAGTATAAGCTAAATATTAGGGCCCGACTGAATAATCGGTCAGCCGATTAAACCGGCCGATTATGGGCCAAAATAATCAGCCAAATGGCCCATGTTTACCGATTGTTTTTACCTTTATGTACTCTAACTGTTCACAGCATTTGTACACAAGTAACACTGGTTTCATTATTTATCTCACATACATCTTTACAATAACTCTTTATCCTTAAATATAAACAATGAAATGTGTTGATATGGTCATTCTATAGACCTGTTATTCAAAACAAAGCAAATCTTAATTTTTACAAGCAATTCTTAGGTGAGAAATGCATGTTGAACAACGAATTGACCTGGATGTCAGGTCAATTCCTTGACACACAACCTACAGTCACAGTCATCATGGTAGTTGAACATCAATCAAACATAAATGTGTTAAATATGACACACATTCATCTACTGGCAACACAAACACATGACAAGGATTAAGGCCTTATAACTTCATCAAATGCATTGAGCCACACAATGCATTCTGGGAAACAAAAAGTTATATTTTTTAATTATATAGTTGACCCCAGCTATTCACGGGGAATAGAGACCAGGCTGGCCCGCGAAAAGCGAAAATCCCTGTATAATTGATACCCATTGAAATGTATTGTTATCGGCACACCGCGATCTGATATTTCGCATTTTATGGACATTTTGTGATATCATAATTCGACAATCAGATCCGTCACGTCATTGATCGTATCTGTGAAATAAGACGTTACAGCCAACAGAACCTCGTTTACTCCGGGGATGTTCCACACTGCCATTGTATATGTTGGAGTCTGAAAGTTTGTGTATTTTTAGCCTTGTTGTGAACATACCCTCGAACATCCAAACACAAAGTAATAGCGTCCGCATTAGATTTGTGGTTTAAAAAAAAAAAGTCTGAAAATCATTTCATTTTCATAAAAAACTACAATATACTATATACAGTGTCTGTTATTTATTGAATTGTAACATCACTTTAGCTAAGATAACAAATGGTGAATGTCGGCGTAATCACATCAAAATAGCTGTCGTCTTGTTCCACGGATGCCTACGGACATTCGACCAATCATTGATATGACCAGTAGGTGGGTTTATTAACGTGGGAGGACTTATAAACTGTCAAAACGGCTGCTAAGAAAAGGGAAACTGTTAGATAGTGTTAAGAATGCAAAAAATATAGGACTGTACTTGCAATGAGTGACGCCCAGAGCCTGTGATGTTTACGGGGCACAAGAAAAAAGCACATCTGCAATTCCATACCAAGACTGTTTACTCAGTGAAAATAGTGCGTTAGCTGAGGTGAAAATTGAAAAGTCAGTGCATGGACAGAATTGCTCTTCAACACGTCATTTGTAATTCGAGTGTTAATTTCACCTTTCTTTTCATGCGTCATTTTATTCTGAATTGATGATGGTAATTGAAAATGAAGTTGACTTAGTTGCACCTGTTAACCTTGCGACCGCAATTTATTATTCCTATGCATAATATGTAATATCAACACATTACTTTCAAACCTAATAATTTCATTTTGTTTGTGTACATATGTTATACCTTGAGGGTCCCTTCAGTTGGCGTGGCCGCAGCTGTGAGACATAAAAGTGAATTCACATTTATTAGGATACTTTGACTGTCATCTTAGCATTTTAAACTGTCAGGCAGCCGTCCCGACTACAACATGACATGACACTTCATAGATACAGACACACGGCTATCACTTCTGCATGACACATTACATTAGTGTGTGAAATGCATCCTAACAATGACGACACCACTTGCGTTTTGAGCCAGTTGAGTTATAATGGCCAGACTTGGTAGAGCCCGGTATCTAAAACCTTGTGTTTGCCATTGTTTATTTCTATTTATTCACGCACTTGTTTTTACGTCTAGTTGAGGTCATCTGTTCATTTGAAGTTTGATGCATTACATTTCAACAGGACTTTGATAATCCAATAAACATTATTCTCAAACAGAGGTCATCATTGAAGATGAGCCAAACAGGGAATTGGTCAGGATGGTGATAGTTAGTCTTTACAAAAGGAATTATAAATGTGAACCAATCAAAGTTTAAACAGCCCCCTGGCCTCTGCTGTATAATAAAAACAAATGTCCGATGTGCCCACGTTTAATCTTCCTTATTCTGCCATTTCCACATGACTGAACGATCAGTTTCAAACGGCAAGAATGACACCGCTTATTTCACTGGCATCAGCTGGATGGCATTTGACAGATAGCCTCAGATAGATATGTGGGCAAGCTCACCGCCTAGCCGCAACATCTGTGACAGGTGTCAGCTCCTGTTTACCTCGGCCGCTGCTGTAACGTGACACTTGGCCAGGCAGGGCTGCCAAAGTTTGCCCGGAACAATCCTCCACGCGTCAGTGGTTCTACCAGTTTTATTGGTAGAACTGAGTTTTGGATAAGTGGAATAGCACACATGAAAGTACACAAAGGTTATTTACCATGTGAGTAGAGCCAGTCATTGCAATGTCGTGGTTAGAACTGAAGAGTGGCGGATTCATAACATTCATAGCTTTGTTTTTAATCAAAGGATGAGCGTGCGTATGGCTACAGTCCTGAATATGTCCATGTGAATGATCTGTCAAATGTGTCTTCCATTGAAGTGTGGATGACAGATTGGTAAGATTTAAATATCGACAGGACTGCATTGATCGTAGTTGAGTCACCACAATGTGCCGCCTATTTGAAATAACATGGAAATCTGCTGCGCTTGCTTAAATAAATTCTCGTCCAAGTCATTATCCTAGGCTGAAGCTCTCATGAACCGGCTAAAATTGATTTCTGGATAGAAGCTCTTGCAGACTGCAAAACTGTTATTTTCAAGCAGTAAAGTCTCCCCGTGTGTGCTCAGACATAGTTTAGGCTCGAGCAACAGTTTTTCATTATGCGGCTCTTGTGCAGCCACTGGATTCTTAACCACACCACTCAGAGCAGAGTTCACATGTATGTCAACAGAATAGAATAATTTCCTGTCTTTATTCTTTGCAAATCTTTGCAATACTGTGTATATTAACGATGAAGTTAGTAGTGCTCTTGGAGGAAATGTTGGATTTTCTCCGGAAAGAAGCTTGGTAGTTTCTTATGGTGAGTCCCAGACAGAAATGGTTCAAGATTCTAATTGAAGATTGACATATTAATGGGTAAATTGAAAGTTAAGATTGGGACGAGTTTGTGGAATTGATTGTTGATTAGTCACATATGAAAGAAAATGACTGTAACCAGCAGAGGCACTGTTGGTTGAGTCTCAACTTTGCGTTCTGAAGAACTTGGTGTTCTATGGAGGAATGATGACATCATCAATGAGCATTTGACTTCTAGACTTCTGCTAAGATGGCAGAACTCATGCAGACATTATTGATTGATTGTGTACTTTTGCGATGACCAGTTCAGGAAGTCAAATACTCATCTGTAGTTTGAATTTTTCCAGAACACATGTATTGATAATCTTGATCTCACATCCAACAGAACCATTGTACTACATTTGGTGTAAAAATGAAAGATGTTGCAGCTTCTTAAAGGGGAAATCAACCCAAACTCATTTTTTTCAAGAATATGTTCTATTCACTTCCACAGTTGAAACATGGCATTCTGATTAATATTGCTTTTGTGGAATATGAGTTAAGCAGCAAAATCCACCCGTTTTTAGCCATCTCTGGGGGCGGCCATTTTGTCCCTTCTGTCGACTGAAAATGACATCACAAATTCCTAGGACACGGGTAACGACCAATCACGGCTCAGCTTCAGAAAACATGTCTGCCATGATTGGTCGTTACCAGAGCCACTGTGATGCCATTTCAGTTGACCAAAGTGACAAAATGGCCGCCCCCAGGGATGGCTAGAAAAGGATGGATTAACTCTTCTTCCACAAACGCAATATTTATCAGAATGCCTTGTTTCAACTAGTGGGCCTGCACAGAACATATTCTTGAAGAAAATATGTTTGATTTGAGACCTTTTTGGAGTTTTACTCTGAAGTTTTGCATGGCAACATATGGAGTAGTCATGAGACTGTATTATTAATTTGATGGTTCTATGTCCTACATTGGACAATATGAAATTGCAAAAACACACATTTTCCCATTTATATTTCTCTTGTATGTGTGGACCCACAATCGCACACGGCAGAACAACTCAACTTTGTTTTCAAACTTTGTCTCCCTTGACAAGTCAAACTGTCCTCGCCAGGCTCTTTGCATCCAAACATTTGTCCCCACCATGATAGAAAGCCATACACACTTTCCCCAGGCACTCTCCTGAGGCCCGATTTGGACATCACGGCTGCTGTCTCACCTCACCCACCGCTTATTATGCATGGCCATGGTGCTTAATCTGCGTGTGTGCGCGTGTGTGCCTGGAGTCAGTGAATCGTTGGTGCAGAAGCAAGGTGACATTTATTTTCTATTCCTCCACTTTTGTTGACAGTTTCAGCTTCAAGTTCAACCAAAGTATCGTTGCATTTGATTTGTTTCTAGCTGGATTCTTCTTTGACCTCTTTTCAATCGCTCCGTAGGCTGGACAAAAAGGCAACAGAGAGTGAGCTTTGCGCGCGTGTCTTTGCGTGTGTGTTAGTGTGTGCATGTACTGTGTTGTCCTGTGATTAAGTGCCAAGCTGGCAGCAGAGCGGAGTGAATAGGGGGCCCCTTTCACACAAAGAGAGCAAGGGATCGAGACAACACACACTTGCACACTCTAGCCCATGCCAGACTGCAGGCCACCAACTGCACACCTGGCATGCGACTATTATGTCACCAGTGTGTGCTCGTGTGTGCGTGCGTGCGTGTGTGTTATTGTGAGTGCAGCAGACACCATCTGCTCTGTCCTCTGTGAACTTGTGTCCACACCTTTTTAGTTATTGTTAGTTATTGGACTGCATTACTTCATGTTGTCTCGATTTAATGATCCACTTTCTTCCAAACGACAGCTTCAGTCGCTTGTTTTGTTTTTTTTTCTATTCAAATGCGCTACTTTGATATATATGCATTTTTTTTTATGAAGTACCGTACTGTCACCGGTTAGCTAAACTGCCTTGCAATTTTCTCACCTCTCTTAAATTTAATGACATTTTTTGCCAATTTTTGGAGCTTTTTACTGCTTCTCAACTTCTCCCGTCCATGTAAAACAAGGGTGTATATATTGAGGCAGACTGCTCTGTGGGGGAGGGGAGAGCAGTTGCAAATTCGGTCAATAGGTGGCAGTATAACACCTAAGTTTAACATCAGACCATGTGCTCACCCACTGAACTTGTTAGTGTCTGCAAGGCCTTAAACACTGGTCTGAAGAGTCGGTTTTGTGCTTGTTAAAATGTTTAACTCCTCTCAATCCTCTGACTCATATTTGGCTCTCCCGCCATGATAACACCACTGTCGTTCTGTGTGTGTGTGTTTGTGTGCATTTCCTATTCTCAAGATGTTAAGCAGACAATTGTTTTCAATGTAATATGGTATATCAACTTACTTCTACTTGTTCCATTGTTGTCAGTTAAAGCCCCAAATTGATTTAAAAAAAAATAGATATCACATTCCTCGTTTTGAGTTTTTGCTGTTTAAAAGTAAAAGGTTTTCAGGTCTGTAGTGTCGCTCTCAGATGAATAGAAGCGTTAGGAAGAGTCAACAAAATGACATGCAGTTGCTAAACATTTTCACATGATATTGATGACATGCGAGTCAGATTTGACTTTGTAGCCATTGGAGGACGTGTTTATGCTTATCCGATATATATGAATATGTAAAAAAAAAACAACTTTGTGTCAATGGCACATTTAAGTGTTATTGTACTGTGCTGAATTCTACAATAACATCCATGACTTAATTTCATGCCACAGTTTATTTTCCTCTCCTGTCCTTTTTCCTGTTTTTCCTGTTTTCCAACATGTATCCTTCTGCACTGCTTCATAGTCTTTCACACTTTCTCCTTTCATGTCACAAGATCACTGCTGTAATTTAATCCTGAACTTGAATTTGTATCCTTTTTTTTTTCTTTCTTTCTTTCATAAAATGGTTTTATGTCCTCGGGCAACATAGGGAAGCTTTTGCACTCTGCCCTGAATGGTCCGTAGCCCGTCACTCTACTATTGAAGATAAGAGACTACACGACTACAAGGTTGTTTCCATAAGCCCACTGAGTCACACATGAGTGAAAAAAATGTACAAATGGCTCAAGTCCTCAACTTTGTGTGCGCTTTGAAGTTGAGACCTGGAGCTTGGCAGGCTGAAGAAGGAGAGATTAATTGGGCTGTTTAATCTACACAAGTCGTTGTCTGAACCCTTTCAGCCGTTTGGTCGTGTGTCACCAAACAAAATCCTGATTGATTCCAAAGCGTTCTGCTCTGTGGCACATATCTGTCCTTTGCTTTCCTCAAATGCTTCAGATCAGAGAAGGTAGCTGATAGACAGCATTCATCTTCAGTGATGCACGCAGTAGGATTATCTTCAGTTTGTTTCTGTGAAATGATTTTGATGGCACTAATCACCGTCAAAGTTGAAATGCTTTAAAGGGACGCGGAGTAGTCAAAAACAGTGCCGAGCATAAATGACTCATTAAAATGAAAGACTCACTCACAAAAAGAGTCTTAATGGGTTGTAACAAGCAAAGTAATAACACACCTATAGAAATATACTGTGCCATAGATTTAACCTGAGCCTGATAATGAAATATTATTATATAATATTAAAATATTCTTTTGATATTATATGTTAAAATTTGAATATATTTTTTGGCCAAATTTCTGACTCTGCAAATGAAAACTAAAAGGGTATTTCAAAATTTCAAGTGCTCTGAGCGATCACCACGTTTTGCGCCGAGTGGGCTGGGCAGTCGATAATATAGAGATCGATTTGTTTTTGCGGAGTTCATTAGAAAAAAAAAAAAAAAAGGTTGGTGCGACATGATAAAGGAATGCAGGTAATTGGATGCTAACTTCCGCCTGGGTGATAATTGGTAATGGATTTCTCTTTTTCTTGGAACAATCCTTTTAAAAGTAGTGACAAGGAATTCAAATACATACTGTTTGAAATCCACACACAGTACACCTCTAAACACTAAAATGTAGAGATTCTACTCTGATAATTGACAATTGTCAAAATGTCCTTGATCAAGGCATCGTCCCCACCTTCCAACTCAAAAGATGCCTCCCCTTTCACTCTGACATATCTTCTGATGAATTGGAATCTCTTGTACACTGGAAACAGAGTCCTTTTGCACGCGCCTGGAATTCCCTCATCCAGCTTTCTGACACAACCACCGGCCCTGACCTGAGAATGAGTTTGCAAACACCAAAGATATGTGATTTACTGACATCCCAGACTGCCTGGAAATCCCAGATACCAGCACTTTTATTGAGACGTGTGAACGTCATTGAAATCCATGAAAAAGATCAAACACACTTTGAATTTGAAAAATGCCTTAACAAGTGGATTTGTAGTTGGCCGGTCCGGACATGCTGACTATTCCGGCTCCATTTTCTTTCTGAAACAGTGTATTTTTTAGTGTATACTAATTTGATCAGAATACTGTGCTTATTCAGACTTGTCTTTTAATGCCGGCTGCTGGCACCATGTTTGAAGGGGGATCACTGCTGGTGATTGGAGGTGAAAAAAAATGTTTGTTAGCCCCAATATTCTCCACCTAGTAAATATCATGACTAAAATGCCGTAATATCCGATTCACAGAGACTCTTTGATCAGCTCAATAAAATGTTTTTTATATAGTCTCTCTACACACATTTGATAACTCTGTGGAAATGTGCATAGACTAACTAAATCTAAACTTCAAGTGCAATATAATGTTTCACCTTCCCGGCACACTCAATTTACCACAGCCTCTGGAGTGCATAGGAGGAATGCTATTTAAGTCGATGTCGTTGTGGTTTTTCTGAGAGTTCTCCCAGTTCTCCATGAGGTTTTTCTTTTTCTTCTATTGCATTAATTTATGAATTACTTGAGCCCAACTTGTATGTGTCTTGAATATAGCAAATAAAAATCTGACCATGCCAATACTAATGCTTACCTATAATTATACTTATCAACGCCCTATGACACGGGTGTCAAAGTAATTTTTGTCGAAGGCCACATTGATCTTCAAGTTTCTCTCAGAGCGGGGTTATGACTGTGAAATCATATACATGTTTAAGCTGCCTATTACAGTATATCACTACATATAAACAACATATTGATGTATAACTAGTTCTGAAAGCTGAAGTCTAGGATAAAATATTGATTCAACTGTTGTTCAAGTTACTATAAAAATGTGTTTGGTTACAAAAAAAAAGCTTTGAAATTTTGTAGGCTACAGATTTTATAGCAAGAATCATGAAAATTGATCCACATCTTTTTTTCCTTTTTTTTTTTTTTTTACGGGCCACAAAAAATGATGTGGTGGGCCAGATCTGGACCCCGGGCCTTGAGTGTTGGGCCTAGACTATGCCCTAAGAGAACAGTAAAAAAGTGACTGAAGTTTGAGAACGTAATGTGTTGTTGGCATATAAAGCCTGCAGGGCTTCATGCTCAATTCAGATTTATTGAAAAAAAAAACAATGTTTTTTTTAGTGTAAGCGTTCATATTCCATTATTATTATGATGTAAGTAAAATATAAAGTCAATACTGTTACTCAGTACAACTATGCAAATTCGATCTGCCAGCACTTTACCTCCGCCCGCTCGGGGTACATTTTGGGTTGAGGATGACAGCAATGTCGGATGTATGCGACCTGGCGGTTCACACTGTGGTCGCGTTGCAAAAAATCCGATATGTATCCGATCTAGGACAACATATGAAAGTGGCCCAGGTCCCATTTGAAAAAATCGTCAATTAGGCCGTTCTGACTGTCATAAAAAAATCAGATACAGGTCGCATATGGGCAAAACAAACCGATCTGGATCGCATTTGCCTGCGGTGTGAACCTAGCCAAAATGTCAACATGTGAGCAGTGACTGGGCACATGTTCTCCAAAATGTTTGTGACGAAGAAATTCTGATAATTTGGTTTTTCTCAATGGAGAAATTATGCAACTGTTCCGCTTTGACGACGTTTGTCTCTTTCCCTGCTTGAATTCAGTCACTCCCACTTTTCATGTAGTTGATGCTTCGATCCTCATGTGTTTTGTGTTTCTTTTTGCCCCACTGCGCTGTCCCTGTTGGTCATTACCGTCTCCCCTTTTGATCCACCCATACATTCAGTCTCCTCAACTATCTGTTTTGGTTCAAATCACACCATTGTTTGCAGTGCCAGGTGCCTTTGATCAACAAGTGAACATTGTGTGATCATTCTGTCATAAATGTCAGATGCGCTGCCACAACTGGCTTATCCGCGTTGAAACAGAGCGATTAAAACAGTACTTTTGAAATAGCTCAGCACATTCTACCACGCGAATTTCTCATCAGCAATTCCCATAGTGCAACATGAATAGGAGGTGCCAGAAGCAGAATGATGATATTGCCCTAGTGGGAATTAGAAATTATCCCTGCAAAAGAACCTTAGTATAAAGGAATGTGTTATTGCATTACAATGCATCAATGGTGTTGTAAGTGCAAGGCTTAGCCTTAGCCTTAAGATTTATTTCATAATGTACAGTACTAAGATTGTCTGGATAAAAAGAAAAAAAAAAGTCGAGGGTCGGTTGTTCACATCGCTTGAACACTGTACTGTGTGCACACTTGAAATATGCTGTGTGTAGTGTAACTGTGAAAATAAAACATATATTAGGATCATAATACGTAACTTTAATACGTATTTAAATACATAACAAAAGCTCATTTGTACAAGAAAATAACGTGGATTGTCTGGCATATTGTTGTCATGTGCCCAGTTACAGATTACAACAGCTTTGAGTGTAACATAACTGCAGAGTAGACCGTTGTCTTAGTATCAATCAGTAGATCAAAAAGCAATGAGTTTAGTTTGGTACAGATTAAAACCATTAGTTCGCTTCAGGAATAATTTCTAAATCCATCAATTGTTAAAAGAAAAGATCATATTGAAGGACATTTAACTTTATTAGGTCCCATTAACTGAAGATCTGAACTGGCGCATCTGACACTTAAACTTCTTTAATTTGCAGCTCAACTACCAATTTCCTGTTGACTGATTTATTTATTTATTTTTCCATTTATTATTATTATTATTTTTTTTAGGATAAGCGGTTCAGAAAATGCATGGATGGTTATATGCACAATTGTCCTATAATATCATGTGACGGTGATGTCTGCAAGCATTTCATAGAAATGACTTTGGTCTGGGGGTCTGTTATCACTGCAACACTCTGGTCCCCCTGTGAGTGTGTATGCATTCTTGCGCGTTTGTGTTTGCCCTCCCCCTGATGTATATTTTGATATCATCTAGGGCTTTTTCACACTCCCTGCAGGGATCACTTCTCACAGAGCGGGCCACCCATGGCCACAGCCCTGAGCCCCTAGTGGTGGGTGACACGAATGGGCTACGGGGGAGAAAGATTGCTCCGAGAAATGTTTGGAAATGCTACAAAGTGCAAACTGTTGTACTGCGTGTGTCCTCCAGTAATGTTTCCTTCCACTCTTTTAACTCTCTTGCTCTCATTGGCTGCTTCAGGTTGTACATGGCTTCACCGCCCTTGTCTGACTGGTAAAATGATTGTGTTCCACTACTCAAGTGAATCAATATGAAGAAACAAATAGTTTCCTGAATTTCTTCAAAGTTGCAGTGTGACTGAAATAGGAAAATCTTACGGAAGGAATCATGAATTGACAGATGGTGTTGGAATATTAAGCTTTTCTCATCATTTTACAATCAAACATCATGAACATGTTGCACACTATGCCAGTGTTACCATTTAGAAGAGGCATCTTCATCGTCATATTATTTTCCCTTTTTATTTTCAAATATGAAAAGGTTATTGTTGAGGTTAGTTCTTGTACTGAGATTTAGTATGCAAGATTTGTGTGGATCATGAAAGGCGGAATCATTCATAGTTGACACCGCACGTCACTCATCAGTTTTATGAATTATAAAGTACTTTTTCAGGGAAATAAAGTACTTGAGGAGGATTGGCATTTGCATTATATCATATTTCAGACATGCAAAGAAAAGTAATTTTGTGCAGCAGATGACAGAAATACTGGAAAATTAAAGAAAAAGAAGTAAATAAGCAAAAGTCCAAATGTGAGAAAATAATACAATTATAATAGGAGAAATGAAATAATCATTCATGGAAAAATGAGAAACATTGAGAAGGTGTTTATGTAATGTTCTTCGTTGATACATATTCCTGGGCCTTCAAAGTTCTGTACATGCCTGTACATGTTGCTACATGTTAGGGCAAGAATCGTCAGCCTGCAGTCTGGTCAACTTGTGCTGAAGTCTGTGCTGCAATGTTGCTAGTTTTGTGTTGTATGTCAGTAATTGTGCACAAATGCTTCAAGGAATGGCTTGGCACTTTTTGGCATCCACTGCCCTCCAAAAGTGTTGCAACAGTGAGGCCAATTTCTTTATTTTTTGTCTGTAGATTGAAGATATTCTGGTTTGATTTTAAAAGAGTGCTATGAGACAACTAATGCATCTGAACCCGGTATACAAATTAAATGTGTTGTTGATGATGAAAGCTCACGTTAACAAAATTATTGGAGCATAGACTTACAAACAAATAGCTTTTAGTTCAAAATCCTTTGCTTGAGTAATTTTCTCAAGCCTGTGACCCATTGACATCACCCAACTAAATGAAAATGCTTTTCCAGCCTTTCACAACAGCCTCAGTCTCCACTTTAGCAGATGAAGTGCATGCAGTACAGGGTTATAATTGTTTTGGAATTTTTTTATTATATTGACTTTTTATGTCCTTCCATTTTATTTTTTTATTTTTTATTCAGTTAGTTTTAATTAGTTTTCAGAGCGGTTTTGTTGGTTTTTATGTAGTTTTGTTTTATTTTTTTGAAAATGCTTGGTTTTTATTTAGTCCTTATTAATTTTAGTAGCAGTTTTATCTTTTTTTTTTTAAACGTGTTTTCTGTATTTCATCAGTGCAAGATATATAAAAAAAACATCACGGTACGTATCGTATACTAAAAACTCAACAAAAATATTATTTTAAAAAAGTTTTTAAAACATCAATCCACAAATCAAATACAGGTACTTTTTAACAGTTCGCAGACTTTGAAGTACAATAAGTGCAGTGCATAGTACTGCTTCTGAAGTTCATTGCGTCACAACTCTAATGTCTTAAATAAAGTTAGGATAGGCTTGCTTTTCATCCCTTGTTTACCAAGTTGCCAACTGAAGTGGATTCCTGACTTCCTGAACAGAATATTCCACACGTAACACTATACAAGCCCACTTGCTTTTATCTGTGAGTCATTGTCAAAATGAATGGATGGTTGCTTTGTTGGTAGGTAGGTAAGTGGACTTAAAGAAACTTAAATCGGTGACAATTTTTTATTGGCTGCCGTCGGACGAGGTGACACACAGTAAAAGGACACGACCCAGACTTCTGTTCGACTTTCCTTCTTCCAGCTAACTGTCCTGTAATACCGGAATAAGTACGTTTTAAATGTATCTCAAAGGCTCATGTATTAAATTAATTGACAAATATGAACACAAAGGACATTTTCATTACAATTATTAGTAGTTATCATTAGTTTAATGTAGTTTCAGTTTGTTTTTTAAAAAGCACATTCGTTTTTATTTTATTTAGTTAATAAATGCTTTTTTCAGTTGTTGTTATTTCATTAGTTGTTGTTGGCTATAATAACCTTGATGCAGGACGAAATATATTCTTATTACTTTAGTTGCATCCTTCTTTAAATTGGCTGACACCATTTTTGCGTTCATTTGGCGGCTGCCATCATCAATGAAGATTAACGAGCCTGTCCCAAAACAAGCCATGCAACCCCAAGCCATGACATGTTCCCCAGGTCTACAGATGAGTTTGTATGTTTGGGATCATGAGCAAAACTTTTTTTTTTTTTTCTTTTTCTTAAAACTGCTGTTTCAGCATGTCTTATTCTTCTTGCTAATGAGTGGCTTGGATACCTCCACTACTGCCCTCTGGAGTTGGTTTTGTTTTCTCTGCAACCCTCAAAATGTCTCTGTCGACAACTGCTGCTGTTTTCTCTGATCTATATCCAACTTCTGTTACTTGGCACACCAGTTGTTGTTTTCTCCTTCGGGATCACTGGTCGTACAGACCATGGCCAGTAGCTGTGACTGAGGTTTCCATTTTCTCTGAGCTTCACAATTGCTTTTTATTTTTTTTTTGTGAGCTATTGTATATTCCTGAAATTAAATGATTTGTGTTGCAGTAAATTGTCACTTCTTCAACTTTTAACATGGTAATGTGGGCACAGATTGGTATAAATTACACCACTGTAGGCCTGAGAGAGGCCAGAAATGAAAATCGTGTTCTACAATTGTTTTCTGCAATTTAGTGTAATTTTGCTGCATGCTTGTTTATGCTTTTGCATTTGCATGTGTGACTGTGCTGACATGTCTGGCTTGCTCTCAACCACCAGTAAATGTCACTTCAGGTTTTCGGCTGAAGAAGCTGTTGAGTGTTTCTGCCTGACAAGATGGCCTCTCCTGGCATCTGTCATGCTGGGGAAAAGCCTCCTCTTTGATTTCCTCTGACCCCCATTGCGTGTGTGGGTTAGGGGCAAAACTCTCTCATGTTGATGAAGTGTGTGTTTGTCCGCGCGCGTCGTTGTTGCCTCCATGTGGAGATCCCTCACAAATAGCTCCTCATATGAATTAAAAACATTCTTACTTTGTTATGGTTGGAGTAGTTTTTTTTACACAATGTGGAAATGTGCCAGTTGTCAATGATTAGCTGACTCAGTGAGCAGTGAGGCCGGCCGGGGACGGTGGTGTTGTGAGCGGACCACTCTCGCCGTCATCGCTGTCATTACTGTTGTTGACACGGCTGTTGTGCCCATGGTTCTCTCATTCTTCCCCTGCCTGCTCAACCCCTCTCTCCTGTTTTCACTCGCTTGATCTACCATCTGTACCTTCACTAAGTCTCTCCATCTCAAAGCAAGGCAGGGGGTTGCCCCGCAGATCCTGTGCTCTGTTCGAGGTTTCTCCTTCGAGGGAGTTTTTCTTTGCATCCATCGCCAAGTGCCTGCTCATGTGGGGCTCTGTTGGTTTTCTTCTATACATATGTATATGTATACAGTATAATGTATGAGGAGTGTGGTTCTTGACCTGCTGAATGTATAAAGTGCCTTGAAAACTTGATGAGTTGATGCGATATGACTAAAATAGTTTTAGCTAAGCCTTTCACTGTTCAATGAGCAATTTGGTTTGACTTATTTGGGAAAGCGGTTTGTTTGACAAATCACCTGGTGTAACCTACTGAAATCGTTTCGGGAAAGAACAGAAATAATCCCTCTTTTTGACTGAAACGCGGCTCTGTGCATACGGTAAATTGACAGTAGCTGGTGTAGTGGTTTCGTAAAGAAACACTACAAATCAATTGCTTATAATTAGGGATGGACCGATTATCATCCGGGCCGATGACCGGGCCAAAAGCGCATTTTTTCCTGTGTTCCGTTGAAAATGGTCTTGAAGTTAGGCAGGTGGAGAATGTAATGTGGGACGTTTTTCTTTCTGTTCAGGCAAGCTTTGTTGTTCAATTTTTAAAAATTTTTCTCTGTGTGCTTCTGATAATACTGTTTCTAGCAATGCTAAACTTAAAAAAAAACATAAACCCAAAACACATTCATTGTCATTAGCCCTGGGCAATATTACAGAATATTGTGCATGTTTAAATAAAAATACCAACATTTACATAACTATTATTATATTTACATGATTAAAACTATGCAAATAGCAATCATGGAAATGAACATACGCGTACTGTCGTCATGAATTCCATTTTTATAATTGAATGCCGTTTTCCAAATACAGATTATTATACACATTATGTCGTAGTCTCCAACTAGTAAACACACAAAAGGTTGCAAGTGAAGTCCATCAGGATTTGCCACAGTAACTCATTTTACACACACACACACACACACACACACGCTGGCTAAGCGAATTAACAAACACAAACATGATGCCTGCCGGTGGGTCATGAATATATTAGCATAAATACTGACCAGACGTATTATTATTTATCAAATTAGTCCCTGTACAAGCTCACAGGCCAGTGGGCGCACACATCCTTACACAATATGAACAGAAATTAGGTCGACAGCCTTGAATTAAAGTTAAACATTATTATGTCTGATTAATCATAATAGCGTGCTTGTGTGCGCGTATGCGTGTGTGCACGTGCATGTGTCTGTTGCCTTGACTTCTTTGACAGCAGATATGAACTATTACCACCTCAATGGCTTTTTAATAGGAAGTCATTTCCATATGTTATGTGAGTGTGGGTGTGTACGCGGCGCTCCCAGTGCCTTCCTGTTCTCTGAGCTCTGTGAAGCGAGATGCGATATGCCCCCTACAGCTTCCTTTGACTCTTAGACCCTCTGACACTCGCTGTGTCTCTGCCGCTCCGTCTTCTAATCCATGAGCCCCGTCGACATTCGTCCTCCCCTTGGCTTCAACTCATGCGCTTTTAATGACGCATTGTACATGTTCATTATCCTGATAGACTGACATTGGGGTCAAGTGTGGATGAATCCTGTTTGATGGATAACCTTTTCTGTATAGACTTCTGTAAGTCACAGTTACGGACTACAATAGAAAAGTGTTTCAATTAGCCCTCGAACAAGGTATGGATTCAAATGCCGATTCAGGCTGTTTTTTCGGGGACTTAGCAACAGAATATGTGCCCTTGAGCAACTCTCGGGCCAACAACCTGTTACATATCACTGCTCTAAATTGCCATCTTGCATGACATCACGAGACATCAGTAGCATTTTCAACAAAGTCCCAGCCAGCCTCAATATTAACTGTTAACTGTTTTACTTTTTCTTTGGCTTTTTGGAGGCTTCATGTTTGTATCATCCGTCTACCGGACATTTTTTTATATGCAAACACAGCTTTCGATATTTCTTTTTGCATCACACTCAAATTGTGTGTGGTATTAAGATCAATCAAGGGGCCAACAATAGTATCTCTTCCTACAGTTCTGGTGAAGCGCTCAGTTCCAGTTCATAGATTAAAAGCCGTTTAATATATAAATTTCAGATGACCTTATTATTGGAATCAGATTGTTTAGTGGAACAACAGGCATTTGTAGTTATAACACAGACTTTCAAACGTACCGGTCGTGCTTTATTTTCTCTCCTGCCTTTTCTGGAAAATTTGTTAAATGAGATTTCAAAGGGGACATTACTTTTTGTTTTTGTGTTTGGACAAAAGTGAAGGGGTACCTGCCACTGCATGTTCAAGATGAACAAAAATGTATTGATCCCCGTTGTCAATCTTGCTTGGAGCACTGTAGTTTTGCCATCAAAGGGCCTTCCCCAAACTGTTGCCACAAAGTCGTCTCTAACGTCTTGTCCGCGTGTTCATCATCACTGCGTCTTTTCTCTAGGATCAAGTAAATAAATAATACATGAGTAATTTGAATACATTTTCTCCCCCCTCTCCCGTACGGGTGCCCCCTACTGTGTATATGTTTGTTTGACTAGTTAATAATGGAGTACTTTTATGTTCTTTTAAAAAGCATTTTAAACTCTTACTTAAGCAGTCAATGAGACTTGTGATTCAGAGTGAAAATTCCATCTGTTCCCCACCTAAAATTTGATGAAGCATCCCTGAATGTTGATTGTCATGCTCAACTATTCCTCCCTGGTCCATCAGTTCATCGTTTCTCCACTCATATAGCTTGCAGCACTGCTATGATGTCAAGGGCTGTACTTGTCCCTACAGATCCACTTTCCTCTTATGTAGCCGTCCATCTGCTCGGGAAACTTCACAAGATACTTCTTTCTGTCTTGACACACTCCCAGAAAAAGAGATGAAAGAGAGGATGTAACATCTATTCCAATCGACCCTATGCATTCTTATACACACTCACAAATATAAACATCCATACCAGCGCGCACACTCACACACAAAGTACTCTGAGCCCCTCTGCCAATTACTTCTGATATATCCATACAATATGTCTGACCCATATATCATATGGCACGTTTTCCCCTCACATACATTGCATGCGCCGAGCATGCTCGCAAACACACCAGCAGAAGCTTTGATGTATCCAGGCACTTTATCTCATGTGCAGGCGCGCACAGAAGGTCATGCCTGTAGTTTGGAAACTCTGTGAAAGTAGGTTAAAGCTGACATGTTGTGTTGTTTAAAGGATTGTGTTGCCTCTTCATTAAAGTTGCACACATGCGTGTACATCCGTGTGTGCGTGCGTGTATTCGTGCACATTTGTGTATTTGCGTACATGCATGTTTTTTAATGTAAACATGCCTGAGAGGGAATATTTGCATAATACAAGTACGTGTTGGTTTAATCCGCGAGGATGATGCTACCTGCCAGGCTGCCCACGCTCCACATCAACACTTGTTACTCTAAATTAAGCCGTTTAATTATGCCCGGCAAACTCTGCGTGTGTGGCATTTGTTCATGCGTGTGTAAATGTATGGAAATGGGAGTGGCATGGAAGTGATTACATCTAGGTGTATATGTTTAAATATGAAGCTTCATTACAGTATTTTGTTTATTCTAGTTAATCAAAGGTATGCAAGGAATACCGCATAACATCCTTGAAATATGCATTTTTTTTTTTCTCCAAGATGTTTTACATTTTTTTTTATATATATATATAGAGGACGAAGCAAACACTGCAGGAATGTGGTTATAAAAACAACAACAACAACAATAGTAATCGTCTTTAAATGACATCAAGTTCAGGATGATTTGTGGTCCGAACCGTAATAATATTGCATCAAATAATTGAGGAAAATTGATTTATCATATGTTGTAATGAAGTTATGTCACAAGAGTTATATTGATGTCAGGAAGCTGGCCATAAATCAAAAAGCGCTTGCGCATACAGTATAGTTAATATTGACAATGACAAATGCTCATTGCTGTACCCTGCACACTGTCTGACTTTCCCTTCCTTCTTTCGGTTGCTCAAGTTGCCGTTGTTGACATCTGGTGTAGAATTAGTCTCTTTCCCGAAGTGGGCGGAGAGGTTTACCGCGAAGGCACAAGACGGCTATGGGGGCTTGACTGTTGGATGGGGGTGGGACCAAAGTGATTGAAGGTCAGACAAGCCTTCAGGTCATGGCGCAGCACAAGAATTATTGCCTGTTTATGTATGAGATGTGTGTGTTCTCTCTCTACCTCTTTGTAAGTGATTAAAAAATGAATCATTTCTTGATTGTGGTATGGAGCATATAATTACAAAACTCCTAATACACATTCACGTTATCTTCAAGCAGTTCAGCTGCAATTAAAACATACACATGATGCAAATTGCCATTTTTCACAAACTCTTAATACACTCCTTTTAGTTTTGGAAGGTAGTGTGACCAAGAGACAGTTTAGGATTTAGCTTCCTGCTAGTTCAACTCACACCCTCCCTTGACCTTTAAGGGTAGGAAGATATGGAATGTTAAGTTGCCATTGATGCGGGGTCATCAATTTGAATCCCCCCACTGTGAGCAATTATCCTCTTCTTTAACCTCACTTGCTGTGTTCTTATTATTTATTGTGATAAAAGGCGAGAGATGCCGAACATAACACAACAGTGCACGCTATTTACTTCTTCTTTCTTTAGCTCTGTGTTGTTTCTATGTGAATTGATGTGAGTTAACAAGCTGAATATGCACTTGGGGGAATGTATCGATCCTTGTGCTATGTTTATCCTCTTCTCTCTTTGTGTTGGGCAGATGTGTGTTGGTGCATATTTATATTCTGCCTAATTATCGTCTCCGTGGGAATCGACTAGGAGAGTTGACTCAGGTCAAATCAAGGGGAACAAGTTGTGGCTGAGGCTTATTTAAATAATTTCAAATGAAGTGCCTGTGCTGCCTATTTCAAATTGTTTATCAACAACAACAAAAAAATACAAACCTGTGCCATAGGGCTGCTTGATTATGAAAAAAAATATGAATCCTGATTATTTTGGTAATAATTGAAATCATGATTATTCAAAACGATCCTTATTTTTTTGGTATGAAACAAGAAAATTTTTAGACGAAAACATATAATGACAAATATTTCTTTGAAACACTATAATTATGAAAGTTACGTTTGGACCAAACAAAATTTATAAAATTTGCAACTATATATATTTTTTTTAAAAAGGTGCAAATATATAAATTCAAGTACGATTTCTTTGTGTAAACAAATATAGGGCGTTGGATATACATTTATAGTAATAATTGTTTTTTACGATTCTGCCAATTTAGTAATCGTGGAGTGTAATAATCGTAATTGTAATTGAATTTCAATTAATTGCACAGCCCTACAGTGGGTTAAACCTCCACATTCTCTTGATTTAAAATGCTTTTAACTACAGATACAAGACAAAGAACATACATACTTGCTGCTCGATCTGTTAAGCTAATATGCTCAAAGGGCTCTATCTAAGCTGTTACTGCTGTTCATGAGGTCATGCACTTTCCTACTGGTTGCGTGAGTGGCAATGTTTATTAGATTATAGATTATAATGCACATGAAGCGGATCCTATTACACTGTATCATATCCTTGTTTTTCATGACACAAAGCAACACACAGATAAGCATGTTTTAAGCCCTTGTGATGTGTGAGGGCGTGAGTGTTTGAAGAATAAACATACTGTATAGCACCCTATAGAGCACTGATTTGTTTACATGGTCAGTCCAGGATAGCAATCAAAAAAATTGCAATTGATCGGGACATTTGTTTTTTTCCTCCTCATCTGTCATGCTCGCTCGCATTCAGCATGCTCTGTGTTTTGGAACATGCAGAGCAATTGGTTGATTTGTGTCAGGGAAAATAGGGTTTTACTGCAGTTTAATTGGATCATTTTCATGCTCATATAATCTCCACTCTGTTAAAACTTGTAAGCCAGTGGCAGTATACACAGTTTATCCTTCTGAAATAGATTATGTTTAATAGATAAAATTACATAATTCAAGCAAATAAAACCTATATGGACAGATGAAGGAACCTCTGATAAAGCAGCTGAAAATAAAACATGCATTTGTATGGTGTTACTGTTAGAGATTAATGTCATGTTAAAGTCTGTGGAAGTCAGTCAATAGTTTTTATAATTTTACACTTCATATCGTGCATTCGAGTGAATTTTCAGAGTAAAAATTGTTACCACATTACTAAGTGACATTACTCAATTGTGTGTATAAAAATCCTTTTTTAACCCCAAAATGTTTTACATGTTGTGCTAATGTACATGTTCTTTGTACATAAGTCAATATTTTACCCGTATTTTTGCTAGAGACTTAACTGCTTCAAACAGTGACTGGGGGCTTAGCGGTAAGGCTTGAAATACATATCATGGTATTATTTTAATCTTTTGGTCCTAACAGTAATGGTGAGTGTAAAAATCACAACAACAATATTTGTGATTGAGTTATTTATGCCGTTGGCGAGTTCCGGCCGGTGTTTAGAACGTGTGCTAAATTGCTTGTGTAGCCCTCGCCTTATTTTTTGTCGACATACGTGTTGATTGTAATACAGCATTTCTGTTCATAATGCTGGATCTCCACCATTACGCGGTTCTAGTCAAGCTTCAGTAAAAAGTCTACTGCACACCTAAGCACTTATTTTGCTATTCTCAACTCTGCATTTCACTTCAGCGATTAGCACACTTAGCGACCCCTCGTTCGCCTCCGCGCTGAAAATGCTACTTGCTAGTGGGGTTGTTTATTTGTCGCATCGGAGGAGAGGATGCGCAGCATCCAGCCCGTTGCTGCTTTGCACAAACTTACATCTTGTATAAATAAAGACCGCGCAGCTTCAGGGCAAGCTAGCTTAGCACTTAGCATTCAAGCAGCCACAAACGAAATGACTTATGGGCGTACGGGCGACAGCGTGTACTATAGTAGGACACTTTTTGTTTTTGTTTTTTTAACCAGTTTGGTGCTGGACCTGCCCACAGGTGCTTGGTGGCTGCGAATTAACGTTACTTGTGGTATCTGCGATCGCGACCCATTTTGTTTTTTTTGGAGGGGGGATTTTTTTTTATTTTAATTTTTTATATTTTTATTAAATTCTCTTGAAAACTTCTTGGGTGGCCGTCTGTTTACTTGGGCGGTGCGCCCAAGTATTAACATGGCGTGGGAAACACTGAATGAACGAAAATGTCTTCTTTCTCTAGAAAAAAAAGTTTGAGTCGTTTTCCGTTTTTAGTAATTAGCAGTAGAACATAGGTACGTTTCAAGAAATTCAACTATTTTGGCACACAATCCGTAGAAAAATAAATTTTGGATAAACTGTTTTTTCTTTTTCTTTTTCATCTCTAACATCTGAAGTGGTAGTCTTACTATGCAGCAGTTAATTCAACATTTAGGCTTTTTTTGACTGCAAAATAATAATCTATTTAGTGATATACAACCACTTGAGTGACGCCAACTCACCAGGACGGCTCATCAGCCGTCAGTGGCTGCACGTGACGACCTCGTCAACCTCATCATATTTCCAAGATCGTTGTTGTACTTTTTTTTCTCATTTATGACTCACACATTCTTCTGCTATCATCATCTAATCATATCTATCTAATCACTATCATAACACATACTTTGAGCGATGTATATACAGTACCTAAATATGTTCCCTATTTGAATTTATGCTTTAGATCAGGCCTGGCCAACCAGCGGCTCGTGAGCCGGACGCGGCTCTTTGGCTGGTTTCATGCGGCTTGTGAAGCCCTTTCCAAAAATGATCTTAGCTGGGCACATTGCGCCGTCAACCCCATTCGTTGTGTATGTGGTGAGGGGTGGCGAGCACGGAATAGTGCTTAAAGTTCCTTGCTCTCGTCCTGGTCTTGTTTCGCTGCAAAATAATGGGCAGTTCTCCTTAAAATGTATTTTTGCTTACCAGTGTAGCGTATAAGCGCGCCACTTCTGTGTTTGTGTCATGCGGCCAATCGGGTGCCAGCATTTGCAAGACCGGCACCCGTTGTGCTGCATAACCCACATGATAATACACATGTTTGAAAAATATACTGATGATTGGCTGACTGTCACACATGACATTTCTTACGCGAGTTATGTAAACAAAAGCCAACCGTGTACGCTCTGAGTTACAGTGCATTATTGTTCCGATTAAAATAAATAAAAAATAGAACTAATATGAATTGAAGCACACGTTGATTATGAAATCTTTAACAACTTTAGCGGCCCCAAGTCCCTTGTGTGGCTTTGCAATCAATCTTCGGGCGAGACAGCTCACATATCTGTGACGTGCCGTCGTCTGGTGGGGAGTGATACCCTTTGGACAACACATTAGAGATAAGTCGCCCTCCAAATTCAAGCAACTCAGTATGCACAGAATAAGAAACTACCACGGTGATTATTTTATTGTTACTTGGCTTTTAATACCCGTGTTGTCTTTATTCGGAGCCCTCTTTTATTTCTGACATGAAAAGCAAACACATCACTGTCATTTGGCCGTATGACATTTCAAATGCTATAAATAAGAAATATGATACTGTCAAATTAGTGAGCAGACCGTGGACCGTGAACTTTCCGGCAATAATGTGAGGCTTACTGCAGTGCTGTGATCCTTCACACAACATTGCAATAAATATCATACAGTGATATATAAAACCAAACCATGAGCTTTTGATATTTGACAGCAGGTTTTGTGTAATGAAAATATAATTTCGGCCCGTGATAGGATTGTGAGGAAAAAATTGGTCCCGCCGCCAAACTAAGTTTCCGTTCCCTGTTTTACACAAACTCAGGAATACAGTGTGCGCGAGGGCTCGTTTGAACATGGTGATGGAACGGATAACATTCATCATTCAAGGTACCAAGTGTCTGCATACCAAGCGCATGCACTTTGACAATGACTTGGAGGGGAAAAAAAGTTGAGTAGTGTTGGCCTACCAAATATGTAATGGCAAGCTATTCTGCTTGGGCTTAATTAGAACCTTTCAAGGCTTCAAATCTTCAGCGGCACTTGAGTTCCCTCCATTCTAACACCAGGAATGAACTTCTCAAACACCGGTTGTTCACTTAAAGGTCAGGCAGAAAAGTACTTATCGTGTTTCCAAAATGTATGAAGCACTCGCATCAACTTGCTTAAAACATTTCCCGGGCTAAAAAGGTATACACTGAACGAGAGTTTGTCAAAGTATGCAAACTCTCCAAGTGCGTTTATCTTACTCTTTTGCTAGCTTTTGCATTTAATATTAGCGTTACGCGACAAAGACAACTTGACATCCGTTGAGTCAGTCATGCATGGATGTGATGGAGAGAATCCGGTCACTTTTCAAAATAAAATGTTTTTCAGCCTTGGATAATAAATAAACCGAAAGTACTGTACTTTTTTTTTTTTCTTCCTTTCTTTCATCTCTGCGGTCCGCCGTGGCCCGGTCCAAAGTGGTGGTTGGGGACGCCTGCTGTAAAATACTAAGGGCTGTTTCTCGTATTTTGAGTACCTTCCTTAATTGCATGTTACGAGCTACAACCAAAATATTAACTTGGAAAAATATTATAATACTAATATGAAAAAAAGTAAGTTACGTTTTGTGAAGACATGTTTAGACCCTGCTCTTTAATTGGATTTCATGTTATATGCTAGTGAGCATATGTTTGTATAGGTTTATGCTATAGGTAGAGTTGGTCACAGCTGCAGGCCTCTACACAGCTGTTTCCTCTGGTACTGTGTATTATTCTTTGTCTGTACTTGTCTTTGGCAGGTCAGAAGGCTCATACCCTAAACAAAGTGGGTCCTGCTCTTTGGCCCATATTTAGTACCGCCAATCCCTTGTCTCCTTTCATCTTCCGTTGTTTTGCTGTCTTGACAAGGCTGTGCCAAAGTTAACTCAATGGCAATTGTGTGCAGGAAAAGTTCTTCTGCCTGGCCCCTGTTTGCAATTGTTCTGACGTACTGAAAAATGGTTAGGCTTGAGGGTTTGTTTAATGAATATGCACACACAAGGTCAGCTGCAACATTTTGACCACTTCCACACAAAAAGTTGTATAACATTCAGGCTTTTCCAGCAAAATGTACTTTTACAGCAATGCTACGGTGTCTAAGTATACAGTAGTTGCATTATGTATATCACAATTAAATTCTAAACTTACATACAATATAGGCTGAGAACAGGTATTCAGAAGCGTTAATAAATTAAATCTGGCACGGCATGTAGTAAATACAGTTGTGTATATATATATTTTTTGAATTAGATTATTCATAAAATAGGGTTGGGCACCGAGAACCGGGCATCGAGTGGAACCAGGTCCTGTTCTTCCGAAACCGTTCAGATTTTTTCCCATGGATTTCCACAATGGCGGCGGCCGCTGGGACACCGCAGTGGCAGCAGTTGCCCTTCGCGTGGTCGGTGATCCTGCCCGGGCCACCCCGGCTGGCTCATTCGGCCGACGCCTAGCCATAGAACTGATGCGATGCATCTTTCATTCATTCATTCATTATCCATACCGCTTGTCCTCACAAGGGTCGCGGGTGCGATGCATCTTATGACTCAAAAGTCAGAATTGGCTAATGTCTAATAGCAACGTTGAGCCGGTTCAAAACACAAATGCACATATCCAGCTGATGTTTTGCTTATAGCATACGCAGCTGCAGCCTATACATAAATACTGTACATACAGATACATCCTATGGTTAAATAGACTGCCTAGATTGGATATACTTTCCTTGCTTGCCCTTAAAATGCAGCGTTGTGTTTGTTATATGTATATATTTTCTTTCTAAAGTAAGACAAGGTTAGCCCATCAATTGGTGTTGCATGCTTTCAGTAACAGCTGCATTATTGCATTGTCTTGAACCTCTCAAGAATAAAGCTCTTGTGAAAAATAATCCTAAATCATACAAAAAAAATTATATACAGGTTAAAAATGTCCCTTTAAATAATCCATGGTAAAGTTCCCAAATAGTAAAAAGTTCATTAAATTGAAGAACAGACAAGTTCATGTGATTCGTCCCAAAATAACTCCTTTTTTTTGTTGTTGTTAAGAATCGGAATCGAGAATCGTTAGGAACCGGAATCGAATCAAAGAACCGGAATCGGAACCCGAATCGTCGAAATTCAAACGATGCCCAACCCTATTCATAAAGTGACATTGCTACTACAGGTCTTGCATGATTTGCACATTTCCACATTTTACGATAATTGTAGTGCTTCGATACTGTTGGTGTTGGTTCATTTGATTTCCAACTACACGTACACGTACTTTTCCTGTGAACATTCTTACTTTACCATATTGTAGTGTTTCTTGTAGCAAAGCAGAAGGAGTTGAATGCAAGACAAAGTTAATTTTAATTCAGGATGTCATATTTTCCATTAATATGCATTAGCAATGGAAATCTTGATACAATTAGTGGCCCCTGTCTTTGCTGCTCACATTGAAACCAGAGGAAACAGCTGTGTATGTATGTATATGTTGTAGTGCAGACAGATGAGGGAGACCAAGCTCACATTTCCGACTCAACGGTCACATCTTTTGCCAGCAAAAACACGATTGACGTGATAATACAAACAAGTCTACTGATAAAGCAGAGACTGCAATCAACGGGGCAGGTTATTGGGTGTACTGGGACCCTTGCAATGTGGCCTCTTTCCCGAAAACATAATTAACACAGGGCCCTGAATGTTTTAATATCAGACAATGCCCAGGCTTACTGGCTTGGCAGCAGCATGTGTGAAGTCACTGGAATTTTGTTTTGAAAGGGACATATTTAGCTCCTCGATGCATTTACAGCTGGTCTAGTCATTTATTTCAAAAGCGCATGGCTAACAATTAACTGGGACAGAGCTTTGACACAAAAAATGATGCCTTTTTTGTGGGAACTACAGGAATACATCAATGACTGGATGTGCATGATGCAAGCACGGGTAAGAGAGTGGCTTCTTTTAATCCAAACAAAGTAACATTAGCTCTGCTGTGAATTTGCCCATGGTACAAATATATAAATAAAAGCAAAGGAAGAAGTCCACCAAACAAGCAAATGATATAGGTGATTGTCACCTTAGGGCGTTCTTCTTCTAAGTCATTACAAGAAAAAAAGAACCGCTGTAGCTGGGCCAATGTGGCTGTTTTTTTTCTGTATGGATACTATAATGTTAGTCTTTTTATGTTCACCTTCGCTACTCTTCACTAAGACTGTATTTTTGATGCATGTGCTGTGTGTTTATATATCGTCGCTGTACTGTGACAAACACGTATGTCCAATTTTAAACATATTTTGTTATTTTCACATTAATGCGATGTGTGTAACGTGGAAACACCATTCGCGTAAAAATAAGAAAAATGAAAACAAATGGACGACAGCGACGATATACTGTTCGGTACTTAAAAAAATGTTTCAAAAACATATTTTTCATCATTTTTAAAGTCACGAGAGTGAAACTCGGGTGTCTTCGCGCAGTCTGTCAACTGTGTTGGTGCCCTGTTGCTAAAACGTTGCTGCCGTAAAGAATTGTGGGTGATAGCCTTTCCTAAAGGTTGGTCAGGAGTAACCCTTTGCTAAAGGTGGCTTTAAGGTTGCATCCAGGCACCTTTCCTACACATTTTGGGAACCTGTCCTCTAAGTATTTCTGGGTCATCTCGCTTGGATAGGATGGAAAAGGAAATTTCCTAGGCAATAACAAGAATCTGAAGAGGCCCCTTCATCTCCCCAAATCAAGGGCTCCAATACCATGGTTAATATTCCGCTGCATCAATGTTCATCCAATGTGGGTGCTTGCTGTGTTCATTGTAATGGGTCGATTGTAAAGACACACGCACACACACAATCCCCACCACACTTTTTAATCTTACATTTTATTCCACGATGGTTGTTGCTGACGTCATTTTTCCCTAATTAACCTTGATCGCCACTATCTGTAACACGGCATAGCAGGCCGTGCTTAAAAAAAGCATGCTTGCTTCCTCAAAATTCAAATTAATAACTTTAGCTAGCGATTAGGTGAATTTAATGAACCAGGTTATTCTGATTGTTAGAGCAAGGTGAACTGTCTTTAATTAATTGCATACAGCGGCAAATGTTCTCCCTGTCCTGTTGTTTTTTTTTTTTTTCAGCACTTGTGTCATGCTTTGTATTTGATCATATGTGATTGATAGGTGTGTTTGTAGGTGCAGCTGTGCTACAAAAATCATTAGTGCATCCTATTGTCAATGATGATGAGCCTTAGAAAATCCTTTTAATCTGGACAATTATGCCACTATCGTCTTTAATCTTTGTGGTCCATGCACACCGTGAAATATGTGCTTTTCCTCCTTAAGTGTTCCACACTTGCACACATCCAATTTGCCACACCGTTTCTCCTCTCTGAATGACCACATGCATCTTTCCGTCCAACTCCGCTTGGCTAATGGTAATGACAGTTGTGTGTTTGTGAGTGTGTATCCCTGCCTCCCTGCAAGTGCAAATGCATTTAGATTTGCCTGCATGATCCGGGGTATGTCATAACACATAGCTTAAGCAGACAATCAACTATTTCCAGACCTGCAGCCAAATGACAGTTAGCTCATTAAGCTGTAGCAGTGAGTGTTGCTCTAATTTATCATGAAGCCGGATAAGTCTCCTCTTGCTGGATATGACCTTCACCTTACGGGAATACACGTGTATAAGGTGGTTATTTGAATTATTGTGAGTGACTGTGATGGCCTTGCAGCGTAGAATCAATGACAAGTAAACACTTCCATTTAATTATCAATTAAAGGCACTGGTGTGAATTTTGATTAGCATTTGGACCATGTTGTGCAAAAAGTCCTGAAGCGCGTCGTCTATATCACTGCCGTTACTTATTTCAGAGCTCCCGCGATAATCTGCGCGTCCGCCATTATGCTCGAAAAAATTCCGCGACACCCTCCGAGGGGTCACGACACCTTCACGTGTATATTCTGATGCATTTCATTGGTCAAGAGACCGAGAGTTAGATTAAAAAAAGAAAATGACGGAAGCGCTCTCCTGGCTTTAAGGGTAGAAAGACACAACAGTGCAGGAGGTAATGCGCTCCCGTCTTGAATTGCAGAGAAGATATTCATTTAGATTTCTGAGTTGTTTTTTTTTTTTTTTGTGTATGTGTGTGAATATTGATTAGTCTGTCCGAAAAGAAGGCGTGCAAGCCAAGCCATGACCTCCACAGAGTTTCACAGATGAGCTGAGTTTGGAACCTTTCTTTTTCAAAATGTTAGCTTTTACTTCACTTTGATAATATCTGTCTCATATTCATCATTTTGTGTCAAATCCCAGTGTTTTCAGTCTGCAACAAAAGTAAAGGAATTGATCTCACCATTCCAATACCTTTGGCAAGGGAGCGTATGCTTATTTGAGTCTTCCTCATACTATATTGGGTATGAATTATTTTAATTTGATTTAAATTGACATGGGTTATACTGTATGTTAATGTTGCTTGAATTGCTGAAATTGAAAAAAAAAAAGTCCAAAGAAGACCTGACTATTTGCTACTGTTGTTGTTTTTTTATCTCCCTAATGCATGACATTGTGAAAGCTTCCCTTGTTCAAGTGTATTCTTGTTGCAGACGTAAATCTAAATTAAGGTGCTTTAAAATCCAATTAATGATAAACACGATTCCCTATGGCTTTGACTCGCAGTAAAGAAGATCCTCTTGTGTATTGCATGCTAGTTACCACAATAAGGTTGAGTTATATGTATTTACCGTGGCAGTATATTGTTCATGCGCAAGTGAAACTGAAGCTGTGTCTCAACCAAGCTGTACTGTTCAGTTGTGCTTGCCGCGGTACAGTTTAGAACGGTTCATCTTGATCTGGCATGTGTTTCCACCGCAGGCTATGTAGTCGTCTTCATAGCAAGAGGACAGCATGCAGCTTGCCAATGAGTTAACCAAAGATGACGTGACCCGGTATAAGGCGGTTATTATCTGTATACTGTACAAGGAACACAATCTCTTAATTCCCCTTTATGTTGTTGTTTTTAAAATGCAATCTTGCTATTCTGTTCATACAGTCCATTGTAAAATTCTGTCAGCTGATCAATGGGTGGCAGAGTGTTGATTTTAGGGTGAACCGCACTGTACTGTGACTCCAATAGACGGGTGCTGGAACATTTTAGGATCCTTTTCAATCCAAGGCTAGCTGCACACCACAGGCAAATGCGACTCAGTCTGATTTGTTTTGCCCATATGCGACCGGAATCAGATTTTTTTATGACAGTCTCAACAGCTCAATTCCGATTTTTTTCAAATGCGACCTGGGCCACTTTCATATGTGATCCTAGATCAGATTTTTTGCAATGCGACCGCAGACTGTACCGCCAGGTCGCATATAACCGACATTGACGTCATCCTCAGCCCAAAATGCGCTCCGCGCGAGCAGAGTTAAAGTACTGCCAGCGGGGAGATTGAATTCGCAAAGTTGTTTTGAGTAACAGTATTGACTTTAATTTAATCTCACTTAAAACATGAAGCATAAAGTGGACATTTATGGGTGATAGTGGTAATTCAGCCACGGTTCAGATCGATTCATTTTGTTACACACGGTTACAACGTGACATCATCTTTAGTGACGACTCCGTGAAATTCATGAAATGAGATAGAAAAGCCTTGCCTCATAATTTCCGCCAAATACTGGATTTCTACCTCCTACCGAATCGCTTCACTGTAGAAATGCCCTAACACATTTACTTACATAAACACTACCTCGTGATCACTTCTTCTGCGCTTGCGGGTCACTTTGGAGACGCATGTGCTCACAACAAAAGAGAGACCGAGATCGCATTTGTAATATTACATGAATGCTTACATAAAAAAAATTGATTTTTTTTTTTTTTTTTTTTTTTTTTTCAAAAAATCCAAATTGACCTGCGGTATGAACCTAGCCAAAAAGATGCAGTACTGCACCCACTTGTACTGATTTATGTTGCCCAGTTCAAAAGGTTATTTTGCTCACCTATGCAATGTTTTCTTGTTTTTGTTTAGAGGGAGTGTGTGAAATCTGGCTGACCAGTGAAGACACAGGAGCTTATGGTCGAGACATTGGGACTGACCTGCCCACTCTACTGTGGAGGCTGGTTGAGGAGATTCCTGAAGGGGCCATGCTCAGGCTGGGGATGACCAACCCACCCTATATCCTGGAACATCTTGAGGTATGGAAAACCAAAAACATCAGTGCTCATTAATGGCAAGGCTACCAGGAACTATTCTATGAACTAAATTGTAATGTGCTAAAAAAAGGTATTGATGACTATAGAGCTGACTATAGAGATTTTTTTTGTCCTCTCCCCGTGGCTTATTTTGTTATCCCTTCTAGTGGACAAATATTGCTTTGTCTAGATTTAATAAACGGAATGCCTTTCTGTTTTGCTTAGCAAGCAGTATAGCTGCAAACCTCCATTCATTAGTGCAGTTCATTCTCCTCTCCCACTAATGAGTCAATTAAGGACCATTGTGTCCTCTTTAGTAGTCTCGTTTTATCAGTCATTATTGCCTTGCCTAATGGAACAATGGACATTGTTATCCCCTCTTTCTCTCGCCGTTCAGGCTGCTCTTCGCCATGTGTCTTGTCAGTCTGACTTACTATCATTGAAATCTCCCAATTTTCACTCTATCTGTCTTGAATTTCTTTTTTTTTTTTTATATGACTATTGTCTCTGTCAGTGGTAACATGTTGTCACAATTTTCAATAGGCAATAGGCTTACTAAACCCTGCTTTCAGACAACAAATTCCTTCTTGGGGCGGGCGGTAGGAAACCACTACATAAAAAAGGGTGTGGGCCCTGTGGGGGAGAGATTAATAAGTGAGTCTTATTTGTTGGAATAATTTGAATAAATGAAGACCGATAATTACTATAAATCAGTAATCCATGCTGTGGTCAAACAATGTTGCCATTTGTTAGGATTTGTTAAATTGTCAATAATGTCTAGACATGAATGTGGAAACGCAACAATATATGAATCCAACAAAGCCAAAGAATTTTGCTTACTTTACTTAATTCAAACATGTACTTAGGTTGCACATGATTAAAATGTAGTAAGCCGATGTAATTTTCCTGTGCTTTCCTCAAGAATAAACAAATTGTCGCTGTCCTGTGAAAAACAAGTATGTCTATTTTTCAAATTGTTCTTATTTTTACGTGAATTTCCACGTTACAAACATCACATTAACGTGCAAATAAAAAAAAAAATCAAAAATTGGATGTACGTGTTTCTCACAGGCCAGCGACGAAATGGTATGTGTTAGTTTAACACATTTTAATCATGTGCAACCAAAAAGCAAGTACTTTTTTTTCAGTTAACATTTACCAATGGTTTTAAGTATGTTCCACTCTCCACTCTGCAGCGAATGCCAAGTGGATGTGTTGACAAGAAGCGGGGTACACCGTAGCCACCTGTATTGTTACTAATTATTTGAAATGGCTAGCTGTTCCCCATGATAATTTTACACATTAAATCTAATTATTATTGATTATTTCCATTATTAATCATCTACAACCTTACATTCATTATATTGAAAATGATTCAAGCTTATTCTGATTGTTGTAGCATTGTTTCAACCTGCGTGTTGTATTTGCTCCATGACAACTAAAATCGCATTTATGTTCAAATATTCGGATGGTAATTTCTATCAACACGTTGACTTTCCGGTGCTAGCGGTGCAACCTATGATTATGGGATTGCTTGTTATTTCCAGAAAGCAGTTGTGCTTATCTTTTTAAGATTACGATCAATCTCTGAGGAAATGTATTTGGAAATGAGAGAAAATTAAAAAGGGAGAAAGAGATGACATGGAGGACTCAAACCGGGAGTTCTAACCTAGAAAAGAAAAAAGATTAGACTAGTAAAGGTCATAACATACAGTATATGCATTTGAATCAAACAATTAAGGCTGATTGGCTATCATAAACTGAAATGAGGACAGGACTTGGGGTAAAATGGGGATGAAGGCCCGGGGATAGATTTGAGGGGTAAAGAGGAGTGAGAACAGAGCTGTGGGATGTAGCAGTTGAGGTTGTAATTAACCAGGGGTTAATGGAGGTGGCTAATTGTCCCCCACATGTATAGGTAGGGTTTCTGCTTGGCTACATTACAATTAAAAACCACCCTCCTAATGATAGGGAATAACAATTAACCGATAATTAGAAATATGCTAGGATGACACACTAGCTTAGTCTGCGTGTGTGTATCTTAATAATCATTTCATATGCTAGCAACCCGTTTATTGTTAATGTCCATGCATCACATTGAATTATATCTTTTTTTTCTTTTAATTCCTCAGTCAATTAACCTACATAAGAAAAGATAAGAGTCATCCTCTTCAACTTATCTTCGCCTTTTGTTGCTCTTGTCCCCCATTTACCCTTTCTTCACTCAACTTCCACCCACACTTCACTTCTTGATTTGTTTCCCACCCACTTCCACAACCATGTTTCTTGACCTACTTGTAAACGCTACATTGACAACTATTTATTGGCACCAATGTATATTTTTTTTACTTCATGAGGGCGTGATTAGTACTGTCATGGTGCAAATAGCAGGCAGCGCGTTAGATAAGAGTTTAGCACATCCGCCTCACAGTTCTGAAGTTGAGGGTTCTGGCCTTCCTGTGTGCAATTGCTCACTGGGCTTCTGTGTTTTTAGCAGACTGCTATTCACCAAACGGGGAATTGGTGCATGCTTAAGAATCCATTTTGTTATTATGGAAGCGAAAAAGGGAGCCGTAGGAGGTACTGTATATCATGGCGAACATTTCATTGAGTAAACTTCTCGAAACTCTGAATGTACCCCTAAAGTCCAAGGCACATCACACATTTGGAGCTTACTAAATGGTCCGCCGTTCCGTGGCTAAATTCATCTTTTTCTTTCTTTTATCTTTGACATGTATTCTTTGTGATGAATTTTCGTTTATCTCGCTAACCCTTTAACCTTTTGGAAATTGACTAAAACTTTCCAATACATTACTTTAAACATCTCTTTCAAGGCTGCTTATCTTTCTGCAATGTGGGTCATATGTACACTGCAGTGACTGTTGGAGTTTTGTAGGTCTCGAGTCCATAAGCCCAATTAGCAATTTACAAAACAACTACTTACTCAATGTGTGTTTGTTTTATCTTTCAAGAAGGTATCCAATATAAGTAAAGACTCACACAAATCGATTGAATTTTATCGTCAGTTTTCTTCATCATCTCTGAAGTTCAGGAATCATACAATGATCAGATCTGGGCAGCTTTTCCATCCTCGCGAATGCTCTCACCAGAGATGGGCGAGGGCAGAAAAGGGGCGCGGTCTAACATGCAGCCGTCACATTTATACTGTCTTCAAAATCTAAACATAATGTGGGTTGGTCACCTCCCTGGCTGGCCCTGCCTATGGGGCTGATCTTCACCAGCTGGTCCCGTGCTCAGATCAGGGCACGCTGACTTTGAACTGATTATGCGATGTGTGATTCCCAATTTGGTTTTTGGTTAACCTGTTGGCTAATATAAAGCCATTCTTATAGATTCAGATCCTACATGACCTGTTTTGTAGTCTTTTTGACCGACACATGCATCCTCTCTCCCTCTTAACTGTTTGCAGTTGATAAATGTATCTCTTTTTTTTTAACCTATAAATGTTTACTTTTCTCCTAATTGCAATAGTTTACCCAGTTTCTACAGCTCCCTCCACGACGGCAGCAATCACAGCAATAACAATGGTTTGATAATGAAGGCCGTAAGTCGATCTAGTCGTCGTGTAGAGTGACGGCCAAATTACATCCTTTTCCCTTCTCATTTTAAAAAGAACAGCGCTTGTTCTGTAAAACATAATCGTGGCAAATGCTTGTGATTGAAAGAAGAAAATGTTGAGTAATCTCTTCTTCTGAAAAGTTCACCCTTCTAAGCACACTCACAAACATTTTTCTGTGCCCCGTCTCCCTCTGACACCCAAGAGCATGCAATTTCCTCTCACGTGCTGCCTTTTTCTTTTCTCTTTTTTTTTTCTGTCAGAAAACCTCGGTACCGTTTGCTGATTGGAGCAGTTACAGGCCGAGTCGCCTCTCGTGGTCCTCTGCTCTCTGATGTTTTAGTTGATTGCATTCAGCAATCAGTATTTCAATTTTAGCCGTTTTAAGTAAAATGCTACATTTTTGTTCCTCACTTTTCTGCCATTTTTAGCCATTCATCCCGTGGACCATTGAGCCACCTGCTAATAAATTGCTAAATGGCTGTCAAAGGTGCATCATTTTGTCCTTTGATCGTGTAAGGTGTCTGTGCACGTACATGATGATACCTGCGCGGCTGCTTTTGCAAGCCCGCGTGTGATTGAATCGAGCATGGTAGCAGCAAATGAGGTGTGAAAGTAGCCTCGTACGTAGCAATCAGCCAGGCTGAGATGAATAAAATTGCTCTTGTCCATTAAACATCCTCCTCAAAGCTCTTCTGAGTTTGACCAGAGAGCCAATAGATAGGCTGTACACACATGCCACACTAAGCGATGTGCAGGAGTGAGCTTATTCATTACTGCACAAGCTTCGAGGAGTTTACTTTACATTTAGTTATGCTTTATTTAACAAACTCTCACAGTTCCAAGACACCTACTGCTTAACAACATTCCTTCAAATGATTACTAATGCCATGTTTCAACATTTTTTTTTCCTATGAATGCTTAGTTTCTAAACTATGAGATGATAGCATCCCCTTGATCCAAAGAAACATTGGTCCTACATGCAAGCATTAAAAAAATTGCAACACTGTGATCCAGAGATAAGGTGTAAACGCAGGAATTTTAATTTTGATGTTGAATTATAGTACCAAACATGCAATCTGAAAACTGGGTTTGACAATATACTTTCACATCTTGCATAACAAAAAATGTCTTCAAATTTGACAGGCATATCAAATTTGGTTTTCCCGTGACATTATCAATGTGTTAGTTCTCAACAAAATTATGTTTAATCTTTGTAGGAGTACTGCTGGAAAAAAAAGAAACTTCACTCTATCAAAAATTATAGACAGAAGTTGTAGACGAATTAAATGACTTCCTGACAAGCAAAAAAAAAAAGATAAATAAATTAATGGCTCGTCTTGATATCTTCTTTGTACTTCTTCTCATCTGTATTAAGAAACTGCCTTTTAATTGGTACAATAGCTCTTTTTTTTTTACTTGTTTGACTAGACCAGATTTTCCTAAACCTTTTAAACTGGATTCTTCTCTCCCAAATAAATGAAAATATATTATGTGTTACTGACATACCGTGTCCACATAAATTCGTTATAAATATATTTGTATTTTTACAACATTCGATCAAAAAAACATCGGTTTGTCAATCGAAACTGACCCCGAGATTGACACTGTTGTGTTGTTAACACTTCAAGATTTTGCCAAAGGAAGCTAAACAAAAACATTCCAACATCTCACCGTGAGATCGCAAATGACATGAACGCTTACAACAAGGGTGTCAACGTCAAATGGACGGAGGGCCAAATAAAATAATTTGCGACAAGCCGAGGGCCGGACTGATAAAATGTTCATTGGAATTTTTTTAAATGTCCAGATTGGATCGGGTCCTTCGCGCCTGCTGATGATGTCACGCTTTATATTTCTGTAATATATTTCTTTGCCTCTATATTAGTCAACCCCCTGGCTGTTGTGTTTTTATCTTCGGAGTTACTAAATAAAAAATAAAATAAAGTACATTACTGCTACTTTTGCGAGGCAGCTCGTACATCACTTTCGTTTGCGTTTCTCCTGCCAAACTGGAAACAATTTTCTGGTTGACTCGGGCTGCAAGATTGTATGAACAGTACATAATTTGAAGAAAAACGGAGAGGGTCATATGATTGGTGTGATGTCTCCATCCGACTATTTTAGAGTGGCAAGGTATGAATGTGGGTGCTCCTGTCAGAAAACACAGGCCCGTATTCCACTTGACACGTCTATTTATTGTGGTCTGCAACAACACAGACAAAGAATAACCTAGCAACATCATCCAATGCATGTCCTTCATTTGTTAACAATATGCCTAAACATTACAATTCACTGTATTAAGCAATTAAACAGCCAAACAATACATACAATACACATTCACACGTTTCATCACTAGAATAGTTAGCATACTAGCCGAAATACCTCTCACCTTCACACTGAGACATGCACACAAGCAAACTACATAAGCACACACTTAGACGCCACTCGTTCACGACCATTTTAATTTTAATGAAGCCTTTGGGGGCCTTTTCACATTAGCAGCTTAATGTTGCATTGTGCGAGGGACCCCACACCAAATGAAGCCCCACAGTAAAACTGTTCTCATATGTTTCTAAATTATGACCACAGCCTTCCTGCGTAGTCTTTTGTTTTCTGAATGATGGTAATCAATTTTAAGGGTTTCTGGAGACCATAATTCGCTACGGTTGTTGGAGATTGCAAATGTTCAGTTTCTTTTCAATATGATTATAGACTATTATGAGCAAAACAACACCTTAAGAATGCATTTGGTGAACACAGACTTTTAGCAGGATGACTGTCGTCTACTGTTTTAACAAGCCACAGAATAGCTTGCTAATGTGCAATTTCCTGTCTATAGTTTGCTCCACCTCAGTAAACACTGTAGATGAAGGCAGAGGTGCGCCTCATGCTTCTGAGCAGTTTGGTGCAGACACTTTTCTTCTTTGTCTAGAAAGTGTTTTAATTGGCCCAATTTCTTTTTCTTCACTTGGCTGCAGCTAGTTTTTATCATCCTGCTGATAGTGTGGCTAAACTCATGGGTTGTACTTTTATCATCCTGGCCTTAGACTAATATGCTCACTTATGAAGTAACCTTTAGTCTACCAAGTCTAAATTTATGATATCATGACAGCTGTTGGAACACACCTAATTAAGTGATATCATATATTAAATAATTCATTTTTCCACTTAAAAGATTTTTTTTTTTTTTAAAACTGAATTAGGCTTTTCGTTTATTTCTTCTGCATAAACGATATTAGCCAGTCACTAATAACAGATGACAGCGATTTAAAACAAAAAACCAACAACATTTTTTATGACAATCCATCTATTGTAACCGCTGTGTGAGGTGCTGCATGCTGCCGTTATCCTCTAGGGAAAATTAAGTGCAATTCTTGAGATGTAGAATATCATAAGAAGCTTGATTTCTCTTGGCTGCTCCTGAATGCAGTTCCCACCAACTGGGATTTGAATTACTGTCCTGGGAACAGATTGTAGAATATTTTTCCCTCAGACTCCCCTGGGTATACCCACTTAATACAACTTGTGGGTTTGTGTATCGGTGTTTATGCTTCACCAATATACTGTATGAGGTGTGCCAGTAAAGTTCCAGGGCTAATGTCACAAAATAAATGTTTCAACCCAAACTACAAAGTACTACTTTTCCTCGCCAGTGTGGGCTTAAGGATCAACCATCACTTCCACAAAGAGATCCTGTGGCGTTTGTTTCATTCACGGACAATTTTGAGGCTTTGTCACCATGACAACACGCCTTCTCCACGTATGATGTCATCTCGTCAATGGTCCATACAGCCCTCACCCACCTGGAAAAAAGATCTTCTATGTCCGTCCGGCTGCTCTTGCTGGATTTCTCCTCTGCCTTCAACACAATTATTCCAGAGAACCTGGTGCAAATGCTGAACAATCATGGGCTGAGTCCATCAATGGGGAACTACCACCTGGACTCCATGACCGTCAGAACTAACTCCCCCCAAGGCTCTGTGCTAAACCCCCTCCTGTTCACACTACTGACCTATGGCTGCTCTGCGAAATCCCTGAGATGTCATATAGTGAAGTTTGGGGACGATATAGCGGAAGTAGGGACTCATCAAGAAAAACAATGAGTGCGTCATGACTTGTGTGTCATAGCATTCCAGCGACGCGGCAACCAATCATGGTGGAGGGTGGATCTAATCTCGGAGGCTACTTATTTTCTGCTCCATTTGATTCGCTAGCATCAGCATTGGAAACCATCGCTACCAAGTCTATTTGTTCAACGCAAGATATCGGGTTATTCAAACGGATGTTAGAATTACAACTCACTGAAAATCATAGTGTTCATGACTGAGGTATTTTGTTTCTAATGGAAACTTGGTTTAATCCGAGGATAATCAATGCTAGCCTGTAACTAGCCGACCCTCGTCTTAAAAGAAAAGCTGAGAGGCATATGAATATAGACCCACTAACTGCTTTAATTCCTACAGCAATACCTGATTCGGGTGTACAGTACCATAAATCCCCTCAAATGAAAGATGAAAGTGTACAAATAAAGCACATCTTGTTCGTTTCATGGGGAATCCAGTGTGGTGGTGTTTATGTCCAAAAGATGACAATTGTGTGTGTTCATGTCTCGTGAATGACAAGATGACGAAGTTAACAGTCATACATGAGCTGAGCTCATTCACACAGATATCATTAGGTAAAAGATGATAACACACATAATCATTACTCTATTCTCCTGAAATAATCTCGTCTCAGTTTATTACTTCCTCAATGTGAAATTTAGGCTTGTGTAGTTTAACACAAAGCTGATGTATTTGCCGGGGACCATGACTTATTCTGTTGTATGAATGGCAACAGATGGATGCACAGGTTGGTTGTACGTATTGCCATCCATGTGAAGATAAGTTATTATGCCTGCCATTATATGCCACTGCCATAGATAGAAAAAACATAACAATTGAAATAATAGTAATAATAGTAATTAACAATAATGCTGAGTATACACGTTCAAGTTTAACTCCTTTTTTTAACTCACCAAACCAAATTGGAAAGCGTGATCACAAAACAGAGAATCGAACTGAACCGTAGATTTTGTGTACCGTTCCACCCCTATCTATGTATATGTATTTGTACGTTGTATATATTATCTCACTTTTGACATTTTCAGAAAATGTACAGGAAAATCAACATTAGATTTCAAGTCAAAACCAAGATAACCATGCCATAGAATTCTGAGCTCCTCACCAAATAAATCCTAAAAAATATTTTACTCATATGATTTTACCAAAGAATGAAACATTGTAATAAACAAATGTACCGCTGGCATTGCAATAGCATGGAAGCTTCAGTAATCTTTGTTTTTGTCACTCGTTGGAAGAGAGTGAAGACAGATTTTTTAATTGAAAATCAAAGTAAACTGTACCATTTTATCTGTTATGCAAGCCAGGGAACATGTCCAGAAAGGCCATGGTTCAGGAAGCAACCGTCAAAATCCCCAAAGAGAATCTTCCAAAGAAAACAAGACCACAGTATGTTTTATTTTTGTGAAATAGAGGAGAGACATATAAAACTTAATGTGTGACTCTTCTGAGCTCTTTCAACCTAGTCTTCCCCCCCACACACATACGGTATATATTCCTTTCAGTGCTATCTGATTTTAAGGGGCTAGTTATCAGATCCTTTGAGCTAAGCCAGTTGAGATAGAACCTTTTTGATTTGTGTGTCTATCAGGACTGATATAGAAAAGATGAAAGGATTTTGTGTCTCGCTTGTGTGAACGAGAGCGATAGGCTTCATGGGGGGGAGGGAAAAAGTGACACAATGTTGTTACTTTTGTTAAACTGATAATCAGAGCAAATCCACAAAAAATGTACTTGTATCCCAATTTAACGGAAAAATCTCATCAGCCCACGAGGTGATGTTTGAATGTGCTGTCGTTATCATAATTTTCTCTGTGGACTCACTAAAGTGTCCGTGAGCACTAAAAAGGCCGGCGCTCTGCGGGGATCGCTAACGACAGAGATCATATCAGGGTGGTGGATAATGATTGGAGGATGGGATGCACTCTGTCAGACGCGCACGATAAATGGCTCATGTGAATGAAAAGTCCTCCCCTTATAGATTAATCCCACAGTTGCCTTCAGCAGTGCCCTGCTTCTCCAACTATCACGTTTAGACCTCAATCGCCGCCGGTACTCACTTGCACACACACTTTTGTCATCTGGGAGTTATTCTTGATAGGGAATGTAGACTGCAACATATTGCTGTACCTAATAATATATGCTTCTTGCATACTAAAACGACACTATGGTGCACACAGCCACGCAGAAGCAAGGAGTTTACACACATGGATCCAGTATATACCCTGGTATCGTTTGCTGACCTACAGACAGATGACCCTATCCTTGTCAAAGTAATTGACAGCTCACTAAGCTCAGTTCACAAGTGCTAAAGGCGACAGTATGCCATCATCCCACTGCGTGTACTACGACCTGTAAGTACTAATTACACTCACAGTGGACATGCATGTCACGGCATTATTGGACCTAAAATGGTTTCTTTGACTTGTTTTTGTGGTTTCGTTGGTTTCTTTTACTTTTTTTTTTTGTCTGACTGACTCTTTGACATTCTTTTTTTTTTTTATGTTTTGTTATTTGGTGGGAGGTAGGGGGGTAGTTTAGTTGCTCTTGATAAAGTATTACTGAAAAATTTAAAAAACACGCTTTAATGTATTTTTTTGGTATTCATATAATGTATTCATTCTCCCTGGGTTATTGTGGAACCGCTGTTATACCAGCTATTCACCGTTTGCTTTTCTTTTTATATAGTTTGTAAAGCAAGGGCTTCAGTGATGCTCTGATTTATTTGATTACTTTTGAGGCACACGTCAGCAGTTACAAGGAGTTTTGCGTAACGTGGCTGTCGTCCTTAATGTGACTTTGGTTGAGCATTGAAACCCATTTGATATTGCTTTCTTCTCATGTCCTTCTCTTAATAATGTTAAAACTGCTCTTTTTGTAATTTATATGTGTCTAACTTTTGTGAGGTAAAACTAAGGTCTCGCACTATGGTGGTTTAGCTCCAAAATATATGTATTTTCACATTTTGGTATGATCTGTAGAGGTTCCACTGGACGACTTATAGCACCATATTTATTTTGCTTTTTGCAAATAAGAATAGGAGGTATTTCTTGATTCCAGATACCAGTATTTCATGTCAAACCACACTGAAAAAAATGTTGTGTTGAATTGACTTTAATATTATTTCATCTTTTTTATTTCATTTATTTCATACACGAAATAAAAGCATCTGGATCCGAATACATTTTTTACAAAATTAAATTGAGTATTTTTTTTTTTTTTAATGTAAAGCTGCGGTGTTTCTTTTGGTTTGTTAATGAGTGGAAAGAGATACTGAAAACAATACTGGATGCCTGACATGCTTTGAAATGCCACAAAGAAATAACAGAGGTTTTTTTTTTCCCGCAATAATATGTGCTACTTTACGCATTCTTATGTCATAAAATACATTTCATGAATTTCTTATTCTCTCTTATTTCTTTATATTGCTGCATATTCAATATTTTCATTTTTCAGTGCTCAGATGATATTTTGGTCTGGTGGACCATATTAACGGCGGGCTGTTTGTCTAAAATATTGGATGTTTTTTTTTTTTTTTTTTTACTAAGAATTAAAATTAATGTTGTTGAGGTTGCTTGTTTGTAGATGATTAGTCGGTCTTCTGACATTGTAAAACTTAGTTCAGATTCTAACTAATAATCACTTCAATCGTCTAAACAGAGTAGTTTGGGAGGGCTTTGAAATAAAACATACTGATTGTCAGTCTGCCATACAGTATAAGAGCAAACATTATCTTATGATGCTCAAATTGTTTTTCTTTGACCCACCCCCTCTCTCTCTCTTTCTCTCTCTCGCACTCTCTCTCTCACATACACACACACACACACAAACACACACATTCTCTCACACTTGTAGCAAGCTGATTTTTGTCACCAATCAAGCGCCTTTTTTTCCAACCAAATTAATTCTTTCTAATTTGGAGCTTGCAGTGGTCAACCCCCTGCGGTGCACTGTGACTGAGCTCTGTGTGTCTCTGCGCGTAGACGTGTGAGCGTCGACATTCACACGTCTGCATTTGTCTGTGCATGAAGTAGGAACCTTCTTCAATAGATCTTAATGAGAAGACGGACTGCAATCAGCGCATTCTTGTAGGAAATCATTAAATCATTTCATTCTCCCCTCTCCTTTTCTCTCACCCCTTCTTGTGGTGATTAGCATGCTAATGATACCACCTTGATTATGTCCATCAGACAAATTTGACATCTGTGCTCTCTCCAGCCTTTTAGGTGTGGAAATTATAGTTAAAAAAAATGTAATAGCCCTGCTAACTCTCCTAATTAATATGGCATATTAAAAAGCATGTTATTGCTACAAAAAAAAAACAACCACATAAAAACACTTGTTTTCATGAACGATCCCAAATACTGTTGCTTTTGGTTGTACAGGAACTTTTTTTCATAAATTCATTTTTATCAAATAAAAATGTGGTCTGTCAGCGCTTTATTACGAGTTGAAACACAGCAATGTGGGACTTGAAGCTTTTTGAAGTGCTTTATTGCACAAAGTATTTCATTCGAAGCCTGCAGATATTTTCGCTTTGTCGGGTTTAAAGGACTATAAGGCATAAAAGCAACAAAAAATGCATGTATGCCTTTGTGGAATAGCAAGTTTGGAAAAAAGTAACGTTTTGTGTGTCTGTGCAGATACATAGCAAACAAAACGCTTTTCACCATAAGTAAATACATGAATACATTTGTATGGCTCACAAGTTGTTTTTAGACCCTGCAACATTTACCAAATGTTACCATTCCTTCCTTGTCTCTCCTGTGCCCCTTTAGGAGATGGCGAAAATATTGAATCATCCGCGTGTCTATGCCTTCCTTCACGTTCCTGTGCAGTCAGCCTCAGACAGCGTACTCATGGACATGAAGAGAGAGTATTGCATTGATGACTTCAGAAGAGTGGTTGACTTCTTGAAAGAGCGGTAAGGCAAGCCGTTGACCTTTAGTGGACTGGTGGTTTTGAAGGGAGACATGACCTTAATGATGTGTTCATCTTCCAGCAATGCTGCTGCCTGTTACATCTTTTAAGATTGGTTTTTAAATCTTCAAGAAAAGACTTTCTGACTTTGCTCAAATGTATCTTGCTGTTTGCTTGTAGTTTGTGTTGGCAATCTTTGTGCGTTTAGCACCTGATTTAAAAAGACAACCATTCGTCACACAGTCCCCTCGAGGTTTGCAGGCGACTGCCCTGCAGGTGCATCATGGGAATAAACCAAGCATTGTATACACAACTCTGGAGGAGGAGAGTATAACTGCATCTACATAAAACAAAAGCATGAAAAATATTCAGAATGTGCAAATAGTGTCTCATCTGACAGCAAAATTTTTTTTCTTACCACTCTAACAATATCGCACATACTAAATGCCATCTTATCTTCTAACACTCTGCTCTTTTGTTCATACTTTGCTCAGATTTGTTTTTTTTATTCCTGGAGTTAAGTTTATTCCTTTTATTATATTTCCCTTTGATAATGCTATTCTTAGCTGTGTGAAGGAAACACATTTCACCGCTGCATTACCACTGTTTCTGCGCTGCATGTGACAGTACAACTCTTGAATCTTAATTTGACAACAATTTCCCCTTCAAACCTTCCTTCCTAGCATGAAAATATTTCTGTAAAACTGGATTCCCCCTTGTGGCATTGTGCACAAAGTAAAATATAAGCACACTGTCCATATGTATGTAAAATAATCAGTTTGACTCTGATTGATTGTTGCTGTGCTCAAATATCTATAAGATAATACAACACGAAGAGATTCATATGAAAACGAGATTATACGAAAATGCGTTTATGGCTCAAATCTGGCTCAAATCTCTTCATATTACAGAATGATTTAGGAGTAAAATGTGTATAGTATATGCAAGGATGTTATTGCTGTTGCCAGATGATAACCTCTTATCCTTAAGTAAGGCTTTCCCAGGAATTAAATGGCAAGCATGCATGTTTTCAGATAAGCAGTCTATGAGGTATTTGTGGTTCAACACAGTGTTTAGTTGACGAATATTACATTGCCATTCTGTCTGTTTGCTTTTATCTTTTGTCTGACTTATTCTGCCGTTGCAGATTAAATGCGTTAAGGCAGATATAGCTTGCCCTAAACAGGTGAAATCCATTTATTTTACAATTCAGTGCATGTATAGACAGTATGTAACTTTTTTGTAGGTCAACAATAGGCTTAAATACAAGCTGGAAGGTACAGCAAACAACACATAAGAGATTGATATTGACATCTTGGATCACTATATTACAAGTATTTTAGTTAGATTCATTTTATTGTTATTATTGAGCACCCTTCTATTTTCACCATGCAGCATGGTTGAGTATGAAACACAATTTTGGCCTTTACATTATGAAGAGTCCCAAGGTATCCGACCCGCCCACTTTTCAGAAACTGTTTTGGGTTAAAAAAGTACGGTTTGGTTGAGTGATTCTTCAAAAAAAGAGGCTCCCAGATTTTGATTGCCATTCTCACCTCAAGGTTCCTGTCAAACTAAACATCAAACAAATATGTTTATTTGAAACAACGACATACACCAGAGGCACACGGGCTAACAATTAGAATCCGTTTGGCGGTTTTGTTAAAGCAACGGATATCCGAACATAAACATTGCTTTGATATTTGTAGCCAGATAACATATATACCAGAATACTTTAAGCAGCACAATGTGCATTGCAGGACCATCCATCCATCCATCCATTATCTATACCGCTTCTCCTCACAAGGGTCGCGGGCGTGCTGGAGCCTATCCCAGCAGTCTTCGAGCAGTAGGCGGGGGACACCCTGAATTGGTTGCCAGCCAATCACAGGGCACACAGAGATGTGCATGTTTTTTTTTTGGAATGTGGGAGGAAACCGGAGCACCCGGCGAAAACCCACGCAGGCACGGGGAGAACATGCAAACTCCACACAGGGGGTCGGGATCGAACCCACGACCTATGAACTGTGAGGCGGACGTGCTAACCATTCGACCACAGTGCCGCCCATCGCAGGACCAAGCGTGACAAAAAATGTTCAACTATTTTTAATTACATTTAAGTGATTATTGTAGGTTTATGTAAAGTACAATATTATATCGTTAGTTTTTTTTTTTTTTTTTTAACTTATAAACATATTTTGTTTTTTGATGGGGCGGGTGGCTGGAACGGATTAATGGCCTTTCCATTAATTTCCATGGGAAAATGATTTGAGAAACAAGTGTTTGCGTTTACAAGTGTACTCACTGAACAAATTTGTACTCATGGCACTACTGTACATTTTTTAAATATAAACATAAGCGTTCAATCATTTTCAGCAGCATGTCTTCTGCTTAAAGCACTATCATCAGTCATCCAAATTGTAGATGTATTTTTTTTTTCAAATACTGTTTATCCTCACTATTAATGCTTTTGTGGATTTCTTACGTAATCCATATTGTATTTATTTTTTCCTACTTGCACTGTTTTACCATGCAGTCCTTGGTTTGGCTTCAGTGAATAAAGCAATTTGGTAACATTCCAAAATGTTATGTAAAATAAATCTTGACCCATCTGGACTTTGCAGTTTACAGTTTATCAACCTCAACTTTGAACCATTATTTGGTATTGGGTGTGTTAAACGTCATGGTTGACATGTTTACAGTCCCATATTTCGCTTTAGAATTTATGTTAGGTTTAAAGTTTCCTTCTGCCGTGTCAGTACTATAGCACATTTTTCTCTTTTTCCGTCCTTCTGTCAAGCTGGTCTTTAAGTTTTGTAGGCGTCTGATTGGTCACAGTCTGTCTTTCACTGGGGCTCAAGACTTAACAATTCTATTTTTTTCTGCTCAGTACTGATGCCCCTTTAACATTGACTCTTGTCTCGGTGTGTTGATTTGTGTCTTAGGGAATTGTTTGGCCTAGTAGAGCTCTCGTCCACTGTCTCCAGTTGTTGTTTTAGTGTTCGGATGAAATTCAACACAGTGACACTAATCCTAAAGGGCCGTGACAAATGTCTAAGGAGACGCACACAAGCTTACCACACTCAGTGCATCTCATCAGAAGATCTTGTTTATACTGGCGGACTACCCCGCTGTGCGAGTCGTCTTTGTATATATTTATGCACAGTCAGTCCGTTGCTGGCTTCTGTTACCTAAACATAATGTTGGTTAAGTAAACTTAGTGCCGGTACTCATCTCGTAGTTGGCCCAATTTAGCTGGAGCGGTAATAACTGGGATGCACCTCTATGTCTGGGAGAGAGGCCAGGACAAGCCAAAACATACGCCCGCTATGTTGGATGGCGTGAGAGTTTTTGTGTTTGTGTGTGTGTGTGTGTGTGTGTCTTTGCACTTCTCTCAACTCAATTTTATTTGTCTCGACTTTGGTGCAATTTATTCTCAGAGAGCGTAGTGCTATAGTTTGAATTTGGTTTGTATCTGGTATTGGTTTGTCTCTTGATGTTTGGGTTTTTACTAGGACTTGTGAAACATATTAGTAGGGGAAAAGTTAGTGTACAATAAAAAGTCACAAAACAATGACGGAGACTAGCAGGGATGTACCAAAAATTCACACATTTTCAACTAAAAATGGCCCAAATGTACACTTTCCGTTTTGGTCTGAAAGACTTTTGTCACCAAAACAACATGACAGAAACAGGATGTTGTGAAGATGCAAGCAAAAATCGTTAAAGGGGATCTCAACCCAAACATTTTTTTCAAGAATATGTTCTATGTAGGCCCACTTTTTAAAACAATGCATTCTGATTAATATTGCATTTGTGGAATATGAGTTAAGCAGCAAAATATAGCCATCTCAGTGGTCGGCCATTTTGTCACTTCTGTCGACTGAAAATGACATCACAGGTTTTCAGAGATCGGATAACGACCAATCAGGGCTCAACTTCAGAAAACAGGTGAGCTCCGATTGGTCGTTACCTGAGCCCTGAGTAGTTGTGATGTCATTTTCAGTCGACAGAAGTGACAAAATGGCCGCCCCTGGAGATGGCTAAAACGGGTGGATTTTGCTGCTTAACTCATATTCCACAAACGCAATATTAATCAGAATGCCGTGTTTCAACTAGTGGGCCTGCATAGAACATTTTCTTGAAATAAATATGTTTGGGTTGGCTTCCACTTTAAGCAAGTACTTGATGGGGTTAAACGTGAGAAAGCCCGGTCTCTTGTCGCCAATTGCTAGTAGGCAGGGGATAGCGTTGCGTCACGCCACCGTGGCCACCCACGATTCCATCTTGATGGGTCACGTATGCCCCGACGGGAGTGCTGTGGGCAGCGTGGAAATGAACCCCAAATTTCCCTGCCGCGGCAGCCGGCCATTGGCCTGGGTAGAGAAAGTTGTCTGGCTGCTGAGGACTACCTCTCCAGTGACCTGGAAAGTGCGCACATTGCTCTGAATAAGCAGGGATCTCGCACTGAGCCTGTATGCGTGTATTCACCGCCAATTGGCTCTCCAAAGTCTTCACTTGATGAGCCGCACTCATAAGAGAGTGATGAAGGAAGCCCTATTTCATGTTTCACTGCATTCACGGTTTTTATCCTAACACTGTACACCACTAACGATGACATAGAACTGGTGTCCCACTTTGAAAGTTCTTGAAAAATCAATTGAATCTGTAGTTCACAAAGACTCTTCCAAAGGTTTTAGGTGAGTGGCGTCATTTTGAAATCCAAATGCCCGTATTTCTCTTATGTTTTTCTATGTTCCTGCCTTGTTTGAAGCGAATTGTTCGACGTAGGCTTCAGCGGATAAGCGGATTCAGGATATGCGCTTCGGACAATGAATGAATGAATGGTCGACGTGCAGACAGATTTTTTTAGACTGACTCTTTGAGAGTAGCAGCGGCGCTGAATGTTCTCCATTTTTAAACAATCCATCTCATCATGGGCAATTAACTACTCAGAATTGTAGGTATTCTGATAGATCTTATGTGCGAGAGTAGTTCATATCACGTGATCACTATTACGAATAGCAAATTCAAAACTTAAAAAAAAATAAAAATATGGACATGAGCCTTGAACCAACAACCCCAATCCTATCAAGTTCATTAGACTTTAAATTGATTTACTCCTGACTCAGATTATCTTCGATTAGGAAACTGTGTCTATTGTTGTAACTTACATTAATAGTAGATCACATTGTATGACCACTTTATGCTGAAATCCAGTTACAGTATTTCCCAAGTGTTTGCATAACGTGTCTTACAGCTGTATTCAAATCACAAATTGTTTTGAGGACCTGGCAAGATTGGGACTACAAATCCTGTTTTTTGTGAATGTCCGAGTCATCAAGTGACTAATTCATTTGTCTCTTGGCTTTGAATTGCTCTCTGTCAAAGCTGACAACTCAAACTGAAAGGGGATTCCCCGTGCTTGTGTGTGCGTGCGTGCGTGATTTTGTGTGTGTGCATGCGTGTGGAGGTTGGCAGGTGGTTGAGTTGGGAGCCTCACAGATGACAATTAGTGCTTTGTTAGGCCAAATGAAGTTAACCACAAAGCAAGAGACAGACCAACTCTTGTTCAGTGCAAGGTCAGGGTTTATCTGCTTGACTCACACATGACGGGAGATAAATATATAGGTTTTTTTTTCTGCTTCATGCCACCAACATTGCGGAGGTCATGAAGGGTCAAATGCTTCTGGCCTCTCTAATCAGCAAAAACATGCAGGCACACATCAGACCTCCCTCCTTGACATACTCAGCAGTGGAGCGCCATTTGAAATGTAAGGAAGCCAGGCTTGCTAGGTTGTTGAAACATACTTTTATAATTATTTTTTAAGTTGGATTTTTTTTAGCTATTTAAAGTGGAAGTCAACCCAAACATATTTTCTTCAAGAATATGTTCTATGCAGGCCCACTATGTGAGACACCGTATTCTGCTTAATAACGTGTTTGTGGAATATGAGTTAAGCAGCAAAATCCATGCGGTTTTGAGCCATCTCTGGGGCGGCAATTTTGTCACTTCTGTCGACTGAAAATGACATCACAACTAATCAGGGCTCAGGTAACGACCAATCACGGCTCGGCTTCAGAAAACAGGTGAGCCGTGATTGGTTGTTACCTGAGTCCTGAGCAACTGTGAATTCATTTTCAGTCGACAGAAGTGACAAAATGGCCGCCCCCAGAGATGACTAAAACGGGTGTATTAAATCTTATTCTACAAACTCAATACTTATCAGAATGTCTTGTTTCAACTAGTGGGCCTGCATACAACATATTCTTGAAAAAAATATGTTTGGGTTGAATTCCACTTTAAAGGCGTCTAAAAAACATTTAGATGAGGGAGTTACAAATAAGGGACGATAAGATCCTTGAAAGTTTTGTAACAGCGGTGTGAAACCAAGAAAATAAGCAACACGCTCCTGATCTCCAATAGGTACACTTGTCAAGGTCTCAATAAATCTTACAAATGCTGTATTAAGTGACATAGTGATAATTTTTTTTTTTACAATAAGCTTCTTGTTATAGATTTTGTTAAAGGTAATGCTCAACTAAACTGCATCAGACTGGAAGCTTTTTCTTGTGTTAGGTAGAATGTCTATTTACATAAGAGGGGTAAAAGTTCACATCATGTCCAAGTCCATTGTTCTCAGATCGGGAATCCCCTGCAGAGAAATGTTGTTACATTAAATGTTCTGCCCTTAACATAATAACTCATTCCTCCAATTCTGTCAGAACAAGAAGTGTTTCTCCATACATAATTCACACTGTAAGTGGAATGATTATTTCATTAAATTTGGCAATTTGTCATCATCGGCCAACTGTTTTCACCATTTTCTTCCCGCTTCTATCAATTAAAGTCAAATAATGAAGTGCAGCCCTTATGTAATGATGTATGGAGAAAATCCTGTTATAGTGGAATAAAGCGGTTACACAGTTAGTGAACATGGTCAGAAGAGTCTCCACACTTATTTTGTCATTTATTATATGATCAGAGTGGATCCCCCCCTCACCCCCGGCCCCCCCCCTCAACTACTCCCTTGGATTAATCGTGTCTGAACCACAGGGGCCAAAGATGAAACACATGTAAGTGTCTGAGGGTTGATTGCTGCTGTCTGCGCGCAAAGGGGGAGAGTCTGTCAGAGTTATGTACTAATGCAGAACTGCAAGGCTAGTTGGCTGTTAGTTGCCGAAATTGAGGGGCTACCCATTATGCTACCAGGAAGATATTGATGATTGGGGGGGGTCTGTTGAAGAGTGGCTAGCAGGCATTCTTTGGTTCTTGTCAGCTTTGTAGATCGGTTTTCCTGAAGGTTATTTGTTCCTGACCTCTGAAATGTCTGTCCAGCCTAAGGCATGGACATGCTTCCATTAAGACGACAAGCTGACTTCACTCGGGCGCAGCTTTGCCTGTTCTCATTGAGGTTTATTACTGGCGAGTCCAGTATGAACCGACAAGGCTTGAAAGGAGAGGAAAAAGCATTTCACTTTTACATTTGGGGTTTTTTAATATGTGTGCATCTGCAGGACCTATGGGGTGTTTTGCATTCATAGTTCCAAGGGGATAAGGTGGATCAGTTGGCTAGGTCAACAGGTGATGAATATGTGAGACTCAGTAGATGACTGAAACAGTGACTCTTAACCTCTGATGTGACCTGTGGGAACCCTTTCAATCTGTATGTGGGGATTTAGTTACAAGTCTCCTTTTTTTGAAACATTTTCAGTGTTAGGTTGTTAGTTGTTCCACAAAAAGATTTTTATGCATTTCCATTCATTGTTTGAGGCTGCTTTTTTACATAAAGTACACAATTGCAATCAGTGTGAAGAAGGCACATTTTCAATTAAAAAAACATTTTTATATTACAATTGATATATATATTTTTTATCTTGCAGCAATGTTTGTGAAGTGTTTTCAGGAGCATAACGTAATGGTTGGACAATAAACTGCAAATAGTCTTTAGCCTCTGTGGCTTAATTTAACAAATATTGGGCCCATTTTCTCAGTCACAGTCTCGACTATTCTTAGTTGCTTTCAAACTTAAAAAAAGTGTTTTCTGTTAATACACTTTTGTTGAGCTACATGTAGAAGTGTTAACTATCCCATTTATTAAATACAATTTGCACATAGCTCAAGCACGCACCTTTATCATGCTGAAAAAAGTGATATTTCTATCGTAGCACATTGTGGTGACACTAGCAGTATTTTTCCTCCTTTGTTGCTTTGTTTTATTTCCTACAGTAAGGTTGGCAGCCCCCCCCCTCCCGTTTTATCCCATATTTACACATATTCTGCCATACATTAAGGTGCAGTGTTTAATTTGGCATGTAGCTAAAAGTTCTCCAAATGAGGGGCAAAGTGTTCTTGCTTTAAGCAGTTTTACTTTGACATAATTGTTCTTTCAACACAGCATCAAAGCTATTTTCATTAGACTAACATAAGCCCGCTAGCCTAATGCGCTGCAAAACGGGCTAATGGAAATTAGCATCGCTATTGTGATCGTTTTAAACTCTCAATAAACTATTACTTTAGCATAAACATGGCGGTAACATAAAAGAACATGCTGGAGTTTAGATTTAGGTTAGTTTGCCGAATGTGGACTTGATATCATTTGTCAATCTAACTTTGTTACACTAATGCGGACCGGCACCTGTGTTGTTTATGTGCTTAACATGTTTTTTTTTCCTTTTTAATTTAGTTGGCACAACTTTTATGGTGTTTTTGCTTTACCTTATCCATTGTAGTTACAACAAACGCATTCTCTGAAAATGTGGAACCAAACCCTAAGCCCGGTTGTGGCCAAACAACGCAGGCATTATTTCTCTCTTTTCTCACTTTAGTTGTCACATTCGTACAAAGTAGGTAGCAAACAGCAGTCTGCTAAACACTATGTTAGACATTATTGTTTGCAGTGTCAAACTGTCTGCAGAGTTGATGCTGTTGACTGTTGATTGAATGTGTTGATAAACGTTGCATGTGTGTGTATGTGTTTCTGTCTGCCTGTCTGTCTCTTGAGTGTAGTGACTGGCTCCAAACGGCTCCAAGATGGTTGTGTTTGTGTAGCGTCTGTGTGTGTTCATGTGTTAGTCATCTCTATTAGTCAGAAGGAGTGACAGGGTGATATCAAGCCTCCCTGTGTTTCAAGAGGACACATGCAGTCGTAGCGTGACTGCTTTGTGTGTGTGCGCATGTGTGTGTGTGTGCGCGTGGGCGTTGCTGATGACATGCCTTCATTGGTTTACTGGTCACACTCTTTGAGGTTTAAGGTATCAGATGAGGCTAATGTTTCACCGGCATAGCATGCAGGAGGGGCGTCACTCTCCCCTGGGGCCCGGAAAGAAAACAAGTGAAAAAAGCGTTGATAAGATAGGAGAGAGAAAAAAATAGAGGGAAACGTGTGGAGGGAAGACAGGCGGGAAGCAAGAGCAACAAGGAAGGCAGGTCTGGCCCGGTTTCACTGGCGGGAATTCTCAACAATTTACCCCTCAATTATTTTGCTCCCCTTCCGCCACACGATGCAAGGCAATATAAAGACAGAAACTTAGCCTACAAGTATGTGACATAAATACTCACTTTGTAATCAATGTTTGCTCTTGTTGGATCACGTGTTGATCCAAAGTACTTAGTTATTTACCCTGATTAACTTTTCATGCATCCTGTGTATGTTATATATACGTATATACAGTACATAAATATAAATCAGATCACTCAGTCAGTATATAGTGCATATCTTCATCCACTTCAAGTGATGCCTTAAAAAAGTTAAATAGTATACATTAGGTGTCAGAATTCATCGATTAAATGACTCGTTGATTATCGAATTACTTGACAATTATTTTGATAATCAAATATTTTTGAACCATTCTTTAACTTAAAATTGTCCAAAATCTCTGATTTTAGCCTCTCAACACTAATTATTCTCTGATTTCTGTAGTCTTTTATGAAAGCAGACTGATTATCTTTTCTATTTAATCAAAATAAGACATTTGTACAAACAAAAAATGAAATAGTAACTGAATCTGTTTCAAAAAGGTTGGTGAGTACATCAATCCCACCCGTGTGATATTGTTTAGTAGGGTTTTTTTTTAATCATTAAAAAATACCAAATGAACATGTCATCTTCCAAACCGCTTATCCTGTACAGGGTTCCGGGGAGGTGGTGGAGCCTATCCCAGCAGACAATGGGCGAAAGGCAGACTACACCCTGAACTGGTCGCCAGCCAGTCGCAGGGAACACACACAGACACCGTCACTGAGAGGGAACCGATCCCACGCTGCCTGCACACAACTCAGGCGTGTGTACCACTACACCATCAGTAACCACACCAAATAAACAACACATTAAGAAAAGTGCTTTATTATATTTTAATGCAAGAAAAACGATTCTACAAATATTCAATAGTGACAGCCTTAGTAATCAAACTACCGTATTTTCCGGGCTATATGTCGCACCGTTATATAAGCCGCACCACTCTATGTTAAGAACATTTTGGAAAAAAATTAAATAAGCTGCACCTTTATATAAGCCGCACCTATCTATGTTGAAAAGTTTTATATTTACTGCATTTAAAGAACGATTGTGAACTGTAAAGGTATGTACCTGAGCAGATTCTTTCCTAACAGTGCCTTTTAACACCGCAACATTCTTGCTGATTAAAACAGAAGAGAACTAAGAGAAAATAAACAGTACTTATCTTCATTTCACTGCCGACTGCCGCTCCAGTTTGTCGGCTAATGTCCACCACACTCCACCATCTATTGTTCTACTACATTCTACATATGCAGCTGTCTTGTTTTATGTTAATAAAGTCCGCCAATCCAACACACGACGACGTGCTAAATCAACAATAGCATTTCACATCGAAACAACAGAACAGACGTAACATCAGCCAGTCGCATTCATGTGTACTTCAGGGACCTCTAGGAAAACATCAAATCAAAGCATTACAGCACCTAATGCAATAACCTAGTCTATGGCGCCCTCGCCTGTTGAACTCCTCCACCTGCAGTCACATCCAGTTAATGGGAAATGTATTGTGTTGAATTGTACTGTCATTCCGGTTAGAGCGCCCCGAGCGGTGGAAGAAAAATCCACAGAATAGCCGCACAGGACTATAAGCCGCATGGCTCAAAATCTAGGAAAAAAGTTGCGGTTTATAGACCGGAAAATACGGTACATATTATTGCTGGCCTGTGAAAAACGCGTATGCCCTTTTTAAAATGTTTTCTTATTTTTACGTGAATGGTGTTTCTACGTTACAGACATTGTATTAACGTGAAAATTATAAACATTTCCACAATTGGACATATGTCTTTTTCACAGGACAGCAACGATATGTTACTGTACATACTTAGTGAAACTGCAGTAGTTTATATGAAACAGAACATAAGTCATGTTTACATGCCCAAGTGTTTGTCTTATTGACACTTCATTACACTTTGTATCCTTGCGCACACTCACAGAGAAGAGTCTTAAAGCTTTAATTACCAGAAATAATTCATTCATTAAGTGGTGTAATTGATTTTTCTCTTCTCAGACACCCATTACCTGTCCTTGTTGTTGTAAAGCCCACACTCTCATATGGAGAGAGAGGCAGAAAAACAGATGTACTTGGTTCCATTGACACTCAGCTAAGCGTTCGGAGCGCGATTCTTCATTGGCCTCTCCAACTGATAGTGTTGCACCTATGAATGGCTCACATGTGCGATGAATACTAATTTGGTGTGTCGTCACTGTTCAAGATTACTCCATATGGCTTCTTTTTAATTGATCAGTGAGATAGAATGTCCTTTTGAAATGCCTGATGTTGTAATTGTCATCTCCTGTGTTGATGCAAAATTTACCAATGTCATATGCTGCTTTAAATATTTCAATAGCGGTCATACTCACATACATATACAATACATTACTATACATAACTGGTAAAAGTAGTTGTAAAAGCCTAAGTGTGTCCTAATGACACTGCATTTTGGTTGCTGTTCTTTGAGTCATTTTTACTCAAAAATTGTCGGGCCAGCATGGCAACTTAATATACGCAGGTAAACTGTCTTTATTGTTCACATGCTGAAAAACACCAGAGCAGCTCATACTCGGGTTCATGAAAAAACCTTTTCAAGTTTCACTGAGTGACTCACCCGCTGGTTTCTCACTCTCATCATGTCAGCCACGCAGATTGCGTGCGAGGATTTTGGCATGTGTGTGTTTGTGTGACTGTTGTCGTTTTTGACCACTGAGCTCGATTGCAACTGACGGACAACACTGCCTCGTTGCCACTTCACTGCTTGCATTTGTTTTTCTGCATTCCTTTACTCTGTTGTCTACCGGGGAGGGAACCGTGCCGCCAAAGCAGTAAGCTTGCAGGTTAAGTTACGTCTAGCTGCTAAGCTATTAAGGCCTTAGGAATGCACTTTTACCCCATGCAATTTCAACACTTTTCCTGTCAAGTTCATTTCTCTCTATCTGCCTGTCCTGCCGGCCGGCCATGTGTTCATACCTGTAGATGGAAAAGAATTAGGGCTGTCAAAGTTCAAGTGTTAATTTAGGAGATTAATTTAAATTTTATAAAGCGTTAAAAAAAATGTACTTGATTAACTCAGTTTTATTTACTTCTTGTGGCAGCTGACTTCTGCTCACTTTGCAGCCAATCACTGGCACAAAGACATAGCTTTACTTTAAAAAGTTACTTGTCGGCTCATTGGGGAAATCCAAAATAATTTGCGCACTTTGCAAAGCCAAATTCAAATACCATATTAGTTATGCCTTCGGTGTATTGTTCAAGGATGGTATTCAAGGATCAAAGGAAGCTATTACAGTCTTTGAATCGGAATATACATTTTTTCCCCCCGCATTAATTCCAATATATTACGCTGTTACAAGCTTCGTAGAAATTTGTAGTTGAAAAATCACCAATGTTGCACATATGTTGCAATTAATAATTTAAATTAGCTTGACAGCACTAAAAATAATACAATATACCATATTTTCCAGACTTTAAGCCGCACCTTTATATAAGGAGCACCCACTCTATAAAAAAAAGAAGAAAAAAACATGTATAAGCTGCACATATATATATATATATATATATATATATATATATATATATATATATATATATATATATATATATATATATATATATGTTGAAAAATTTGATATTTACTGCATTTACAGAATGATTTTGAACTTTAAATGTACATGTATGTTACCTGAACAGTCTTTCCTAACAGTGCCTTTTAACACGGCAGCCACTTTGCTGATTAAAACGGAAGAGAACCAAGAGAAAATAAAGTACTTATCTTCATTTCACTGCCCACTGACACTCTAGTTTGTCAGTTAACGTCCACAATTTATTTCGCATACCACCTAATTCATAACCTAGTGCATAGCGCCCTCACCTGTTAAACTCCTCCACCTGCAGTCACATCCAGTTGTATTGTATTGTATTGTAATTCCGGTTAGAGCGCCCCTAGCAGTGGAAGAAAAATCCACAGTATAGCCGCATCTTTATATAAGCCGCATGGTTCAAAACCTAATAAATAGGTAGCATCTCATAGTCCGGAAAATAAAGTATATTTTATATAATATTTCTTGCGATGGACCATTTCTTGCAATGGAATAGCCAGAGCCAGCCATTACGATAATAGGGGCAACCTTAGGATTGTCAAGAGGGGAGGTTCTGTGCTAACATCGTGCTAATTATCCTGCCGTGTGAACCAGGCTTACCGTCTTGTAAAACAGCAACATACTCTCCAACGCCAGCATCCTCACACTTGCGGAGTATTTTTGTAAGGATAATGTTTTAAGATTACTTTTAAATGACATGAGATCATACTTTGAAGGTTTTAACTATGAAATTTGAGTTCACTGTATTTTTTTGTCTTCTTTTTTTTTTTTTTTTTACCATATTTTTGTTTCACTAGCAAAAGAAAAGCAGATTCACTCTTTCTGAGCTACACAACCGTACATTTGTTTGACAAAAGTTTTTCGTCATTTATCCTGTCCGCTGACCTTTTGGATAACAGGCCAGGTGCGATCAGTGCGGCACTGCAATCACGTCAGTAAAGGTTTTATTGAATTGAAATCAAGTGCGAAGCTCACAGGCTGGCAGGATGATCGCTGCATCCACACATCGTCTGTCTGTCCGTTGCTTCCTTTGGTCTTGTGTGCTCGGAGAAATCTAGTCCCCGCTTAATGAAGCATGCGTGTCTCTGCATGTGCGCTCGAGTTCAATTGAACTGCAGTTCTGCTCAGGCCCTTTCATTAAATGATAAAGTTTACTGATGACTCCAGTGGGAACATTATTCATGTGGCTCTCCCTTCCTTCTCTTGATCTTTACAAATGACTTACTGCACACGAGCGCAGAGGTTATTTTGCACTGCAGGTTTCCAGACAAATGGCTTGTGTTTGCTGAAAGCAACAAGCCACAGTTAACATTCCTCTATCCACGCAGAATGTGGATCATTTCTTTTTGTAAAGTGAAAAGTCATGATGAATTCTAGATAGAGGTAAATAAGCTGTGGTAATCTTAATAAGTGAATGTTTTCTGTAGAGGTGCAACAAACAATTAGTTCTGTCATAATCTGTCCATTAGTTTGTCGTTTAATCAATGAATTGGACAAAATAAACATGTTTTAGTTCCATCCCTTTATTCAAAATCAGGACATTACATATTACATATTTCAAATTGACAGTGAAGAAAATGCACAGACATAAATTAATTATGATTTACAATTACTGGTTTGGTCCATTTGGTCCGCACAAAGTGCTTATTGGCCCGCCGAATGAGGAAAATATGAAGTGGCATTTTCGGGCCATTGATAAAAACTTCCAACATAACTGATGTGCGCACAGCTCGCTATCAGCAGCTCTTACCCAGACTCCATCTTGGGCTTGATTCCATTCATTGCTAGTCATCAGAGTAAAGTAAAAAGACAAAATGTATTGAGCAATGTGGGTCCATGCAGTTATGCAGGGTACACCTGTATATATTGTACATATAAATAATTTAAGTATATTTTTAGATAAATAAATAAATACATTAAGGAAATAAATAATCAAACAAGGTAGATCATTTGACTTTGGTCAATTTATAAGAAGCTTGTATGCTGAAAAACTGTTGGCACCACTGGTCTTGAGGCTCACCCTGATCGCTGCTAGTTTTAATAGTCCTATCAGTGCCGACAAACAAGGGCAGCCACACAAAATGAAGCTTCATTGGCAGACCATTTTGTCCATCAATGTGCAGACAACAGCTGTTTTCTAATGACATTTTTATCCATCATAAAATAACAAACGCCATATGACACTGCACCCTGTTGTGATACTGTCAGTGTCAGAATACTTGTCGGAATATGTTCAACGGCCACAGCTCGGTGAGGCGTAGCTAATGGTGAGTGTTTTTATTTTGGTCCTTGAAATGAAGAATTCACATGAAAATGGCCAGTGGCCGTAAAAGGTCTGGGGACTGCTGCTTCCAAAATATCTACATGTGTATGTGTGTGCATTATGCATTTTTTGGAATGTCACTGCAAAGAAAATATTTGAGTAATTTTGCGATTGATTCTTCGAAGCATTCATATTTTCTTCCAATTACAATTCTTTGATTTTAGTGAGGTTAGTACTCCTCATATATATATATATATATATATATATATATATATATATATATATATATATATATATATATATATATATATATATATATATATATCATGATAGATATATATATATCATGATATATATGTATATATATATATATATCATGATATATATGTATATATATATATCATATATATATATATATACATATATATATATATCTATCATATATATATATATATCTATCATATATATATATATATATATATATATATATATATATATATATATATATATATATATATATATCATGGATATACCTCTCCAATAAACGACGATTCGATCCGTATTCTTCGTCATATCCGTATTTCAAAATGGAACGATTTGATTCGGTTCGATTCGTTGCACTCGCACCTTTTGACTAATAATAATTTTAAAAAAGTTCCGGTTCTAAGCGTTTTTTGTTCCACCCCTAATAACTAATATATAGTTCAAGAAGTGAATTTATATAGGTTGGCAGCTCTGACACTGTATATCATGCAATATAGCCTATTAAATTCTATAGCGTATCATTGTAACAGAACTACTTTCATATGAGATTAAATGATAGGAATCTAATTGTGTTAGTGTTTACAATATTTCAACACAGTTTTTATGTTTACTATACTTCAGCACAGACTTAGACTCAAGACAAACCCACGGTCCTTCTGTTCAAATCAGCCAAGCGCTTTGTCATGCAAATTCTGTCCACGTTTGTTTCTGCTACCTTCGTTCCAATTTCCTGCTTATCGGTTCAATGTGGAAAGAACCATCAGCCTCAAATACATTCTCTTAAATGCAAATGAGTGATTGATAAATGGGTGATATATGGCAGTCACACTGGTTGTCTTATATCACTTAAACCTTCATTCTAAGGAAGTACAAAACTTTTTTTTCTTTAAAAAAGAAATAATGATAATGAGGTTGAACAACAGTAAGGGGAAGGCTGGAGATCACTGCGTAGGGAAAAGAGCATCACTGGCATTAATTAATAACTTCCAGGAAATAAATCTTTATAGAGCTTATTATTCATTGTAATTGAGGCAGCATTTATAGTCAACTTTAAGTGTATTGATTGATTGAAGTGTGTTGATTTCTACATATATACTTGATCACATCTTTGAAAGATCTGTAAACCAGAGAAACTGAAGACACTGATGACATTTAAGTCTGCCTCTGTGAGTTGTTTTATGTAGAAAAAGGGTGGGCAAACTTTTGGACTTGTGGGTCACATTGAGATCTAAAATTTGACAGGGGGGCCGGCCGGGCCAGGAACATGTGGATAGAGTGTTTGGGCCAGATATACTAAAGTGTTGTGTGTAAGCACACGCAAATAAATGAACAACTGGATTTACTCTCTGTGTGTACTGAGGGCTCTGCCTTCAAATGTGCAAAATACCTCTCATCCAGGTGGTATGTTTGTGTTAATGAATATGCAAGATGCAGCGTTTACACACCTGTTCATACAAGTCCTTTCCTCGCATTGTCCCCTTCAGCGACCCCATGCTCAAAAGCTCCTCAATTATCTCGAAAGAAACTTGCTGTACTATTTTTCTGTTATTTGTGGGAATTAATGGTAACTTTTTAAACTCGTCCACTGCCATGGATATATTTATTGGTCTTTCCACAGTCCAGCCATTCAATCCCAGGAACCTATTTATATTTTTTTCAAAATGTTTCAAACGTTAGAGTAAAAGAGGATCTGAAAATGTCTGGCAGTGAATGAGTTAAAAAATTAAATCTAAAAAGAACAAAAATTCAACTGTTATTTTTCACTATATAAAATTTGACGAATAACAAAAAAAACATCAGTAATTTAAACCAAATGAGCCAGATGATGGAGTAAAAATATATGTATAACATAGTACGATGATAAATAATAATGCAAACTTTAACTTAACATTACAAACTAGTGTGAAGCAAAGTTCTTTGCAATGATCAACACAAGGAACGAATGTTAACAACCCACTGCCTTCGCTGCTCATCAAGGTGTAGTAAGACCACGTAGAACCTGCATATCAGCAGGCACACAACAGTGATAGCTCGATGTACGGTCCTCTCGCCTCTTCTTCACGAATTCGGGCAACCACACTAAAAAATAATCCAGAAAAATACCCCAATACGTTGACAATCGATAGATATTCTTTGAAGTAAAACGGCTTCAAAACAATGACCGGAAAGGGCGATGCCTTATGAGATTTTACCGGAAATACGCCACACCCATTCCGTGCATATAGTTCATATCTTGTAACTATGGGAAAGCCACGCAGCTTCCAGCATGACTCGATTCGGTCGGGGAAGACAGCCCTCTCAGTGTCCACGCCGAGTGAAGGTGGACGATGCGGTAGAGGTTGCATTAATTTAGGAAGAAATCTGCGCAAGTGTATTTTTAAAATGCTTGATGCATGGCCTGGAAAGAGTGACTTCATTGACTACGTTTACATACATTTAATATGTTTGTTTGTCATCCAATCGCAGTGAGACAACTTGCTCAAACAGTGACATTCAGATATCTTCATGGCCTCACAAACCACCAAACACCACTGTGTTGTCATTTTCAGTCGACAGAAGTGACAAAATGACCGCCCCCTGAAAAGGTTAAAAACGGGTGGATTTTGCTGCCTAACTCATATTCCACAAACGCAATATTAACCAGAATGCCTTCTTTCAACTTGTGAGCCTGCAAAAAAAAAAATGTTTAGGTTGACTCCCACTTTAAGGCCGCGCGTCAATGAGTGTCAGCAATTTTTAGATGGGCATGCATAGCAGTTGTGCTTTTGTTGTATTGGAGGATTTGCATATTTTGCAAGTGACTGTGTTACCAGTCTAATTTATTTGTAAATAAATAAGTTACTTAATTAATTACCCCACGCTTGAGCCACCGCTGCCAGATTGCTGTGCAAACCCATGCATTGTGCATGACTAAACCCATGCATTTCATGTCTAGTAATTGTGTACATTTAACTCTTTTGACATTCTGATATGGCACCCAGCACTATCAGCCTGAACCAGCCAAATAGAAGTTTTAAAAAAAATATCGCTGTCACCATTTTCATGAATGCTCAAACAGTATTCTGTGAAATGAAATTGTTTGTGCTTGGCATTTTCGCGTCACAAAGACAATTGGTATGGCTATCGTCTTGAACCCAGTCAACGACAGTCCCCCTCGGCTGCTTCTTTTTTGCTACACTCTAGTTAATTAACATGTCCAATTACGTCTTAGTATGAGTTTGTTCTGGCACTACGTCAAGGCTGAAATTTTACAAACCTCCGAACCGCTCTCTTCACTGTCCACCTCCGACACTCCAGCAGCCCCACCGTGTCCCACATTAGCATTTCTGAGAACACACACTATGCAGCACAGATGGGTAGCATGGTCTCTTCCTAACAGATGAATTTGTAAATATTTACTTTCCCAGATTGTTTCTTTCACTTTCACCCTTCCATCTCCTGCTTTGTTATACCTCCATACCATCCTTCTTTTTTTTCTTTTCGTCTTTTTTCGAATTTTTCTGTCCCAGTGGTCCTGCCTTTATCTTATCATGGGGGACCCGCTCACAGGCATCTGTTGAGTAAACACACTTGCATCTGCATACACACAGTTTGAATATATGATGAAGTGGATGACTGACTATATGGAAAGGAATACACACACAAGAGCCTCAGCAAACAAAGAGTTGAGAATAAATAGGCAGAAGACAATGGTGTGTTTTTTTTAGGCTTAATTCAGCCTTTTATAGGCAGATGGGGAATGATGGTGTGATTATCATTTTAATTAATAGACTTTCATTTACTATGAGCAGATTTTTCTCTCAATGGCAGCTCAGACAGGTGGTACTGGTACTTATATTGAATATCTGAAGGCTCAATAATTCCACTTGATTGGTGGCATTATTGTGAAGCGAGATATGAGAAATGTTCTTCAATTTGGGCATTAAAACTTGCATCATGTGTGATGTCCCGCCAGTCTTTATTGCCAAGGTAGAGTCAGTTATTAATTTAAATGAATTAAAAAAAAAAAAAATACTGTGATCATTACTGAACACCCATGGCTTGAGCTGATGCAAAGTGAGTGAGGGTTGATCAGGTTGCCCAATGCTGCGCAACACACAATCAGATACACATAGCACGTCATGCACGATCAAAAAATAACAAATGATTAAACATCCGTAACTCACAGCGCCATAACAATGACCGTAGTTGTTTGTGAATCCAAAGTCCAAGCCCCCCACAAACCTCCCTACATGCCGCCACAACCCTTCCAAAGCTAAGCCATGTGTTTAATTATCACAATGCTTGCAGTGAAATACTTGATTTATGATGCTTAATGTTGTAGACGTGTGTGCGCACTTGTGGCCGCTGAGGCACACCTGTTTTATAAGGCTTGATGTGTATGCGTGTGTGTGTCTTGTTACTTTGGCATTGCGTGCAACGCGAGCACTTTCAAATATGGGCAAGCTTACACCGAGACGCTGTCATCCTAGCGTACTACCCTGTGACGCACACCAAATTAACAGTTCCCCAAGGTGGAAAAGAAAAAAATATACATATTTTTTGTAATCAAGATACATGAATTACTAAGGACTCATTTAATCCCTAATATTAATATTAGCTATATTCTTCGGGTCATTGTCCATTCAAAATACCCATTTGCACTCAAGCTTTAACTTAATGGTAGATTCAGATGAAGTTTCCAAAGACATGACACCATCATCTGGGTTTTCACCAATTATTGAATGGCTTAGTAGGTAAATGTTGGGTTTAAAAGAACGTAATGAACAATTGTCTTGAAAAAAAAAAAAATCTGTCATGATTCTGGCATTTAGCAAAAATATATATATATATATATATTAAATGAATGATTTAATATTACTTTTGGTAGTACTAATTGACCTAAAATAAGTAAGGTTTAGTCTGATTTCATGTCGGGCAGTCAGGGAAAAAAATGTACGTCCTTTTATATAGTGTATGTGTAAACTTCTTGTTTCAACTGTATATATCATACAATGCAGTAGAAATCACACTGACAAAAGTTTATTCCCTCATCTAAGTTCTGTTGCCAGTTTTAAAAATAGCACCCTATTGACTTAATTGAAAGCAAATTGAAGCTGCAAACTCATATGGCGCGTGTCCTGATTTCCCCTCTTGTCTTGGTATCATTAACTCCATCTCTCTGTTTCTCCCACTCTGGTTTTGAAAGTGTAACAACAACATGTTACCTTCCTTTCTATCTCATTTTAACAAGGAGGATACAAATGTGGTACTCGTTCATTATGATCTCACATCACACCTCTGTCACCCTTAGATCTTGGAGAGACAAAGGTGTCAAAATGACAGCGTGTTGTGTGTTTTTTTTTTAGCCTCGACCTAATCCACAAAAGTCAATTTTCACATATTTCTTACAGTATTCCATCTCCATGTGCTGTTTTACAATTTGGCCGGATTTGTACGTTTTTGTCCATGGAAGGTGTGAATGCTCTTAGTAAAATAATGTCACATTGGCGGCAGAATGCAACCGCCCCCAACACCAAAGGCTACAAACAGCAAATAAAACAACTCCCCTTGGTGAGTTAAAAAAGAAAGTAAAGAAAAATATGCATGTTTATTAAGTAATTTTATTTACTTCCCCTCCCACTGAATAGAGTAGCTTGAAGCAATATGCTGATATGCTCCAGTCACAAGAATATTACATATCAGTAAACAGTGCTAATTTATCACTCTTTAATTTATGATAGCACTTCCAAAATATTAATGCAAGTGAGCTTTTACTGTTATGTAAAATTGTATTGGTTCAACAACAAGTCATATATAAAGCGATTCAAACCCGAAAGCATCTTCACCATTCAGGCGCTTTGACTAAATTATTACAAAAAGCCTCCAGACAGCAAATAATCATTTAAGTAAATATTGATTAAACCAGTCCTGTGTTGTACTCTGTCATGCTTCTACATAAGTTGTTTTGCTACGTTCTTGCTGATAAAGTTGCTAATCGGTGCACTTTGGAAGAATGAGTATATTTCATGAATCAGATGCTGTTAAATGTCATTAAGTGGGTGATATGCCACATTCAAGTGAGAGTTATATATGAATGTGATTTTATACATGTGTGTGATTTTTGTAAATTACCATGAAACAGCAACCACATCATCCAATGATAAGACCGTGTCAAGTGGCCCTATTCCCGGGCCTAGCCATCCATAGAGCACAGAGTCTCTCTAAGAAGTACCACGCAAGTGATTGTGTGAACATAATAAATATTTGAACGGAGCCTGTTACCCACTGTTGCCAGCACACGTACGTGCTGCTACGTATGGGCTAATGCTACATAGGGTACATACCGTACATTAGCAGTTCAGCCACTTCCAGCAGTGAGGCCTCAGGACGCAAGTAAAGCAATCGCTTGCATCTTCTTGTATCATTATTTAGGTTATCTGGATCATGGCAAAACCAGATAAGTATTGTTGTTAAACACGTTTGAAAGTGGCAAAAGTTTATAACAGGGTATGTGTCGGCATTACTGGAAAATTATCGTTTACAATCCAAGTTGACTTCAATATCCCAGAGGGGGCACTTTGTTTATACCTCTAGAAATAGTCAGGGATTCAAACTAGTGCACTGTTGTTATATGTTTTACATTCTATTGTTAGGCTTTTTTTCTGGATGTATTTTATTTACCTTATTTACTTAAATATATGCTAATATAAAATTGGGTTTGCTGTTTTAAATATTGCCAGATTGGTGTTGTTGTTAGCAAAAGACATTTGCCTTCCTGCAACTTTTTCGATGGTTAAATATTTTGTGTCTTGTGTTGTTTTTAATACAAAACTATTCATCTAAGATGATGCACAGTTGCAAGTAGCAATGATCATGTCCATATTTTAAGGGCTCTTCATTATATCACTGAGGGGGACAATTTGTTTTTTGCGTACCTGCAAAAGCACTCACTCAACACTGTAAAGTGGTTCACTGTATTATCTTATATTTGGTTGTATTTGTTGTACTGATGGGTAAAAAAAGATGTAAATATAATTTGTTTGTCTTTTTCATTTTCTTAAATTTACTGGTACATATCCTCATAAGATGTTGAATTGCTCTCTTGCTTCTAAGGATATCAGTACAGATGGTTTAAAAACTGGCAGTATGTTTAAAAATGTTTAAAAACCATGCAAAAAATCTTACTATACATACGGTTCAGTACTTGCTGATCCACCTATTCACTGTCTGTGTGTATGTATTCATCTATTCATAAAAGTTATAACTTGAGTATCATTTGTCAAATTATGCTCAGGTGACACATTTATTTTTACTCTTGCCTTCCACATTTTATTTTCCTTTCTTTAGGGAAGTTATCAGTTAAATCTCAGAGATCAAGGATGGTGGTGCCTGAAGGCCATTGGTTAATATTAATGACCATCAGCCAATTGGAACTCATCAATAGGTCAGGGGTTATCAGGAGCTTGCAGATGCAGGAAGTTAATGTAATCAAAGATGATCAAAGATGTCGATTGGGGTGACCCTTACTTTTTATGTTTTCTTTACTCAATGTCTTTTTCTTGATCACTTAATGGCGGTGAGCAATAGTTAAGATGAAAATAATTTCTATTTAGTTGCTTCTCTCACTATTTATTGAAATATAAGCATGGTACGATAATGAAAATGAAGAAAAGGCCTCCAATTCAAACTGAGGATGCTGGAATGCCAAAAAGTCTCTCATAATTTAAGCCAGGGATGTTGTGATCGATTTTTAAATTTATTTATTTTGTATTTTTTTGATTGATGGTGTTGTCACAGATAAACAGTACGGACTAGATCTGGCCAACAAATGTTCCTATGTGGCGGCCATGTAGCATGGTTGTAGGCCTATCTGCCTATTCATATCTATGGCTGTAGTTTACTCGGCCGCTTGTTGTTTACACATCTCTCAAACATATGCTATAGATATTTTGGTACAATATACTGTTGTTTTTTTTGTTTTGTTTTTTTTGTTTTTTTTTGTTTTTCATGGCAACCAATCGTATAACGGAGGTGTAAAAAGGTAACCTCGCGGCTCATATAAGTGATAGGCTGCTCCCACCCCAAGCACCACTAACGTAAGTTTGAATAAACTGTTCTGAAAATAAAACTGTTCCAAAGATTCCAAGCTTTTTATTTATCTTTTTTTTTTTTTTTTTTTTTTTTTTTTTTACAGTAATTTTTGATTTTAGGCCACAAAAAAAGTACCAAACAAAGAAGTCCTTAACATTCATGGAAAAACAGCTTTAACGAATGACCCCAGCACGTTATTAGTCCGTTAAATCGCGGTTCCACTATACAGTCTTTTCATTGCATGTCAGTGGTGCGCCACAAAATAATGCAAACAAACTACAGTGCATTCAAATATCCTCACCTAAAAATACTAAAATCTGAAAGTCCACTTAGTGCAGTAACAAAATAAACATCTTAAATAGTTAATGAATCAATTTCACTGCAACATTGTAGAAGTAAAACAAGAACACATAACTCCACTTCAAAGAAGTAACTTAATTTTTTATGACAAATGAAAACAGATAAAATCCCATTTCAGGATCTAGGTTCAGGTTAGCTCTCATGGGGTCAATACTCAATACTTAACATTGTAGCACCACTGAAAACATGACTGTACTGACCCAACGTGTCCTAAACACACAAAAAATGGGGAAAGTGGGATTTAAAGGGGAAGTCAACGCAAACATTTTTTTTCAATAATAGGTTCTATGCAAGCCCACTAGTTGAAACAGGCCATTCTGATAAATATTGTGTTTGTGGAGTCAGTGTTAATCCACTCGTTTTTAGCCATCTGTGGAAGCGGCCATTTTGTCTTCTGTCGACTGAAAATGACATCACAACTGCTCACAACGACCAATCACGGCTCAGATTCAGAAAACAGGTCAGCCGTGATTGGTCGTTGTGAGCAGTTATGATGTCATTTTCAGTTGACTGAAGACAAAATGGCCGCCCCCAAAGATGGATAAAAACGAGTGCATTTTGCTGCTTAATTTATATTCCACAAACGCAAAATTAATCAGAATGCCGTGTTTCAACTAGTGGCCCTGCTGTGAACATATTCTTGAAAAAAATATGTTTGGGTTGACTTCCGCTTCAAGTAACAACTGCTGAAAATGCTTGCCTGTTAATACGAACAATTGCGCCAGCAGAAAGCATAGGATACAAGGTTTTGTATCAATGAAATTTGTTTTCAAACGATTACTTCAAAACCATGTCTAGTAGCTGTTTACTAATGTTTGTCATTTTTAAGCCAGCTGCAGCAGACCGCTATCGGCCCCAATTTCCAATCACGTGATTGAATTGGGTCAACTTTAACTATTGTCTTCTAACTGTTGTTTGTGTAAGAATTCTCCTATTGCTAATTTTGCCCTTTTGTGGTAATTGACAGCTGATTTAGCCATCAGGTATGAGGCCAAATGCCTCTGGGATTTGAGCTAATCATTAAAACTGCAACATGTGAAAACAGCATACATTAAAACTGTAATGTCAAGTATGCACTCGAGAGCTGTTTTTTTGAGCCACCGATGATCCGGCCTTGTGTTTCTTCCACATGCTGTCCAACACTTGCCAATGCAAACACAATACATAGAGCAAATCAATTCATTTATTCCTTTTTCCCGGCTACAATTAATCCAGTGAGCAACCAGATCTATAATCAATGGCAACCAATTGGCTAAAGGTTTCCAAATTAGGTTTTGATTGGCCGAATGAGTCCATGGGGACCAGCCCTGCCCTTCTTTAGAACTTTTTTTAGTTTTACGGCGATGGCAAAATGTTGGTCGATCACAAACCTCAGTTTATTTTTTTCCCAACTGTAACGGATCTTCTTTGTCTCCTATTTCCTGGTGTTTTAATACTATTCAAATACATCTCAAAGTTGTCTGATGGGGTTGAGGTCAGAAACCATTTGTTTGTTGTTTACACATACGAGTATCATTTGTAAGCAATTGGAGGATTCTGAGAGGGGTTACATTGTGGTTGTATATGAAAGTTTCTAGTTTGAAAATGTTCATGGTCAGCTTCCCCATTGTATGTTGCAGTCATTAATTTAAACCGAATCGTCTCACACGCTTCGTCTCTGTCTCTCTCTCAGGGTCCCAGGTGTAACAATTGCGACAGATATAATCTGCGGCTTTCCTGGAGAGACAGAGGAAGACTTCAGAGAAACTGTAGACCTGGTGAAATGTTATCGATTCCCCAGTCTCTTCATCAATCAGTTCTACCCCAGACCTGGTACACCAGCCGCCAAGATGGAGCAAGTGCCTCCACATATGGTGAGTGCACACAAGGAGAGGATACAGTCATGCATTTGGACAATTCAATTGTTAAGAGAATTTGTCTTGACCAGTATGCATCATTTCAGCACTATAATTTATAGGGGGGCTTTATCACTTTACTCTTGTATGTATTGTAAATATTATACATACACATATTTTACCATGGCTCTTTATTGGTAAATACTAACAAATTGTCCATGGCAAAAAAAAAAGATAAGAGACGCGTAAGATAAAAAATATACGATGCTTTTCTATGCTTTAAAGTGAGCACGCAAGCATAGCCTGGTGACAGATGAACACCTGGAAACGCCTGCATCTTTAAATTGTTTAAGCACCAGAGATGGGCACATCGGTAAATTTTGCCTATCCGTCATTGATCAGCGGCTGGGCCACTCGTCTGTTATCGTCTGTCCGTCATTATTTCAAGCCAACTAAATCTGTCATCATCAGTCTGTCACTCCATCGTCGTTATTTTAACCACACACCTGCCTCTCCTGCTCCTAAATGGATGATTATGAATGATGTCTGACCGAACACAAGCTTTACTCTTCAAGGACTACGTTTACATGCAGTCAACATTCATCTTAAGGTCAAAATTCCAGTTTCTGAAACATTCTGGTTCAAGTTAGGCTCGCTTGCAAGTGGCAAAGTAAGAGGCCTGCCGGTGGCTTCACTTTTCGCTACGGTGTGTAAGCGGCATCGCACCTTCCATCACTATTGACGGAATGCCCACCTCTGGGTAGTACGATAAGGTAGCAAACTTGTTGGGGCCTAAACTGCGCCTCTGGCTGGTTGCTGCAAATTATTAAGAGCCACATTAGTTCATGATGAAATGAGGGCACAATATGATATTGTTGATACATTGATTGATCCTTTTGTACGTTAGCAACAATCCGTTCTTAATCAAGTAGTCATGTTCATTTAGCTGCCGTCATAAGACAACAAGGAAAGAACAACACAGCAAACCTTTCCCACTGAAACTGAAGTTTGGAATGTACACTACAAACGCCACCAAATTAAAGAACACATTTTAATCCAACTTTAATCCAAACCTCAAGTGCTTTGAAGTTTGCAATATGAGGAGTGGCATGTTCTTATTTCAGGTTAGACATTTCCCCCTAATGTGTGCATGCACAGAAATTAGAATTCCACACTTCAATAAATTTGCCTGTGTGGGTTAAGAGGAAACACATGCCTGCCTCTTGTCATTTAAAATCCCCAAATCCTGCTCCAGTTCTGTCGTGTCCATAATTTCTATACAGATTCTAATATTACTAATCCTGACGGGATGAGACATCTCTCAGTCAAGCACCTATCCCAAACCCTACAGGTCTTGCAGTTGTGATCAAATTCAACTGAATTTTAGAACATTGATTCTCAACATACATCTCAAACATACACAAAATTACTTCCCCCTACCTTAGCTTTGAGTCAGTTAAAAACTCTGATATATCTGTGGTGTATCACAGAAACCTAATCTCTCTCATGCCCTTTTCTCATGTAGAGTTGTACATGTGCGGCAAGGCTTGGAAGCAAATGGGTCGGGTAAAAAGTTTCTAACATGTCAATAAATCATTCCATTTGATGAATATGAAAGGCAGTGACAGACTTCAATAGGTAATGCATTTTTTGGTTGAAAATCCCATGACATTTAGGAGTGCACATGGTAGTTATGTTGGCTTTAAGACTAGGGGGATCTCCTCCGAAAAAGAAATTCCCCTGTAAGGGATCCCTGAACTCTAAAAGTATTAAAAATCTTACATTTGTGTCATAAATTGCTTATCAAAGGCATCAACATACGGTAGATTAGATGGTTCTTAAGATGATTTTTCACACTTGAAGACACTTGGTGTAGCGCTGTAGCTCAGGGGTCACCAACGTGGTGCCTGTGGGCACCAGATGGGCCACATGAGTAGCCCACAGACTTGTTCTAAAAATAGCTCAGGTAGATTTTGGGCCGTTCAAGTGAATTCACGGTGCAAAATTTCTTCTCCGGAATATTTTCAATTTATCTGTAGCAGTGGAACATATGGCAACTGGCCGTAACAAAATACGTAGAAATCGGACCACCTGGCATCTCTGACATCTGCTGATTCAAACCTGAAACACTCTCAATGACGTGCTATTTTTCTTGGGAATTAAATCCCCTTACTCCACATCCGGATCTGCTGAAGCCATTTCAAAACGTTCTTGTTACAAAACACATGGTACAAGTTAAAACGAATTGGTTTGTGTGACCTGCCCACGAGTAGCATGCAACGTCTGATTGGTGAGTTTATCAGAGCAGGGGTGGGCAATTCCGGTCCTCGAGGGCCGATATCCTGCATGCTTTCTATGTCTCCCTGCAGCAACAAACCTGATTCAAATGATCATATAATCAGTAAGGTCTGCAGAAGCTGGATAACGATCCTGATCATTTGAATCAGGTGGGTTGCAGCAGGGTGACGCATAAAGCATGCAGGATGCCGGCAATGGAGAACCGGAATTGGCCACCCCTGGCTTAGAGGAATGTTAGGGAGACGACATGTACAGTATGTGTAAAATAGTTGACACAACTATGATTGTATTTTTTATGCTTTTCTTCTAATAGACCTGACCTTTTTTCTCATGCGTGACCTTCTATGCTACACCTTCCATCTGGTGTTATGTTCCATCTTCTCTCGCATTTACACTCTCTCACTCTTTACCATCAAAGTGTTGACACATCTCTTTCATGTGGAGCGTCTTCATAAGTCATTCCCTTTGTCCCCCCCTTCACTTGATACTCTGAGGAGACGCTGAGTACGTCTTAGAGGGATCAATCCCTAGGCAACTGCACAGCTGCTCCGTTTCTTATCTTTTTCTGCTCGCTTTTCTTTCTGTCGGATCGGTCTCATCCGAATTTTATTGTCAGCGGTTGGATGTAAGCAGGCGTCCTTTCACACCCTTCTTCCATAGAACACGACTGAAAGTTAGACAGTGGAAACATGCCCCAGCTTGTAGAAACCGTTTATAATAAATGAGACTTTTTTTCCAAACTTGATTTCTGTAGCTTGCTTTTCATGAATGGATCAGCAAAAAAAATTATTTATACAGATCTGAATACAATTGCTTTGTACAATGGCTTCCTTCATAGCAATGGGCCCCTGGCAAACTACATGTTTCAATTCAATTTCTTTAAAGTGGAAGTCAACCCAAACAAATTTTTTTCCAGAATATGATATATGCATTCCCACTAGTGTAAACATGGCATTCTGATTAATATTGCGCTTGTGGAATATGAAAAATCCACCCGTTTTTAGCTAGCTCAGGGGGCGGCCATTCTGCCACTTCTGTCAACTGAAGATGACATCGAAGTTGGTCTGGGCTCAGATAAAGACCAATAATGGCTCAGCTTCAGAAATCAGGTGAGCCGTGATAGGTCGTTGTCTGAGCCCTGAGCAACTTGGATGTCATCTTCAGTCGACAGAAGTGACAAAATGGCCTCCCCCTGAGATGGCTAAAGTGGGTGGATTAACTCGTCTATTCTACAAACTCAATATTTATCGGAATTGTTTGAACTAGTTGGCCTGCATATAACATATTCTGTAAAAAAAATAAATAAATGTTTGGGTTGACTTCCTCTTTAAAGGTGTACCTAATGCTAACTATGTGACAAGAGTAAAAACACGGTGTTAGTGTTACACCTGCTTCTGTAGGGAAAACCTGCAAAAAAACCATTGTGTCATTTGTCAGCATCCACCTGCTCTTACACACAGCTAGGCGGCGTTAAGGCTGTGAAGGGTCAGTCATTAATAAAGTGGACCAGATGGTTTGTCTGGAACACTACTGTGCTGAATAGCCATGGGACGCAGGGAAGGATGGAGTAGAAAGTGCATCAGAGTTGACGGAGAGAAATCGAATAAAAAAGAAGTTGGAATTCGAATGAAAACGATATGCATTGAGGAAAGAGCCACTGGGTTTTGGAGTGGCGCAGTGCACTTAGATAGAGTTCACCATGTTTGTTCATCCATCAAATGTATTAGCTGAAAGTTCACATCAGTTAGCTGTGGGGTCATTGGCAATTTGTATCTGGTTTGCTTGATGAGTGTGCAAGCAAGCTTACGTATTGCTGCCTACTTTAACACATTTAACACTAGACAATGCTGTTTCTTAGTTGTTGTTTTGTTTTTTTGTTTGTTTTTTTGTCTTTATTGTTATTCCCCTTGTTCAGTAACCGGATGGACATAAATCAACAGGTCTGAGACCATCAAGGGGAGGTGGTGCCTCCAAACAAATTTAGCTAAGCCTTTCAAAACGGAAATGTTGCAGAATGTTTGTCTTATTTAAGATCAGGGTTTGGTCAATTAATATCAGACCAGTTCGGAGTGGACCCATGTCAAAACAAATATCAGAAAAGTGGTAGCTTTTTTTTTGGTGTATTTTTTGATGATTAGCTGCATATTGGCACTGCAAGAAAGAACTCAACAGTGCTTCTATGTAATCAAGTCGGTGCACTGTTTTGTTTAACATTAACAGCACATGAAAATGCAGCCGGCGATGAACTCAGGTAATCACCAAATGCTGATGTCTTAGGCCAGTGGCCCAAGCCAACTGACTAATTAGAGAAGCAAAGAAAACACGCGAGAGCTCGAGACGGTCCAGCTGCGAGGAGGTCCAGGTGCTTTGTGCTATCCGTAAGTTATTGCCTATTGTAGTCTGTGATATATGAGAGAAAGCCGCATGGAACGCCGAGCAGAAGCAGATGGAAGGAAAATAAGACCACAGGGATGGAGGGAGAGTCGGGAGCATGTAGAGAATATAAGGATGTGAATGCTATTAGCTTGGATCTCCATAATCATCCCCAGGTGACCGGAACTTAGCCTTGATAAATGGACTTGCTGAATGGAGCGTGTGGGTGTGCGCGTGTGTGTCGGGCTGTCTGTTTGAATGCCAGAAAGAGTTTCCAGTGAGCAGCTGCCGAAGCGTGTGAGAGCCGAAAAAAAAAGTGATGGTGAAAGAGATGAGTTGCTCTGTTGGGACTGTATTTTTAATTTCCCTAGATTGTAATTGGTTAAGGACTCCATTACCCATGAGGCATCGGTGCAGCTGCCCTCCAAGTAAAACAGCTGGCCAGCTACTGGTAGCACTATCCCAGAGTGTTACTATCATTCATCTACGCCATGATGCAAATGCAAACACATGCAGGTCTGTCCCAAATGCAAACTCTTCCTCTCTAATGAATGTCACGGGAGCCAATAATACTTGACCAGAGGCAACAGGCATTAAGTGTGAGGTGATGCTGATGTTGCTGTCTGGGGTTACGTAGGACATGCACATGATTAATGAGTTTGAAGGGATAACCTATTCCGTGTGTTCTTTCTTCAGGTTTCACTTTTGCATGCAAGTATTTAAATGTGGCAAAATCAGTTCTTCACTGTCTCAAAAACTCTGCATCCCATGGCTCCAAGTTACAGCGTCGTAGAAGTGAGACAATTTAGCATGCATGAAAAGGAAGGCTTAATTGCAATCTTTGGGCTATAATTTAATCTTTGAGTTATTTGTTTACCCTAAACTCTCTATAGAGAGTTGTAACCAAATTGTTTTGCTGTTAAGTGTTTTGAAGCACATACTGTACATAATTATAGCACGTCCCAGTGAGATGCTGCACATAATCACTTTATTAATCCCCTATGTACTGCGGTTTACTAACTTGCAACGTCTCATCACACGGTGCAGCGACTAATCATACCAAAAACTACAACCACAATAATAAACAATAGTGCTGTCTTAAGTAAACACTCTGCCATCCGTTCACGCTCTATTGAACAGAAGTTCATCACATAATTTTCCAAAGTGTGCACAAAATTTGCATGTTTCTTAATGCTGTAATGCCAAATCCCATTTCAACTAGCAATATCATTTTAAGCACGGGCAACACCTTTTAACATGCTCGGACATCAGATAAAGTTGGAATTTGTTGGGGTTGTATGTGATTTTCCGCCCTGGATCTGTTAACTGTTTGTCTATTACAAACCTAGATGATATTCTTCTATTCACAGGTGACAAATAATTTAGCCTTAGTAGAGCCAATTTCTTAAATCAGAAAAAAATCCTCATGCGGACTCCTAATCCACACAAAATGTATTCTTACAAAAACGAAACATCTTCACACATGCTTGTGCTGTGTTATTCATAAAATGAGGCGCTTTTTGAGTTGTTGGCAACCATGTGTGTGCCTCGTTGTTGTCTGTACGTGTAGGCCTTCATGGAAAGTCACTTCCTGTTAGTCACAGCATCTGTCTCTAGTGGCAACAACAGATGGACGTCATGGTAACAACTAGCGTTCCCCATCATGTTGATGGCAAAACCGCATAAACACGTTGGCTTTGCATTGTCGGGTTGTCACTGATACAACATTGACAGCATGCTAGATTAAGTTTTCTGGTTGGAAGAGAATGCGCTCGCACACACACATACACACACATACGCAACCCCCCACACACACACGCACACGCACGCTAAAGCAGCCTATTCTATTACATGATTGGAACTTGGCACTTGTGCAGTACAGCATTAGGATTATATTGGAGCAAATGTCTATGATTTTGAAATGTAAAACGTGTTCATTTTATTCCATCAATTTGATGGAAACGGTGTATTACGTGAAAGTAATTGATTAATTTCAACATTAAAACAAAGTCCCATGCATAATCAACCCAGGCTGGCCTTTCCGACCTGTAGCACCAAGGTTCATTGAACATGACAATCTCACATTACTCTTTTGAAATTAATCTCACATTACTCTTTTGAGATCACATTATTCACTTTGTCATTTTTCATGTTTAGTTCATTGTTGCAGACCCAATCTTTCACTGCAGTTTCTCATTCCATTTAGTTCAGTGTAAATTATTTCTGTTTTATATTTGTTAATTGTATCAGTCCATCTCAAATGCATCCAGCAACTTTACTGTGTGGGTGTGTGCATGCGTGTGCTTGTGTGTGCGTGTAAACTGCATGGGGATGGAGAAATCCTAACCTGCGGTTACATCTCTGTTGTGCTTTTATGCACATGCACACACACGCGTGCACGCACGCACACACACACACACACACACATGATGTGGGGGGCTGGGGCAGAAGTAGGCAGAATGGTTCTAAGGAGTGATGATGAGAGGATTGCTCTCACCTAAGGTGCTCCAGGCATATATAGTGAGATACATCGCCGAAGGGGTGGGGAGAATCAGGAGGAGAGAGTGAAGAGTGAATAAGTATGAGGATCCCCATCCTGTGGGGAAATATAGGAGATGAGGAAGAAGTGAGGGTACCGAGGGATACATGGAAAGCCAAAGAAAAGATTGAGAGAGAGAGAGAGAGAGAGAGGTTTTGAGTCGGTGGCGAGCCCCTTGACTGAGAGCGCTAGAGGGATTTAGGTGAAAACCAAAAGAAACTCTGAGGTAGATGGACATGGAAAATGATTCGAGGATTGGAATCCAGAGGAGCCTCCAGGGCTCATATAATGAGGAGTAGATTGAGAGTGGTCATTGGGATGAAGAAACGTGTGAACAGGAATATAGCGTACAATGAGGCATGATGAGATGATAGACTGGTTGTCAATAAAGTTGCGTCATGCAGAATAATTACTACTACTACTAACACTTCATTTGTTTAAAGTACTATTCATAAGGAGTAAGTAGCCTCTTATTACAAAACATAATGATGTTATGTTTTCTCAAGCTACAATGATGACTGCATGTAGAAGCAGAGCAACTTGTATGTTTTTTGCTCCCGATGTACAGAAGTGACCTGATGTCACTAGCTCAATCAACCCTTTACCAATCAGCAGCGAGTGGAAGAAAGCTGGAGAAAGAACGGAAATAGTTCCAAAGTTCCTTGTAGCTCTAGCGGCAAGTACACGCAGCCTTTCCCCCTCAGCCAGGCATGGCCTAATCAGTGGGTTAATTGCGCCTCTTTGTAACTGCATCAGCGTCATGTAACTGATTGCATTAACAACTGCTGTGTATCAAACACTCACGTCTCACGCGTGCGCATCTTATTACGTATCGCAAAGGTTAAGGCTGGACTTTGAGCACCAATTACATCGAAAATTTACTTTCTGATATGACTGGTTGGCAAAAGTCTCTTTCAGTCTCTCTTCCTCTGTCTTCATTTTATATTTTGCAGGGTTAATGAATTACTGTAGGCGTTGCTGTGAGCCGTAATGATTTTTCTCCATCTGCTGAAGTGACCCTATAAGTTAATAAGTCAAGATGTATCGCATGTCTTACATCTTTACACCATATGCCATGTTTGTACCTTAAATTAGCTTACTTTAGTAGAACAATTTCAAGGTTTGGTCTTCAGTATTAATATTCCACATGGTTGTTGTCAAAGCTGTAAGCACAAGCCCACATTTTGTAAATTATTGTCATAGCTTTAATCAAGTCTGATACTCAATCCAAATTCTTCCAGTCTTAATTAAGTGATTATCTAAACTTAGATTTTTCATTTGCGATAAAGTCTTATATTGTATATATTCTGTGTATCTTTCTAACATTCCATTCCTTATCTGTTTTTTGAAATCACAGAAGAAACAACGGACAAAAGAACTCTCTCAACTCTTTCACTCCTACAACCCTTATGACCATAAGGTAAGACTGCATTTTCTGTCCAGTTTTCCCTGCATCCCACGTTGATATGTGTCTTTGTCCATCTCCATCTGTATGCTTTTGTTTCATAGTCAGTTTACGTCTTCCTTAATCGGGTTCGGAAGAAGCCCCTCACTTGACAGCAGAAGTTGTCAGTCATCATTCATGTATTGTCTTCGGGGCTGTGATGATTTTGTTTTACACTAATGGGGATCATCTCTTGTCAGCAATCTTGTGGATAAGAGCATGCTGAGTGTTGGCTCCTGATTACGATGGGGGCCCCATTTTCCTTTGAGCTGGATGCTCAAGATTTAACTATATGGTATGGTGATCGCTTTTCACTGAATTCAGTGATTTATTTTCATTTAGCATTGCATACAAGGCAAAAGCAACATCAACCAAATCATGGCGATTATCACCCTCTTTTCTGGAAAGCTTTATTTTTCATCCAAGAGATGTCCTTCTTACTGTGTGAATTTCCAAAATATTAAACTACCGGTAATAGACAGTGCATGCGGGAACACTGGTCAACTCCAGATTTAGTTTGAATTTAGATCAAATTTCCCTCCAAAATATCAATGTACTTTGTCCATTCCAGGGTCAGACTGTTAAATTAACTTGAAAGGCAATGTAGTATGTGTGAATAAAAAGGTTTTCATAGGCATACAAGTATAAAAAGGAGTTTACTATGCTAAGAATTAAAAAAAAAACGGCAGTGAAAAAGACGACACGCTTGTGGATCTTGAATCAGTCAAACGTGTTTTTTAGTTAAGATATATGTTTGTAGACAATGACGATATCCACGGCTTTGTAACAGAATATATGATGGTAATTACCACTCGATTTAAAAAAAAAAAAAAAAAAATTAAAGATAGTGCTTCTCTTCCACTGACACTTCATTTTTGATTGACACAGTAAATATTAATTAACTCAGGCCTGTGTGAAATCCACATGTCTAAGATCTCAAATTATTTTGGAATTGTGTTTCCATCTGCGACAGGGGCTGAGGTTAATTAATTTGTAGGTGTTGAATTCCCGGGAAAACTTCAGTTTTTAGAGGGTGATTCCAAAGTCCTCCATTTCTTGGGATTTTTTTCTAAACCTCCCGATGTGTTCCCAGAAATATCACAGTAAGATTTGGTAAAAAAAAAAAAGGGTCATCTTCATACAATTCTTTTATTGAACCTGTGTGTGTGTGTTTTTGTTTTTATTTTTATTTTTTACTGTAATTGTTTTTATAAAATCATCACTCACAAGTTAAGGCGACTAAATATTTAGGTATGTTCTATTTGTGACTCGTGCACAGACTATCGTTTTTAAAGTCACACAAATCTAAACGTAATATGCTGATATAATTCCCTCTTTCACTAAAATGAATTCACAAATCTGCTATTCCACAATGTCTGATATAGCCCAGAATGTTCATGTAAGCCTTATTCCATTTCCAGAGGTTGTAGATGTGCAAATAAATCCCTGTCCATTACAAGTCCAGATAGCTGTGAGATATGCTTTCCGAAAAAGATCTAATGCCAAGCATGAGCCATCCCAGATCCACCAAGGTCTTCCTGTCCTTCCATCTGTCCATTCGCTGAGGAAATGTGGAGGGAAATCAGCTTTTATTAAACCCATAGGTGTTAGTCTGATCATATCACTCATTTTACATGAGATTGTATGGGTGTCTGTCCTTTCAGTTCACAGTTTGGAGAAGGTATTGTGAGATGACATCAGTGTGCCCTTTGTGTACACATGTAGCAGCGAGAATGCATGTATATAAAGGGTAGGGATAAGTCTGCGTCTTTACGGCAATTACTGCTAATATGCGTTCGGCAATGTAGGAAAAGGTCATAAATAAAGCCTGAGTTGCGGAGGGGATGTTTTGTTTGTGGGCCTTTATTGTTTCAGAGCTGTAGGCTACAAGCCTAAATGAAACAGTGTTTTTTTTAAATGAACTAATTGTTGTTTTATTACCAAGATTGTGTCTTAACCTCGCATGGCTAATGAAAAATCACGAGGGAGGTAAATGTCAGCCTTCACAACAGACCTACAGACTAATATCGACACTCAAAGGGATTAATGAAATATTAGCTTGCCTCTTTATTGGTCATTCTATCTTGCTGTCATATAGTTGATCTCAGTTCAAATGTTTTAAATGTTAATATGACATTAGATTATACATTTTTATGTATATGTATATACAGTGTTGAACACTGCCCCCCTGGTGTGTACTTTAAGAGACACGTTGTGAGTGGGTGTGCCTCTGTGTGTTTGCAATGATTAATGTGAAGTATCCTGTAGCCAGATGGTGCTGAACTAGGCCCATCCATCAGCAATGAAAAGACCAGTGGGCAGAAACCTGGCAGAGCACTTTGTCGAGGGCCAGTGCCCTGCACCACACACACACTCGCACGCCCGCTCACACGCTCAATAGGGTTTGCAATGAACTCCATTCTTAAGTATTGTTTTTGAATACTGAATATTGCATTGTTTTCTGTTTATATATGCCATGTTTCAAATATTAGTCCTGGATTATTCATATATAGGTTGTGTGTGGTTTTTTTCTGTGTTTTCAAGTAGGACAATTAACTATGCAAGTATCATCAAGGATCTTGAAGAACTAGAATAAACAGCGTTGATGTTGGTGGTCAACTGGTTGTCACTCGTATTTAGTCGAAAATGATTTGAGAAGTTACGCAATGCACTGTCACTCAGGAAAGCACCCCGGACAGTAGGAGAATTGTGTTTGTTAGATAATTGGCAGGTTACTGTCCGTTTGATGGAACATACCAAACAAACAGTTGTTAACATTTTAATAGAGAATTTATTCAGACCTTAATATACAAATTGTATGGCTTCCCTTTTTGGCTCGTGTTCCACACTTCAACAAACTTTTATGGAAATCGGATTTGTATTTTGTGTAATTCTTCTAACTTTATCTATCCTACTATGTGTATATCTGCAGTGAGAAGGGTAAGTAAACAAAATGCCACACTGTTTCTCGTTGACCCAATGTGTGTGATTATTTGATAGTCTTCTAATAGCTAAAATTGAGATTGGTGTGCCAAGTAGGACAAGTGCTGGCTTGTTACCAGCAGTGTGTCGCCATCCCAGAGAAAATGTGCTTTGCTAAAGCACAGAAATAGTGGAAGGGTTGAAATACACAAGCTTACACCTCTGCATTTTCACTTTAAGTTTTTGCCCCTGAGGCTTGGCCCTGCCAGGTCAAAGTTGTGAGACTCATGTCCGGGTGTGTGTGCGTGCATTCAGCTGGTTCTCAGAGTGCTTACAGTGCCCCTTGCCCCTGTCACCATGCTCTGTCATAATCTCTTGAGAACATACAAATACAGATGCCCACATCCATTTTCCATGCTGTGTGCATGGGCCTGAATGACAAGAGTGACAGTTTGCCTTGCAGCTAGAGAGAAGGGACAAGCTGTCAACATGGACCGTTGCACCTGCTCAGGCCCACCAGGGATGCCAAAAATTGAAGATATAAAATATGCAGGTTGAAGAAAAGGCGTAGGTAGAGGCGCTTGAAATGGGGGATGATATTGAAAAACCAATGAGCAAGCGTTCATGGAAAATAAAACTTAATTGCACACAATAAATGACCCGCTCCCACCTTCCGTTTTTGCGAATTCCCACTTTGCCTCGTAACGTTGACGTAATTATCATTTGTCACAAAGGAAAAAAAAAAAAACTGCAAGAAGTTAATTAGTCTAACAAGTCTCTCTCCCCAACAGATCACTTTTAGTATTTTCAACAATTAGTGTTCCGTTTTTTTCCCCCTTTGGGGATCCTAATTGTGTTTATTTGCTGAGGGATTTTTCCAAGCGGCTGCTTTATTTTGTTCGGAAAAGCTAACCTCTATCTTTGTCAAACTTGACATTTGCTTGCCACACTTTTCCCATTATTTTTCCTGTTAATTAGTGTATTATTTGAGTAGACAAAAGCGGCAATGGAAAGAGACAAAACATACTTTTATTAGGTTCAGTGATTTGTTTTTTTGTTTTTTTTTACACATTCTAGTTGCTTGTCAGTCCACACGTCAATTTAAATGTTGTCATTAATTAAAAAGTGTCCAATAGATCACACTAGCTTCAGAATATTGCTGTGAGATGCAAGTTAACAACGCAAATGCCAGGCATCTATTTTTACCAATTTCAAGTTAGTCCTCTTGCATTTTATTGAAATCAGGTGTGCAACTTGGTTGTCCTATGCAGTACATTTTCAGATGACCGCTCCATCGCCAAGAAGGCTGGTGGAAGAAATGGGTTGTAAAAGTGACATATTCTACCTTGGCTTTAAAGACACCTTTAATAACTTACTCTACAGGATAATGTTACACCTCCTTCTTTGATCAAAGGCTACACAAATGGAGCCAGACTGTTTGGTGTGCGCTTGTGCAAGCACCCGTGTGTGTGCGCTGTGATATTCCACCCACATTGATATGCCGTTTGCCAAATACATGCTTGTCTCTTCTTTTACTGGTGCACAGGCAAGTTCTATAGACATTTACACTTGAGCTCAATCTGTCAAGGTTGCACAACGGGGACTTATGAAACACACATGCACACGTATGGCCTCGCAAATGTTCAAAACACACGAGAGCCATGACTTCATTTGGACCCGGTTTTGTGTGATTGTATTCTCTGTGGCTACACAGCACTGCTTGATTGTATTGTCCCTGTAGCTTTCAATAAGTAGGCAAGATGGAATCAAATGGAATAAAAAAAGAGAGTCATCTTAACAACAGTTTGAGTAACTGCAGTCAAAAGTCAGCATTACGATGGATTTCTCTTCCTCTGACGGCGACGCAAGCTAAATTTGTACTTGTGTCAGAACGTGCCGTGAACTACCGCAAAAAGTCATACTTGCAGTAAATATTTGGATGACAATTACATCCAGGCCAATAAAACAAAACTGTTGAACTGAGTATGACTACTGAGTTTGTGTTCTTATGCAACGTGATGGCATACTCTTGTTTCTTCTTTGTATTATAGGTAAGGTAGCTACAGCAACCGGGGCAATCTGCGTCTTCTTTGATAATTGTGCCATGTGATTGTCGTTCAATAAAAAGTAAGACAGCTGTATATGTGGTGCTTTGTTTCCTGATAAGCAAAACGGGGGTTGCAGCTTTTCCATTCCAGCGAGTTGGTATATGGGCGGGTGTCAATCAAGACAATGTGTTTTTTTCGCGAGCGTCTCGTTCGTCTGGCGGCCTTTACTAATTTTATATAATGTTAATTCCTGTGTATATTTGTTCTTTCTTCTGTTTTTCTTTTCGCACTATTTGTTGAGGCTGCTCATTTATGGGGCATAAGTGCTCCGAAAAAGCCAGAGACAAAAACTAAATACCTGACTGGAGTTATGTATTTTAACAATTGCTAAACTGGGTTCTTGAGTGATTGTTTGGCTTTCATACAAATTCTCACAATTTTTTGTATAATTCTAATTTGCAAGGCCTCAGATTCTGCTTTGCTGTGGGTTCAAAGAGTCGAAACATAGAATAATGGCACCGGCAGTCTAATTGCTCCCAGTCTACAAGTGGACGTGTCTCGGCCAAATAGGCGTAACGCTTTATTATGAATGCAGCCTCATTTGCCTAATTGTTTCTCTGCCTCTGATTGCTTAGCACATCTAATCCTTAGACATTTGAAGCCTGCTGCAACAAAATCATTACAACCTATATGGACTTTCAGACACATTGTCTCAAGCTATTGGCAAAAAGAGGTTTAACTTTTGTTAGGAATTCCTTGCTGGTTCTGATTCGGCCTCTTATTTTCTTGCACACAAGAACATGAGGAACAGATGAATGATCCAGCTCCCGTAGTTTTTTTTTTAAATCACTGATGTTGTGCGGTTGGCTGTTGCTTCACCCTTTCCCATTTAAATGCCTGTTTATCACTTCTTCACAGAGTTGCATCCACAATGCTAAGACAGCCAAATAACTCAAGCCAATATCTGCAGAATTAATTCACTTTGCCTTAAGAGATGCAAACGACATTGGTTTTCTTTGTGAGGCACTTCAGCTTTGGAGAGCAGTGGAGAGTTTATCGCTCACCGTGCACGTACATGTGTTTACATGCTAACACCATTTTAAATCTTGCATTACTTATTGATTTTGCTTGCTAGTTGCGGCTCTTTATCTGGAATCGTATGAGTTTACAGGTTATTTACTAAGGGAACTTTATAGGAATGGTGTGGTTGTGTGTATTGTCAAATCCTGTTGCTCATCTACATAGTGATCATCACTTTTGAAATCCTCAATATATTTTAATTTTAATTTCGGTGTAACTGTCATTTGTAGTAGACCAGAAGCTCTGCCTTGTGTTAACATTAAACGGTAACTAAAACCTCCATATTTTTAAAGCAAGTATACATTGTATGTGCCAACAGTAGTCAAAACATGGCCTGCATAAGCAATTACAGGCAGGATTGTGTGATTTTTTTTTTTTAAATAATTAAATAATTAATCGATTTAAGTACAGAGCAGCTGATAACGATATCCATATTTGAAATGTAACATTGGACATCTTAGCTTTCCTTCCACCTTTAACCCATTAAGGACGGTAGCGCATAACTGCGTTTCTACCACTAGAGCCGGGAGCGCTGTTGCGTCATTCTACCTTTAAAGCCGGGAGAGCGGATACGTCTGTGTCTTTTTTTAATCCAATGCTCCGTCTCTTAGCCAATTTAATGCATCAGAATATACACGTGAGGGTAGCGCGAGACCGCGGAGGATGTCGTGGAATTTTTTCGAGCCGTAGGTAGGCTAATGACGGACGCCATCGATCGCCAGGAGCTCTGATAAGTAACGGCAGTGCTATATAGACGACGCGCGCGACCAGTGGAACCAGTCTTACGTGATATGATATGGTTTGTAGAAAATGACGATATAGACATCTTTGTAACATAATAGAGGATGGTAATTACCACTCAATTCTTTTTTTATTAAAATGGTGCTTCTCTTGCACTGACATGTTATTTTTACATCTTCAATTGAAACAGTAAATAATAATAAATTCTGCCTGTGTGAAAGCCACGTCTAAGCTCTTTAATTCTTTTGGAATTATGTTTCTGTCTGCTACAATGGCTTATATATTAATCATTTTGTAAGTGTTGAATTTCCGCGAAATCTTCAGGTTTTCAAGGGTAATTCCAAAGGCGACCTTAGGTTTTGGGGAGCTGTTGAGACAGGCGTGTTAGTCATTAATGGGTTAAGGTTTTGAAGTTACTCCAGTCTTTAATTTAGGTAACTGGGAAAGTTTACATTCTCCTTATTACTGTCACAAAACAATTACTATTGTCTGATGACTACATAAAAGATTGAGGTGGATGCAGATTATGTTTGCAGACTGTGCAGTTCATCTCAAGCAACAGGTGCTTACTCCTGCTGTGACACTACTTTAGCCAGTACAACATACTGTATATGACAAAATAAGGAAACAAGCCAAAGTACTTTCTAAAAACATTGCTGATGTAAAGATATGAGAGCACACACTGAAGCTAAAGAATTCACACAAAAATCTGCATCATGAAAATTGAGGATCATAAAATCTTGATCCTCTCAGTAGTTTTCCAGAAAGTCTTCTTTCAATAACTTAACGTCGCAGTGTGCCTGTGCATTACTGTGCATTACAAAACGTGTCTGTTTGGTCATGGCCAATGTAACTTCAATAAGGTCTGCTTATCGCTCATTTGTAAAAGTTACACTTATTCTATTTGGAATAGAATGTTCTCAATTAGGTAGCAGGATCCAAAAAAATGACATTAAGAGGTATGGATAGGTATGTGTCTTATCTGTTCATCTGTGTGGGAAAGCACCAGCAGGCCAGTTACAACAGTCTGTCAACATCTGCTTTTTGTCTGTTGAGTCAGCAGACACTAACTCCCCACACCTGCACTTATAAAAAAAAAAAAAAAAAAAAAGAGAGCACGGAATAGGATGTTGTAACAACTTTAATACTAGTATTGAAGGCGATTATTAGATGTTTCAATGATTTTAGAAGATATGACTTACCATGTAAATCTTGGATTTTTCTGATGTTTTCATTATAAAAGGTTACAAAATATCTGACCTATACTGTCCCTCTTTTAATGTTAAGTAAAGGTACTTTATTTGTCACAGGTGCAATGTATAGTGAAATGTGTGTTTATTCGTCGAAACCTGGGACCAAAGCTCGATCTTAGGCTACAAAATTACGTATGCCTCTTCCGGAACTGTTTTTAACAAGGTTTTATGAGAATACTGGTCGCAGTGTTACAGGTGTGTGTGGTATACTGCGTAAAACTAGAATTTACAAATCCGAACCATACAATTGAACTGCGTATCTTGGGGGAAATGGCATCTAGCGTATCCTTGTGTCTGACATCCGGCCTCACTCAATCTTGTCCATGCATCGTTATAGTGATTGTAATCAATGCAGCTGCCTTTAGTGGCCCAACTGGAGTCCCACTGGTAGCTGTCTTTCTTTTTATTTATTTATTTCTTATTTTCTGTTTTGTTTGCAATTTAGAGCACTTCTCAACCCACAGATGTTGCTCTTTGCTGCTGCTTACTATTACCTCCGCCCGGAAATACAAAGAATTACATTATAGGGACCTTTATTTCTGTCCGATAAAAAGAGGCAAGCCGCCACATTGAAAATTTAAACAGATGAATGCCCTCACACAAACACGCACACACACAAATAGGGCCGTTGCAGGTTCTCTACTGTACAGCTTTGTTTTCTTTTGCGGGGTTACAAAAGTGGGCCACAGCAGGTGAGGAAAGTGATGCTTTATTTTTGTCTGCCTGTGTGTCTTTGTAATAGCAAGAAAATATATGATGCATTTTATCATTTTGTCCTGTCTAAGTGTTTAGCAGGGGTTTTATAAGATAAAATACGTTTTATGTTAACATCTTTTTGAATCAAATATTGTGGTTGAGTGGTGTATTTAAAAAAATAAATAAAATAGTTGGCTGGTAAAATATGTGATCACTAATTCATCAGAAAGTGTAACTGTAAACATACTGGGCCAAGGCAAAACTGTCCGCTAACCAACCAACCAACCAATTTATCTGTATGCAGTGTGCCTACTTAATTCAGAATTCGCCCCCACCCCTTCCAATTATGGTTGCTACATCATCAAAAAGTGAGAATCAGAAAATTCAGGCGGAAAGCCTCTTGTTTGAAAATAAGCAATATCATAACCGTTTGAGATATTTGTGACCAGTATTTCAATATACCAATTTATTTTGTTTTACTTCAGAATGCCAATTTCCAAGTGAAAAAACACCTTTACCTTAATAAATTTTACACAGCAGGTAATTAAATGAGTGTAAAAAGCTTTGTATGTTCACATTCAAAATTAATTGAAACAAAAGAATTAAACCAAACAAATTAGTAGCGGAATATTAATGAGGTTAACAGCTCTTTATAATGGCTTTGACACCTAATCACATCTTTGCCCCTCTTATTTTTTCCCTTGGTCATCTCTCCATGTGTTTTGTATAGATTATAGATTGTATAGTGTTTTGTTCCCTTCTTCTGCCGAAAGACTGTTAATTAGCTGTTTGGAGCTAATAAATAGCTTTAATTAACAGGCCAGGTTAGATAAGGCAAGGATAGTACAATGGTGACAGAAAAACAAAGTGCATTGTGGAGTTCTTATCGTTTTTTCTTTGTTAATCAGGACGTTCCTATGGAATATGTAATAAGCTTGTAAAGCTCATGACATGGCACGATATGACTTGGCATTATATGATCTGACCAATCCAGATGATGTTGACATGATCAATCGTCAAAGTTTACTAGCGCCGTAAAAAAACAAAACCTAGAAATAATGAGTGATACTTTAAAAATATCTATTTTTTTTCTCTTTTTTACCTGTTTTTCTGTAAAACACAAAAGAAAAAACAGTTTCTCTGGAACCATCATACGATTCCAAATGGACTCCGCATGTTGACAGGCTGTCATTTTTGGGACGTTGATCCTTTTATGGTTGATGATCCATTTAAAACTGACCAGAGACCCAACGCCAACCAGTAACCACTGAACCACTGCATTCAGCCCACTCCCACCTCACGCAAAGAAATGAAGAAAAAAAAATCTCTCTCTCTCTCTCTCTCTCTCTCTCTCTCTCTCTCTCTGTCTCTCTCTCTCTATCTATCTATCTATCTATCTATCTATCTAGACACGCCCACCCCAACCACATACACACACAATATTAAATGAGATTATAGTGAATATTTTAAGTTAATTCATGAATAGAATTTAAACAGGCTGCTATAATACATTTTATTTAATAATAACTTCATCCTTAAAACGTGGAGTCATTAAAAGTGTACAGAACCGTTAAAAATGAAATAGTACACTGTTTTTGCACCTGTCCTTTTCTGACTTACATTACTTTTTTAGAATTCATTAAACTATTATTCTTCCAAGTGTGATGAAATGTAGTCACACCATCATTGATTGCAATTTTTTTTAATGTTTTTATTACAGCCTCTGCTGCTTGTTTTTCTCCCTTTTGCTCTATTTCTTTGTCTGTCTTTGTTCCCTGCTCACTGTAGCTCATCTCTGAGTGTTGATATATAAGAGCCCAGACTTGTTGAAGCAGCTTGTTTGAAGTCCTAAGCGCAGCTTAGTTTTTCATCCTTGGTTGTATTTCATGCCGTCAGAAAGGTAAATAAAGGTGAAAGGGTGCAGATGCGGCTCAGACACACCTTTTGTTCCATTCAGTCTTTAAGGGAGGCATGCTTATCATGCTGCAATTAACAAGACTGTTATCTGATGTGATTTTCTTTAAAATTGCATATGTGCACCGACAGGTATGGAAATTTGTATTAGAATTTCTCATTAGTAGATTTCCATTTTTGAACAAGTTTAATCCTATAATTTGCAGCACTAACAAGATGTGGTTTGACCGCTTGGAATTTATATGTTAATGATGAAGCACATATGAGGAAAGTAAAAATATATAATTATATATAGACAAAAACAGAACTTGACAAACAGTTCAATTTTTGTTTTTTCCCCATGTTTGCATGCATTTGAGCTCCTTTCTGCATTTTGTCATGAATTTACTAATCATTCACACTAGGGTTTCATCACCTTTAAAATTGCATTATTCTCCATCAGGTTACTCTTTTTACATATTTAGCATTACTGTTTAAAATACATTTCCATAATTTGGAAACATCGGCGACCAAAAGGGAGGCAGACACACCTGGAAGCGTCTTTCTGTTCATCATTTTCTCTTTTTTTGTCACTTCCACACGTGTCCATCCCTCTCATCTACTGTATTGCTGTCATGAAGTTAACATGAGTGTGTCCATTAAAAGTTAAGAGCAGCAGCCTGCAGGCTTGTCAGACAATGTGATGACATGCGGCTCCTGCTGAATGAAAGCAGTGAAGATCAAAGTACTTCAATGACCACCTGTGTGTGTGAGTGTGTGTGTGTGCGTGTGTGTGTGTGTCCACGTAGCTTCACGTATATGTGCAATATTCACAGTTCATTCATTTGCTTTGGAGCAAAACTGTAATCATATCATTTATTTAGTACTGTATTATCCGATGGTATTCAGCTAATATATTTTATTTTCCTTTTGGCTGACATCAAGCAGACTTCTGGGCTGAATCTAAATGTGTTGGTGTTTGATTTGTGCAGAGGAGCTAAAAAAATGAGGGCGGGAGAGATGAAAAACTTAAAACACATTTGTGGGTAAATGTGATGTTTCGCCTTGAGGGCTCAGCATTTTTCCTCTAAACTATTACATAAACAATTAATGTCAAAATATCCTACCATATATTGTGAATGGGAATCTGCTTCCCAAACTCCATGAGCAATTCTGTTGAAAGTACATGAAAGTGGTTGTAATCACGTCAGCCTTCATCATGTTACACAAAAATGCAGGTGTTTTTGCACACGCATTTCGACAGCCATACTCTGAGGCATACTACAAGGCCACATTGTAATTGTGTTGTTTGGAGAGTGTTTTTTGATTAAGACAAAACACGCCCTGACAGAAAGTCCTCAAGCTAACGTTGAACTAAAACACACCCGCTAGAATTAATTTGCCATCTTAGGGGTAAACAGTCTTGTGTATAAAAAAGGTGTGCAGCAGCATCATCTGTATTTTTTTGTTCCTGTGGGGAAAGGGGAGTCATTTATTTTGATGAAACACCTGGCAATTATTTGGCGCATGGCTTCTCTTTGAGTGGACGCTACTTATCTGCCAAATTTTACTTCCACTTATACTATTCATTGGATGTCTCATTTTCCATTATATCAATAATTATTGTACTATAAAGCATAGTGCAAGGAGTCTTTATGACATTGTTCCATACAGCCGCTCGGACAACACCAACATAACCTGATTTTGGAAAACACATAGTCTCTGTCTCCAACCTATGCTCATGCTAGGGCTGGACGATTACAGAAAAAAAAAAATAATAATCACGATTATTAAAGCAATTATTTATTGATTTCAAAAACGTAGTTTTCATTCAACTACTAAAACTCAACTACTCAAAACTATCATCATATTCACATGCCCATTCATCCCTGCACGTTGCACACTTTATTCTTGAACACTCTGTTCTTGTTGTCAAGTACAAAATGACCTTGATATCATGTAAAATATTCTTCATTTTCATTCTTAAACATTACCCCCATCTATTTATCATATGTATTCTATCTTATATTATTTTCACAACAAGTCTTGGGACTTGCTGGGCTAACCTGGGACCTCGAGGACTGCGGATGGAGTACACACATTGAATGACAATAGAAGAAAGTTTTGATATAACTCTATGAATAGAAATCGTTTTTCACAAATTGGGAATAATTTGTGCCTTTGAGTAGCGTTATATTTCCTGTGTGTTGTGTTTCTACATTGTTTGTGTGCGTAAATTCGTTATTTGAAGTAATATCACTCCCAGAGTCGATGCTAATTTCCTGTTAACATTTCAATAAAATATTACATTGACTTTAGCATTAGTGCTAGTGATATTTTAAAAACAAAGCATGTTTTGTATTTGAATGCACAATGTGTCTAATTTTTATTGTTGAGTGTTTAGTTTTACAGTAAACTCCCAACTGGGGTGATACTAAACATCTTAAAGGATCCTTCGGGACGGCAGAATCACATTCAATACACATACATACACATTGCAACCGAGTGGACAAAATCCAAATCAGGCTATGCAAGCAACATGGTGCATTCAGAGTACTTAAACAACATCGGGAACTTACATATGCGCTGCGCCGTTCTGCACATGCATCGTTTTTGTTCAATTATAAAATTTTAAAGATCAAGAAAAATCAAAATCACGATTACATTTTGATTTGTCATCCAGCCCTAGCTAATGCTGTGATATAGTCATACTTAGAGTAAATATGTGTGTCATCCTCCACACCGCTTATCCTGTACAGGGTTGCAGGGAGGTGCTGGTGCTGGACTATGGGCAAAAGGCGGACTACATCCTGAACTGGTCGCCAGCCAGTCGCAGGGCACACACAGACACCGCCACTGAGCGGGAACCGATCCCACACTGCCCGCACACAACTCAGGCACATGTACCACTACACCATCTGCGACACTTAGAGTAAATATTTATATGATAAACACTTACACCATAAATATGAAATAAAGTAAAAACAGGAACCAAAAAAATAACAATATCTTATATTTACTCCTGTGGTTGCTGTGCACATTAGAAATGGTGCAAAGTGCTAGTTTACTTCATTCTGTTCATAACTACGAAACTCCATAGGTGGAAGCTGTCATAAACAGAGGCCCCTCGTATAACATTGCCAGCAGAGCCAAAGGACATTGTGTCAATTACAGTTGCCTCCACGAGTTCAGATATGGGGGATGTGTTGAAGCAGTGCATGTTACTCTTTGAGCCAAGAAGAGAATCCAAGTTGTTTACATGTCTCATGTATTAGTTAACAACATTTTCTGCCAAGGATGGATCAAACTATGGAGGGCTTCTGGAGGACAGAGGCTAGTTTGTTAATCTAATTTTGTATGTATTCATTTCCACTTGCGCTGACCTGTTTATGGCTATAGGCCCATTGACATTAATGCGTGACGGCTCATGCTCATTAGGAAGCAAATGTATAGAGCTGGCGAAACCGCCATCAGCTGTTGTCGGCCACGTAGGCCACATTCACCACAGGCTAATATGCCAGTTTATATGTTCTATCCTGTGGCCTATATCATATGTGAGAAGATGTAACAATGGATTCACTCAGACAAACAAGGTCACGACATCCTCACAGCACATTAAAAGCTCACAATGACAGCTTGAACCTTTTTTATTTGTTGGTTAACATGTTTGCTTGCATATAAGCCTTATACAAAACTACTCTGTTTGAAGGGGAAGTCAACCCAAGCATTTTTTTTTTTCAAGAATATGTTCTATGCAGGCCCACTAGTTGAAACAAGGCAATCTGATAAATAATGCGTTTGTGGAATAAGAGTTAATCCACCCGTTTTTAGCCATCTCTGGGGGTGGCCATTTTGTCACTTCAGTCGACGGAAAATGTTATGTAATGTTAAGGTTAAAAAGTTATCATATTTTAGCTCAACTGTTAGAACTACATTTTGTGTTATCAATTTTTAATTCAAGTCTTATCTTAGGTTTATATCCTGTCAGAGGTAGTTTTATATCCCAATAACTATGTACAGTACATACAAGGATAATGTAATTCAACGGCAACTGTTGTGTTGCCTTTCTGGAGGCTAACGTAAGTTTTAACAACTAAGCTAACCCAATACCTCGCATATTAAAATAAAATAATGAAGTGCTTTGTATCGTACAGTAGACATTTTTATATCACTGTACGATGTACAGTATGTTGTTGTAGTCAGGACTATAACTTGGATTCAAGCTCCCAGTCTGCTTCATTGAGCACTGCTGAGTGCTGATGGTTTGCTTTTTGTCTTGTCTGCCTGTTGGTTTGAAAGGCACAGCTGCACATTAGCAGTCTCGCCTCTGTCTGATTACTACCTGTTCCCTTTGATGAATGTTTGCCATTTGTGGGTGTGTGCTCTCTGAGTCAGTTTGAACCAGAAGATGCCCCACCTCCTCCCCTAGGATAAATCAATCAACACTATTGAATTGCTAATATCAACCCCATTCGAGAGCCGTTTTCTCCTTTCAGTCGCATCTTGCTGAATCCAATATGACTTTTACTGAGGGGAATTTGGGCTTTTCTCTTTAGATTTTTGCTTTATAAATTTAGGTGAGGTTTGTCTTTTTAGGTGATGTTTTCCATTTTCATGTCAGGAAAAAAGAGTTTTGTTCCATGACACAGGTCGACTTCCAAATTCCTCAGCTCTTTGTCTTCATAACAGCCTATTTCCTTGTGCTTTTAAAAAAATATAAATTCAGCTATTATGTGCTGTAGCGTGCCCAGTTTCACTCCAACTGTCCATGCTCCTTGTCTTTGACACATATATGAATGTGAAAGCCTACATGTCATGCTGTAGTAGGCACATTGTCATACATTGGCCAGTAAGCATTCTCACACACCAGTATGGATTTTTTTTTTTTTGTCCGCCTGTGGCAACTGAACAGCCATGACACATAAATCTCCTCTTAGCCCTGAGTGAGTGCGATATGTAACCATTTGCATTCGTGTGGGACCAGTTCATTTTCATAGAGTTGATTTAATATTTACATATATTGTAATTATTATTCTGACAACTTTTTTTTTTTTAGCTCCCACATCTTTTTACATTCTACATGTTTCATGCATTGATTCATAGTAATGCATAGACCGTAAGTTGCGCTATAGTCTTGCTACATGCCAACAAAAACTTTCATTGAAACAAAACAAGACAAAATCAAATACAGGAAAAAAAGATAGAAGCATCTGTATGAATATTTTTAGCCAACCTAACACACTAAAAAGCATTTGGACTACGTTCTCATCTTTTGTAATGCAGTAAGTGTAGTAGTGGAAATAAAGAAATAAAAAAACATTACGCCTATTGTGCAATATGAAATAAGAACAAGTAGAACATGAGACCGATATCTTGTCTACTTCTACTTGGAAGCGTGGCTTCTAAATTCTTGGTTTATTGATGTGGATTTCAAAATTTGAATGAGCTAGACTGAGGTACCATTAGTGGGGGTCTAATATTTGGACAACTTCAATACTGCTTTGCTTCTGAAAAAAATGTATAAACTATCTTGTAATCAATGTGATTAATGCCAGACTGTCAATTCAACGTGTTGTGTTTGATCTCAAAACAGGGGTGTTGTATATAGGTTTGTGCCTCCAGCTAGTTTGGGATTCCTAGAAAATTGGGATTAAAATTGCAACCGAGTGGACAAAATCCAAATCAGGCTTTTTGAATTTCTAACAAACCGATACAGATCTATTTACAATTTTTAATTGATGCATTGGGGAAAAGCGGGTATAATGGTTCATATGTATAGTAACAACTTGATTTATGGAATAATAACAAATTCAATCCAAACTTCTCAACTGTTTGCGGAAGGAAAAGTGTTGTCTTACTATGCCAATAATTAATTCAGAGCCATTTGCTGTAGGCATTCTAACATTTTATGCTGTATTCTACTGACACAATAACAATCTAGATGCTTTTTCTTGCTGACCTGCCGAGAATGGCCGAAATGTCTCACTGCATACATTACTGGTGTCACCCCAAGCCTACCATCTCCCTTCAGGGAACTGTATTATGTGGGCTTACCATACTCTCTGACCTATAGAGCACACATGCTGTGCTATCAGGACTTTTCAACCTAATGTTCTCTCCACTCTATACAATGTCTAAAACAATAAAATCCCTCCGGCTCTGCAGTTGCTTCTGAAAGTTTTCCTTTTCCCAAACTTGAATTGGTTGACAATCCCCTGAATTTATAAATCATCTATTCATGGAAAATGATCTAAAATACAGATGCAATTTGAGTGCTTGCCCAACAGGTGCTGCTTCCACGGGTGAGAATGACACCCAGAACCTCTGGACTGTGAGGCAGATTTGCTAACACAAATGTCACCCGGCATGCTGCCCTGTAATAAATTAATCAGCCAAACCAGTGGATATAAGCATTCCACAAACCCATGTTCAACACCAGATTTTTGAGGGAAATACATTCAAAACCATGTGAGAAAGGGTTTTTAAGTCTGACAAAACCAAGAGTCAACTTTTTGGCCATTATAGTATTCTGAAAGGTATGTTTAGTACAAAAGCAGCACTGCACTTACCAAAAGAGATCCATACCAATATTATCATTCAGGATGTTCAACTTTTTTTCAGACCAATACCAATACGTGTATCCACTCTTTGAGTACTCGCCGATTCGGAGTACCAATATCTCTAGTACTCATGATACATAAATGTTCATTTAACACAATAACAAAAAATTGTGAACAAATACCGTTCTTTCTGACTCAGATGATGATTCGCAATGTGGCAAACTGACGCAGTACAGCGCTAACTACTGCTGAGGTGGAGTCGATTATTCAATGTCAGATTTTATTTTTATTTTTTTAGTATGAGTACCCGATACCTTAAAATAAGGTTGGCATCGGTACTCACCCATCTCTAGTCTTTGTGGTTAACGTAAACTAATGAATTAACTAAAATTATTTTTTAAATCCATTAACGAAATAAAATTAAAACTGAAATTCTTTTATAAAAACCTGCAGCTTACGTTTATAAAACGTCCTAAAACTAACTATAATTATTGCGAAAATGTAGTCTTTAATGTCATATATGAGCTTTCTTTCATTTTAAATTGCTTTTGGTGCACATCCAAACAGATGAAGGAAGCTAAAACAGTTGTTTAATAATTGTAGTTTACTTTATTACACAATGCTTGTAACCTTGTTTTAATCTTGTACTCAACAAAAATTCCATACTTTTAAAAAAGTAATAATAACACTAAAACTAATAAAAAGTGAAGCATTTTGGAAAGAATAGAAAGAAAGAACAACCTTGCTCTTAAAACAAAATACAACTAACTAATTTTGAAAAGTCAAAACTAAAAAAAACAATACCTATAATGAAAAATCCAAATTAGAATGCACACCCACAGTAAAGCACTGTGGTAGCTTTATTAAAAGATGGAAAACATTCTGAAATGGTTCATCTTACTGTTTGTCACAAAAGCTTGGTCTTTGAACAGCGGTGTCTATACTTTTTATATGCACTGTATAGAGTGTTGTATAACAATTAAGGCATATTTCCCCCAGGAAATGTTGATAAGGCATTTAAGTTTTGACGTGTGGCTATTTTATCAACAACACATTGCATTATATGACTGACTTCTCGTTAGAAATCTACCATGTTATTTACGCAATAAAAATTCAGGTTTCCGTCTATGATAGGACAAGATACAAATATCTGTGGCATCAATAAAGCAAACAAAAATAAACCGATTTTCATCGCATTTTAATTCCATATTTTGTTAGGGGAAACAGCAATCAAAGATGATGTGCAAGCTTTTAACCCAATCAAACATTAGGAGGACGAGAGCCTTGCCTTATCCAAAGAGCTACCAGGATGGGCTCGTAAACCAGAGTTTTTTTTTTCCCTTCCCTTATCGAAACAGATACATACTGTATGTAATCTCTCCTACTAAGAAGACAACTTGGGAGCTAGCCTCCAATTGTAATCAAATGCGTTCGCTAGATTGGCTTTCCTCTGCATGTATGATTTGCTGTCTTCAGGTGGGGCCTCCAGTAATCATAATCATACTGCTAGCGCCGAGGCATTATTTTCAGCCTCAATTATAGATTAATGTGGATGTATAGTTGTGTGCATTACACGTTCACTTACATATTCTGCCATTCGTTCTCCCGCAGACGCACACTCAGTCCAAGGCCTCCAGGCCCACACAGACATAATGGACAATCAGCCTGACAATCACAGCCTACCTCTGATTGATGCAGCAGTTGCAAACATATAGGCGCTCAAATGCCAGAGGCTGGTTCCCCACAAGCTTTTCACACAATCACATACATGCACTTTCACACACTCCCATCATTCAATGAATAAATAAAAGGTGTATGTTGTTTTTTTGTTTTTTTTCTTCAGATTATTAAACAGCGACTGCATACTTCTTGCTTAAGCCAGTCGTGCAGAGGTGAGTAACTCATGATAGGACTTTATAGCACCAAATAAAATGGCAATTTTCCACTACTCATTACGAGCTCGGCTCTACTCGCCTTAGTTTGGGACAGTCTGTTTTCCCACTTAAAATAGTGCCATGGCAAACTGTAAAAAAAAACAAAACAAACAATCTCGACCGACAAAGATGCACACAAACAACTATTATTTATCCCTCCATAATCCAAGCCTATTGCAGGTTCATGAAAATGTTGCTTTTCTAGACTATCTTGAAGCAATTTTAGTTTTTGCCAACAAAATAACTAGTTTTATCAATTTATAAACCCTAAAGTTCCCTCAATGTAAAGAGGTATCCATACTGCTTTTGTTTTTAAATATTATTATTATTATTTGGTTTCAGTGGGATCCCATCTTACACTACAATAAGCGGTTGAATATTAGTAAAACAGTAAAGTCACATAAAAGCAATATTTTTTTGTTACCACAAATAAAAAACTTCACTAACTTTACCATACTTTTAAGTATGTCACTTTTTTAAACGTTTTTTATTCTAGCAGTAAGACACAAAATGGCTCTGTGTGTGTGAGTGCGTGTGCACATCTATCAGTCTCATCTGACAAACTCGATCGGTCACACAGTGGGGAGGTGGGATGTCTGTTTCTGTTGATTATCCGAAATAAGTGATGCACCCAAGTGTGAACGTGCGTTTTTGCTGTACTTTTGTGAACATGCAGTATGTGTGACTATTAGGGGCATCAAGTGCATATCGCTGGTATCGGTGGAATCCTTGTACCTCCAAAATCATCACTTTTTAGGAGACCCCCCAAAACAACATGTTTGTCCAACCAGGCCATGATGGAACAATGTTGTGATGCCTGACTTGTGTCCTTCTTCACTTCCCCTTCCTCTTCCATTTAACTGCCACCTCTATAGCTTCTTGAAAATGTGGGGCCTTAGCCAAGGTGGCAGGAATTATGGACGGTTCCAGTTAGTGTTAACACATAAACTTCAGACTTTCAGTACACAGCAAAAAAAAAAAAAAAGAAGTCAGGAAAAGTCTACTAGATCAGCTAAACTTGTAGTTAATATAAGGCATTTTAAACGGTGGCTGATGTGTGTTGACTCCCATTTAACAGGAGTTTGAATGTGCATCATTCCTTATTGGAGGGAGGGTATGCACACATGCCACATTATCTCTGTTGATTGTCTTTTTTATTTATTTTTTTACTTCCCTCTCAAAATGTTTTTTTTTTCCATTGAGTTGATTGAGAAAAACCTTTGCTCTCATTTTTTTGTATTACAAAAAACTCCCATTTGATCAGTGGGTGTGTAAACCTTTTATACCCACTGAATACATGACACAAACCAGTATGTTTAAACTAAACATCTCCAAAAGCATCACGTTTCAAGGAACCACAAAAAGTGAATGTTTGTTAATCTATTAATGCATCAACCAAGAGAGCAAGCCATTTTCAGCACTTTGGGATATTGTACGTTCAGTGAACGGCTGAACAGTCCATTGCCGACTTTCCTGTGAGGGCATTACACTCAGGATGCATACTGCAAAACCCATTAAAAAATCTCACACTGTAAATCCCATTAAAAACATCTTAAAAATATGCAGTATACTACTTTAACTATACTGTACTGTATGTCTCTAAACTCGAGTTTATTTTGTTAGCAGTAATTAAGTAATTTTACATCTATAGTTACACATATTCAAATATGATTGTTGCACAGTATGTTATGGACTCGCACTGCTTTCTCTCTTCTGTGGTGTTCTTTCAGCAGGCTCATTAAAAGAGAGCCTATATTTTGCCTCTTCACAATGACTGTTATACTCTGCCTACAAGGAGCCATACAGGGCTGCCTTTGAGGAGAGCTGGAGATTTGTGCGCAGGGCTGTTGATTTTTATGTATGTAGTAAATTTGCATTGGTTTGACAGGAGGAAGGCCAATCAAATTCCACACTGTTCGCTGGTATTGTGTGAGTGTTACCCTTTTACGCAGTAGACTCAAAGTATGCATAGGACAGATAAGGACTCGATAATGAATTCAAGTGATGGGTGAAGACATACAGTAGAAACATGGGGGTCAGTCAGACAGAATTATGCATTGGTGGGGGTGCAGTATCTTTTTTTTTCAAGCCAAAAAATACTATTTAAAAAAAAAAAGACCAGAGATAAAATTATTATACATTATACAATATTGTAAGAAACATAAAAAAATATATTTAAATACTTTGTTCGGAATTGTTACATTGCATCCAATAGCGTTACTTCCCCTCCCTCCCCCCACATACGTAAATTGATTGCAGCAGTCCAACTGGTATTCATTGCGGTTTGTCGTATTCTGTTTGCATGGCTTAAAAAGCCAACAAGGTGGCAAGGGATTTTGGATGCTGTTTGAGTGACTTGCTCATTTATTTATGACACAGATAAAAACATTGATTACAAATTCAAAGCCACGATGCCGTCATTACCCATGTTATGATGCGGATTAATTAGCAATTAAACTCATGATCCCATAAATCTGTTGCGGATCTGCCATGTACCTTGGGATGTCGTCTTCTGGATGTTGATGTAAATTAAAACTCACCGTGCATAGACATGCTATTTGGTGGCCTGCGATTCAACTGATTGGGTAGACACACATTTAAAGGGATGGTTGGGCCGAGATGGCCATGTTTTCACTAACAAGTTCATTTTAAATAGTTTTTGATCAGGAAAATGAAAAGACTTGTCATTTTGTATTTTATCCATTCATTTTGGAGAAATTAGGAAATAAGTGACTCCATGAATAACACCCCTTGTTAATGAGGGGAATGGCCGCGCCTCCTACCGTTCTATCCTTGTTCGCTCGAAGTCACACAACTCCCCATTGGAAATCATTGTACTTTCATTGCTTATAACATCCAAAAACGGCGATCAATTGGCACCAAAATGTATGTGGACAGCCCTACTAATGACCACTTCAACATATCAAAAGGATTAACCTCTGCGTGGCTGATTTATATGAGAATGAGGACATTTGGAAGTGAGCAGAGCTACATAGATTTATGATGGGACGAGCGCACACTGCTTCTTTGCTAAAAAAAAAGAAAAAACAAAAAAAAACCACTGCTTCTTTGCTGATCACAGTTAGGACGGGCGAGGCATTTAACACCTTTCGGGATATTTACAGAGACTGAAGTGGGAATGAGTGCACATTTATTTGGATGAGGAATGGCCACAGTTTTTCGACCGACAACGCGCCGTCCAATGGAACGGAACAGCCGAAATGCATTCCAATGCGGCCACACTCGGCTGTGGAGTCGGATGCGCACGTTCAAGACGTTCAAGACCCCCTGTGTTCGATGAGGTCTTTCCTCACTCTGACGCCGCTTCACTCTCGCAGCTGCAAGCGGCGTTGGACAACGCACGCGACTGCTTGGGAAGCAACCCCGCGACATGAAGACGCAGGCTCATGATCACCTCCACACGCTGCGCGGACAATAAGGAGCTAATGTTGTTGTGCTAACGCCTTTTGTTTTAACGGCCTGAAGCTAGTTGTTGCTATTAGCTGTACCGTTACCCTACTGTTAGCTGGGGAGGGGAGCGAATGGGGGGCGGGTTGGGTGGGGTCGTTGGGGGATGAAAATCCATGCTTGCCTGATTGCTTGCCCGCTGCCAGTCGCCGTCTGCCTCCTGAGAGTTGACACGAGTTTAGCTTCGCTAAATGTCCGAAATATAAGCAGTCGGGGTTCATGTGCGCATTCATGCTCTTGTCCGCTTCAGCCTCTGTAAGTGGAGAAACGATCGCCACGGTATTTTTTATTTTGTGGAGGTGATCATGATGACATCACGTTTTATGTCAATAAATTCAAACTATTGTGCAGAACATTTTTATACTTTCAAAGGTTGAAGTGGGCAAGAGTAGTAATGTGCATTTGCATTTTGATGGCAATCGGTCGCCGTTTTATTTAACAGAACCGACAAAGCAAGCAATATTGCCACGCTTGCCTCCCTCCCGTGACGTAGACCACTGAGACCGAAAAAATAACAAGCCCAGCCCCAAAAAGGGGTGGGGCAATTTGTTGTAAATCCAATCACAAAATAAGACTTTAAATCACGACAGAGTTTTTGGGGGGGAGCATTTTAGTACTGATGTCATTTTTACATGCAAACCTTTCATATAAGTGCCAATGTAAAGCTCATCCAAGTGTCCCTTTAAATATGGTCCGTCTGTCGCAGAAAGTGCTAAAGCAAAGACCAATTTAAATTATTTTGCACGCAAAAACACAGCAGTCACTGTATAATTGACACAGGAAGCTCACCGGCTTTTGATTTGCTGCAAACATATTTCCATACATGTCGTTGTGGATGCAGGGATCTGGCCATGCATGATAATGCCATTCGCATACACTAAGCCAAGATCATTGCTTTTTGCTGCTTACTTAGGTGGGGATTGGATATCATTAAGGCAGGCAGATGCACACTCACACGCATCGTGAACATCTCAGTCTCAGGTCAACCACGACATCTTTCCATTTCAGGATAACATTGATTGGTTAAAATGAAGTCCCAGACGGGTCACCCACTGCTCATCTGGGCTATTTAAAAATTGAAATAATTTGCCTTATACTTATAATACTATGTGTAGTAGGACAATATATACCTACGTACACGAGGCTTCTTCAAATGTTGAAATAAGACTGCAAATGACTTAGTCTCATGAGCTCAGGATGTGAAGTCGCACAAAGAGAAGACATCTGCCTCCAATCCGAAGTAGCAAAAATCCAAATGTTTGCCTTGCGTTGATCACGTTCAAAGGGTTTGTACCCTCTAAAATTTGCTTTGTTTGCCAAAGTCTGTGATTTATTTAGGCTTTTGGAGCTTGTCAGCATGCTTATGCAGGTGGCGGCTGTGTTGGAACACACACATTGTAACGTTACTGGCTGCCCAGAGAGAGAAGGACTTCAGCTTAAAGACTAAAAGGGGAAAGTAGGAAGTGAGGGCAGAGGTCTGCGGAAATTCAAGTGTTCAGAGCCTTACTTCTAAGGCCTTCGAAGACAGATTGCTTGGAAAGTGATCAGTCAGATCAGTTTTCAAGTATAGAGCTCCTTACAAACAGTATCAAAATGCAATTTGTGATCATTTGGCCTGCAGGACATCTTATACCCCGCTCAGTTCAATGGATGCAGTGGCGTCTGAAATAGCTACGTTTTGGGGTTGAGTCTCTGAGTGACAAGACCATTTGAAATGGATGGTTAAGATATTTTGGGGAAAATATGTTGAAAATAAATCTTTCTCTGTCAAAGACTGTCCAGAGGGGGTTGTTTTCATGGGTGAAATAATTCAATTTTATTGGCTATGTCCTGCATTGAAGTTGTTTAACCAGCAGGATAATCTCCCAGAATTCTTCTTGCCATACATTTTGGTTATCATTTCATATTTTTTCTTAATTCAGAGGCCTGATTGAAACACTCAAAAAAGAGAGAGAGAGAGACTTCAAGTGTTGTGTACAGTGTGACCCAAAATGATTGCTAAAATTGTTAGGAATAATGCTATTTATGTAATTTTTCAGATTTTTCCAAAGGAGGGGATAGCAAACAAAAACCTTAAACAGGGGTTTCTTTACACGGACAAAATTGTAATCCCCAGATGGTTCAATAATTTTGGACCAAAGGAACTGTCCCGGACCTGAGCTCTAAAGCTGAAGGGGTCCAAACCTGATGACGTTTGAATGTGAGGGTGATTGGAAATGTTGATGCTGTCAGGGACTCAGTCACTCGCAGCCCTAAGAAATCAATTCTGAGGTCCAACCTCTAGCTAGACAATCCCCGGGAATCACTGAGGCAGATTTTGTTCATGGACCTAATGGTTTACCCTTACAAAATGCAAAACAGAAGCTCCGCCAGGGGTATAGGGACAAAAAAGAAGTCAGTTGTCATTGGTTTTGTGAAAAAAATTATATCAAACATGAGTTCCATGATTTGTGGTTCTCAGATGAGGCTCACCTTCTCCTCTTTGGACATGTGAAGAGCAAAGACGGTATTTCCCTTGCTATTGGCAATTTCGCACGCCGAATACAGGAGTGTCTCAGGGCCCAAGGTGGACATTTGGAGCACATTTTGGAAAATCAATAAATTTAGACCACATGGACTTGAGCTCAAATTTTCTTGACTGAATTATTATTAAGTGATTTTTGGGGTATAACTGGTATAATTGGTATAACAGCTCCCTTAATGACCTAGCCAGTGTTATGACCACAGTTCTGCAATTGGCTCTCCAGGCCTGTCAGTATTTTCTCTGGGTACATCTGTTTCACCCACAACCAAAATCATGTAAAGTTCATTCCAAGGCAAGGTGCTAACACCAGATCTTTGGCTGCCCTCTGCTCATCTTTATTGTAGACCACGTCCTCTTTCTGCCGCAACCTGTGTGTTCCTTGACTGACATTGTGCAGTGTGCCGCGGCCCTCAAGAGGAAAGTGGATATATTGAAAGACGGTCCTTGCTCTCATTTACTTAATTGGATCCAGCGATGTCCGCATGGCTCGTGAAAATGTTTACCACAAGCTTCACGTTGGCTGTGTCTCGCTCACTTCAAACCAGGAAATGGCAGTGGAGTTTCTTGCCGCGTCGCTTAAACGCCAACATTTGTCAGCCAATCAGATGACAGTGAGTGATGTCACGGCCGTGCTCCACCTGCGTTGCAGAAGCAGGTTGAGGACCGGTTCCATTGTACCCGCGCAGCTCCGAAAAAGTGGAACGGAAAAACGACCACACAGGGTGGAACCATGCCGATTCGGAGCAGAACCAGTACAGTGGGAAGCGGCATACCACTACCACATTTCATGAATTCTTTCAATTCACTTCATGGCTAAAAGTCATTCATGAACTGACTGAACTACGTGTATATTGCTCCTCATCTACACACCACAGTGTGGCTCTGGACCCAAATAGTACATGTACTATACATCTGTTTTTGCCATATGATCCTTATGCGAGCCTTTGGCCATCTGGGCTGGCTTAGTGCCTGTTAAAGAGGCAAACAGAAGACAAATTGAGGCAGTTTTGTGATCACGCAACTCAGACGTGGTAGTCCAGTTAGTTTGAGACAAACCAAAATAGCAAATTTATCTCAAAAGTGTATTTTCTTTCAGTATGTCATCTTAAGAATCACATAGTAATTGTTGTATGCTTTAGTATGTTTACATTTCACATTTTAGTTGTGATGTACTTTTATATTTTGCAAGGCCCCTGTGTGCCTTTGCACAGTTCTCACACCATTATTATATTTCTTGACTCTTTAAAGCACACTGAATAGCTCAGTAGAAAGAATTGTGCATCGCAAAGCGAAGCGGCCTTGCCTTGCCTTGATTTGCTGATATCTTGAATGGACCTTTTCTGTAGTTAATTTGCAGTCTTCCTTCTTTCCCATTCTCCTTTCATCATTTTTTTTGTTAACCTTTTCTAAGGGTTAACAGGATGAATACTGTAGAATATTCTGAAGCAAGCCACCGAAACTGAAGTGGCTCAGGAGCCTTGAGGTTGTAATTAAATGTTGAGGTGCAATGAAAACAGAATAGTGAAACTTTGATTGAATTGAGATCATGATGAGCACCATCATACAATGTAATCAAGTGATTTTGTGTGGGTTGAAGCCAAGTTTGAAAGTCTGTGTAAAACGTTACAGCAAAACACTGTATCAAATGTATTGGTGTCAGTCAGTAAAACCGATGGCAAGAATGTAAAAGACTGGGACGAGATGCTGAAATAAAAGAAGACAACACAAATAATTACATAAGATGATCAACTCGTAATCTTGTCTGCTTAGGAGTTAGTATAATTGATATTTCTTTCGAGGTCAATGCAGGAAATATAGCATTTTCCTTTTTATGTTTGTGTTTAGATTGGGGAGAGACAACATGTGTTGGTGACAGAAGAGTCCTTTGATTCCCAATATTATGTGGCTCACAACAAGTTCTATGAGCAGGTAAGGCATTTAACAAATGTTTAAAAATATTGAAAAGTGCAAGTGATCAAGCTAAATACTCATTAGTCATTTTTTCTCATATTGCATATATTTCATATTTCATTCATGTTACCAATTCAGTTCTTGCTAGCTTTCATAATCAACAAATCAAATGAGGGGCTTTGCTCTGCATGTCACATGAGTTCTCACAAGAAGGTGCCACTAGCTTAAACTCATCCACCGAATAAAGTAGGTTAGCCGGAATATCACACACACTCACAAACGTGCACCCGCAGCCTACGGTGGTCGTAAGAGCATTTGCAAGCAATACTCCCCCCCCCCCCCCCTCACCTTCAAATGTATGAACATCAGCCCTAAAGACATGAACATTCCTTCCAACACACACAGCTGTTCATCGAACGTGGCTTCAAAGAGCCTCTCTGAACCTGTGAAAAATTAACTTTAAAACATCTTCAAATAAATCAATTTCCTCCGCGCTTTAACTATCATCAGAAACGTGTTTGAAGTTGTGCTTTTTATTGGCAGGGAGGGCAGCGGATGGCAATATTTTTTTCCCCTCCCTTCCTCGCTCCCTCACTACTGCTCCCTCCTCCCCGCCCCGTCTGCACCTACTGTACGTCTGCACGCTATGAACTAAGTTGCGAGTTTCACTCGCTTCATGCATGTAAGTGCACACTTTACACAGGTGCGTGTGTGCTCATGCGGGAATGTGTGCCATATGCATGCATTGATTCTTCAAGAACAGGGGTTTCCTGTGGTTGAGAGATCCTTTGATTTGTACGAATTTCAAATACATGTTTCCAATTAGAAATAATAGTCATTTCATTCTTGGCAACATCATATCATCTTTAAATAGTGGCACCTAGGACTGCCAAAATGTGCGAGTATTTGATTGCTGAGCTCTGCGGAATGGGAACACTGGGGGAGCAAACAAGGATAGGCCAAGGGTCAGGCAAGTGGAGCAGTGGGGGCCGTGACGTGGATGTGGAAAGGTGGTGGGTGGGTTGTCGAAGGGAAGGACGGAAAAGGAGTGTGAACAGATTATTCGGTCTCACTTTAACACCAATCTAACCTGACAATTATCATAGGCGGTCGCCTCACCTGCGTGTGCGAGGAGGTGAGCGGTGTTACGGTGGGGGTTTCCAATGACATGGCGCAAGCTCTTTCCTCATTTAATATCCCTTTAATGGACCTCAAATGACCCTCACCTACATGCACAATGCCGTCTACCTCCTCCGCATCCAGTGTTTCACCCCTCTCAGTTTGTTGCCTGCTTGCTCTCGCCCACACACACACACGCACGCTCACCCTCTGTGGTGAGCAGCAGGAGTGATGATTAGGCAGGTGTGGCGCTGGCAGGTAGACGCCACGGCCTCCTTTAGCCTGCCTATCATATTCCAGCCACTGGATAAAGACTGACAGATTAGCACTGAGCCAGGCATAATTGTGCCACCACAGCGGTAACTCTTCAGCTCCACCGTTTCACTTCTTGCGCTCTGCTGCGTGGTGGTTAGCACACAACACTCCTGTTTGTGTGCAATAGTGAGCACAAGATTGTAGTAATGCTAAAATCCCACATTGAAATTACATTTGACAATGAGATGCTCTTACTGTATCCCACACAGCTATTTCCATATTTTACAATTCAATTTTCATTAAATTTGCGATCGGGAAGGCAGTCAAAAGACAGATAATATTGTTTGGGAGAAACAGTTGGAGTCAATTGAAAATTAAATTGAAAATTGAATTGACAATGTGTATTTGATAATTGTGGAGAATCATGAAGGTGCTTGTAGGATTTTTTATTTTTATTTTTTTTTTGTCCATACATTCATAAAAAACATTTTGGAGGTCACTGTCACCCAATGGGATTATACCTCTTCTACACCGGGGATATCAATCCCGGTCATCAAGAGCCCCTATGCAGCCTGTTTTCCATCCCTCCCTGCCTACAACACACCTGATTTAAATGATCTGCTCATATTAAATGACCAAGCTTTGCACAAGCCTGATAACGATTGTGATCATTTGTATCAAGTGTGTTCAGGTAGGGAGGGATGGAAAACAAGATGGATAGGGGCTCTTGAGGACCGGGATTGAGCACCCCTGCGCTACACCAAATTTATCCAAGCATACCAGTTTTGATAGCCCATAAACTATTCCCTCAAAGTCAGAAGCAGAGAACTGTCCATAATTGCTTTTTAAGATGATCACCATTGATTGATTTCTGTTTTGCAGGTACTGGTTCCCAAGAGGTTAGAGTTCAATGGGAAAATGATTGAAGTCGCAATCTACGAGGCAGGAAAACACTTCCTGAAAGGCCGACCAGTGGAAGACACGAAACCTTTCACTCCCTCCATCGCTGCCCCGCTTCAAAAAGGAGAAGTGTCTGGCCTCATGCAGGTAAACACATTGATGCACATACAATAGATATAAAGTTTGAATGATGAAACATTAGTTTACATGTTTGTACTGTAGCAATCAGTTCTGAGATGTTATTTTATTACAACCCCTTGTTAAACACGAATATAAAGTACTGCTTTTTCCACTAGTGCGTATTGTTTTCAGCCTTGAGTTTTTGCCTCAATTAAATTGTGTGCCATGAGTAGGTTACTACAGCTTCTGCCATTTTCATAGATTATGAGATCATGAGTCAATTTGGGTAGTTATAACAGGCATAAAAGTGAGGGGCCACTAAAAACGAGTTGTGTACACATTTGTTTCCCCCACTCAGAAAAAGCCAAGGTGTCAGTGATAAATCATCTAAAATAATCTACGACTGGATAAACTGGCACACACACGCGAGCACACGCACACAGGCAGACTTACACACTTGCACGGACTCGCACAAACACGCATAAACACCATGTTAATGTATCTTTTTCCGTGCATGTTATTTTTCACTGTGACTAGCTGTATCTTATAGCTCAGGACATTGAGTCACAGAGCAGAATATGATACACTTTCTAATTTCACACTCCATCAACCTTTACTGCCAGACAGCCAGAGAAGGAAGGCAGAGAACAGAGGCAAAGGGGTCGTAGCGATCAAGGGAAGACAAGTCGAGAGAGAAAGGGAGAGGGAAATGGATGGCAGAATGAAATAAGGAATAGTAAGAAAGGATTCACATTAAGCCGACCGACATGTCACTCTGCAATGAAAAGTTCAGTGGTAAAAACCTTTTTAAAGTTTATATATATATATATATATATATACACACACACACACACACACACACACACACACATACCCCCCCCCCCCCACACACACACACAAATGTATAAATGTTCTTTACCAAATGTAAACAAAAAAGAAAATATATATGGACATTCGGACAAATTGTTATGGAAGTGAAGTTGTGTAGATTGGCAGCTCTGTTACTGTCAAGGAGCTAAAAGACTTCCACATAGGAAACAGTGGTTCCTTGATTATACTTTAGCTCCTCCGGAAGACAAATGAAATGCACCTTAATATGCAAACAAACGCTTGTTTGTTTCGGTTTGTGTTTTTGAAGCCGACACTTTTTCAACAGTCACTATCTGAGCTGTCTCCGATAGAAATGTCTGGCTAAATCAGAAATGTCTACACATCCATACACATCCACTTTTACTGCTCAGACATCATAGCCAAGCATCGACCTGGCCGTATTTGCTCAACACATGCACATCTGTATGGAAGCTGGCTGGTGTGCAATCATTCCTCTTCGCGCCTTCAAAATGACAGACGTCTCACTTTGTTCTACTTTGTGCGGATGGACATGAAAGACCTTGGAAGGTTGATCTGCCTTTCCAATCAGTGGGTCCTATCATCGAGCAAACTATCATGCAGTTAGGATGCATCACACCATCTTGCTCCCCCTTTATTCTTGTGTTTTTCCAAAAGCCTATAATTTTGAGATTGCAAGACGTGGATGAAAGTGTAATCATTCACTCCTGTCTCGCAAGCGCACACGCACAGTACCTGCATGCCCACGCACACGCACACACCTCAGTGTGTGGGGGACTCAAGCAATGACTGATTGATAATAGATGGTCTTTAGATAGATACAGTAGGCTTAGCTTTGACAAGCATGTGGGACATGGGGTCCACTTCTGATAAAACTGGTTATTTGGCTGCATCACTTCAGGCTCTTTGGCGGTTGCCATCCTTTACAAGCTTTCATTTTGACTTTCCTTACAGCGATAACCAACCTTTGGTTACTGATTACTCCTCCTTAATCTGCGCATTTTCTTTCAACCACAGCACCTCAGTTAGCTGAAAGTTTAGAAAGCTTTTGGTATGCACACAGAGGATTAGAATTCCTTTCCATGCAAAGCTGGTTGACAATGACGTTCTCAGCTTGCTTAATTCTAGTTCATAATATTGTCAAAGCGGTTAGTATATTTCAATTTAAAATAAGTACATGTGACCAAGCAAACACCACCATGTGCCCTCATTACTGAAAATATTTGACTCATTTTCAATGTCTTAGGAGGTTGCTACGGGATATGTATCAAGAGATGTTTTTGCTCTTTCATTCCGCTGAAAAACCAAGGTTTCAGAGCGACAACAGCACCTGAAAATTTAGCTCTTCTTTGTTCTCGGTCTGCCTCTCCTAGCCGTCTGTCAAACCTTCATTCACAGAAACAGCACTTTCCCGTGGAAAGGGGAAGGACAGTAATGAGTCTTTTAGTGGGACACAATAGCAGAGAAAGCACTCAGCAGCACAGTAAAGGGAAAAAAAATGAGAAAGTATCTTCTCCAGTCCTCATCCTCAGATGAAATTAAATGATAGAAGGGGAGGGGGAGAGAAAAAGTGAAGCAAGAAAGAAAGAGAGAAAGGTAGATGGAGAGATCAGGAGACAGCAAAGGCAGCATGAGTGCCTTCTCATAATAATCAGGTCTTTTCACGGCATACTTTCTCAAGGAGACCCAAAGAATGGATGAGAGCGGAGAAAACAGCTCTGGTCCCTCCACAAGGCAGCAAATTGACAGTTTGTATGAAAGACATAAAAAGATGACAGATACTGTAGATAGAGAGGGAGGTAAAATTGGGCTAGTCAAGAACTTTTCCCTCATAACCAATGACAAAATATAAATGACTGAATAAATATGTGCTGGGCCATTAACTTTTTTGCCCTTTCCTATCATCAAGTATGTATGAAGTATTTTCTTGTTTATTTGCATCTTTCGTCAAACGGCACGTCTGCCTCTTCACGATCGTCATTTTTTAATCAAATGACCTGTTGCATTGTTTTTCACCAATACTGTACTTTTTTGGGCCTTTTTAGTTCTGTCGGTGAGTTCAACAGTTGAGTGCGAACATTTTTCACTTTTTCTGTCATCTGATCAGTAGCAAGAGGGGATATGAAGACTATGCTTACACGACAGTGGCTTTTCCCTTTACTATCCCGTTTATTACCTTGTCGCATCAAGCGGGTGATTGCTTGCCGTTTGCCTCATCTTTCAATATACATTTCGGATGAAAGCTCTCACACAGCCCTTCGCATACACGCGACACTTAATAACCTCGCCATTAGATATATCTGTACAGTGTAGTGATATCCATTACAAGAGCAGTGTAAAAAATGCCTTGCCTTGACAAACTCACTTCTCAAAAACTAAAACTGCAATGTGTCATAGTGAGATGGATTTCTAATATATTGACCTTCTAATGTGGAAAGACACAGATACGCTCCCCATTCGGGCACCTCCTCTGTATGGTGTGGCTACTAGATAGATGCCAACTATATTGTATGTGAAGAAAACACTGGCTGTAAATGCAATCTTTATTCAATTAAAACACTTTCTAGCTACACAAATACCATTCAAAGTGTGACTTTAGTAAATACGGCTGAATGTTTGGTATACAGCTCATGTTTGTTGCTTGATGTCACACATCATGTATTGTCAAAAAAACAACAACAAAAAAATCAAACAGTTATTGCTTGCTAAGTTATTTTTAAAACATTTCTTTCTTAGAAATGTCACAAGGTTGCGGTTGGCCTCTGTCTGACTGTTGTCTCGCACAGCAAATGATTTGTTTGGTCTTCAAAACAGCCGGCATAGCTATTTCAAGCATTTCACTTGGCATGTCAAATTTTATTACATGGCCTGTGGTTTGAGGAACCAGCATTACAATAATAGAGAAATTATTACACCACCAGAATATTAGTCAAGTCTGCTTTCCAGTATTTTAAACACACACAGTATGCCAACTGGAATTACACAGTTTCATTCAGTTTTGTTTATTTCACTTCAAGACGCTTTGTGTGCCCCTTGCTACGAGTTTGCCTTTGAACAATGATGAGCAGTATGTATAAATAACACGGAACACAATGTTATGTCATGAAGTAATCATCTTTTTCTTTAAAATTCTTAGATTAAAAAGTCACCTATACTGTATGTCTGTGTGTTTTCTCAGCAAACATTAAATTCAACACAATCTTTTTATCTGGCGGGATATTAGCTGGTTTTGCAAAGTGATTGTGTGCTCGAAGAAAGGTAGCATTTTATTTGCTTGTTACTTGCAAATGGAGAGAAGTAGCAGTAAAGCCTCTTAAAAAAAACAGGACTCTCTTTCGCTCTCCAATTGGGGCAGACATACAGCTTCTGTACATCTTTATTTAAATGCAGCCCTTTATGCTGGCGTCTTAAAAGTAGGGATTTCATGACACAATCAATGAAAGGTCAACGCCGGGTGTGTGGAATCAGGCCTTTGTCGGTGTGCAACATTTAGCATCCAAGATAAATGGCCCTTCTGCAAGTTACGTGACTACCAGGTTAGCAGTGGATAGATGTCATCATGGAAGTACCACAGTGTTCAAAACCTGGCCCCTCACCATTCTCATCAGTGAGGAAATACTGGAGGCTTTGCAACATTGCCATATCTCTAAATCTTCCTTGATTGTTTTCTGCTCTTGCAAAATGTGATCTGTCCCTTGTCTCACTCGCTAAAAAACACCTTAGCACCTAACCACCAGACACGATTAGCGCCGAAGCTTTTACTCACAAGTTACTTGAACTGAAATGTGCTTGCTTGGAACGGACACGGCAGATGGAGTAACAGAAGACATTAGAATAACTGGTATTGTTCTTGACTGTATGTGCATCAAAGTAGACTAGCAAGCAGGCTTTAAGTCTTGTCCAACAAGCCATATGTGTGTGCGTCCCCCAACAGGATGTCTTGAAAGTAATCGTAACTCAGGTCAGCATGCTGTACCCCACTGACTAAAGCATCTGCTATATTTCCTGTTCTAGTGGCTGTCATGTGCCCAACATGTGTTTGCATGGGCCTCAATTACACAAACGGTTTCCACCGTATTTCATCGAGGCGACCGTAAAACATTTTATGCAGTCCATCTGTATGCTAGCTTGTGGTTGTGCTAATTGTCAAAGGAGCCTATATTTGAAACTGGACCCATCCGCGTTTGCTTGTGTTTTGTTACTGCATAAAAGTTTGGATTTTTTTTTGTTATCAAGTGATGTGTTTACCAAAATATTACAAGTCCAACATTAATTGTCGTCTTCAGATTCCTAGTGGACTTATGGTTAGCATGTTTGTCTCACAGTCGAAGGCCCTCCTGCATGGAGTTGGCATGTTCTACATTTCTTTTGGGTACACCGGCCTCCTCCCATTTTTCAAAATCCTATGAAGTTAATTGAAGACTTCTACTTGTGTCAATACAGTATGTGCCCTGTGAATGGCTAGTGACCTGTTCAGAGTGTCTGTCTTGCCTAATCAGCTAGATTAGACTGCAGTTACCTGTGAACGTAATGAGGACAAGCTCTTTATGTCCTTTGCAGTTTACCAATGCAAGCTTGAATGGTTTTGCATCCCTAGCATGTTGCACAAAATATCTCAGCCTACATTTTCTTTGGTGGTATTTGCTTACAACCAAAAATAAACTGTTCTTGGCTCAATGTGAGTCTCGCCACTCACATGCTGTTGTGGTACTGTCATATTTGTAACTAATTAGGTCATGCGATGGCCACGTTGAGGGTCTCATTTGTTACCCCCAATTTTTACATAATCCCCATTTTATGGCATTTCAGTGTATCAGAGATGGATACTTTTCATGTGGACAAATGTGCTTTGTGCTAATGAAAGCATAGCCTTGCTTTGCCAATAACCAAAGGCAATGAGACTAATCTGCATTTAAAACAATGTGTTCTTCTTGAGTAGTTATGAATTTGTAAGTTCTGCACCCGAGGCATAAAGAACAACTATTTCTATTACTCGTTACTTCTGTGTTCAACTGACTTGTTGACTCAAATGTCTTGCTATTTTGGAGGGGTGAACAGCCAATCCAACTGTCAAAATATAGAAATGGAATCCAGATCCTCCAACTCAAGTTAACACACACTATCAAAAGTAATCAACCATTTAACTGTTGCATGAATGCAATGAAGGCGCTTCAAAATGAACACATAATTCATGCACTCACACATTCAGATCCTGTTGGTGGTGAGCTACACTATGTAGCCACAGCTGCCCTGGGACAGACTGACGGAAGCATGGATGCCAGTATCGGAACGAAACCCAAATTGTAGTAATTATTTCATTTATTTATTTTTGTAAGAATATGTGAAACACTAATTTGTGGGATAAGAAATAAACGGAATAATTCATCAATCTCAGAAGGCCACCGTGTTGGGTGACATTGCCCTCTGGAAGTGATGTCACAACTACAGTTGCAGTTTTGCCTGTAAAACAGCACATTTCGGAAAGCCTGGTTTGTTAAAAATGGATTGATAGGAACTGCAACTGCGTCAGGGTGTCAGCATCAAAGGCAATTGTGCAGATTCATTTTCGCTCATTAAATTGCCTTTGAAAAGGAGTCCGCCAGCTGTCACATGTCTACCAGACACTCGCCACTAGCAGTTGCTAGTTGCTAGCCAGTAGCTGCTGATGCCGGTGACTGGTGTCATACTTTACAATTTCAAACAATGAAAGAGAAAACACTGTAATAAGTGATTTGACAGCATATTAAATTCGTGATTGAACATCATTTCGGGATGGCATTGTTGATTTTGGTGTCAACTGTATATTAGGGCATTATAAATTCTGGTTAGGCCAGCTTCCACTCAAGTACCACAATGCCGCCAATGTGCTGCGAGGACCAATTTCGAAATACATGTTACCGTAATGCATATTATGAACAACTGTGGTGGCGGGTTGAGTTGACTGCAGTCAATATAAGATTGTGGCATTCAGAGCAGATGCATTTTCAGGTTGTAGGTAGCTAGCTTGCTAACTGCTGTTGTGGTAGAAATGGGCCAAGTAATTATAACAAAGTTCTTATATGGTGCAGCAGGGGTGACTCCCGCCGCAAGCCGAAGTACAGTACGTTGTCGGGCACCGTTTTAGCCACGCCCAAAACGTCAAGAAAACTGAAATGGTGATAAACAGTCTCACGCAAGGGTTGTGTTCGGAAATGCGCTCCAAATGCGCGCTGCTTCACTCCGACCGTTCGGAAACTCAGCGCGTTGTTCAAATGTGCTGTTTGGTTATTCAGAATGCCCCAAAAAAGGAGTGCCAGTTCAAACATGTACATTGTATAATGTAATTAGAAACAAATGTCTGAATTCACTTTCCAACATCTTTAGAAATATTTTCATTTCGTCTTGTGCCCCTTTGTTCATTGATAGATTGAACTGCTGCTTCGTTGTAATTGTCCCTGTGGTTTTGGTAGCTCCCTCTTGACTAACTAAAGAGCCTGTTCCAGTATCTTTTTACACTCATACACACAAAACTTCAGTTGTGTCTAGAGTGACACTGACAGCTGGTGAGGATCATGTGAGAAATGTGACCACTGCGTATTGTTGTTTCTTCTTTCTCTCATGAGGCCGGTGTAGAATTGCAGTAGAGAGAGACAAAAGTACCATTTCAGTCTTTGAGCATTTCAGTCTTTACCTGTGTCAGTCCACTGTTTGGTGATTTTCGGCATGATTATGTTTGCTCTGTTCCCCCCTGCTGTGAGCAGAGAGAGCAACATGATGCTGTAAAACCTGCACATGTTCATATGGTGGTGAAATGTCACACAATGGCTGATCTTTTCCTCAGGCATTGCTCCCACTTTTTCATGACACTTTGCTGCACTCTTCTCTTCGCTCCCACTGTGCTGACATGCATCCACTGCCACTTAGATTTGCACTTATCCTCCTAACTAGTAATAGATTTTAGACTGCACTATTCAGTCTCTATCCTGGCACCCCAGTGTTTAATGACACATGCTGAGAAGACAGCTAAATAGACAGATGGGGAATAAGGTAGTAGTACACTTTGGCCTGACACCATTGCTAGATGACGTTACGTCTTTTTTTTGGTTATAGCTCAAATAGTTTGTGCGCATATTAGCTAACCCTTCGTTTCCAGAGCTCCCCTTTTGGCATCAATTCTTTGCTTGATAATCAGTTAGTGGCTATACTTGATCAGATGGGGAGAGAGTGACAGAATCATTCCAATCAAGAAAAACATAAACGTCCATGAATAACTGCTTTTGCAAGATGGGCGCCATATGTTTGGCAATGTGAGCCACAATGACGCAGCAAGCCACCGGGCTCCTTTCTTGTCATACGGAAAACAATGTCAAAATGATTACGCTCCTGTTGTTTGTGTCATAGCAGGAATCAAAAGTCGGAAGTCACCTTTATTGAAGAAGGAAAAAAAAAATGCCGCTTAGAGTACCTGGCAACAAGGATTTGGCTTAACTGCTGTCAGCCAGTCCAGTAAGGAGCATTTTATTGTCTTTGAAGCATCTGTTGCAGGACAAAAGTATTAGTTTGACCATCAGGTAATCCAACTTTGCAGTGAGCTGAACATGAACCAAACTAGGATGTGTCAGATAGACTTTCCCCTTGTATCACTATTGTCCACCGCCACTGATAAGTGACTTATGGATGCGTCACTTAGGCGGGGGCGGTTATTGTATCCCGCCGGCATTATGTGCGCCAACAGAGCAGAGTGTGAATGAGCGGCGGTAGTAGATATAGAGATGACTGGAGGATAGGAGTGTGTTGAACCAATGTGCAGCTGCTTACTCATGTGCATACAACACGTGTGGGCGTCCATTGTAACACTCTGCACAAATGTGTAATTGTTGGTTCTCGGAGGTCAAAAGTGCAGTTGGTTGGCTACGAAATTCAGTATACTCACAACTTGGGAAAATTGTTCATATGGTTCTTAAGTGGATTTTGTAAGGACACACAAGAGTGTACAGGAATTTCGTTATTTCTTTAAGTTGTGTAAGGATGAAAGACTTCTAACGGTGGTAAGAAAAACTAAAGGCATGAAAGGGCTATGATCATTATGAAAGACTTGATGGTTGGGGTGAAAAGTGTGCACTGAGCGAACAAGTCGATTTACTTTTGGTAAATATAAAAAGCCATCGCTTATGACGCTTTCCCTAGTGAACTTGATGAAAGGTTATACAAGAAAGCCGCAGATCAATTGCTCAATATCCCTCTGCATAATCCATCTCGGTGGTGATAAGGCATTTTATCAACAGTCGGGCAGGAGGAGATGTGCAGGAAACTACTCAAGGTCATCCCAATCCATTTTCACAGATTCTCTCCTCCAATGTGTCCAAAGCTCACATTGACACATCTCATGGAGAATTCTCTATTTATGTAGTGATCAATAACCTCAGCCTGAGCCATCTTGTCTCCCTTAAACTAAAAGGAAAATAAATGTACTGTTTCTCCGTTTCAGTAGCAAACATCAAAACATTGCCCAATTTCCGGCCCGAAGGCTCTGTATGACTTTTGAATTTTCCATACGAGTACAGGTAGCAGAAACTGTGTTTTTCTTAGCATGGATTGCAACTGATAGCAAAGCAACTTAACATAAAATCAATATTCTATTGCTTTGCCGTCGCCACATTGATCTTTCACACGTCGCATCACGGCTCATTGTCAACATCAACTCCAATTCAGCAGACGGGCGCCTAGGAATAATTTGATTACCGCCAAACTGCATTCAGCTTCCTGGTTTAATTACGCTCACTTATATTCTGTATTTATTCATAAAATAACAGCTGTTTTTTTTTTTTTTACATGGATGCATTCATCTACAAGGTATCACATTTGCTTCATTATCATGTTCGTTATTCTCAAATTAAATAGCATCGCTGAGAGGCAGCAGATGGAGGTACACAAGGTGAAAATGCTTGTTAAAGAAAACACTGAAATGCCAATTCTTACATTTACTGGGCCTATTGTTAAAAAAAAAAAAAAAAAAAAACTAAAAACAATACATACAAAATATTTAGGCTGCTAAACAATTGAATGAGCACAGAACTGACTAATAATTAAATGTAAAGGAAATCCTGTGCTGTTAGAAGCAGCCCTTTCACAACACTAGTTTATCGTCTCGTGTCACATGTAGACAGAGTTACTACAGCAGGTCGTCACGCTGACCCACAACTAAACTTTATTCCAACTGCAAACTTTTAGTGGAGCCTCGGCTTCTTTGTGGAGAAATTAACATTCCTTTGTTGCCAAAGAAGATGTTGAAAAGCTTTTTTTCCTCTTTGTGTGTTTTCTTCACAGGAGCAGATGGCAAATGGTGTCCAAGGTCCCTCTTCTATGTCTTCCTCTGTTTTGTTGATTGGGTCTTACAGTGTGGACCGAGAGCTATTGAAGAGGCTGGGGGTCGGACTGGCGCTGGCAGCCGCCTTACTGGCTTTTATTGTGGAGAGGATCTATTAGCGTTGCAACCGTAAGATGGAAGAGGAGCCGTAACCAGGGGGAGGATGGCGACATTAACAGCATCTTAGAATGGGAGCAACATCTTCAAATGAGCCTACCTGTTTTCTTTCTGTGCTTTATGCACTCAAAGAGGGGCAAGGACATCTCAATTATATTTTTGCTTTTAATTTCATTTCCTCTGGCCATTATTTGCTTCTTTTGGATAAAGGCAAATAAAAGTTTTTGTACGTCCTTTGGTGCAAACTGTCTCCATCCTAAAGTGCTTTCCTTCAATTGTTGTGATGAAACTCATAAGTGACTTGGACGTCCGTGTGCTCTTGTGGACTTCTAGAGTCACTTTCAGGTTTCTATGACGATGAGCTATATCGGAACACAGATACTGTTTCCAAAGTTATTTCATGGAAGGATGTAGCAAACTGTGTAATTTGCTCATTAAACTTCAGTTGTCATTTACGTTTGTTAATTATATAACTCAGCTCTACTTTATTTCTAGAACAGTTTAAAAACAACATTGCTGCATACAAAGTTCTTTGGTGGAGTGAAAGCCGGACATTCAAAAACAAAGACCGGTAAACAATAAATTAATAACACAAACACTAAAACAATGCAGTCTCATGCGTTGTCAAAAGCCATAGAATAAAAATGTGTTTTAAGACATCATTCAAAAAGGAGGGAAGGGCAATGGGAAAAGGCTCGATCCCCTCTGAGGCACTGCTTAGTCCTTGGTACCTCCAGCAGCAACTGGTCCGCCGACCTGAGGCACTGGGCAGGTACGTGGGGCGGGGGAGGAGTTCAGAAAGTTATGGTGGGGCCAAACCATTTAAAGACTTAAAGACAAATATAAAAATCTTAAAATGAACTTTAAAAAGTACAGTGAGCCAGTGAAGGGAGACCAGAATTGGAGTTATGTGCTCCCTCTTACGAGCTCCAGTTGGGAGGCAAGCAGCAGCATTTTGGACCAACTGGAAACGCTTCAGGGAGGACTGGCTGACTTCAAAATAAAGTGCGTTACAGTAGTCCAGATGTAACAAAGGCATGGATTACTGTTTCTAAATGCTGTTGTGAAAGGAGAAGCTTTACCTTAGCCAGCTGGCAAAAATGAAAAAAGCTGGATTTAACAACACCAATTCTAAAAATAGAAATACGTTACATAATGAGAACATTGTAACGAACCAGTGTGTCGGAGATTGTCAAATTGTTTGTCATCATAATTGCATCATGATTAAACACAGCAGTATCCACTGTCATTAGTAGACATTAGTAAAAATTGGACAGTCGGATGGAGTGAACCTTTTGGAATAACTAATGAAGCATCCGGTATTATTATATTATAGTTATTGGTAAGTTTCCCACTACGAATCACATTTTCTCAATTTATGAATCAAATAGGTTGTTTGTTCTTGAACATGTCAAAAGTTAAAATAAAATACCTGGAAAAAAAAATAGAATGGTATGTAAACTGTTCTTACAAAAGAGATTTTAAATAAAGTAATACATTGTAGTTCGTGGGTAAGTGACTTTTACACTTATTTGAAAAGGCTTCTGTTTTTTAAATAGGTTAATTTTAATGAAATGATATACCCCACTGCTTCAGAAATATGATGGAAAAAGAGCATACAGTATGCTGGTCATATTTTTGAAAGAGATTTCGGACTTGCCATTTTGGAACGCGTCACTACGAAGCTGTGTGCACATGTGCGTCAAAAGCGTGTTCACACTGCTGTTGCTGCAAAATCAAACCTTATCCTCTGTAACTTTTCTACGATTTACTGCTAAACTCGTGAGAATGCGTATACCTCTGAGGGTTATAGAGTCTAAACAGGGTCATATAGAATAACCAGTCAAGCGTCTCCTGAGTCTTAACTACAGCCGGTATTTTTCTCTCTTTTGCTCTCCGTTGCACACGCGCACACGTACACACAGTCTGCCTGTCTAATCTCCTCCTGGTTTAAGGTGCAGCCATCCCAGCATGCTGTCTGAAATCTCACACTCAATAATGTATGCCCCCAATTTATATCGTATTGCACCGGCACATGAGGCCTTGTCAGTGCTTTTCTTTTGTTTCTTTCTGTAGTCGTGTACTGTATGTGTGTGTTTCTTTCTACTGTCTACCAGGTTGTTTGTAAGATTCCCTCACTGTCAGCTGCGTGTTTTTGTGAGTCCATGTGTATATGCGTCTGCACTTTGTGATGTGCCTCTAGGTTCCCCAATGCTTAATTTAGCAGAAAGCAAGGAGGCTATATAGATACCGCGTGTGTATATATATGTGTGTTTCAAAAGAGACAGGATCCTTCACCTCTTCATTCAGAAAGCCTGTTATTAGATATAGCAACAGTTTGGTGCCTTCACACGCTAGCTTTGTATTATCTCAGTAAATGATGCGTGTCATGTGTTCACCATACCCACACACGCATGCTTGTGTCATGGCTTTTCCACATCAATAGCGTACGCAATACGCAACTTTTGTATCGTATGGGCAAATGATACGTGCCAAGTTGCACACAAACCCGGGCGCTAAAGCTTTATATTAGCTGATCAAATGATGCGTGTCATACACACAGACACACACTGTGTAGCTTTGTATTAGGCGATCAAATGATGCGTGTCGCCGTGAAGCTTGTTACATCCATCCAGCAGTGCCCTATATTATTCTCCAGCCATCCATAGTGTGTGACACTTCTTTTGATGCTTTGTAAGCACATTTCCGCCGCGTGTGTGTCAGTTACACTGCATTGTTCTCCAATGAAATATGGATGCCGCGACACCCTTTATGTTTGGTACATCATCACTTACCATGAAATATTGAGGCGGGACCCGTAGAGAGGAGATCGTTATTCACTTTGCATCATTCACTTCAGTTGTTTCTCATGAAAACGAGAGTTTCTGACTTCTTTTCTCAGTCGCAGCTGTTGTCAATTTGTCACTGGAGCTGAAGTGAACTTTGGACTCAAGACGAGGCAACAAACGAGTGTGCTACTGTCAATGCTCCTCATGTGCTAATCACAAGGAATTTTTTTAGATTGTGGAAAATGTCATCAATATCCTGTGCTTGTTCTAGTATTGCTCTAATGACCACGTGTACTGTGCTGTACTGTAAACCCCCGCTGATTCACAAATCACCATTCAAACACACCTGATCACAATTTTTACGTGGAACACACGCAGAACTTTAAATTTGTCAATATGTGTTTCTACTGTAGGCTTGAAATTAGTATTATTATTTTGCATCGTGGAGCTATATGGCAAATCAGTGACTTGGAGGTGCAACTTTTTAACATTGTGGAGCTTTTTTTTTTGCAGGTTAACCTCAGGGAACTGAAGCAAGGCTCTTATTAAACAATAAAATATGACAATATAATGAATGAACACATTTTTTTAATAAAATCAACAGTTTTTATTTCTTAAATGCATATTGTGTATAGCAGCAAACTTTATTTTTTTGTCTAAAAGCAAAGCAAATTGATTTTTCTTTAAATAGTACTGCTGTAATGTAATGCGCAGACCTCAAAAAGTAAAACCTCAGGACTCTATTGTGAAAACAAACAAATAACAGTACTGATCAATTATAAATAGCTCATACTATATTAATATACTTTTAAAATTAGGCAATTTCTCCTGGATGACATACACTGTAACGGACATTAATTAATTTCCGATTACGGTTCAATTTAGCATGTTTGATTTCTCTCCAGAATCCTGACACTTAATTGTCCTGTCATTTTGCTGTTCAAAGTTGGATGTTCTCTACTGTAGCACAGTTCCTGACAGACGTCTGTGGAAAGTGTAATCGATCACCCAAGGACTTAATTAACTGTAGTGTTAAACATGCTAGCAGTGTCATTCTTAAATTAGCTTAGCGTTTAGCATGGCTTCTCCATCTTTTCTTGTCATACCTTCGTGAGTATGATACTTGTCAGAAATGTAGCTTATTCACTGCCTTGCAGGTGAGGATGACGGATTTAGGAGCAACTCTGCAACGTGTTTAGGCACAATAGCGACCAGCTGCTAGCTAGCTGCGTCTCAGTTTTGCTATTCAATATGTATTACAGCGCAATATAGAAATTTTAACATGCAAACAGCGATGCCAAACCTATTTCCAGCCTTGGTGTTCAGCTGTTTAACTTTATTAGAATGTATTTTGGAAAACACTAAAATTGTAGAATGTGATTTGGTTTTAGCTTACACATTTATTTTTCATCACAAAGAGTTATACTTGTATAGCATGCAGTGAAATGTACCTCAGAATCAATAATTAAGTGTGTTAAAAAGACAATGCGCAAAAATGCAACATCGAACTATTTTACAATATGACTGTTAAGTTGTTGGAACCGTATGACAGTTTGTCAAAATATTAAAATTGAATAAAAACAACAAAGTTAAGGAAGCCTTTCTGTACGAAGGACAATTCCAAAACGAGATAAACAACTTTTGAAAAAGACCAACCTTGCCATGTCTTTCTGTTAGCCTATGTACATACTTCTTTTGTTTCGTTATTTTAACGGTAAAATTGATGTTTGTAAAAATTTGAAGGCCGGAATGGCAGACTTTTTCTTAGAATAATTGAAATGCATTTATACTGTTTTGCAAAAGAACTCTTCATATAATGATTGACAATTTCCTATTTCAAAAATAAGTATACTAATAATACATATGTCTAAGTACTGTTATTTTTACAAGCATACAATTTTTTTTACAAGCAAAGAAAATGTCTTGAATGAAAGCACGCAATCTCCATCTACCAAGTTGCTCATTAACCTCCATCTCTGACTGACCTTTTCATTTGGAAAAATAAGTCAACAGCGCCCGCATTTACCACTTTGATTATTGTATAGCTCCTGCTTGTCTGCATTTATAATTGGGGAACATTTCATGACATTTAAAACACATTTGCATGGCTCAGCGTGTGATCATTGTCATCTATTCCATTCCGTTATGAATGCTGTTTGTTTTCTACATAACAGAATGTTTTTGTTTTTTGCAAACCAAAAACAATATAAATAGAAACGATTTTTTTCTTGAACAGTATCATTCACTTGATACAAATCCTGTTAAAGGTTTTACTTCTGAAGCAGTCAATCTTTGTGACTGTTGAGAGGAAACATTGACATAATTACGTCGTGGATGTTTTTTCCTGCTGAAGCCCAATTTAGCTCCTCCAGTTGCCGTCATTCAGAGCAACAATTCTTCGGAACTAATCAGTTTAAAAAAAACACACAGTTTTTCCTCACTTGCTCCATGTTTTATTCTAACTGTGAGAACTTTAATGGTGCACTTTCTCTTAGTACACAGTATGTGTAAGTCTTGAGGGGGAGATGTCTTTTTAGCCCTCAGACAGACCGCACACGTGTCTCCTGCTGTTTTGATCTCTTAGAAAACTCACTTGCTTAATTTGCTGTCAAAAGTCTGAAGAAGTAGTGTTAGTATTTTTTTAAGTCGGTAACCTATACAATTAATAAATAATTTTAATTTCTGGTGCAGGGCAACAGAGAGGGATGGTTTGTGGTGCGTTTCAGTACGCAGAAACGTACAAAACAGGAAATTATGTACTCACTCTACACTCTGGTAAAAATGTACATTGGGACAAGGGGTGGAACGGTTTTGGAAAACCGGCCAAGCAGTCTGGTTCGACTGTTTTGGTTCATAAAACGCGCAACTCTTTTTTTCTCATCCACTAAAATGGTGAAGCAACGAACACTCCAAAGCACAAAGGATACGTTCGCAAACTCAATTTGATGCCATAACACTACACTGAATGTGTGAATGTTCCAATAACCCTTAATCCAACAATGCTCCGAGTTTCCAAATGGTAACAAGTAGCAAAGTAGCAGTACCGAAGCGTATTCAGGGTGCATTTTTGAATGTACCAAAAGTGGCAGGTTAGCCAAGACGGCGGCGCACAAAGTTGCAATGGCGAGTCATGAATGTCACTTAAGTGCACTGTTTCGGCTCATTGATAAATGAGAAACAAATAAGTTGAATGTGTCCTATTCGGTTCTTAGGAACATGCAACTAAGGTGAAGCAGTGTTCTGAAGCGCTAATGCTAACCAAAATAGCAATGTCCATACCGTATTTTCCGGACTATAAGTCACCTTTTTTTTTTCATTGTTTGGCCACGGGTGCTACTTATACTCTGGAGCGACTTATGTGTGAAATTATTAACGGTATTACTGTCATGGCTTGTTAGTGCTGACTTATATTTACGATGTTTTGTCTCCCTCTGCAGGCGCTTTAGCGTAATTTACTCTGTCCCCAAAATTTCTAACTTGTCTTCTTATTGGCAGATTTAATCACGCCACCTCCAATTCATAGTTCACGTAGTCTGCTAAGCAACATGTTAGCTTGTAAAATGGCTGTAAACACGTCAATTATGCTAAAGCGCCTGCAGAGGGAGTCACCACATCATAAATACAAGTCAGCACTAACAAGCCATGACAATCCTAAAAGCTATTAAAATGCATGGATAATTTAAACGGTTAAAATGTAATGTTTTGTTAAATAAGTAATTAAAATAGTATGATAAGAAGACAATTTGACTGTTAAGGCCTTGCTAGAATGAGGAAGCTAGCTTATCCAAACAGCTAAACATTCACAAACAAACTCCACAGACTCCAGGTGTGCAGCAAAGTGGCCTGTTTATATTGTGAAACTGCACAAGAAACAAAAAATATTATCAATCTATGCATTACATAGACATGTATTTTCATAGACATGAACAAGATGCGCCTATGCTAACGATTAGCGATCGCGATTAGCATTAGCGATAGTGATTGGTATGTTCAGTCAACAACCCACAATACAATCATCCACACTTCAGCTCGTATATAAATGTTGCATGTTCATTACACACAATTGTCTCAGTTACTTACAGACGATGGTTGAACAAGAATGAACCACAAACAGGCTGTTGCCGTGCATCTGGCTGCGGTGCATCATGCAGACACACATGTAAGAAGTGGAGCATGGAGGAGACAAAGTGATAATTACAACCGAATACATAAATACTTTTGGAGACTTGGAAACATTCTACATGGTTGGGGGTACATGAAAGACTTTAATCGATATACAACTGTTTTGGTGAGTTTAAAGTGATCTTACCGTAACCTTCTTGTATGCTACATGTGTCAATGTTAACTAAATGTTACCATCGTAGCTCGGTGGAAATGATGTGTACTAAGCGCACAATTTCCTCCAAAAATGCGACTTATACTCCAGTGCAACTTATAGGTTTTTTTCTTCCTTATTATGCATTTTATGGCTGGTGCGACTTGTACACCGGAGTGACTATTAGTCAGGTTTATACGGTAGTTGTTTTGGGGCTCTTTTTGTGCTATTGGTTCTGCGAACATCTGCTACGCCCGCCAGGAACTTAGAGTCTGACAAACAGCAGCGTGTTTCGAGTGCCTTTTGATTACTCGCGTCACATCCGAGACCAGTGTACCGAGTCTGTATCTCTCCAAGGCGAGATCTCTCTTGCATAAAACAGACCTCCAATTCATCCGTTCTATGCACCAGAGATCTTGGCTTGGAGAGATTGCAACTCGTTGGCCATTGCTATGTTCGTACAAGCGTGTCAGTCTATGCGGATCATGTAAGACTTATTTAATAACTTGAGCGCTTATTTAGGAGAGTAATGATTAGTTGTTGAGCCAAGGCATGTTTTTACATTAGAAAAAATCTCATGGTTAACCACCCAACAAAAATAGCATGAAAGTATAAATACTGAAATATGGATCTTACACAAAAGATGAAACATGATATAGCGGGGCTTCACTTAACTCTCTCGAGTCTTAACATTGTGAAAAAATGTGCAGATGGAGATTGCTGCTTGTGCTTGAGAGAAGAGTCTCTTCAGTAAAGACTGCACAGCTCACTTTCTGGGATACACTCTTTTCAGCTTCTTATTGTCAACAGATCGTGGTTTTATCCATAACACTGGTCAACACATTTCTACTAAATTCTCGAATTAGAGTTGCACGTAAAATTTCTAGATTAATTTTTCGATTCCAAATCTGCCCTCGTTTTTTCTCCATCTCATAATGTTTTCATAATAATAATTGTAATACCAATAATATAATATGTAATCTAGTAATAGACTGTATTTAGTATTATTTATGAATGAATGGTTAGGTTCAGCAAAATGTGGAATCTTCTTCTGAAACGTCATAGCTATAAATTACAAAGCGTGGTAAAAACCCGTATTGCACAAGCTTTAATAGATCAAATTAAAGCACTAGTTGGCTCAAAATCCTAATGTAATAGGAAAAAAGTAGTCATTTTTAAATCATTGTAAAAAAAACTATGTTTAGGGAAACATAAAGCCATCTCTGATCAAAGGCAAAGAAAAAGAAAAACACACTTGTAGAGCTAATCCTGTGAATGCTCTCTGAGCTGAGATTGCAAGATTTCCTGAAGTCTCATATCGTCGCAGTCCTGTGAAAAACACTCAATCTCCAATTTTGGAAACGTTTTAATTTTTTTTACATTAACGCGATGTCTGTAAAACACCATTCATGTGAAAATAAGAAAATGAAAAAAAATGGAGATGTGTTTTTCATATGACAGCAACGATATGCTGTCTGCATCAATCACAGCAGTTCAACCTCTGAACTTTACTCAAGCATAATGTGGACGTTTTAAACCAAATGGCTTAAAACAGCTGAAAATAGACTTCAAACTGTGTTTTTCTACTATTTGATAAAGCAAAGTCTCTAAATGTAAGCTGCACTGATTATAAGTCAACATGTTTTCACTGAAGCATTGCGTTAAAAGTCATGAGTAGCGCGTTCATTGCTTTCATTCCCAGCAACTGTGGGCATCAGTGAAATTGCCAGAAGCAAGCTGGCCCACATGAGTGTGACCAATTAATTTTTGCAATTTTGGGGACCAACATGCTTTGTTGCATTCTGTCGCCACCTCCCACCTACTAAACACCCAAATCCACACCCTCCCCCTTTCCTCATCTCCCTCTGCCTTTGCTTTTCTATAGGCTCTTCAATGCACACCAATGCCTTCTGGAACAGAGGGGAAAATTACTTGGCAGGCATATCCATTCCAAATGTGCGTGCGAGTGTGTATGTGCACAAGCCCACAAGTCCTTAAGTTCAACCCAGTCTTGGTTTGATGGACCTTTATGCCTGCATTCAATGATTACTGTTTTTTATCTACACACACACACACAGTGTTGTTGCTGCAAAGCAAACTGGGCATTTACAGTGCACAAGGGAGAAATTGGCGCTATTTGAGTGTCGCGATGGCTTACCAATTGTGTTTTGGTGTGCATGTGTGTTTGATGGGCTTTCACATCTTTGACTTTGACTGTTTTGAGGCATTTGTATTCACTGTTGGGCTGCGGGACCAGATTCGGGAGCGCAGCGCCATATTGTTCTTGAAAGCACTTTAATAAGAGTCATGGCGGCAGTGCACTGTTAGCGGATTTAAAGGCTGTTATTAGTTTGAGGATGGTTATAGTTGTTTTTAGACTCAGTGAAAAGAAATGTTTCATGTTCCTGCAGGGGAATAAATTGATTTGTTATCGCGCTATTGTCCAATGTTGTAGAACAGGGGTTTCCAATCCTGTTCCTCGAGGTCCGCTTTTCCTACCTGTTGCAAAAGCACTCGATTCAAATGATCCGGCTCGTTATTGAGCTTCTGCATAACTCGTTGATTAACTGATCATTTGAATCAGACGTGTTGCAGCAGGGCGAGATGGAAAACGGGTAGGACAGCGGACCTTGAGGAACAGGATTGAAGACCCCTGTTGTAGAAGATGAGAGTGTGGATTTACTGATGTAAGGAGGTAATTGATTGGTGCCCATTGGCTTCAGCTCACCTGTGACGTGAATGAGGACAAGAACGACGGAATATGAAATGTGTACTGTGCATATATGGAATAGCAGATTATTGAAAGGTAAAGTGCAAAGAAAGTAGGAATGGACCTGCAGCTGTTGTTTTCCTCCTGTTAATATTTGATTAGAGGTCTTCCGTTGGCGGCCCTGAAACTTTTAATGATGTTGTTGTCGTAAGAACTTCATTGTATGAGAGTCCTGAGGGCTGCCTGGTTGCTATGGTGACATGCTCCCGTGGACTCGTCCACACATGAAACAACGCTCTTTTACATAACTACATGGTTGATGTTTAAACCCATCATGCGGAACTTAAATCTAGCTCTCCCGGCAGTAATTACAAAAGTGTAATAACAAAGAGGCTGGCAATATTGTGGAGACAATATAGAATAGGATAGGACGCACACGCAAAGACCATCTCGAGGGCTTTTGTCAGTGTCGTGTAAACTAATGTTATTTTGCGGCCATGCCAGTGTTTTTCTGAGGCAAATCTAATTCAAACAATACTTGGACATGATTTCATTTGCTATTTAAAGTACCGCCCACTCACTGTGTTGCCTGGTAATCAATTGTGACCTGCTGATGTTGGATATGACCTTGTCTGATAACCTTTCTAGAAAAGATGAATCAATGGGAAAGTCGTGTTTGAGCTGAGGAAGGCAACTGGCTGTCAGTGGATGTGTGATGGATTTAGAGAGACACTTGCATTCTACGCCACCTCAACAAAAACAACAACAAAAAGTCAGTGATCAATAAATACGTGACAAGTTTGTTCCTTGGAAAATGCAAAAATAACTTCTCTGACTCAACTCAGGGCAATTTGTGCTAAAGAGGAGGTCAACCCAAAAACGTTCTTAACAAGAATATGTTCTATTCAGGCCCACTAGTCGAAACCCGGCGTTCTGATTAATATTGCGTTTGTGGAATATGAGTTGAGCAGTAAAATCCACCTGTTTTTGTCCATCTTAGGGGGCGACCATTTTGCCACCTACTGTCAACACAAAAGGACATTGTTCAAGGCTCAGGTACAACCAATCCCGGCACGGCTTCAAAAAAACAGGTGAGCCGTGAGTGGTCGTTATCTGAGCCCTGAGCAATTGTGATGTCATTTTCAGTCGACAGAAGTGACAAAATGGCCGCCCCCTGAGATGGCTTAAAACAGCTGGATTTTGCTGCTTAAGTCACATTCTTTACATATCTATTGTCAACCCAAACATATTTTTTTCAAGAATATGTTCCCAGCTGTTGAAACACTGTAGCAGTTGTGATGTCATTTTCAGTCGACGGGAGACAAAATGGCCGCCCCCAGAGATGACTAAAAACGAGTGGATTAACACTTATTCCACAAACGCAATATTTATCAGAATGCCTTGTTTCAACTAGTGGGCTCGCATAGAACATATTCTTGAAAAAATGTTTGGGTTGACTTCGTCTTTAAGGACTTCATCGTTGGTCAGGTGCTTTTGAGCCCCTGGAAATTGAGCTTAACCTCAATTAATGGTTATAATTCCTAAATTATGTATGCAATAGTTTCCAAAGCAGATGTTGATTGTTTTATATCATATTCACTGTCCAAATACTTCTCTACCTAACTGTACTTGTGATTGGGGAATATGGTACAGAAGTAATTGGAAACACATTGGAACCTCTCTTTGTAGTTGGCCTGCTGCTTTGAAGGTTGTTCTAATATGTGTTTGTTTTACAGGCTTTTTTGCCAACATGTTACAAAACAACAAAACAATCACATGCGCGGTTGACAAGTCATTCACAGGGCAGCCTTGCAGCCACAGCACTCTCACTTAAGATAAAACAAAAGAAAGACAAATAATAATGGCATCCAAAATAAAAGGGCCTGAAGACTTTTTCATCACGTTTTCCCCCAGTGGTATGTTATTTTTTTCCACTCGTCTCTTTTTACCACATTTTCCGTGCTCATTTCATTGTTACAATCTCACTCTATTCTCTGCTCTTCTTCCCCCGGCCAGTCTCCATTCTTTCCTTTGACAGCTCCCGTTAATTCCATGGCCCCTCACCTCGCCACTTTGAGACCAACCGATATGAGAACATGGAGGTGTGAGAGGAGGACAAAGTGTTAGGTGTGAACAAAAAAAAGGAAGAAAGATAAGAAAAATGGAAAAACAACATCAAGAAAAAAAAAAGCAATCCTAAGTAGATGGTAAAGATAAGGAAAATGAAGTGGAAGAATTGAGATGCTGCACTCAGCCTCCCCACAATCCTTTGCCTCTTACAGGAGAAGCAATTACAATTTCACAGATTGAAATTAAAATCCCCCGTGGTATGTGTGTGTGCATGTTTGTGCATGTGTGTAGTGTGTGAGATAGAGTGGGCTGTCAAAGTGATTTCAAGCTGTTTATAGCCTAAGCTCACAAAATAGATCCTCATATGGCAAAAAAAGAAGAAAAAACTAAATCCTTCACAACTGCCTTTTTTATTTTTTTTGTAAGAAAACTAATGCCTTAAATATTAATTGCCTGGCTGGGTCCTGACTATCGGCTTATTTGTTTGTGATGAGCCTGCAAAAAAAAAAAAAAACTTCTAATCTCTCTCATACGCTGTCGACTGTCATCATTAATCTCTCTTTTTGCTCTCCTTTTACTCTCCATACATCTCCTTTAAGGGAAGACTTTGGTTTTTCTCTATATAAAGATCTTTGAACCGGTGTGGCAGTGGCATGTAATATCAAAATTGGGATAGAATTGCTCCGCCTGCATTATTTGCAGTCATGGAGATTTATAGTCTGCGCTGGGTTTCATATCCCCCATTCCCAGAGTGCATCTTGATGTATTCCTGTTATAATACTATCTCCGTTTTGCAGTTCTTCACTCAGATTCCATGCGGGATACACATGCCTTATAATCTCCGAGTATTTGTATCAGTCATCAGCGTTTATAGGCTATCAACCTTCATTCATGGAAAAGCAACAAAGAACATTTTTCCACTGTTGACATTCCCAACTGGGAGCTGCACTTTGGGGATTCTGCCCACTCCACAGCCTCCACGCCATAGCGGATGTTTCAACTTGACGCACGACATTCATTTCTTTTCTTAAACTAGAACATACAATTCCATTCGAAACGCTTCTTTGTTGTTTGCGCCAAGAAAAGTAACAGTTCAAATGTAGTAAACAAGCCGAAGGTTTTGATTGATTTTGAATCAAAACGAGCATTGATCGTCTTCATGCACGTGCGCATGACACCCAAGCACAATGTTCACAAATTTTTAGCGACCTCCAATATTCACCTCCATCATCCGTGAGTGCTGCCAGCGTCACGTTTTCAAGTCATTTCCTCTCACTTGTTGGCCTCTTAAGATGAGTGGCTCGCACATGGAGTATGACGGATACGTGCACTCCAAATGTTGATTTAAAGTATGATTGCTGTGCTTGTGACCGATTTAGCTTTGCTGTGTGTGATGCCCAGATGAGCAACTCTCCCCCATCTAGTTCCTATGGAGTCTCTTTTACCAATATACAGTCTTTCTTTAGTAAGATGATATCCGATGCTGTAAGATCAGAAGACCCATGTCTGTCCGACCCGCTGTGCTCCCCAGAGTGTGTAAGTTTGCCTATGTGTGTGTGCGCTCAGTAGTGTCAAGGGTATTAAGTGTGAAAGTGTTTCTCCATTGCTCACGGGAGAAGTGAGCTGGATAAATGCCCCGCAGCTCTAATAAAGGAAGAAGCATCATTCTTCCTTGTGAACAATAAACCTAAAAGCAACTAAAAGACAATGTTAAGTAAACATGCATGCTTACACTATCTGCAGTATCTACTCGCCTCTAAAAGTATTGGAACGCTGAGGCCATTTTCCTTATTGGTGTTACGGACTGAAAATATGGACACAAAATTGATTCATGGTGTAGGACAAGGATTAAAAATGCAGACTTCAACAAAAAAAACTGGACATTGTGAGGATAGATCGGCAAGCACCGTTGCTGATTGGCTTTTTTTCAACACGGAAAATGCTTTATTCGCTATTTCAAGAGCAGCAACAACTAGCTAGCTCTGACTACCCAGCACTAGCCAGTTCTGAGAAGCAAAGGAGGATGGATTTTGTGAGTATCTCTGGGGTGTAAGATATATTTTATTTTTAAGTTTTTGTGCTTTTGACATGTAGATAATAATTGATTGGGTGCCGAATTACTGTCGTACAGGTTTGGAGTTGTTTAGCTCATCATCTTTGAAGATGACGGTTTACCTAGTAATTCCGGTATTCATCCTCAAATTTTCAAAATCTCTCTCTCTCTCTCTCTCAATCTGTTTGCAATGCTACCAATCTCGCATTTTTGGTATTTAGTTGTGAAAATCTTGTTGAGTCAAACGTTCCTGTTCTATTGGCAGATCATTTTGCTAAATAGTTATTTCTTCCTCATCTCATCACTTTTTTTCTGGGGGGGTTTTAAGACCATTTTTTCAGAGCAGCTCCACTACCTTTGCACAGTTAAAATTGTGAGCAGCTCTGCATGAATCGGTCATGAAATGTTCGATGATCTTCAAAGTTATAAAAATGAAACAAACACAGTTTTCTAAAAGTAATACTTCACCAACAATTATATGTCATAAGTCACAGTGCAGTGTGGGAAAAGTATGTTCACATTTGGCTTTAATGACTGGTTGAGCTAGCCTCTTTTGGCGGGAATAACCGCAAACCAGTGTGTCTTATAGATTATTTTTTGTACATAAATACATGTGTTTTAAAACCGTACATTTCCACCCATCCATTCATAGCTCTAAATTGTCTTGAACATGGTCACAGGTGAGCTTGAGTTTAAAGACCGCACTAAGATGCTGACATAGTTTAGTAGGTTTTATGTCTTGTTGTTTTTGCTGTTATTTTATTTTTTGTCTCTTTTTTTGTCATCAGTTTTAGGTAGAACTTGGTTTGTCTCCTTCCCTCCATGTCTGTCTGTATGCACTCCTTCTTTTTTTTTCTTTATCTGTCTCCTTCCCCAGTCAGATTTAATCCTGTTAGTCATGCTAGATATACGTGTCCTGCTCACTGTGTTTAACTTCGTCTTGCACACATTCCCCCAGAGAGACCCTATGGATTCAGTTCCACCACAAACACACACTTTGGCAGAGAAGCTTTGGCAGTGTGTGCTCCAATGCAGATTTATACATTTCGCCATCTGAATCATCGTGTCAATTTTATTTGCAGCGTGAAACATTCACATAGTGACCATACCTACAATGCCAAAGTAACACACACTCATGAACTAAATCAAACTGAATTTAGTCAACTTGGGCCCATTTGGATTCAGGGCTCATCTGTGGGCCACTTACTCATTTTAATTAAGGAGCAGATGCACCAACTAACCCTGTCTGTTTGTCCATTCCTTTTAAATATGTGTGTCGGAGTGTGTGTGCATGTGTGTGGGTGTGTGTGTGTGTGTGTGTGTGTGTGTGTATATGCGGGTGTGTGCGCGCGCGTGCATTCGTACAAGTCTGCGTGAACTGCTATGTGTGTGATTGTCTTACATAGACCCCACCCGGACACCTTCCCCATTAGACACGTTTACCTCAAATTGTGCACAGCGGCCTCAAAGGTTATAAATTATTACCAAGTGAAAAGAAATAGTGGATGTGTGCATTTCAGGCGTTTAGTTGAGCATAAATAATTGAATTGCGGCATATACAATAGATGTTGGCAGTTCATTTATTGATCTAATAGGAAAGCGAACACACACATGGTATTAACACACAAACACACACACGCAGCAATGTAGATTAAAAAGTAGCAGAATATTGCTGACCTTGAGTGGAGTTGCTCTGACTCCTTCCTCCAAGAAAGCTTCAAATTGGAGCTCAAGCTATTCATCCTTTGGGCAAACATTATGCCAAGAGTGTGTATGAGTGTGTGTGCCTACCTTCTGGCATGTGTGTATCAAACTATATGTGTATCAAACTACGCTTCAAACTATCCCAGGAATACACAGTCAGAGTACACTTACCACACGATACAATGATCCATTAACATAAACATACTTACCTCGTTATTTTGCTGGTTTGCTTGCTATTTCTCTTCCTTCAAAGTTAGACCAGTCAGAAAATGTAGACTTTTTTTTTTTTAAGAGATTTTTTTTTTTTTTTTTTTTTTACAAAAACCAAGACCATAAACATTAGAGCTTGTCTCCCCGAAAATCCCCGTTCCCTCATCGTGGGTGCGTTTGGAAATTTGCTTTGAGCATACTGCATCATTCGGGCCATTCATAAACTCAGTCCGTTGGTCAAATGTGCTATTTGGTTATTCACAGTGCCCCAAAAAACTCAGTACTAGAACCCTGTGTGTCATGCATTACAAGGAAACAGTTGAAGCACGAGCTTCGGATTATAGGCAGAGGTTCAGAAATGAACGTGGGTGGATCGAGCTCTGCCTCCCGCAAAACACCATGATGACGAAATGCCCACTGAAAAACTTCATAAAAGTTTTTCTTTGTAGTTTGAAAAGGCTTACCTTTAGCAGAATCTCACATAGTCAAAGGTACAATCTTGGTGGATTGTTGCACCTTTTGGTGCAGTAAATCCTTGCTGTGGAAATCAAAATCTAGTTCCCATGACTACTGTTGTTCTTCTTGTCTTCTAAATGGAAGATGAAGTAGAAGAATTTCTGCTACAATTGCAACGATTTAAAGCACCAGTATTTAATCTCCATTTTGCATTTTAAATGTTTAATTTATTAAGTGTAAGTGCCAGCATTCAATCATATTTTCCAAAACACATGAGAATTACAAATTGAGCATGCAAGCAACATACACCGAACACACTAACAACATTCTAACAACAATAACAACAACAACAACAAAACAAGAGTTGCAATTGGATCGCAAAATAAAATCGTCACTCTATTATTTTAACGGCCTGTTTTGTTTTCAGTCTCTTCTCAAATGTTCATTTGCTATCAAAGTGTTGTTCATTAACTATTAACGATTTTTTTCCACTGTCCCATATTTAAAAATTTCGAATTTTCGTAGTATTATTATTACGAATTGGATGAGTAATTTCAATCGATTTTTTTTTTTTATCTTCTACTGTGTTTAACGTCACCTACATATTTTGTTCTAGTGTAGTCGCCGTACCTGCGACCTTCTGCGCATACACTACGTGTCCTGCAGTGGCTGTAAATAGTGCAAATAATGGAGCCACAGCTGCCTAAAATATATTTTTAAGCAGCAAAATTGCCAAAATTACAACCGGTACCCCATGTTCGATGACGAATCCAAAAAGTGGCATACATCGATGACGTCACACGCATTGTCCCAATGCAATTTCTGCAATTTCTTTCACGTGTAACCGGTCTCGAACACTACGTGCACTTCCATTACGTGTACACTGCAATGAAGACCGTAGGGTATAGTGTGGGTATTGGGAGTGGGCCATATATATTACGAAAGTGCACCGCTGATTGCGCAGGCATTCTATAGATATATTTTGTCTTAGTGCCTTGGTTAGCGATCAAATTATGGCCGACCTTCTGCACATGCGCGGCTGACATTGTGAGTGGGTCACAGATCGTGTATTGACACCATTAACTGAGCTTCGCCATTGTTATTGCATTTTGGGGCGAAATGCCTCGGCGCTGTGTCGCGATGCATTGTTCGCATTCACAACAAATGTTGTTTGAGTGGCCAAAAGATAAGAATAGGGCACGCAAATGGACCAGATTCGTTCTTGCAAAGCGAATAAATTTCACGCCGACGTCGACGAGTGTTCTTTGTTACAAGCACTTCGAAGATCTCTGCTTTGTCAACCGTTTTGCTTATGATAAAGGATTTTCAAAAAGGTAGGTGTGATTACAATCACTTTTGAACAATGTGTGGTGTCTCAAAATATCTGTTTGTTTGAAAATAGATGACTGTTGATGAATGAACATCCCACGTCTTCTTGGAAAACTGCCAATCACAAGTCAATCTTACTGTAACTTCAATTGCATTTTATTATTAATGAAATCTATCTTATTTATGACTATTTGTATCATGGAGGACAAGAAATAAAGCTAATTTGGTAAGGGATGGATAGGTAGATAAGGATGGACCTTAGCTAACCATATACAGTATATCCCTTACCAAATTAGGTTCTTACCTTACCCGTGTGCTCTGTTAGTTTTTCCCCAATTTCTCCTTGATATTCTGATTAAAAACTCGCCAATCTCCAACCGTGTTGGTGTATAAACACTGGATATGATAGTATTTTTTTTTATACATTTGATAGGTTTCATTATACTTTCACGAGCAACAGCAACGCCCCTTAGTCTCTTCTTACATTTATTCTGCAGGTTAATGCTCACTGCAGCTGCCGTCCCAACAATTCACCTCCTTCCACAAGACCAGCAGCAGGTTCGAAGTCCACATAAACTACAAAGGAAGCGAACAGTAGCTGAGGCGATCAGCTCTGCAGATGCATCTGAACAACAGATGGCTGAGTATTGGAGTATACGGGATGAATCATGTCCAAACAGTCATCACATTGATGAAGTTATACCACCACCGAGTTTTAATAAAAGTAAGTTAGGTGGAGATGTTTGAGTCACCATATACTTGCATTATTCAAATGATGTGTTGGATAACTGTGATACTGACATATTGAAATGGTGGTCACTGGTCACTGGTGCTATGACCACCGTGAGTGGTCATCATATTCATTCATAGATTATAGTAATATTTATCTTTTCAATTCATTCAGAGGTGCAGACACTGAAGAGGGCTATGCATCGGTCCATTGGTATACAGTGCAACTTGGCCCAACTCCAACCCAGAAGGAAAAATTTCTGAATGTGAATTTCTTGTGAGTACGAATCAAAATTGTGAGGGTTTGACTTCTTTTCTTGTGAGTACGAATAAAAACTGTGAGTGCCATTGTTTTGCGAATACAACTCTCGCTTCTACGACTACAAATCTTCACTACGCACAAATTGCCAGCTGAGGATACAAATCACTTTGTGAGAGGACAAATCTGCACAACATTCAAATTAGGATGACGTCACGCAGAACACAGGCAGGTCCCAAGGGGAGCTAATCGATCCGCAATTCTTCTCCCCGCGCATGCGTAGATAAGAAAACAAAGATGGCGAACGCGAGAGGATCGGACGACGCTTCCAGCGGCTCAGGAGACGCATCTTCACAGCAGGTAATGTCAACAATGTGTATATCCAATTTATCAATTCATATTTATTTCATAAAGTCGTTCTGTCTCAAATAATAGCTTTGGACTCAGGCTTACGGCGATAGATTGCAATCTAATGATGCGTTTCACTGTTAGCATTAGTACTTGGCTAATGTAGCTCTGTTTTCAACGTATCTGTCTATGTACCCGCAATTTAGCACGTTGACAAAAATGTATTGTATGGATACTGTTAACTGCTCTTGCTAAATTGGTCGCTTCGTTTTTATTGATTAAAGTATTCTCACAGAACTAAAAAAAAACAAGCAGTGTTTTAATGCAAAAGAAAAAATGTTGCGCATGATTTCTTGCATAGTGAAGACATCACAGAGGGCTATTTTGTTATACTGCGAACTAGTTCAAACTGAAATGTAGTGACACAAGTGAGGTTTATCCGCTTTAACATCTTACTAAGTGTTGTTGTCCTTGTTTTTTGGCACAAATATTACATATTCATAAGTACACTATACCGTACTTATACCGTAGTTATATCTTGGGATATTAATAAATATATACACATACGTCAGCTTCATCGGAGTTGGCTTTAATGCAGGTGACTTAACATTAAAACAGGGCTGACTGGGAGTTCACTCTACGTCTCCTCGGTAACTCTGGCATATCCAAACCACCAGCAGCCTTTATTGGTACCTAGTTGTCTATCTAGTATGCATAATAAGAGCAAATTATGAATCCGCCCCATGGAGCAAACTTGTGATTGTGCATTCCTAGAAAAATATATGAAATGTCAATGTGTGTTTTATATGCATGAAATTATAGTTTGTCAGTACACTGAAAAAAAACATTGAATTTACTCCATTTTATTTTGACAAGTGGTTGGATGATATAAAACCATCTGAATCCTATTAACAATGATCTCTTTTTCTTTTGTAGTCTATTCATTCTGAGCAAATCAGCCCAGGTGCAGCAATTTGTAAACCACCCCCAAAGTCCACTGCAGTATCATCAGCATACCTACCTGTTCAGCATACCCCATTACGTTTTCTCCTGAAATTATTTTAAGAAATCCACTGTAAATGTTATGGATGTAACGATTTAATCCAGCCCAGATTCAAGCGTCAAATAGGGCTGTCACAAACGATTATTTTGCTAGTCGACTATTCACCAACAGAAGTTGCGATTAGTTGACTAATTGGATCATATGTAAATTGCGGCATAATTGCACCAGCAAGCTGCTGCTCTTATATGACTATCAGTAGCTTGCAGCTAGAACTCTTTATGGGATTGTACAAAAGAATAAAGACAAGATGATAGTACATTCAACTTGTACTAAACTGTGCAGGTTGTACCAGTATTCCTGACTTGTTTTTAGTGGAGTACCAGTAATTGAAATTGAATTGTGGCCGTAAATATTTTATTGCTGAATGTTTAGTGCATTTTAAAATAAACAATAAAAAAAAAAACAATACACTATACTGAGTTGCACTAATACCATGAAACTACCTATAAATACTAAAGGAAATACCGGATTTGTAAACACATTTCACCCTTCTTTGGCCCCAATCATTTTTTCTCCAGCGGGAGATGAGGCATTTTTGAGAGAAAAATTTGCGCCAAATAATATGAGAGCGGCTATTGTTAATATGGTGTTGCGAATCGAATCGATTCTAATTTCTTTTTTTTTTTTTTTTTTTTTACATCGATGCATATTTTATGCAGTTTAGATTGATTTTAGATGAATAGTTACATCCCTAGAAAATGTATCAATGTGTAAATTCTTCATGTGTAGTGTCAGAAATCAGATTTCAACTGATTGAAACTGATGTACATAAATACAATTTAACACACAAAAAGTATTGCCTGTTCATAGCGTCCAATGATATTGAATAATAAATGTTATGCCTACAAATAATATACTGAATGAAATAATTGATGTCTATTATACTCTGATGTGTTGTGTATTTATGCAATTCAGTACTCATGATTTTGTCATGTATTTTAATTTCTATGTTGTCATTTGCTCAACTCAACCCAGAGTTTCTGCCTAGGTTGTTCAACAGGATCTTAGATAGTGAGAAGATGCCTGAGGAATGGAGGAGTAGCGTGCTGGTTCCCATTTTTAAGAACAAGGGAGACGTACAGAGGAATAAAGCTGATGAGCCATACAATGAAGTTATGGGAAAGAGTAGTGGAAGCTAGACTAAGGGCAGAAGTGAGCATTTGTGAGCAGCAGCATGGTTTCATGCCAAAAAAGGGTACTACAGATGCAGTATTTGCTTTGAGGATGTTGCTAGAGAAGTACAGAGAAGGCCAAACGGAGCTGCATTGTGTTTTTGTAGATCTGGAGAAAGCTTATGACAGGGTGCCCAGAGAGGAACTGCGGTATTGTATGAGAAAGTCTGGAGTGGCAGAGAAGTATGTGAGAGCAGTGCAGGACATGTATGAGGACTGTAAGACAGTGGTGAGGTGTGCTGTAGGTGTGACAGAGGAGTTCAAGGTGGAGGTGGGACTGCATCAGGGATCAGCTCTGAGCCCCTTCTTGTTTGCTATGGTAGTGGACAGGCTGACAGACGAGGTCAGACAGGAATCTCCATGGACTATGATGTTTGCAGATGACATTGTGATCTGCAGTGAGAGCAGGGAACAGGTAGAGGAGAAGCTAGAGAGGTGGAGGTTTGTCCTGGAAAGGAGAGGAATGAAGGTTAGCCGCAGTAAGACACAATACGTGTGTGTGTGAATGAGAAGGAGCCAAGTGGAAGAGTGAGGTTACAGGGAGAAGAGATCAAGAAGGTAGAGGATTTTAAGTACTTGGGGTCAACAGTCCAGAGCAATGGAGAGTGTGGAAGAGGTGAAGAAGCGTGTACAGGCAGGTTGGAACGGGTGGAGAAAAGAGTCAGGTGTGATATGTGATAGAAGAGTTTCAGCTAAAATGAAAAGAAAGGTGTACAAAACTCTGGTGATACCAGCGATGTTGTTTGGTGTTGAGACAGTGTCAGTGAGGAAAAGACAGGAGGCAGAGCTGGAGGTGGCAGGGATGAAGATGCTGAGGTTCTCTCTTGGAGTGACCAGGGAGGATAGGATCAGGAATGAGTACATCAGAGGGGCAGCAAATGTTAGAGGTTTTGGAGATAAGGTCAGAGAGGCCAGACTGAGATGGTTTGGACATGTCCAGAGGAGAGATAGTGAATATATTGGTAGAAGGATGCTGAGTTTTGAATTGCCAGGCAGGAGGCCTAGGGGAAGACCAAGGAGGAGGTTTATGTAAGTAATGAGGGAGGACATGAAGGTAGTTGGTGTGAGAGAAGAGGATGCAGAGGACAGGGCTAGATGGAGGCAATTGATTCGCTGTGGCGACCCCTGAAGGGAAAAGATGAAAGGAAAAGAAGAAGAATGACAACATACGGAAAACAATAACCCACAGGGTTTTTCTCAGTAATATATGTTCATAGTACTTACTTTGTCTCCACACTTCACTGTAACATAAAAAAACAAAATTGTCACTCAATCAACAATAGTTAGGCCTGTTGTCTTTTGTTAGAAATACATTCACAAATACTTACACTTTATACTGCATCTTCAAACTAAACTGTAGCTTTAAAACAACCTGTACTGTATATAAAGACAACAAAAGGAAAACAATCACTTTGTGAACATCAGTTCAGCACACTGGGCTTTTCTCAGAAATATATTCACAGTACTTACATTGTGTATTCACACTTCATCGTCATGTCACTATAACATTAAAAAAAACAATCACTTTATCAACAATAGTTAGTCTTATTGGCTTTTGTTAAAAATATATTCGCCGATACCTACACTTATACTGAATGTTCACACTGAACTGTAACTTTAAAATAACCTGTATGTAAGCAGAAGACAAGAAAGAAGGAATCACTTTGTCAACATCAGTTCAGCTGGCTGGCACAAGAGTGAGAATCACCGCCATTTTGTGAGCACCAAAAAGTTGCTGGATAATGGCTCTGAGTACTCCATGACACACAACACTAGTGTTCTGAAATTTTGACTTATATGCTAATAAGAAGATATTTCCCAACACGACTTAAAAGATTAACCTAGAAGGATTCCCATTGATTCTAATAAGGTAAAACATTATAGTTCTTTCACCCCCATCATTTTTCTTATTTGTCAGCTTTTATAGATTGTTAGAAAGCCCACACTGTCGCTTTCGGATAGCGATATATATATATATATAGAGCCCGGCTAGTCCGTTGCCAAACCGGTAGCCAAAATGTACCACGGAGGGAGAAACGTGGTCGCACTGGAGTGATTATTTATTTTGCCATTCTTTTTGCACTCGACTAATATTCCGGTAGTTGTTGTCATCTTCTACCAGAGTTCTGTATTTACTTTTCTCTTAACAGCCCGCGTCTACACCGCCATAGTACGTCACAAAGCTCTACGTTCAGTGTTCTTCCGCCAAGTCGCCACCTTTGTTCAAGATTAAGGATCCTCACCAGTGTTTCTTAAGTTGTAGGATGACAAAAGTTTTATAAAAGTATTGAATCACTCTCTAAAGGCCATATAATAGTCAATATATAACACATGTAACTTTCAAGCACTATATGTGTGGCACATTAATATGGTTGTGTGTTAACAAGATCCGGCTTCTACTGTTAAACTTAGTACATTAGGTCAAGTTGACGTTTTCTAATTTTCCCCTTTGTTTGGGCAACTCACTTGAGAGTTTCTTTTACCTTTGAACATATGAATATATGTTAACAATTGAAAACATTTATTGATGTGTTGAAACACATTACACACTTAAGTTACAATAACATAATTGATGATTTTTTTTTTTTACAGAGTAGTATAACCTGCTATGCTGTCATTTTCTACAGTATAACACCAATCGTTTACTGCAGTCCTTTAATACACTGATATTATATGTGTTCTATGCCAAATTTCCAAATGTATTGTGTGTCCTTGGCATCTACAGAGTTGACATACCATGCATCTGCATACGCCATCTAAAACAAACACGATTAGAACATTTGTTCTAATTGCAGTAATTTGTTGTGTCCCTCTTTGTGTGTGGGGGTGTGTTGGAGTGTGCGTGCGTGTGTGTGTCTGTGCGCTTTGTGGCACGGGAAAGACACATTTAACTGCTTTTTCTCTGTTAATAAGGGCATTTTAAAATGCAACAGATGTCATCGTTAACAAATGACCATTGCCAAAATCTTTTAATGGATCTGTTTGGCAGACAAACTATTTTTTTTTGTGGCAGTTTGGTTTCATGCAGTCACATCCAGTCAAGGTTCTCTCTCGTGGCTTGGTCCTGTTCAGCATGTCTTCTCAATACGTACATTCATTACCATCAACACAATGCAGAGTGTTTTATTTTTGTGTGTTGTGTCACAAACGGTGGCAAAAGTGCGTGTGCAAATGTGTGTGTGGGGGTGTGCTTGTGTGTGTGTGCGCGTTTACGTGTGTGTACAGGTGCGTGCGCGAGTGTGTTTTGCTAAATTGAAATGTTTTTGTTCCTTATTCAAATACCCCTTTCATTTTTCAGTCACACACACATTTTACAGGAAGGGGGGGGGGGGGGTGTATACCACTATTTTGAATCGCTGCAAAACTGATGGTGAGCTACTCATGAAAACTAGTTGTCGAACGTCTACATTTAGTTGGTGCATTTAGTTGGTTTCTTACACATTGTTCACTGTGCGGCAGGACTTAAGGTGAAGTGGGTGACTTCCTGAAGGGCACTTTAAAAGTAGTCCGGAAGCAGACTTGCATATCTACAACATTTTTACATTTTTGTTTGCCGCATGACTCTAACCTGATGTGTTTGTTAATTTCACTTCCTTCCCGATATGTAGTTTGATGTCTTCTATGTTGCGGATCAATAGTCCGACTTCTCTGTTGGATTGTACACAGATCTGTTGTCCAAACTGCTTCATGGCGGGTCTGCTGGGAAAGCACACACACTCACAAGTTGACTGAAACGTATGCTTTGTTTATTGATGAGATACACTGCTAGTGACTGAACCCTGACCTCTTGAAAGCCAATATTATTGATTGACCCAGGGGAAGTGATGTGATTGGCAGATTCAATTTGAATTGTGATATATTGACTTTATGGCTTTGTCCTTCAATCCATACAATGCTTTGAGAAAGTAAATGTCAAGTGTGTCTTACGTATGTAAAATGCAGTTATTTACTCTTATTTAGCTGTATTGTGTTTTGTTTTGTCCACATTCAGGTGATAGAACTGGCAGGTTACAGACTACGCCAACCAATCGAGGTGAATGAAGTCACCCGAGGCATTTGCATTAATAATAGAAACACACATCCATAAAAACAGAACAAACAATGTAAATGTATAGAAAGCACCAGCAGAGACCGGAGAGATGCTTGAGGCACTTTAGGTGAATGCATTCCTTTTTGAAGATAGAATATACCGTGTGCAAGTATGGTGGGGATAACTCCACCTCCCTCAGGCTCAGCCTGACCGTTTATTGGGCATGCAAACCTTGAGCTGCTTTGGGGGGTAATTTATAGTTAGAGTAAAGAGGCAAAAAAAAATGTGATTGCTGTGTAATGATTCCATTTTTATTTGTTGCACATTCTCGACAGAAAACACAATGAATTTTATTACTCAATTAATTTTTGACTTTTTGAGTGGCGTAATACAGTAATTTAGCTTGGGTGGTTTTCTAAAATGTTATATAATCCGAGGAAGTTACTTTTACTGCCTGAGCACAGACCTGTGTTATTTTGAGCCCTGTATAGGCTGTTGGTGCATATTTGAAAAGTGTAAAAGTTGGTATGTATGCACCATAGAAGCTCTAAAGTCAAACACCTCACAGCTCAAGGCGTGCAGTGCTGTTGTGTGTCTCTTTCACTCTTTCACTCTGAATCTGTCTTTGCCCGCCTGTGATCTGGTGTGGTGTGGTACACAAAATATCAGATATATGCAGCAGAGTGACGTTGAATTTTCCCTTGAGGGAGTATGATAAATTAAATAAAAGAATGAAACAAGTTCATGTTGTGCCGTTCACAGCATGGGACTGTTGCATGTCGGGACTGCTCTGTAGTGAGAAAAATATAACTTAACAGCCAACATTTTTGAGAAAGTTAAACAAGTCATACATAAAAATAATTTACTTACGTGACCTCTTATAATGTTATCATCATTTAACTGACCTCTGATTTGAATTACGAAAACATAATCCAAATACTAACCCTAATAATGAATAAAAATAGAGTATAGTGAATGTACTCCCATCCGTGAACATGTATCTGTTTCAGATGCTTTTTTCCCCAAAGATTGATTGTTTGATGAAAATCCATTTGTAACCATAAGCAGCTATCAGCTCATTATATGTTAATGTATCATATTCCACATCCTCTGCACTGCATAGGTCAAGGCTTCTTGTGCAATTGCTATTATCTGTTTGCTGTGTTTATTAGAGGCCAATGAGAAGAGCACCCACTCACAGCAGGACGCCATTGATACATAATTACACTCGTAACAGGATTTAGGGAAGAAGCTGAATTTGTTATTTACAATACCCTTACAATAACTCATACTTACATACACGCGCGCACGAACAGAAAACCAATTAGGTTCAAGTGGGTGATGACTCCTATTGTTTAGGGTAAGTATTAATTCCTGTATGTCAATTAGGGAAAATGAAATGGACACATATATAGAATTCTGAATACAGGATGTGTGCGTGTGTGTACTGTATGTCTGTCTGTATTGAAAATAAGGCATCCTTTGAGTTCTAAGGACCATGCAATTGAAATACTATACACATGACAGTCATGTTACTTGGAAAAAAAGTATCCTAAAACCCTCACTGGTTCTTTGTGAAATATGTAATTATTTGTTTTGGCAACCACGGTCTCTAATAAAAAGGTACATAAATGAGAACACCAGCTTTAGGTTTACGCAAATTGACTCTTTGATGAATTTCAATCAGGTTTCCAACCTCATCACAGTACAGAAACAGCTTGTATTAAAGTTCTAAACTATATAAGACTGAACACTGACTCAGGAAAGGTGTCAATTCAATCCTAAACGGATCTCAATGTGGTGTTGAACCGGTTGGAAACTTTGGTAGGACTAAATTCTACAGTCCTAAAATGGTTCAGGTCCTACTTAGAGGAAAGGAGTTATTTTGTGACCATTGGAAGTTTGAATTTGATCCAATGGCACTGACGTGTGGGGTCTCTCTAGGGTCAGTCCTTGAACCCCTTTTGTTCAGCCTGTATATGCTACCCTTGGGTCAAATTCTTCAAAATGCCAATGTTGGCTGTCATGGCTATGCAGATGATACACAGCTATATCTATCAATGTCTCCAAATGACAACAGCTCAATTAAGGAGTTGTGTCACTGTCTAAAGCAAATAAATAACTGAATGAACCAAAATGTCCTTCAACTCAACAAAGACAAACCTGAAGTCATTGTTTTTTGGGTTATTTGTTGGTAAATGCTTGAAGTCACTGTCTTTAAAAACGAAAGACCAAGTCCAAAACCTTGGTGTGCTAATTGATTCAGATCTGACTTTCAGCAGTCTTGTCAAATAAATCACTAAAACAGCCTTTTACCAACTGAAAAACATCCAGACTGAAGGATTGTAGAACAAAGAGATCAGAACACATTACTCCAGTCCTAAAGGCTTTTATACTGGTTCCCAATTACTTGTAGAATATACTTTAAAGTTCTGCTACTGGTCTATAAATCACTGAGTGATTTAAGTCCTGATTTAAGTCCTGAATACATGAACGAAATGCAATTTGAATAAAAAGTCAGTAGGCCTCTGTGGTCTGCAGACTCAGGTCAATTAATGGGGGCCAGAATTCAAAGCAAACATGGTGAAGCAGCATTTAACTGTTCCGGTACATGCAAATGGGATAAGATACCAACATTAATGCAGTCGGATGCAAGTGCAAATGCTTTTAAACCCAGGTTAAAAACTGTGCTTCCCCTAACCCCACAAATACTGGGATTCAGGTCTTTTTTCAAATCTATTTTGCCCTCATCTTGTTCTTGCACTGTACTCTGTTTGAATAATTTTAGTAAGCTACATTTAATTTATTTACCTTGCTTTTAAATGTCTAACGCGTTTGTGCGTACATCCTTTTGTTATACTTTTAATTATGTGAAGCACATGGAGTTGTGTACAAAATGCGCTAAATAAATAAAGCTGCCTTGCCATCGCTTTTGCTTTTTATTCCTCAACAATGTGGCGCATTTTCTCCCACTATTGCTGCATTTGTAAGGAAAATGATACAGAAAAAGTAGCTCTCCGGCTGATTGTTTCACCCACTGGGCATCAGCCAATAAATGTTTGTACTGCGGTGCTTTAATAAAAGCACTTTTACCATAACTACCATGTTGTCAATATGTGAAATCTTGAAGGAATTAAAAACAAGTATTCACAGGGAAATTAATAGATGGTATTGGTCTAAAAGCAAGTGCATATCTTAAGTGTTTGTCATGAGCATCATTATGCTGCCTGACCTGTTAAAGGCAAAAATCTTGAAGGTCATTTTGCTGATGAAAGCAATTCAATGAGTAAAAAAAAAAAAAAAATCTTCAAAGCCTTGAAAGCTCTGCGTATGACAGATATTGTCTTGGTAGGAACGCTCATATATTTCTAGGTAAATGATCACATTTGTCAGAGGGACCTCAAAGCAGTTTTCTTCAAAATGATATTCATGAAAAGCAATGAGGGGAAAAAAAAAACAGCATTGCACTTGATCAGAGTAATAATGACCCTGCAGGCAGAGCGGAGCAATTAAAGAAGAGTCCAGGGGAGACATGAGAACTATTAACAGCCACAGAGGAGGAGCCTCGGCCGGGCCGTGCATGGCGCTACACTGATGAAAACATGCGAGAGATCCTGAAAAAAAAGCTCTAATTACAGACAAGGGGCAGGTTGGGGGGTCATGAGTGAAGGAAGCTGCGGAACGAGATTGCGCATCAGCGGCATTTCCTGTTCAACTTGACAAGTTGCATCATTCCTTTTTCATCAGCTGCTTCTCGCATAAAATCGTACACTTTGAGTGTAACAATTCCTTAATGTATGCTGGAATAAGGACTAGGATGTTCTCTAACGCCTCATTGTTCCTCACATAATGACTATCTTAATTATAACCCAGTTTTGAGTGTGTCTTTAAGAAGTGTTTAATCTGGCAAAAGCTAATTGTCATTTTTCCCGGAAGTCCATCCTGAACTCTTCAATTACCTCAAAAGTTGTGATTTATTTCAGGCTGTTCGATTTCAAAACAACTTTTCTCAGGCTCAAACCGCCACCGTCATAGATATTTTTGGGGTGACTTTTGAGGCAAATCATACGGACTATTCTGATGAAAGGGTAGCTAGGTAGGCGAGTAGTTGGCACATGCTTCAGTTCTGTGGTTCCACATCCCAAAAGCATGCATGTTAGCTTAAGGTCTTGTCTACACGTTGCCAGGGTTTTTTCAAACGGCGAATATTAGCCTGCGGTTAGCCCTATCTTCCACACATCCCCAGAGTTTGTAATTTAAGGCACGAAATTTTCCGTAGGTGTGACCCGGGCAAACTTCAAACCACTTCTATGCTTTGAGAAGAGTCTCCAGAACTTTTCAAGGTCTACCTTTTGGCTCCATTCGGTCCCGACAGTTAGTTTAAGAGTCTGCACTGATTAATTCTGAATAGCCCGTGTGGGAAAGGTTACCTCAACAGGGTCAAGCATCAGCATTATTTCAAATGTCAGCGATAGGATGAAGAGCCGTTGCTTCGGAGTGTGTGTGTTTGCTCAAGTGCAGCCATGACAGCAGTGTGAAGGAGTGATCATGCAATGGTCTTAAAGTCACATTTAATTGGTGAATCCCCCTAAGTAAATAAAAAAAGGTGACATTTTCTCTTTGGTGCCGAGGCTAGAATGTTAAAAAGCAGTGGGCCGAGTTGCCTCAAATGTCAAGGAGGAATAATTTCCTCCACATACTTTGCCAGCTTTTGTACCTTAGCCCTTCTTCAGCATGGCGGGGACTCAGAAAGGTCATCAGCACATTTGACTCACTTTGTGTCAACATTTGGCTGAGAATCAATAGCAGCTGTTCGTGATCGAAGATAAGTAGGCCAGTGCCAAATTTTGTGTGGTGCTGGAAGAGATACCGCACATAGCGTGGATGTCACATTTCTACCTTTTCTTGCGTCATTCCGCGTCGGGTGTTGTTGTTGCTTGCGCATAAACTGCCCCCCGGCACTGTAAATAACTTTAAGCACCCTGCAAAACAAATAGATAAAAACATGCCTTTGACATGAAAACATGATGATGATAAGAGCCTCTGAGAAAAATCTAATCCCAAGAGAAAAGGCTTTTCTGATGGGAACACACATCGACTGATTCTGCGTTACTTATCATCTGGCATGGCTGTGTGCCCGGCTGTAGGCCAATACGCCTTCAATTACCTGCTGCAACATCCAAACATTTTCATGTACCCATTCAGACCCTCTAAGGCCTGAAAGCCTCTTAACACATTTGTCCTTGTGTTGAAATGATTTGAAAAGGAAAACAGAATTGAAATGCTCAAAGTATTTCCTCTCCTTGTTACCTTTGTGTTTAATGGCATATTAGAGAATGCAAGTCGATTCACTCTTATTGGGTTTGACTGAGATTTATCAGTCCTGCAAGGTTACATTTTAAACCATAACAATGGCATAAAACACCTCCCGAGTCCCGCCATAAACATCCTTTTGTTTATGGATTCATGTAGGTTGCAGCGTAAAGTGAAGGCAGTCTAAACCTTTGATTTCATTGTTGTGGAAGTTGATAATCTTTATACAGATTGTGTAACTCTGGGAATTTTCTGTGCATGTGTTCATCTAAACTAAAAGACCAGTGTATCATAAAACTGAATGATCAAAAAGTCAATACAGTACCTTGTTTAAACAATACAGTGTAAATAAATCACCCAATAAAGTACAGTACATCTTGTATAGTATCAAATGCCATTTGAACCACTGTCATCCACTATGTCACACGAAATAAAGTTTTAATTTAGTATTAACTCTGGGTTTAGATTTTTCTTTGGTTTGAAAAAAATGAATATAAGTAGATGGACTTGCATTCAAAGCAGAAAGATTCCATACGCCTCCCAATAGTCTCACCATACTTCGTTGTCATCTGTTATCAGAGTTAAAAAGTAACTTTGTATTGACTCAAGTACTTACTGAAACAACAAAAAGAATTTAGATTTGAAGAAAATGGCGGCTTCCTCAAGCACTGGCCTCCACTCGCACGGACGCCGTGTTACAATAAATTGCCAGCTTCTTAACAAATCACTATCACACCTCAAGATTCCACCTTTTTCCCTCAAGGATGTCATCGACTGTTTTTATTTTGCCTGCCAAGGTTTATTTGTTTTTAAAATGATTTATCTTATATTCTATTAACTTTGTTTTATTATTCAAAACAAATCTGAGTTCAACTCTCGTTCAAAAATGCTTTTTGGTTGACCTCAGAGGTTCCACTCTTGTTGTCAAGCACAACTAATGTGAATTTGTTTTGTATGAAATGACTTACAAAGTAGAAATTCAATTGCTTTTGGTTATTTTATTCAGGTCCTTTTATTCCTTGTACTATTGTTTGTAAGATCAAGGTTGAATGTTCAATCCATTAGAGAATAGTGATTATAGTTAACACATTTACTGCTTAAGTGTTCCATTATATTTACCGAACGGTCAAGAATTTACTGTCAATGGTAATTCTTAAACCAACTTAAAGTCGCTTTTCAAAAGTTGTAAACTATTAAATAAGCAAAGACGGACACATTATACTGTAATGGAATAATAACCAGTGACACAGAGAAGCAGTGAAATTTACTCTAGAGCTTTGGCCAATAAGAAGCAAACAAAGAAGAAAACAGCTAAAAACAATCTGCTGCAAGGCAATGTAATCAAATCCACGAGAGCCTGAAGTTTAAGTGTTCTGAACAATCAGGAAGATGGAATGACAGCCCCCAAAATTAGATACACACTAGAGGTCTATTATCTCATTGCTCAGTTAACAAGAAAGAGCGTGATTAACAAACAAGGGAAGAGGCTTCCCATGCTCTGATTGTTTACCAATGAGCTGCATCAAGACCCTGATTTTTTTTTTTTTTTTTTTGACTAATGACTTGTTGAGTTACTGCACCTAGAAACCATTAAGAAATAACTACTGATCTTGAAGTGTTTTGATGATGTGTACTGTCATCATGATGATAAGAAAAATCCAATTTGTTAATGCAAATAGAAGTAAAAATTTATGTGGAAGTCACATTTTTTTGCTGTCCAAGATCTGGTAATCCATTTTACTTTTATGTCAACTTTTCTAAGCAACATTGAATTGGATCACAATGATCCAGATACACCGTTTTCAAGATTACCAAATATGGATTTCCAGTGCTCTAAATGGGACAACATTACCCATTAACATAAAAAATAAAAATAAAAAAGGAAAAAAAATCCTCAGGACAGTGACAATATTCTTAAAAAAAAAAAAAAAAAATCAGCTGGTCTACATGTCCGGCAGCAAGACACTTCTCGGCCTGCTCTCAACGGGCCTCATTTACAAACCGTGCGTTTGCATCAATTTGCACAAAACATGTGTTGACAATAACGCGCAATTCTTGGAGCACGATGAGATTTATGAATACATATTTTATTTAATAAATAAGGCATCAACATATTTTTGGTTTGTCCCACTACCTTGCATGTCTTTGCTTCATTCAGGTTTGTTGCCATTTGTGACGCCGTGGCGCCAGTCAAGCTGGGCCGACAAATTGTCGTCTTCCATTTCTATGTCACTGAGCATTTGCAAAGGCTGTAACGCGGCAACCGTCTTGTCAAGACCATCTCCTTTCTTGCTAAATCCAAAGTGGTTCCACACAAATGAACGCCTTGTTTTCACCTTCAAAATCTCTTCATCGCCTTCATCATCCATATTGCGTGCATGATGTAAATCTCTTGCGCCGACAGGAAATGCCATGTACGAGTGAAAAATGAATAATATGATAAGAATGATGAAAAAAAATAACATTCAAACTATGAATAAAAAATAAAATGTTATTTGGACATTTGAGTATAAAATTGAGAGCTGTTAATACTCTACACCCATGATCAGATGTCCTAACATCTATGACACTGGCAACATACGGTGACCCAACGTGTTTAAAGAGGGAAGGCAACCCAAATATATTTTTTTCAGGAATATGTTCTATGCAAGCCCACTAGTTGAAACAAGGCATTCTGATAAATATTGCGTTTGTGGAATAAGAGTTAATCCACCCCTTTTTAGCCATGTCTGAGGGCGGCCATTTTGTCACTTCTGTCGACTGAAAATGACATGACAACTACTCAGGGCTCAGGTAACGACCAATCATGACTGACCTGTTTTCTGAAGCTGAGCCATGAATGGTTTTTACCTGACCCCTGAGTAGTTGTGATGTCATTTTCAGTCGACAGAAATGACAAAATGGCCGCCTCCCGGAGATGGCTAAAGAGGAGTGGATTTTGCTGCTTAACTCATATTCCACAAACGCAATATTAATCAGAATGACGTGTTTCAACTAGTGGGCCTGCTGGAAACATATTCTTGAAAAAAAAAAAAAAAACATGTTTGGGTTGATTTCCACTAAAAGTACAATTTTACAACATCTCACAGCTGACAATGGCCACCTCTTGAAGCTTTTATTAGCACGTTCCCACAAGAGGTCGAAGCATGTGGTCAGTGCACATCTGAGTGCCTTATCACACTTTGCATGCACTCAGCCTGAAGACAGCACATGGAAGCAGCGAACGCACTTTTGTTTAAGATGTAGAAAGCTTCCATAGTGTGATCGTGAGGGACAATGTGCTCCCATACATCTGTTTGCATGCGTGAGTAATTACTTCAAAGGCAAAACTTTGCAGTTGTGTACACAGTTGTCTAAATAAGATGTATGATTACCGGCATACTGTAATTTTAGCTTTTGTGAGAACCAAACATTCCAACACATTTGGAAAGAAGACATCTGCGATTTGTTAAGCAGGTTTACTCCAAAAGAAGAGCCAGATGTTTGGTATACTCGCAAGCTATGTATTACATATTTTAATTTTGGATGTTATTCCCAAAAGGAATGTTTAAAAGGCTGCGGCTTTGGAGAAGCCTGCAGCCTCGCACAAGCGCCTCACTGCTCTTTTCTTCTTTTGTTTTCTATATGCCATCAGAGGGAACATACAGGAAACAACTTGGATGAGAGAGAGAGAGAGGTTTTGCCTTTAGCAATTTCATTACTCTCTTCTCATCCAAGAACGGAATAATAACCAGACTTTATTATCTTATTAATCTTCTACACTACATTATGACAATTAATCGCAGCGATTCCATATGCTATTCTGCTTTGGATGTGAATATTACTGAAGGATTTCTTAAAGCAGAAAAAAGGGGGTTAGACATGCTTGCATTGTCCTCAAGTAGTGACCTCCGCTCTTATGCAGTATATTGCTGCATCCCAGTTTATAAAACGACCCACCCAGCGGCCAAATGTTATTTATTTGACCAACACTGATAACACACAGCACCTCATGACATCTTTAAACGTTGATTTTAAGAGCATTCAGGAACATATAAACTGAACAGAATTCTGAATAAACGTAAACAAAATGTCGATTTAATTTGCATTGCCAAAACGAGAGTTTGTTTTGGCAGCAACAGAATATCGATTGATGTAGTTTACATTTAGTCCAATGTGTTCGGGCACGTCTGGTCACAGTTCTATGGTTTGGGGTCCGAATTTTTTTTTAAGATTTCCTGTGTGAAGTTTTTTTCATGTTCTCCCCCCTGTGCTCTTACTGTGGGTTTTGTCCCTGTATTGGTGCTTCCTCCCACATTTTAGGAACATGTGTGTTGGATTCATTGAAGACTTGATGATTAAAGTTGTCACGAGTGAAAGTGCCCTGTAATTGAGTCCAAGGTGAACCCCTCCTCTTGCCAGAGTCATCCGTGTCCCTAATCAGGGCGAGCCTTATAGAAAATGGATAGATTGATAGTTGACTTTTAATATAATATGCAGAGTTCAATACAGTATTATTGCACTGAATTGGTCATATTAATTTGTGTGTGGGGTGACTATAAATGTTTAATATGATTTAATATGATGCATTTATAAATGAATTTATGCCCATAAAGGCCTCCCTCCTGGTACCCCAAACTAAATAATATATAATGAAATTAGATACAGCACTTATATGTAGGTGTAACGGTACGCTAAATCACGTTTCGGTTCGTTTTTTTGGAAACTTCGGTTCGATGTATTTTCGGTACAAAAAACAGATTTAAAAAAATTTTTTTAATATGTTTATTTTGAAAAGATGACAAGTAAACTACTTTTTTTCAAAAAAGTAAATAAAAACGAGCCATTCGGGTGATATTCTAATAAATTACACCAGAATAAAAAATACACTAACAATAAAGATCTCTTAATTTTGTAAATTATTAAAACACTGAAATCTTTAAACAGCAGCAACAGCCTATGGCACGTCTAAGTATTCAAGTTAAAGCCAAGTCATTACAGTACATATATACCCTTTTTGTGATGAAAAAAATACATACAATAACAGTTACAATTATTGCTAACTATATTAAAACTCTTTTTATAATGAAAAAATACAGTAACTTAAAAAAGTCTTTATGACATTGTATACACTTTTCAGGCATTTAAATCTTTGAATGTTCAACAGCATATTGTAACGAATTGGGTTATCTGTGTTGTGGGCGGATTTGCGTGTTGCTGAGTTGTGATGTTTCTGAGGTTCATGAATGCATCGCACGGCAAGCGAGTGGAGCAGTGGAGAAAGAAGAGCGCAAGCAGTTGTACTTGGATTAATAAAAACGTGATAATTAAACTATGTCTAACGACGTGTTCCTGGAAGACGCTACAATATGATACATCCCTTTAAAAAATGTAAATTTGACGTTTTTGCTCCCTCTTGTAAGAAACATTCACAGTCGGATGATGCCGTGCATGTTAGACGTGCTACCTGCCGCCCATCTCATGTAGCAATGTCGGCACACAACTTTCGGACTTATCCACGCACCTTTCCCCATCGGCGATGGGGAACAGGAAAGCCAGAATGTTCCCAAACAGGAGACCGCAGTGTACGGGGGGACCTTCGAGCTCTGGCTCTTTTCTGGCTCTCACTGTTGTGCCGCCACGCTCCTCTCCCGCATGCAACAGTCAATAGCGCCCGTGCGTAAGATTGCGCCAATAGATGAACCGAACCGAACGCAAGTGGACCGAACCGAACGAGCCATACCTAAATGTATTAATATACCCACGTTACACCCCTAATATATGTATATATATTTTTAAAGTCCACATGGTTAAATATGAGTTGTTAATGGGTTTACTATTTCAATTACTTGATCCTCCACCCAAATACACTCACACGATAAGACAATGTCTTGTTCCTTTAATCTCTGCACACTTGCACATGTAGCTGTCACTGCAATGACAGTTGGAATGCTCATGTCTGATGCAGTGTGACACAGTCTAAAAGAGGACACGATTCTCCTCTATGACCCATGTGTGATTCCTCTCAAGATGGGGAAAAACAGCAGCCATGATGAGATAAAAGCTCATTTTGTGATACATCAGCTAACGTGTCTAAGCAAAGCATGGCAAAAGAAGAGAAAAAAAGTGACATATTGCGGCAGTTGTTCTCCAGAGTCATGGCTTACTGCTCCACTGCTATAAATTCATCATGTTTGTGACAAGTGGAGGAGGATGTTTTTAATTGCTACAACCTTCAATGGCACTGAAGCCCGGCCTCCAGGGAGCTAGCAGGTACAGTACAGTGGGCTGGCTCGAATGTGTTCGTCTCTGAATGTTTGAGCACGCTGCTGCTATCAGTGTGCACAGTTGTTTCTCTTTTAATGACAGTTCCTTGATGTGGCAAGATGAAGGTATTTTTCGCTGTTTAATTTGTAAGCGTGTTGTCATTAAAGGGAAAAAAAGTACTATTATTAGTCGAAAAGCTGACATTTTTGGGTCATTTATCAAAACAATGAAGAGTGAGGGGTTACATTTTAATCTGATTTATGATGGTTTGTTCGTGCATGCAGCATGGGTTCAGTGACAATGTCAATACAAGTGTGAATGATGAACTGTCTTGATGTGCCCTGTGACCCTAACCCTAACCCTGACAGGTGACCATTCGGGGGTACCTTTTGCCTTTTGCTTGAAGTCAGTTGGGATGGATATGTCCACCCGTGATCTTGAACATATGGTTAGAGAAAATGGATCGATTAGAGATGTAGATTTTGGTGCAGATGTGAGCAAAGGTGCGGATGGAGGAATTTTGGCATGATAGTCCGTTTGCATCCACCAGTTCCAGAAAATGGACCTGACAAGATTCTGTGGAAGTTTAATTCTATAAAATAAAATAATGAGCCCTAACTTGTATCGCTTTGTAAGGATGGCACAATGTTCAACAAAACAAGCATTTTTATCTATCATGCAGAGCGTTTTGAGGTCGGAATTTTTTGTAGTGTCACCGTAGGCTCTATGCATAAGATTGCCCCAACATATTCAAGTCTGAACGTGATCTGTTGCTAGACTTTGTACACTTTTGAACTAGAATCTTTTGAAAATGCAATGGCTTTGTAGCTATAGCGTTAATTCCCTGGCTTTATAATTGTTTACCCTTAGTTTAAACCTGCATACTATTTTTATGTGGATCAAATCCATAATCTCATCCTATGCAATTAAACTTCAGAGGGATCATGAGACATTTATTATTCATTTCAGTAATTTATTAAAACTGTGCATTAGGGAACGGAGCAGAAATAAATACATTTATATCACACACATACACACACACACTCAAATAAATGTTATATAGCTGCCAAAACCAATGTTGTCTACTTTGCTCTGCTCACACATTGGAGGCTCACTAATGAAACCCACCTGTCTCCCTCTAACACACACATACACTTGCACACACACGCACATGCACGCACGCACGCGCACTTACACACACTGAAGCCTTCTTTGCTAATGATCCCAACCTCAAATACATTTGCATCTCTCTAAATTAGCTTGATTATTTCAGGGTAATTAGCATAAGCGTATGGAGATTAAATTGGCTATAGTGGCGTGGTTGCTTCAAGGTGTTTTTCCATGTGATGTGAGTAATGGGCTTCATTTGATGATTTCTTAAAATATATGTGTGCTCATCTTGTGTTTTAAACAAAAACAAAATAAATTAAACAAAAAAAAGCTATGAAATCTGGCACTGTAGTTTTGTTCAATTTCCATTTAAGTGTACCTGAATTAACTAGACTTGATAAACTGAAGATTTGATTTTATCATTGTGTATTTGGTGTCACATCAAAAGAAGATCCATTTTCTATGCTGCTTATCTTCGCAAATACAAAATCCGCTTTAACTACATTTTAGGCAAGCAAACTGCACTTTAAAGATAACATACCAAAGTTGAGTAGCTTCAAGACAAATACTGTACGTATATAATACAAGACTGGCTCAATATGTTGCTTACGTTGTCATTTTGCTTGTAAAATTATGAAGTGGTGCACTTCATCCTTTTTCATCCCGACCCATGATGCCCTCTGGTCCTGCTCGTGTAATAAGGACAGAAATACCGCATACATTAATAAACCAACCGTGGTTTGTTAATGAATTGTTCAAAGCACTTGTTGGGATTCTAACCACCCCCCCACCACCATTACAGCAAATTGAATCCTGTGAATGTCTGCTCCAAAGACAGAAAATGATGAAAAACAAAATACCCTATTATGTTTATGTTAAGGAAAAATAAATGCCATATGGCTGTATGTGCTTATGATAAAAGTTTCAATGTTGTGGCGTTCACCCTTTTGCTAAAGTACACCTGCAAGAACCATTAGATTGTTTCCCTTACAGTTTGTGATACAAGCAAGAATTTTGTGCAAACTATGTCAGCAATTAATAGGAGTTTATACCACTGTGAATATGTGGTAATCTAATGAAAGCCTAAAATACTTTTACCTGTAAACTGGTTTGTTACCATAGCAACATGCTTAGTTACCCAGTACTTTAATGTACTTTGGACCAGGATGCACCGGCCGCCATGGGCTTAAGGCACGGATCTCAGCTCTCTCTCTCTCTCTCTCTCTCTCTCTCTCTCTCTCTCTCTCTCTCTCTCTCTCTCTCTCTCTCTCTCTCTCTCTCTCTCTCTCTCTCTCTCTCTCTCTCTCTCTCTCTCTCTCTCTCTCTCTCTCTCTCTCTCTCTCTCTCTCTCTCTCTCTCTCTCTCTCTCGCTTGTGCACTCTCTGTCTCTCTCTCCAACTATTTCTGTCTCTTAAAAAACAAAAATCCCCAAATATTTTTGGTGGGAGAATTATTAACTTGTTTTCCTTTATTAGAGTGCACCACTCTAGAGGGCACCCGTGGATTTGCAGATTCATTAAAAAAAAAAAAAAAAAACTATAAAAAATGTCAATTGTACATAAATTCAATTATACGCCGATTTTTGCTATTTACAGGACAGTGCAAATGTTGGCCATATTTCAATTGGCATTTCTTGTCTACATCTGGGAGGAAGTGTGTAGCCCTCCAGTAGCGCTGATGAAAAAATCGTGGCCCCCCTCCATTTAAGTTGCCCTTCCCCAATATAGGCAATCAAACATTCACACTCACATTCACACCTATGGACAATTTGGAGTCTTCAGTAAACATCCCATGCATGTTTTGTGGGAGGGAGCTTGACTACCCAGCACAAGAAAGAACATACACATGATTGCACAAAAGTTGATGTTGAATTTTGGTGACTATGTTGTTGCTATATTGTTGCAGCTAGCTAGTTCATGGTAGTGTGAGGGTGTGTTACCGAATGTAATTTGCTTGATATTGTCCAGTTTGTCCCGTTCAGCCACACCGCTAGGTGTGCGACTGATTTAACATAATCAGTGTGAGAGTCTTTGTAGCGTGAGTGTCATTCCACAAAGATCGGATGGTGGATGTGGTCAGGAAGGTGAGAATGCCTCAGGCTAGTGATTGTACGATTACTAACTCAAGAAACCGAATGTACACATTCATCAGCCTTACTCATGGGAACACATACTGTACATCGAATGTGAAATATGCATGAGAATAACTTCATTCACGGCCCACATGTGCCATCTTCCTTTCTTCATCTCTATCGTTCTTACATACACACATACACAAACATAATCACACGTGCCTGCCAAACATATGCCTGATATATGATACAGTCTGGCGCTATACATTGGGGGTAATGATAACATTTATGAGCCTGATGCTTTTTCACAGTGGAGCGCTGTATGTTATTGATGAGTCTCAGTGTGTACCATTACTTATGAATGAAGACAAAGTCAAAGAGAAGACAGAGCGATAGAGGCAAGATGGAGGTGTGGATGTTATTGCCACATCTCTTCAACCATATTTCATCAAAGCCCACAGCTGGAGACCTTGCTTGTCATTGACTCGGTTTCTGTATTTCAATGTAGAGGTCTATTTTAGAAGTGCGCCACTACTTTTATGATTCTTGCAATGGCTTTGATGGCTATCGAGAGAGGAGAGACAGTGAAGAGAGAGAGAGAAAAAAAAAACGAGCATGTGACAAACTTTTCAGCACTTGTTTGCATAGCCATCTCGTCACGCAAGATCACAATACGGTAAGAAACTAAGGCATTAATGACATGTAGTCTGAACTCTGGTGTCAAGCAAAGAAAAGTAAGTGAATAAATATATAAATTAATAACATTAAATGGTGCATCAGGCCAAAGGTTAGAAAGTAAAGAAGATACGGTTATCCCCCGGATATTCATAATTCATGATCACTATTGATTTCACCTATTCACATGTTTTTTCTGTGAAACCCAGCCCCAGCTATTTGCTGTTTTTGTGTGCTATCTGGAATGTGACAAGAGGTATTTAAGCCATGTCTAACAGGAAAGTAATACAGTGTGTCAAAGAACTATGTTGGAGTGATACATCTCAACTGATTGACAAGCTACAGTAAGTTTAGCCTGGGTTGTTAGCAGAAGACAGTCTTTCGCAATTGTTCATTAGAGCTGGAGAATTAAAAATGTTATGGTGGTAGTGGGTCACATAGTGTTGTTATTTGTTGTCTTTTATTATCTGTTCTGTAAAAAGGTTCTATTCTTTGTATTTACATTCACTATTTCTTAAGGAGATTTGAAATTCAAGCCAAATGGAGGTTGTCCATTGTACAGACGGAATCAACTGCTGTGAATTCTACACACAGACAAACACCTCTTACTAGTGGGACTCAAGCATTTCTTAACCTGATGTACAGACTTGGAATTGCAATGAAATCTTCTGCTGGTGAGAAAATTGCTCAACAGTTTTGCTGTTTCATCTTGAGGCTTCTTAAATCACTGTTGAACAGATAAGTGGAATGTATATCTACACTTCGAAGTCTCATTCCATCTCGCTTTTTAGCCAAAAGAAATGCAATTAAACACAGCAAAGTCTCCGCTAATTGGAAAATATATATCTACTTTCATGTGTTTCAAGTCAGTGGGGCTGCATATGACATGTGAAGTTAATCACAGTATCTACTTGTTAATTCACTTTGATGAATTGCAGACGAGAAAGGAAAACGACAAGACGTGCAAGAGATAAGAATGCAGGAAATATAATTTGATATATTTCATCAAGGACTGCTATTTTTAACAAAAAAAAATCAATCAGTTTGCTTGGTGAGGAGCATGTGATTAGCACATCTGCCGCACAATGAAAAGTTCTAGATTTGAATCTCAGTTTGAACATTTATGTGGAGTTTATTTGTTTGGTTTTACAGTTAGGCATGTTTTTACCAGAGCTTGTCCTATGACGGACGCCCGTTTTGCTGATGATTGATAAATGATGGGAAACTTAAAAAAAAATAAATAAACAGATGAAGCTTAACCGCAAGCCCATTTTTTCCCCGTTTATGTCATCGTCTATGTTTGCGGTGAGGCTTCAATGGTCGCGGCGCGGTTTCCATTGGCCGTGGCCGAGGTCCTCAAAGATCCAAAAAGGTCCTTAAAGCGGAAGTCAACCCATATTTTCAAGAATATGTTCCCAGCAGGCCCACTAGTTGAAACACAGCATTCTGATTAATTTTGCGTTTGTGGAATATAAATTAAGTAGTGAAATGCACTCCTTTTTAGCCACCTCTGGGGCCGGCCATTTTTTTTGTCTTCTGTCGACTGAAAATGACATCACAAGTGCTCACTACGACCAATCACGGCTGACCTGAGAAGTGACAAAATGGCCGCCTCCAGAGATAGCTAAAAACGAGTGGATTAACACTTATTCCACACACGCAATATTTATCAGAATGCCCTGTTTCAACTAGTGGGCTTGCATAGAACATCCATCCATCCATTATCTGTACCGCTTCTCCTCACAAGGGTCGCGGGGCGTGCTGGAGCCTATCCCAGCTGTCTTTTGGGCAGTAGGTGGGGGACACCCTGAACTGGTTGCCAGCCAATTGCAGGGCACACAGAGACAAACATCCGCACTCACAATCACACCTAGGGGCAATTTAGACAGTCCAATCAACTTACCATGCATGTTTTTGGAATGTGGGAGGAAACCAGAGTGCCCGGAGAAAACCCATGCAGGCACGGGGAGAACATGCAAACTCCACACAGGGAGGCCGGAGCCGGGATCGAACCCACGACCTCTGAACTGTGAGGCGGACGTGCTAACCAGTCGACCACCGTGCCGCCTGCATAGAACATATTCTTGAAAAAAAATGTTTGCGTTGACTTCCATTTTAAAAGGAGACGCATTGAGTCCGGCTGCGCTGAAACTTCCATGCCACAGTGAGTTTTATTGTTTAAAAATATTTCTCAGCGGAAGGGGGTGGGATTGTTGTGTTTAAAGCGGAAGTTACTTACGATTATCCATTCATCCACACCATCATTACCTACCGGTACTTCTTATCATGTTCAAGGTCAAGGGTATGATGGACCTTATCCTAGCTAACTCTGGGCACGAAGCAAGTTACATGCTGCCAATTTCAGAGCACACATATGGAGACAAACAACCATTCACACTCATATCTCTGGATAATTTAATGTCTTTAATTAACCTAACATGCATGTTTTTGATACCCTTGCCAGGGCACAAACCCCACTGATTGTGACTGTGAGGAAGACACAGGAAACACACATGCCTCTGTGCCTCAAAGTTTTGATCATTAGAAATGAAATTGCTTAATATTCTTCTACTTGTATTAATATTCACAATTGATGTATTAATACAAGGATATTTTGTTTTCATGTTGTCATACACTCCAGTTTAATTAGCTTGTCAATATGCCACACTTCATAGGACTTCAAAATGATCTGCTTTGACATTGTTTAAGTTTTATTTTCATTTCTACCAAAACATCTTGCAGCCTTTAAAAAGGACACTTTCAACTGGAGCACTATGTGAAGTGCATCACATCATACCCGAAGGACAGTTTTCAGCATAAAAAAAAAAATAAGATTGAGTTAAAGCATATAAAACACTTGGAAATGGAAATGTCATGGCTTGCTTTTTAAGGTGACACAATAATAGGAACTGAAAAGAAAACTTTTACTCTGTCACGTTCTTTGTAAGAATGTGCCAATTATGTTGGATAGTCAAGGTCATTTTACTTTGTGAACATATTTGAGATGCACCGCTGAAATATTTGACTTACTATCTTTTTTTCCTCCAACATCACACAACTACAGTCACACATTTCTAATCTAGGCTCATGCAGCGAGACACTACAGTCTCACTGCATGTGCCTAGATTAGAAATGTTAAAAAATATAAAAGGGAAAAAAAAAACAACTCTGCCTAATTGCTCTCAGTGGGAAGTAAGTAGTCATAAAGCAAGTAGGGATTGGAAATGTTGAAGCACAAGGCTGGTATAGGGAGAAGTGTTGGTGTTATCACAAGGCAATGACAAAGTTTTTCTTTTCCAAAGCAGATTGGAGCTGGACTTGAGGCAAAAAGCATCCAACCCTCCTAAGTGACAAATCCGCCTGCTTTTTAGGATTCTCAGCCCTAAAACAATTTCTTCATGCTCCCCTTCTTCCCCATCGCCTTCTTATTTATCTCTCTCCTTTGGATCTCCCCTCATGCAGAGTCCCCTGTCTCACTTTCTCTCTTTTTCCGTTTCCTTTAATTTTTTTTTTTCTTTGAATAATTTACTGCAGCAGGGGAGGGTGGAAGTACGTTTATTTTGAGTGTGTTTGCGCTTTAAACAGAATGCTTAATGATTGCCGATGGGAAAGAGACTGCATTAATCCCATTTATGTTGAGACCTTTTACATGTACTGACACCCGTGGCAGACAGTCAGGGCCAAGACTGTGTGTGTGTGTGTGTGCGTGTGCTTTGCGTTGTTGAGGCATGGGGCTCTTTCACCACATGCTCATGATCCCCTATCACATCTGTGCAAAGAAGCAACCTTATTACTCTATGTCTGTAAGTGTGTGTGTGTGCGTAGGTATGCGTGCGTGTGGGTGTGTGTGTGGGGGTGTGCGTGTGTGTGTGTGTATGCTTATGCTGTAGAGAGAGAGAGAGAGAGAGAATCAAAATGCCTACTGTGTGCATACATACCTCCATCCTCGATCAAGGCAAGGCCTTTGGGGCAACCCCTCACACTCACTAGAGTTGATTTGAAAAACCTCCTGATGAAATTCACATCTTTCAAAGTGTATGTCTTCCATGCGATTGCGGCATTTCCATAAACGTGGAAAAGGCTTTGAAAACTGGCATTTTATTTTTCCAGGGGAGGCACATATTGAATTTATCAGTGTCTTTTAAAAATGTTTTCCCCCTCTATATGGTGTTTTTCAATAAGGAGCGTTTTGCTTTGCGCTGGAGGACATAGAGTGAAAGTTAAAAACGACTGTTGGGGGATTGCTGTAATAGCAAAAGTATATTTGTGTTTCTTCTGATTAATTATTTGGCAAAGCCACTCTAATTGTTTTCAATATTCATTAGCATTTTGCACACGTGTTCAAAATATAATGCCGCTGGTAATATTAGTGGTGCCAACACACGTTAAAATACTATTATTTGCATAGAAGTCTGTACCGGTGTTTGCTATTTGACATGTAATGCGTGGTTGGCAGCTTTTTTTTTTTTTTTTTAATTAAAATTTGACTGAAACGCCTTAAGCGGCGCGGTGATCGACTGGTTAGCACGTCCGCCTCACAGTTCAGAGGTCGTGGGTTCGATCCCGGCTCCGGCCTCCCTGCGTGGAGTTTGCACATTCTCCCCGTGCCTGCGTGGGTTTTCTCCGGGTACTCCGGTTTCCTCCCACATTCCAAAAACATGCATGGTACGTTGATTGGACTGTCTAAATTGCCCCTAGGTGTGGTTGTGAGTGCGGATGTTTGTCTCTGTGTGCCCTGCGATTGGCTGGCAATCAATTCAGGGTGTCCCCCGCCTACTGCCCGAAGACAGCTGGGATAGGCTCCAGCACGCCCCGCGACCCTTGTGAGGAGAAGCGGTATCGATAATGGATGAAACGCCTTGACGAATATGTGCCAACATTTCAAAAGTGTGCAAGTGCAGTTTTCTCTTGCTCTTTGAATTAATTTAAACACACTTTGGCCATTTGTGAAGTAGGATTTATGACCAAATGATGTTTATAAAAACTGGCCATGAATGAGGCAGACTGTTTGGTGTTTTGTATCGTGAACCTGCAATCTGTTTAATATAATCTTTTAATTTTAATGCACCAACATGTGCAGTAGGTGTTCAACACCATCATTTGAAATTAGCATCCACAAAAAACATACTGTATTTATATAGCTCATTTTTTAAAAGCGGTCAAATACCGGTATTCACCTTGAAAGATATGTAGATGGTTAAACAGTTCTCTGCTCCACAGAAGCCATTGCAAAGTTGCTGTACGACTTGTATGACAAACTGAATTTCAAAGCATATGGTGTATTCCCCTAAAGATTAACATATGGTGGCGCAGAATTACGGTTTATTTTCAAATTAAAGAAAAGAGGGAATGAAGTAAACAATCTTGTTTCTTCTTTTCCACCCTCCCTCCTTTTCTGCTCCCCTCCTATCCTTCACACGTTTTTTTCACCCATCTGGCACTTCCCATCTATGCGAAGTAAAAAGGTTGTCTTTATATAACGAGATGTTCTTTACATTGTTGTGCTATTCAGAAAATAAGTTTTGTTTTCTTTTGTTCTTGGTCCTTCCAAAGCAAAGCAAACTGCACATGAACAATTAACATGAGAGCGTATCACACTGACATGCTGACAGGGGTTTTTATGACGTTTACAAGGTGTCATTAATATTGATAGCAGTATGTGTGTTTCCCCAATATGTTCGTTATGCTAGTTTACCATTTTACCTCTTGAAGAAACTTACAAAAGTGCAGATAAGTGGTGCGCAGGTGCGTATGCTCACTGAAAATTGAAAATTATGCAACAGTCTGTCACTGCCGAGGTTATTTTAAAGAAAACAAACTAAATGACTAAAATTGAAAACTTTTGTAAAAAAAAAAAAAAAAAAATTGTTTCTAAAAAAAAACAACGACAAACTAAAACTACATTTTTACGTTTATAAAACTAACTATAGAGCAAATTTCCTTTATTTTCATCTCTGTCAACTAATTTCATACATGAGCGTATGGGGTTGATTTATTTGATTTATTTTGGTATTATTGTACGGCCGTACTGAAGAAGGAAGGTGGAACAGCTGTTTGGGAATTGTACGTTACTTTACTACACAATACTTACTGTGACTTTTCCATCTTAAAGAATAAGCGATTCACAAAATGGATGGAAAGCAAATGCTCGATACATTTAAGAAAAAATACAACTAATAAAAACTAAACTTAAATGATGAATTATCAAAAAATAAATATATAAAAACTGATTAAAACATGTCTCCGATAACTTTATCCAGTGCAGAAGTGATTCCTCTGCCTGACTTCATCAATGCTAGCAGGAAGAGCGGGTCCCAAAAAAAAAAAACATTTTGTATCCCATTTTTTGTCTTCATGAAAAGCAATGCGGTGAAAACCGCCAGTGGTGGCGCGGTGCCCTAGCACCCTCTATTGACTAGCCGCCACTGCTCAACTTCTTTTAACATATTCCTGGTCTCAATACCATAACAATCCAACATTACTCCATTACCAAAGCTCATTTTATGGAAAAGTGCAAAATATAAGATTGATCTCATGCTGTTTTGGTTGATGATCAATATGTAAAGAATAGCACTGCTTTTACATATGGCTCATGTAGGTTATTTATGATGTGCACTGGTGTAGTCGGAGGAATGATTATTTTGAATAGACCTGATGCATACTGTATGTGTACTCTGTTAGTGTGTGTACGTGCGGCTGTGTGTGTTTTGAAATCATCTTTATGCTAATCCAGTTCCACGCCTTGACAATCTAAGTGAGGAGATGCATTTGCATAACTAGCTAGCACAATGAACAACAGGGGGTCTGTGAGGCGCATATACGACACGTAGGTTCATATGTGCACGCACGTACGTGTTCAGTTGGAGGTATGTACGTGAGAAAAAAAGAGCTTTAAAAAGACAAAATGTCAGTCTCCTACCTCGTTTGCTCTTTCGTTCTGTCGTGTTTAGAAGTGGGTCTCTGACTGCTGCCTGAATTTCATTTACGCCTTCAAAAGTGTGCAATCTGGGAAGCTACCGCACACTCGCAGACACAAACACACCGTTGCTCAAGGGGACAATATGAAGCCGAGAGGGGTTCTCATGACTTGGCTCAAAAATGTGCCTTTTATTGAAAGATGGACGCAAATATCAATATCATCTTTTTTTTTTGTGATCATTGTTTTTGTGAATGTTGTCCATGGGTACTCTTTCGTGTTTGTTTATACCACCAATCCTGACTCCCAGAAGGACTCTTGGAGGGGGCCAGCATTGACACAAGCGCATACAAACTCACAAACACGCAGAGTGCTCGTAGCCAACTGCTGGCACCACGCCATCCTGTCTGGCCCTGTCTATTTGTAGGGGGCGAACTGTCTGCCCTAATCAGTGCCAACATGTCGCCTATATGTACGCTGCTCCAGGGGGACCTGTGGGTGTGTGTGGGTGTGCGTGTGTGTGTGTGTGTGTGTGTGTGTGTGTGTGTGAGAGATGTGTGTTTCCGTCTGTTCAGCCAAACAGACGACCCAGTGACCATGTGGGCACAACAGAGCTCATTACACTTGTGACCCCAATACCATTTTAGATGTGTACCGGGTTTTTATGGAGGTGCTTACACAAGCTGATAAATACAGACCTGCGGGAGGCTTTAAGCTTATACAGGCTAATGCAAATGCATGGAACTCACAATAGGAAGTATGTAGTTACTTCAACACGATGCATACAATATACAACTTGGTTGACAAGCGTAGTTATGATGACGTCATCCTGTATATTCCTGTAAAAACTCCAACACTAAGTAATATGTAAATGAGACAACTTCGTAAACTATGGAAATGATTTGCAAATACAAGGTTGTCTTCTTGCAATAGTTGTCCCCATGAGAATTCAGTAGCATTTCCTGCAAAAACAACTGCATGAAAGAAAAATACTGTTTTTTTTTTAAGTCAATAAATGTAATCAGTTCCTTCGATCCTAACGGCTGAATAGTATTGAAATTAGAGCAAATGATAGATAGCACTTTTGTGGAAAAATAAGGCGTTTTCTCGACATATCCACAAGTTTGTCCATTCTTGATAGAGGGGTAGATAGATAGATAGATAGAGGGGTAGATAGATAGATAGATAGATAGATAGATAGATAGATAGATAGATAGATAGATAGATAGATAGATAGATAGATAGATAGATAGATAATTAAATTTGTCTTCAAATATTTGCGTCCTGAAAATAGTTGCTCAAAATGACAGTTTTAATGTACAAGTATATTCAATTAAATATCATGGACACAACACCATAATTATGTGCTTTATGTGCGACACAATACTTTCATGTTCATCATGTTTAAATATTGTAAGAAGGTCTAGAGGGAGTCTTTTTCAGTTTAGTAAAGTGCACGGTCCTACTCGATATGTGCGATGTGGGTACTCCCTGCACAGGTGACCTGCGAATGGCAGCTCGGACACATAAAGACACACTCCCAACTCCAAAGGTATAATCAGGTCTCCCACTGGCTACATTTTTCTTCAATATTTGTCGATTAGAGCACATTTGTCCACTTCTTGGAATTTGATTTAATTAATACCGCCTATGTTTTAGATTAAAGCATTATAGATGTTTGACATACATTTACAGCTCAAACAATCCTCATGTCTGTGTCTGGACATGAAAGCTTTGGCTTATAGAAGAAGAATCAAGATTTAACTGAAAACATTCAAGAAAACATAGCAAGGTTTTGGAAAACTGTAGTTCTAATCGAGAAAATAGATCTCACTCTCTTTCAGCTAGATTTGGGAGGTTTAACTGCTTTATGCACATAAGAGTATGATAGAAGAATTTCCCCAAAGCCCACTTTTTGTTTTTAATGTGCGCACATGTCTTCTCAAAAGCCACAAAGTGGTCTGTCCCCAAAGCCCCGTGGTGGTAATTGGTCTTCTCTCTTATCATGACTGGCATTTGCACATATAGCGACACTCTGGTTCTTGCTGACATTTGCCGATGAGGTGGAAGGCCAGCATTATACACACTCCCGCACCCACTGTAGACACACACACAGTTTGACATGGGTTTGCAACACCGCACAACCGTACGCAGGGGGTTCGAAGATCTTTGTCATTCATGGCTTTGAGACTTTGTGTGTGTGTGTGAGTGTGCATGTGACCCTGTCCCCTAGGCAGCAGCAGCATTGGGTACTATTGGAGTTGACAGTGAATGCGCTCAGTAGGCTGCCCGGGCTATGAAACACTGATCTTTATGTCAGTTTAGAGAAATGGAATCACCCTTTTCTCTGTCAAGCCATACTGTGTGTGTGTGTGTGTCCTATGAGTAGAAGCCTCGGCCCGGTTTTGAACTGTGTCACTTTGTTGTAAGCAACTGCTTAATGCTTGTCTGTAATTCTTATTTCATTTGATCCCTGTGCAGCTCCCGTTTAAATGTTCCTTACCTTTTTCTGTAGTCTTCCAATCCCTTTTAGTGAGTTCTTCGAGTGCAAGAAGACAATGTGCACACAAAAGTGGAGCAAACAGATCGAGCAACATACCAAACTGTGCTTGCTAATTGTTTAATCGTTGCAATAGGTGATAAGTGTTCCCTCATGGAACACACGCGCTATATGGTGCAATAACAGACTGAAGCTCTGATCATCATTGAAAGTATTTGGACTCAAAGCAGCAGGCCAAGATCAAAGTGCTGCAGCTACTTCCATGTTGTATAATGAATCAAGTTCTTGTTAGCGCACAGTTGTTGTTTGTGCATTATTGTGCATAATATTTTGGTGACAAAAATGGAGCTTTGCTTTACCCCACTGCGCTTGTTCCCTGCCTTGTTGCGTTGGTATGAGTCTTTAAAGACAAGCTGCGATCGGTGTAGCTGAAGCTCGTGACGCAAGGTTATCATTCATGTTCGCTGTCCCGGACAGGCGTATGAAGACTGTCGTTTTGTTGGCCGGATATTTCGAAGATCCACACGGCATCATCAATGTCCTCTGTATGTTGGCCGTTTGTAAAATGAGATGCCAAAAGCATGTGATTTGAGATTAGTCAAGTTCAAGCTGTAAACACTGATGGCAAACGTTTTGAAGTATGTTGTTGTATACACTTATTTAAGAGAGTGATTCTGCTTTAGCTGTTTAATTCTCCTCCCAGTGATTACTGTGATGGCCTCTTTCATTATTTAGCCAAGCAGGCTTTCATGTCATTAAGGTGTAAACTCTGACTCCACGGACCTGACCTTCACCCAATCAACACTAACATGCAGCCACTGTTAGGGATGTCAATATTCAGCCTTAGCAAGAAGGTCAATAATTGACATTAACGCATTTCAGAGCAATCCAAACCCAAATTGGGTACTGCGGAAGGGCTGGGTGTCCAGTGTTCCAGCTTTGAGCTGCTTTTTAAAACGCACGAGTTAATTTCTTCTCCATTGTTGGCAACGTCTACATGCTATACTGTTAAACCAGAATTTGAGTCACATTTCATTATCTTGTTCTTGTTATCCCCATCGAGTAAAGTACATAGCGCTAGGGGAAGATGGCCGTTGTTTGTAATGTGAGATGACGTTTTTCAAGCAATTGAAACACAAATAAACACAATTTGCCTTTGTGTACTCCCTATGCATCCTACTTCGTGATATTCTAGTATTACTGTTGTGACATTGAACTTTTGCCGAATTTCTTAATATCCTTAATGTTTGGTTTTCTCATTCTCTTATTTTCTGATTCTTATATTATGTACATAATCATTTTACCTTTAAACTATGACTTCAATAGGCTGTATAAAAATCATGGTACGCTGACTTATATATATATAAGGTGATCAGGAGAATAGTATCCCTCCCAGTGTGAGGGTGACTCCAAATAACATCATTTATCGGCGAATTATGATAACACATATTTCATTTGAAAGCAAACCTCTTACAAAGCCACCATTACCGCCGGCCCACCATTAAAAAGAGGACTTCGTGTCCTTTCAACACACCCAGAAATGTCAATTAACAACATTGTCCTTCATTTGAATATAACTGATTACTATGCAGCTCCTGCTCTTACATATTCAAAATGGGGTTCTCAATCCAATTAAATGGGCAATGTGCTGTAAAGGCGTGGGCAAACATGATTGAAGGCAGAGCTTAGGATGACAAACAAGAGCAGTCGCAGGAGATGGAAAAGAGCTTGCTGTGAAGTTAATGGAAGAGTGTGTGATGATCGCTGATGGAGCAATGTGTGGCGGCGAATGTGTAAGGAGCTATATGAAATCCCGGTTAGGATTCAAGGGGCCAATAAGTCTAAAATCAAGTTTGATTGCAGTTGTATATTTTTGCACAGACACCTACCGTACGTACATATGTGTGGTCATTGTGCTGTACGTGCGGGTACGCTTGGATTTTGTATGCGGCGGTGATACTGATGCTTCAAGCGATATCATTTTCACTTAAAAACAACAACAAATAAATAGTAATTAAAGTCATCGCGGCAATATTGTCCGTCTATTCCAGGGGGAATGTTTTCGGTTCTGTTGTTTAATCAGTGGGGTTATCCTAAAGGCTAATGGAAAGAAATAAACTTAGCGTGTAATGTATTACTGTATTTGTTGTGTTATGGAAAATAAAATGATGCATCCATTGGTTAAATATATCACATACAGGTCTATACGGGGATCTTTTGTATGTCTATAATTGTGTGCGCGTGTGTGTGTGTGTGTGTGTGTGTAGGGGTGTGTGTGTGTGTGTGTGCCTTCATGTGCCCTTGGTTCAAAACCCAATCAGTGTCTTTAAGATCCGTGCTCAGGAGCAGCCTGATGCTGTTCTGTCAGACTATCTGTCTAATGAATGCCTCGGCGTCCCACCGGCTCTCTAAATATGTGCAGTGAAATGAGCTGAAACACGGACCTTAATTAAAAAGTGAAGACCCACGAAGATGTGATTAAAGCAACGCTCCGCGGATTATCGCGACGAAAGTGTCTCGGAAGGCATACCAAAAGAGTAAAAGGGTGTGGTGCGGTTCCGTGGAGGCATTGTGAGAAAGTGATGAAGGTGCCACATTCTGTCTTTTTTTACTTTCATGGCCATCATTTTGCTTTATGCGGAACTACTGCTCTACATTATTCAGTTGTTTTCATGTCTCCCAAAGCCAGTTTTCTTCGGAAATCTCCACATACAACTACCTGCACTTGTATTTGGGCCTTGTGTGATGTTTATGGCTTTCCTGAGTCAACTAGAATAATAATCTCTCAAATGTCACTTCAGTGATTGACTGACAGCAGTTAGCGTATCAATTATGTCTGCGGGAGTCGTACTGTCAGGTGATTAACAGTCTATTTCATCCTTTTCATTCGAGTCAGCACTCAGCACTAATGACTCGTGTCCTTTTATGGACACTGCATTGTTAAGCAGCCATAATGATGTTCTTATTAATAATATATGCGTTTATTATGAGTGTCTCTTTTCACTTTTTCCTCTCAGTTGGCTTTGCTTACTGTGCTCAACTTGATTCTCTGTTATATGTACTTGATTCTCTGTTATATGTACTCGATTTTCAAGTGACCTACACAAGGAGTGTTGTCATAGTTTTGTTAGTGGTTTTATGCAAAACCCATTCAAGTGTAGAAAATGCATGACAGAAGCAGTACTCCTATATATACATATACTATGTAATATGAAACATTACCTTTAACACCACAATTTTGAACAGGCATCTCTACATCAATAGCTACCTCACTTCCTGCTCCTCTGCTGTTTCACACCCTTGCCCCTATCCATTCAAGAGTTTCTGTTTGTCATGGCCCTAGCCAGCTATGAGGTTTCTGAGGTCCAGACCAGGATATTTTTTCTCCTGTTTGCTTAATATGCAATGCCACCAAAAAAAAAAGAACAAAAAACGTAGATGTTGCTCTTTATTCATACAGCATCTGAGACTTATTTATTTATTCTATTTTGCTTGGTTCTGCATTGCTGAACACAAGCCTGTACTAGTATAGCCCAAAACCAGGTACAATACTGGACTGTTGGAAGAGACCTACTGTATGTTTTGGGCACATGGCTGAGAGCAGCGGCAGATGGTTGATAGAGGGTGTAAGTGCACGGCTTACCATGCACACACTATGCATAGTCATCACGATATACTGTAAAATAAAAGTATTTTGAAATATGCAGAATCTACATATCTATTTTTAGATAGAAAATTCCAGAATTTCTTGAAAATTGCATCTTGAAAATGAATTATTAATCATACCTGACATCCCCTTTAAATAAACCTTTGGTGGACATTTTAATCTCTACCAGTGAAATAAACACAGCTCATCCAATCAGAGGATAGGCCACCATCTAAGGATTTGTGAGGGAACAGAGTGGTGATTGTAAAAAAAAAAAAAAAAAAAATCAAATATTTTTTGTTAAAAAAGAGAAACAGTGATTTCAAGTGTGTGTGGTCCATGACAGCACTACGCAAAAAAAGTTTTGTTTTTGTTTCTCAGCGTTTTTTGATTTTTTTTTTAGGGGGGATATTCATTTGTTCACATTCTTGCTTGTTAGAAGAAATAAGAAATAAAGAAAAAAATGGTGTTTCCAATAGATGTCATAGAAATCAAGCTCATATTACTGTAGCTAAAAAAAATAGTTTTGATTTCATAGCTCTTAACTGACTTATTTTTCAAATTTGCCCCTTTTGTTCACTGTAACGCTACCTCCTCTTTTCTATCCCTTCTCTGCCACTGCATCATTTTCTCATGACCTGGAGTGTGTATGCAAATATCCTCTGTATGTTTCAACATCTGGTTAGCCAGTACATGGCTGTCACCTCCGATATCAATCACATCTTTTCACAGAGTATCATGCATGCTAAGTGAGATGTTGTGTTAGATAACACGGATATGGAAACACACTGCTTTCCAAAGATAATCTCTTTAACATCAGTGAGATTAAAGCCTGGGAATCATATCAATAAAATCCGTGATCCACTCGCTCTTTTTTCCAAATCCCTCCTGAATGAGATGGGAGTGGGACAGAAAGTAGGAGGGCCACATGATCGAAGGAACACGGTTGACAAATTACGAGGAGGAGGATTTCTGGAAACTTATTCGGTTTGTCCTCTCTTTTCATTTCAATGTCATGGAAGATATACTGTAGGAATACAGATTGAATGATGGGATTAGCGAATGATGAGGACACATGGAGGAGCTCAAGTGGAGGAAAAAAGGAGAGCAGATAAGGATGAGCGAGAGCATGTGTTGAAATTAGGGGCACATTTTTTGTGCTCAGCACAAGTCTAGCACAATCTAAGTGTGCACATGGGTGGAGTTTTCTTTCTTTTGATATTTTCGGAGACATGCACAGTAAAACACACACCTTTCGCCATCGGTGATGGGGAACAGGAAAGCCAGAATGCTCCCAAACGGGAGACAGCAGTGTACGCGGGAACCTTAGAGCTCTGGCTCTTTTCTGGCTCTCTCTTTTGTGCCGCCACCCTCCTCTCCCGCGAGCAACAGTCAATAACGTCCTTGTGTAAACTTGCGCTAATAATAAAAACTGATCAGAAACGGTACACAAGGTGGACCGAACAGAACATGCCATACCGAAACGTATTAATACACCCACATGTACCGTTACACCCCTGCTGTATATACCAAGTATACTAGTAGTAGAGCAGTTTTTTTCTAGTTGCAGAATTTTTTTCAGTGCCCATTACTCATGCTGAAAACAGTGCACTTTTATTATACACGTAAGGAATTTGGCCTTTGACAATTAGACAAAGAATTGACTGTGAAAAAGCTCTTTGCTTTTTTCCATAAAGTCTCAGCATTCTAGCAATGAATGGCGTTAACTCTAAAAGGCAAATTCCATGCATGCACTTATTGGAATAGACGGCAACAGAGAAGCTTTTTCAGCTACTATAAGTGAGGAGACGTATGGTTAAATGTATAACCTTGCTGCCACCTTTGCTCTCTCATTTCTTTTATCATGTTTCTTTTTCACTGCTTTTCTCGGAAGATGGTTGCAGTGAAGTCACATTACTTTTCTTTCCCCAGCATGCATTCCTTTCAGCAGCTGTCAGCGCTGTAGTTTGCCCTAATACAGTACTCATTAATGGATTCATTAAACCTATCTAGTGTGCTGCTTCCATGGCATGTCAGCTGACACGTGCTGTCACCTGCACTGCGGTGAGAACATTCCGTGCTGAAAAGGTCACGGTGCCAGCGCATGTGCGGAAGTGAGAGTTTGCAGCCTTAATGCACAGATGTGTCACTGTCTGTCCTGGTTACTGTCAGCCCTACAAGCTCTTCATATGTTCCATTCTCTGTGAGTGCAACTGCAAATCTTTTTACTGTCAACCCGATACAATCTGAATGTACACTTCGGTAGACATGTGACAACTGATGTTCTTGAAATGAAAGCCATGCAAATCACGGTTGTACAAATAGATTCACTTTTGAAATGCTCACTTACTTCACAACTTTAAAGGAGACGTACATTGTTTTGTCCTCCAAAATGTGAAACAGTTCCCAGTAGGGTTGGGCATCGAGAATCGAGTGGAACCGGGACTGACATTCCGGTTCTCCCAGAAGGGTTCAAATTTTGAAATGTCAGTGGTAAATTTCGATGCCTAGTTCGCAGCACAGAAGAAGCCGCTGAACATGAACAAAGAAGAATCAATAGGAAATGTGGGTGGGAAGTCTGTGCTTGTGAGTTGCGATAATGTATACTCCTCGATCAAAACATAACAATTTCATTTTAAAGAAAGGGGTGAAAGGCCAGTCTTCAACAAGTCATAATATCAAAGAAGGTTGCACTTCAAATATGATGAAACACCTTTGCATACACAGAATAAAGTTGATAGTGTCCTGTCTTTGACATGCGCTGTTTCTAGCTTCGGCCCTGACGCTCAGCCTGGTACCATACCACACCGACCACACAGAACTCAGAATGGGGTAAAATCTCAAATGCCAACAAGTGAAACCAGAAGTAAAACAGCGCAACACAACAAAGCAAATACCCAGCTAATATTTAGCTTATAGCCAGAGGCGCACTAGGAGGGGAAAGTGGCCTGGGACCACAAGTATTGGAACGGCAAGGTCAATTCCTTTGTTTTTGTTGTATACTGAAAACATTTGGGTTTCAGATCAAAAAATGTATATGAGCCACAAGTCCAGCTTTTATTTCATGGTATTTACATCTAGATGTGTTAAACAACCTGGCCATTCCGACTGAACTGTTTACATGACGCTGGTTCAGATTGGCAAAAGGAAAATACCACCCCTGTGTTTTCCGAATGAAATTCCATTCCGATTCAGCCTTTTTATTCCGACTAGGGTGCTCATATGGAGCATTTTCATTCCAATTGGTTGTTCGGATCCTTTCTAATCGGAATACATGACTCGATGTAAACCCGGCTAGTGTTGGCAGTGTGTTTTGGGTCATTGTCCTGCTGCATGATAAAGCTTCTCCCGATTAGTTTGGATGCAAATTGCCGGATGCAGTTTTCTATAAATTGCCGGACAAACTGGTTTTGTGGACTTCAAAATTCATTCTTCTTCTACCATCATGAGTTACATCATCAACAAATACCGGTACTAGTGAGCCCATTGTAGAAGCCCAAGCCATGTCATTCTTCACAGATGAGTTTGTGTGTTTTTAATCCTAAACAGATTATTACTTTCTCCATGCCTTTCCATCACTTTGTTGAAGTCAATCTTGGTCTCATAAAATGTTGTTCCAAAACATTTGTGGCTCATCTCTGTACTTCTTTGCGAAATCCAATCAGGCCTTCCTATTCTTTTTGCTTATGAGTGGTTTGCATTTTGTGGAATGGCCTGTATAATTCTTCTCTAAAAGTCGTCTTCAAACAGTGGATTATGATACCGTTACCCTTACCCTATGGAGGTTGGCAGCGATGTCACTGACTGTTGTCTTTTTCTTCACAGCTCTCACAATGTTTTTGTCATCAATTGCTATTGGATACACTTGTTTTGGATACAACCTGTTCGATGTCCGTTGCTCAGTAGACCATTAGTTTCTTTGTGTTACAGGACATTCCAAATTGTTGTATTGACTGTGCCCAGTGTTTGACTAATAGCTGTGGTTGATTTTCCCTCTTCTCTCAGCTTCAAAATGATTTGCTTTTCTTCTATAGACAGCTTTCTGGTATTCATGTTTGCTTAGAGCAGGGGTCTTCAATCCTGTTCCTCGAGGGCCGCTTTCCTGACTGATTCAAATGATCTGGATCATCATCAGGATCCAGCTTCTCGGACCTTGCTGATTATATGTTCATTTGAATCAAGTGTGTTGCAGCAGGGAGGGATGGAAAACAGGCAGGACAGTGGCCCTCGAGGAACAGGATTGAAGATCACTGGCCTGACGTGCCAGGGACCCTGATATGAGCAACAACCATCCACTGGATGCCATAATCTTACAGTTTTATTTTTTTTAAGCAGCACTTTCTATTCATAATATTTGTTCATTTATTAACGTTAATTTGTTAACATTCATCTGTGATTTTATTGTAAGGCCATATCGTCCAGCAGTACTTGAAACTGAAAAACCAAATGAGACAGTAAAGAGCACTGTATTTAACTGTGCACGGTACAATAAAATCTAAAGACTATCAATACATCCTGTAACAAAACGCCCAGTGTCAGAAAACTTTGTCTCAGCTGGAGGTCATAGGTCTTCAAATAAACCCAAATGAAAATAATAAAGAATAGCTAATGACTATTCTGCAGTGATGGAAATCCTATTGAACATCTGATCACAAGGAATGTTAGCTTCTTTACAACTTTTCACCAGAGGACAAGCGACTTGGACAGCCTTTCTCCACAATAGGAAAAAATAAAATCGATGGACATGGTTCATACACAACAAGTGTTGATTACAATGTGCGAAATTGTTAGAGTATCTTCACTTGTTTCAACGAGAGTGTGACTGCCTGCTGTTATTTACATGTTTTAGTGTGAAAATACGCAAAATGTGCCAAGTTATCTTAATGTAGTTCAACCCACTATCACTCCCTGAATGTCATGCACACAAAACCTATATAGCGGTTCCAAGATGGACATTATATACTGAGTAGTATAATACAGACATATGATCCTTTAGTGCTATTTTTATTCTTGTAAACACACTTAGCCTAAGTGCATGTCTGGTAGCGAGTCTAATATACATCTAAAAAACGGTTTGTTGGAATGCAGTAATTTAATCTAGGAAAGATTGTGAAATAGGTTATAACGTACATACAAACATACTGTCCATGCATATACAGTAACTTGCAGTGCATCAACATTACCATGGGAAAATAAATGCTTGCTTTTTATATATTCTCAAGAGTACAATATAACAAGAACAAAAATCACAACTTTCAAAAGCACCATGAGTAGATTATTTCATTTTCGTAAAGTACAAAAAACAAATAGGGTGAGTTGTTTAAGTGAAGAGGGGACGCTCGATTTTTGACTTGAGAGTAAAAAGATGGAAGAGGAAGGTGTTAATCGTGTGGAAGGATCAGAGTAAATCTAGAACTGGAACAGAGAAAGCTGTCAGGAGTAAAATGTCTCTTCATTCGTTCATCCATCATGCTCTTCTTATTTCACTCCACACGTCTTTTCTGATGGCCGTCCCTCATTCCAGCTCCTTTTCTTCCCACGCCTGCCTGCTTGCTTCGCCTGGCTGAACTATAAATAAATTGAAGGAGATGTATGATCAGAAATTAATTTATATGCTTGACGTGCAGCCCTCAACAATTTCCAGGGCAATATGTAAGTGTTTGAAGTAAGTCTGAGGCAGAGCTAGGTTGTGGCTAACACACTCTTATCAAACCACAGAGGCCTGGATGGAGAATGGAAGCAGGCGGTTGGCTATTATTCACTGCCATGCCTTCAAGAAGCTTATCACTGAGCCACCATTACGGAGCAAACGAGTAAAGCCTGTTTCTGTATCTGTGACTTCCTTTGCATGCAGATGTTTTACACGTCAATACGAGTACATTTGCATTTGTCGCCCTCTTTACCATGTAGACACACACCTCAGAACCTTCACTTTTTCCTATACTCGCTTGACTTGTAAGCCAAGCACAGGCTGGTGTAGACAAAATTGGACTTGACATACAATCACACAGACTCTGCCTGTCAACCTCCCACAGCCAAAGTCATACACACACACACACAACGAACACATACACACACTGGACTGGTCCCAGCGCCTGCCATCTGCGTGTGTTTGTATGTTGGCCTATTGTACCAGAGAATGTGTGATATTAATGTGTGAAATTGAATGAATGGGTGTTGAAATGAGTCTTTTGATATTTGGAAAGTACAGAAGGTCAGGCTGTTACATGCTGTCAGGGCCAACGTTGTTCCTCAGAAGAAAGTTAGAATTGAAGTTTGTAATGCATGTGGGACTTGGACGTAAATCAGTGAGTGATTTAAAACCCAAAATGACTTTTTGAAAAGATTGATTTGATAAGGGGATAGGCTTTAGTTTAAACTGAAAAGGTTTTTTTTTTTTTGCTTGGTTTAAATGTTTTGCTTTTACTTTAGAACGCAAAATGTGACATTTGTGGCATTTGTGGACATTAGCTGGCCACAACATTGGGTATACCAAATAAGATCCGATACATTCCCTGTTTCAAATTTTCACTTTTAAATTTTACTCAGGTTGTTTTTGATTGACACTATCAAATATACAGTATATTCATTTAACAATGGCTATGGTGGTGGTTTGGCTTGGTATAGAACTGTACTACATCATTGTGACTAATATTTCAGTTTATAGCTCCAGGCGCAGTCTAACTGTTTGCATGGGTGGAATTATCTTTCTTTTGGTATTTCGCTCGACTTTGCACAGTAAGAATTGGACATAACAGTGCTTTGGTGCCATTGTGTGCTGTTGAGGGCTAGTAGTAGTCCTTTCCTGACCAATCCTTGCAGCATCCCTAATATGCATCAAAATCAGGGCGATCCGGCCGCACTACTGTATACCTGAATACGCCGTGCTTGACGTTGTGGGAACAAAAATAGACTCGATGGGGTCCTTGCATGATATTGGCAGGCAAACTTCAAGCTCTCCCCTTGCGGATGATGTAGTCGGATATGCATGTCACATGGGCAATTAGAGACCAAATTGCACCCCCAATTCTGCGTCTATGATAATTACAAGAAAATATTTCTGACTACAAATAGTGTATATTAATTAAAACAATTTAACCAGATGAAAAAAAACAAGAGCTGTACAAACACTTGCCTTTACAGTGATAATAACCTTTTTCCTTAGCATTCTCAGAGAAGTATTCAATTAAAAATACGTTAAATAATGTGACTTGTCAACTGCATGCAGCGCAGTTCTACAATGAAAGCAAAGTATAACTGCAATAACTCAAAACATGGTAAACAAATACATATTTGACTGTGTCACTTATTTTGGCTGTTGAGTGCATATTTATGTGTATCATGATTATGCAATCTGCTTGTCCTAATTAAGGTTGGAGATGAGTTAGAGCCTATCCCAGATGACTTTGGGGCGAGAGGTGGGGTGCACCCTAGACTGGTCATCAGTCAATCGCATTCCTTGTAAGTCACTCCACATCATAAAAAATCAAATGGTAAATGTATATTTTTTTAAATGGCTGTTTATACAATCTTTTGCAAATGCTGCACTTTAAACAAGTCATATGCTAACTGTAGAGGTGGTTTGATTTACATTTGGGGGGCCCAAGGGGTGGAGCCAGTACACACTGGAGGGATGATCTGGCCTGGGCTCACCCCCAGGACGAGCTGGAGTGTGTTGATAGGGGAGAAGGACACCTGGGTCACACCACTCGGCCTGCTGCCAAGGTAACCACATTTTGCATCTGCACTGCTGACAAACTAATAATAAGTAATTTATTATTTCCATAAAATCATTTCATCAGTTCTTTTTGGAGTTTTCACACACATGAGTACAAAATATACAGATGCAGTGGGCTTATTTGAGGGCATTATGGGATATTAGTTTGGCTGGGGAAATGACAGGGCTTTGCACAAATGCAGCGGTTGCCTAGCAACCAAGGTAATTTCCAGCTAGCTAGTGCTGTTTCATTTTAGGTGATATACGTATGTATGTGTGGGGGGGGGGGGGGCGTGCGTGTGCGTGTGTGTGCATCACTGTAGAAGTGTGCATGTGTGTCTGTTTATGAAACATGGTGAAGAAATACTTAAGGAAAGAAATTGTAAATTTGTAACAACTGCATCCTTGTTTTGAAAAAGCAGTTTGACAATCACGCAGGATGCATTAAGAATAAATGATACATTGCTGAAGAAAAAACATTCACTAATATGGGCGTATCCATTCAAATCAGGACACAGCAGGCTAAAAATAATGAACACAAAGAAATATTAAATTATTATAAATTACAGATTAAATACCAAATCATCTGAAGCATCATGGATATTGTTTCATCTTTATTTAGTGGAATGTTTCAAGACTGGAAGAAACCCAAAATGTTGGGTAAACTCTCCCCCAGCTTCTTCCTCCCTCCGTTATGAACTAATGATTAGAAAGGCAGAGAAGAGAGTCAAATGAGTTTAAGTTTGTACAAAAAGAGTATGATGTAATACTATACTATAATGCTGTATGGTGCTCTATTACATTGTGCTGTAGTGTACTAGTAAAAATGTTTTTTTTTTATTTTATTTCTGGTGGGGCAGATTAAAAGGCTACAATTTCCCGATGAATATATTAACATTTATGAGGCAAATCGGGGTCTGGCAATCTCTCCCCTTGCATAAATAATGAGCTGGTTTAATATGACTGCCTGGTGGGGAGCCTCCCTTGACATGTGTGAAATTGAATGGGATGGCGCGTGTGTGTGTGCGTGCATACAACAGTGTGCATGTTCAGTGGTGCTAGAGTGTTGCGGTGTTGGCCGCCAATTTGTGTGCGTGTGTGTGTGCGTGTAGGCAGAATGCTAATGACTGAGTCACTGGCAATGTACCAGCACATGATACATATAGACAATTAAAGTTGTTCAGTTTCGTATTATATTGACACGATTGCATAAAGGTGCGTTTCAGTAACATTTCCTCATGCCTGTAGTATGTTAAATTCACTCACTAAAGCATATACTAATGCGCTAGTTCCTTTTTTCACCCTCATTAAAATGGTGGGGCAGCAACCATTTGGCAAAGCTAAATATAGTGCCTTAAAAACTTCTCTCTCCTACAATCTGATATACTTTTTTTAAATTATAGTTTTCCCTCCAAAGGCAATGTAGTACAGCTCACAGATGACTATGACTCGATATAAACTACCCCTACTGTACTGTTATAGATGAAAATAATTCCTCAGTTTTTCATTTACATGAAATGTTTGACGGAGTACAATGATTAGTGCCTTAAAGGCATGTAAACTAAATGAATGAATAAATAAATAAATACATCTATAAATACTTTTTTTTTTTCAAAACTTCTTGCGGTCACCAACATATTCCCCATGGGCACGAGGTATAGTCCCCACAGACCGCCTGCAGACCTGTTCTAAAAATAGCTCACCAATGAGATGGCTCAGATTTGTGAACTTCGGATGTTGCTATTCTTTTTTTAATTCCCACTTGCATTGGTGTAAATTTGGAAATTACAAATTAAAATAAAATATATAGTTCAAAGGTCATTATTGACCAACCATAGCATTTGTGGAGACAAGTTAGCAGGCGCAGCAACGGTAAGGAATAATTTACCTCCAAATACCATAGAAGAAAAAGAAATAAATACATAGTAACTTCACAATTAATGGGAGAATTTGTTATTTCAGAAGTGTGTATCAAAGTGGTAGCCCTTCACAATAATCAGTATCCAAGAAGTAGTTGAAAAAGGTTAGTGATTCCTTGTTTATCCAAATTACAAATAGCTCTATAGTCAAACAGACTTTGTTCCCAAAAAAAGAGTAACCATTGCCATGTTTATTTTTTATTTTATTTTTATTTTTTTTTGAGGAACTACAGAATGTTTTACGTTTGGCAACTAACCAAGTGTGAAGGACTGGGTTAACATTTATTCATAAAAGTGCTAACTGTGCAAACTGTTTTATTTTCCAATCCATTGGCTCTGTTTGGAAAATAACTTGATGGGTATATTTGTGATGCAACCAGTCAGGGGATAACAGTTCCTCACTGTGATCTGGTCTGGGCTTTAAACATTTTTAAGTGGCGAATAGAAGTCAACTTTAGCAGTTAAGGAAAATAATTCAATTGTACAGTTGTGATTTAAATGACTGGGCCTCTCTCACCTCTTACCTCTCGGGAGTTGATGAAAAATAGCCGAGCCAAGTCAGAGGTTGTCATGCAGCGTGGCATTAGTCATGCCATCAACACCCATCGCCTTTCACTCACTGCGTAACTTTGGCCCTTAGCTCCTTCAGTCTATTACAGCTCCACATTTTGATGTGGGCTTCCCCAGAGCGTAGCAGATTAGTGGTAGAGGGTCAAGCAAAGTTCACAGATAAAGGCCAGTTTGATGGGGTAAAGCAGGGAGGCCAGGGGGCAAACAAGAAGGAAGCTTCGGCAAAAAGATCTGGAAAGGATTGAAATGAGAAAATAAGAGCTTTCACCTCACTTCAATTTGATCAAATATCTTGAGACATAAGGAGCTGATCCACCATAAAGGTTAGGCTATTATCAGAATTGCGTGTGTTTGTATAGGTGTGTGCGCGTGCGGGGGTGCGTGTGTTTATGTGTGCATGAATGCACATGCAATGTGAATTGTGATTTCTTTAGACCACTCGCAATGGCTGTGGCCAACTGCAATGGAGTACCAAGTGAACTTGGTAGGTCACTAACATGATGGATCTCTTTGCTTAGTATTGCACATGACATACTGTACTGTATTAAATCTCATGCTATGCGTGCTACTTGTTGCAATACAATATTGATATTGATTGACACTTTCAGGGTTATATGCGATAATATCTTATTTGGAGTTATTCTGTACTAATTCCCACCGCTAGATTTCACTGATGTCAATTAATCGGCAATTCAACCGTTGATAACCTGGCAATGTTTACTACCTGAAAATGATGTCAGGTCCGATATATCGATTTATTTCTAGTGAATGCGCACTTTACTTGCTTCCGTTAAACCATATACATGTATCTGACAAAGACAAGAGTCTTGACTTTGTTTCATCTTACCAGTGTTCCCTAAATAATTGCTCATAATTTGTTATGCTTAAATTGTTAATCTTAACCATCACAATTTTGTGGGAGTGGCAAACTCAGAGGTACATTTAGAGAAGTAATTAAAAGGATGTCAATCTTTTGATCATCAAGCACGGAGTTGCAGACCTGAGGGGCCTTGAGTTTAATCTCTTCACACCACAAAGTTCAAAACCAGAATTTGTTAAAACAACTGGAGGCCAACCAAGAGGGTGCTCGTGAAAATAGCAATTGGAGAAGTAGAATAAGAAGAAACCTCATCTAATATTCCAAGATCTGTACGATGTTGAATTGCTACAGATAATATTTCTTCAGCACTACAGTGTATTACATTAATCTATGTCCCTTCTGCTAGTAATAAGATTATGATAATTGACTTTGCCAGTGTTTTGAATGATCAGTCCAGTTTTGAGCTTTTTTAACCCTTTAGGATCACCGTAGTACACATTCGTGCTCAGACAAAACAATGAAGCGTGCGTAACAATTAGTCGTATTATGTTTGTTTGTCCCAAAGTCAGTTTGAGAAGGTCAAAATTTAACACTGATCGCACGCCTCGGGCTTTAACTTATTTGTCCCCTTGCTTCGTTAGCAATCCCCCAAAAGCTCCGCCGTCTGCTGTGCTGTATCTTCATAAACAAACACACTAAGAAGTATTAAAGAGATCTCAAGTTTGCCTACAGCAATGTCTCTCAGCTGTCTTCATTTGCATATCCATATGTGTGCATGGGCTTATACGCATCCATATGTATGCATGATAGGCTACACCTGTGAATGTGTGCGAGTGTTTGCATGTGTGGGAACGTATTCCCTGCACAGTTCCTGTCCGTTGTCAGTGTCAGAGCTGTTCTGTTGGGCCGTTCGGTGCACAGGTGGCGATAGACTGGCCCCTAATGAGTCCATATGGGACTGTCTGGGGGAAGTGTGTGAATGTGTGTGTTTGTCTATGTTTATGCCACTGGTCATGACTGTGTGCAATGAATGTATTGATGTGCTTATTGTGTGTTTCAGAGGTAAAAAAAAAAACAACAACTGCTGAATGTGAGTAAGAACAAGTCACCTTTTGAGTGCGAACTTAAACTGAGTGAACTGAATATTGGCCATATTTGTATTTATATTATGCTCTGGTGCGGATTTCTCTGAAAGCTTCTGAAAATGCTACACCCAGTATACTTGCTACACTATTGGGACATCAGTTTATTGCACCTGCAGGAATAAAAAATAGAAGACGATATGGATTTGGTCATACCTTTGCAACTCCAACTCTAAAAGACAGTTTTTACTGTATTTTGGATTGTCTCTCTGGGAATTTTTATCCATTCATCCAGAAGCGCGTACACAATGTATGCTCAGTTTAGGACAGAGTTCCATTCCCATGGGGGAAACGTAACCCAAACTTGTATGTCTCAGAATGAATATTTGTATGAAAAATACATCATGAATATAAAAATAAAATAGTTATTGCGAAAATGTATTCTTGATTCTATGCATACCGTTTCATCGTGTGTGATTCGTAACCTCTTAAAGCATCGAATGTCGGGTCTCAATAATCAAAGAACCATTGTAATCGCTTTTCCACGTAAAGGGGAAGTCAACGCAAACATATTTTTTCAAGAATATGTTCTATGCAAGCCCACTAGTTGAAACAAAGCATTCTGGTAAATATTGCGTTTGTGGAATAAGAGTTAATCTACCCATTTTAGCGATCTCTGGGGCAGCCATTTTGTCACTTCTGTCGACTGAAAATGACATCACAACTACCCAGGGCTCAGCTTTAGAAAACAGGCGAGCTGTGATTGGTCGTTACCTGAGCCCTGGGTAGTTGTGATGTCATTTTCAGTCGACATAAATGACAATTGGCGGCCCCCTGAGATGGATTTTGCTGCTTAACTCATATTCCACAAACGCAATATTAATCAGAATGCCGTCCGTGTTTCAACTAGTGGGCCTGCTGGGAACATATTCTTGAAAAAATTATGTTTGGGTTGAATTCCCCTTTAAAGCTCCAGGAACATTTTAATCTTGCTAAATATTTCATAATACTTTGCAGTCTGATATGTTTAGTGCTGCAAACCCCGCACCAAAGTTTCCTGGACCACTCGAAAGTGCAACACAGAGAAAAATCTTCATTCATAGGCCTGCAATCAGTTAGGGGACAATAGTTCCAAGTACAAAACATGCAGAGGTCCTACAAAAGTGTGAGGTCCCAAAGACATGTTCAACTTTGTCCACAACAAACTAATCTAGGCATGACATTATGCCCATTATGTTTTATGCTTTTGTGCAGTGGTGCTTCTCCAAATTGTCCAACAAAAATGGGAAACATTCCAAAATGTATCGGTAAGAACAATATTCACTGTGACATTTTGTCCATATGGTGTATTTACGGTACACACACAAGAATATGTCACAGGCGTACTTGGCCTCCTTCTGCATCTGTACGCATCTTCAAGTCAGATCTTATCATATAAAAACCATATCATTAAAGCATGTTTTGCATCACGTGTGCAGGCTGCTTGTGTGCTCATTCTCTGACAGCAGCCTCAGGATACACTGTGCCATTGTGTCACCCGGTTCATTCTCATTTCAATAACAAGACATGAGAACCAGGATATGACTTTAGCATATTTACAGTAAAAGTCCGGCAGATACATGTGTTTTCAGAGGTAGACCTATTGCCTGCATGCAAATGAAATAAAACAAAATTGCTCAGCATTGTGTTATTTTACTATTTTAAAAGATTGTTGTATTCCTACCCATTAAATTGTGTGATGTATTGTACAAAAGCTTAAGAGTAATGCTTTCAATGAAAGAGAGTGAGTAGAAAAGAAGCCACAAAATGTACTCACAAGTACCCCTAAATTCTATTCCTAATAAAAGGAAAACATTTTTGAAACCATATCGTCAGGTACAAACATTTTGACATAGGTACTTAACTAGCTTTTCTGTTTTCTTTCGACGATAGAGTTTTCAACCTGACAAAGATGCGTGTTAAGGTTCCCGTGTGCTTGTACACAGCAGTTGCATCAGTTAAACTGAACAAACAGATCATTTACATTCCTGGTGCACGCGCTTCACTTCAAAGTGGTGTGAGATGCATTTGTGTGTGCACATTCATACGGTACATTTCCATGTTTCATCTCTGTATCTGTTGACAAAACATACTCAGTGGAGTCAGTGGTTTGAAGCAGGTTCGACCTGACTGGAACATGAAAACTGCTATTCATTTTATGGAACAGAAAGAAAGAAATTGTTGGTATGTTAAAAGTAGCTAGGTAGAGCAAACATTTCGATGTCCCTAAGTAACGTTTAATCAAGACTCCCCTGCCCCACATTTTTTTTAACCCCCTTAAAAGTCCATTTTTTTCATGAAACTTCATAATTCCAGTTGCTTATTGTTGTTGGAGGAATCATGATACCTGTTGATTCGCTTTTTAAAATGTTGACAGTATATGCGGGATTAATTAACAAGCAAATTTTTACATGCTTTCAGAAAAAAAATATTTAAAAAAACTGTGGAAAAGATAAATCTACATTTGTCAAATATATGGTGCCAAATGATTGCACAAATCAGCAGAGGGATATTTGGGACAGTTGTGGTCATGAATCACAGAAAACTATTATAAATTGCAAATTATATGTAATAAAGCACATTAGACCTGCATGTGTATGCTAATGCGTAGAAAGGCCTACTTGCTGCATGTCGCTTAAATCTCACCTCACTGGATGAATCTATCTTGGACATATGAAAGCATAAATGCTAATAACCACCTGAGACATTTCTGACATGCTCATTTCTGTGAAGAAAGGCAGGAATGAAGTCACCAGTGTAGTAGCAGCTAATGGGAATTCTAGTCTTAAATGGCTCGTCTTGTTACTGTGCCTTAAATACATTCTGATCTGTGGCCCACTTTAATATGTCAGGCATCACTTCACACAGCGCTGATGGTCAAAGCGACCACACTGTTGAAATCACAACATTTTAAAATCACCTCAGCTCATTCTCACTGCACTCTCATGTTTCTGACAAACACATAGCCGGAAAGAATCACAAGACGGAAAAATAACTGAAACAATTTTTATTTTAAACATTTTAGAGACGTATTGTACTCATTTCTGAGTTAAAAATTGACAACTGCTATAATAGCATTATGGGAGAAATATGATTGAGAAATCGAATAAGCTTCATTAAATCATTACATCACCCTACATGAATTGAGCCCTGTCAAACACAGGCAGTAGATTTATGAAAGGGAAGTAAATTATTACATTCATCTCACTCAACAGTGAAGTCTCCTCACATTTCATTCCTGGGCATTACTAGTGTAAAATCTTGTTTCAAATTGAGAAAGTGTTTTGATTCTTATACTGTACTTCTGATGCGTGGTAAGAATCTCAACCATTTAAATAAACAAGATAAGGCGAATAATGTCAAATAAATTGACCTTATGAATATAAAGTCTTCAAGAGAAAGTCAACCCAAGCATTTTGTTTCAAGTATATGTCCTATGCAAGCCCACTAGCTAAAACAAGGCATTCTGATAAATATTGCATTTGTGGAATAAGAGTTAATCCATCATTTTTAACCATCTCAGGGGGCGGCCATTTTGTCACTTCTCTCTCACTCAGGGCTCAGGTAACGACCAATCACGGCTGGCCTGTTTTCTGACGCTGAGCGATGATTGGTCATTAGCTGAGCCATGAGTAGTTGTGATGTCATTTTAGGTCGACAGAAGTGACAAAATGGCCGCCCCCTGAGATGGCTAAAAAGGGGTGGATTTTGCTGTGTAACTCATATTCCACAAATGCAATATTAATCAGGATGCCGTGTTTCAACTTAGCGTTAGCGGGCCTGCTGGGAACATATTCTTGAAAGAAAAATGTTTGGGTTGATTTCTGCTTTAAGAACAAAAATTTAAAGTACTGAGAAATGAAGACAAAAAAAACCCTGAAAAAAATGACATGGTATAAAAAAAAAAAAAACACATTATGGAACTATTTACTTTAAAAGGTGAAGGCAGAAAGCTTTCATGCTCTATTACAAAGTCCCATGGAGAATCTCCACATTGTTTAACTGTAATTGACAGGTGAGATGCTCTGCCATGTACTCAGGACAACTGGAACAAACGTGGTGATAGTTCTCTGCAAAGGTGACTTGATTTCTGCAGTTATTCCAGCTTCGCCAAGATTTCAGAGACATGCACAAACCAAATTAAAGGCGCGCATAAGAATGTCAATGCATAGATTGAATGACAGCAACCAGCACATCAACAGCTGTGTGTGCATGCTTCAAGCGAGAGATGTTCTGTGTAGTTGCCATTTGAAAATAATGGACCTCAGGACCTGTCACATTATGTGGGAAGGAGACCGTATGAAAAGATGTGCGTGTGTGTGAGGGGGTGGCAGTGGTTCATTGGATGCATGTTTATATAAAGGTCAAACTTATTACGCTGATATAGAAAGAGCATAGTGACCTAAGTAAGGCTGTCACCAACGACAAGAAAGTATCTGTCAGGGTCATTGTGGATGGAGGCAGAGTTAGTCATGGTTTGGACCCCAGTGCAGACAAATAGAACATTCCATTTAAAAGCCTGCATTCTTGGGGACGAAGAAATCAAAACACAGGGATGCGGGTGTAATTGTACTGGCAATTAAACGTCCTATTATTTCAAAATTGGTTTTGCCCACGACTGAAAAGCCCGGTGTTCCAAGCCAGAATGTTGTAAAAGCATTGTCGTTGCTTACGATATCAAACTGTCAAGATTACTTCAATTATTTAGTTTTTGGACTTTAGATCAAGCAAACTTAGTTGGTAACATACACTTACTGTTAGTAAAAAAGGCAGTAGAAACCTTTTATTTCTATCAGCCAATCGGAATACAGTAGAAAGATAATTATAGTGGTACAAAGATGTAATTTAGATTTATAACAATGAAATATTACTATACCAACCTCCATATAACTATAAAAAACTATGTCTATGTCAGTAATTGTCAGGGGTACTATTTGGAGCTTTTCAAATATTTCAGTGAGGGCCTTTCAATTATTAGATATAAATATATTCTTGAAGAGGAAGTCAACCCAAACATATTTTTTTCCAGAATATGTTCTCGAAGTTGCTCAGGTCTCTGACAACGGCCAATCATGGCTGATCTTCAAAAACAGGTGAGCTGTGATTGGTTGTTACCTGATCCCTGAGTAACTTCGATGTCATTTTCAGTCGACAGAAGTAACAAAATGGCCGTCCCCAGAGATGGCTGAAAAAACGGGTGGATTAACACTTATTCCACAAACGCAATATTAATCAGAATGCCTTGTTTCAACTAGTGGGCCTGCATAGAACATATTCCCGCAAAAAAGAAAAAAAATGTGTTTGGGTTGACTTGCCCTTTAAATGCTGCACATATCACTGATAGTGGAAGGAAGTGAAAATATCATGTGATTGCACACTGAGACACATAAGAAACTCCCCACAGTTAGGACGTGTGAAGACTAGGGCTCTATATTTGTAGACAGAACAGCTGCACTTGAGCGTAAAAAGTGCCTCATCCCTTTTTGGCGGATTTGGTTTATCTCTCTGCGCGATGCTGGGCGTCTCGACGTACTGAGAGTGTTTCCTTTGGTTGCTGAATGGAGACTAAACCTTACGCCTGATGCAGGTAGTGTGTCATCTGTCATCTTCCAAACCGCTTATCCAGTACAGGCTCGCGGGGAGGTGCTGGAGCATATCCCAGCTGACAATGGGCGAAAGGCAGACTACACCCCGAACTGGTCGCCAGCCAGTCGCAGGGTACACACACACAGACACCGTAACTGAGCGGGAACCGATCCCACGCTGCCCGCACACAACTCAGGCGTGTGTACCCCTACACCATCAGTGACCCTGCAGGTAGTGTATGCCATCATATTTCATTCATAAATATGTCAATAGTGAACATTGAAACCTCTTAATCATGGTAGGGATAAATTAATTGAACTCATTATCATTATTATATTTTTAAAATCATCCCACTGACCACAGCGCAATCGGGGAGGAAGGCAGTGTCCAAGTACCCCTTCACAGATCTGTGTTCTCCTTGTCCAACTTTACAAATCACTTTGCATCAATTTTACACCTGCCTGTGGAGATCTGCTTGCAGTTTCTTATGAATGTTCTTTGCGTGCTTTGACCTCCTGCATTGACTCGAGCAAATCAGTTGCTTCTTCCGCCATGTCAACTGTGCGCCTCTTGCGTGCTGATTTTAAAGTGGATGAGAGGAGTCGCTTCTATTGGTGGCAAATCAAGTCAGCTGTGTTCACGCCTACAATGGCACGAAACGCCATTTTACTAATTTACTGCGCCAAGCTGTGTGAGTCTGAGAAAATACCAAAACAAAGTCTGGCTCGCCCTTGCGTAGACTTACACGGCACGTCGTGCCAGGCTTGCGCCGGTCACAAAAATAGAGAGTTCAAACCCTCCCTAATCACAATGCAGGTTTTGATCAAACGAGACATGAGAGAAACACAAATAAATAAAGTGTCCACGTGACTGAAACCAGATGGAAAATGGCATGATAAATGAATGATGCATTACAATTCAACATGTTGAAGCTTCATATCGTTCAACAAACATATAAAAAACTAGGGTGAGTAAAAACAACTTGGCTCTGCAAATGCTGTTAAAAGTCAGAAATGATGGGTACTGGAAAAGACAAATGTGCACTTATGACTGTAGAATTCTGATTAATCTCATTCAAGAAGGTGAAAGCAGCGTAATTTTGTCTCATTAATTATTCATATCCTCTCGCTCTGCACCCTTGATTTTTCCTGACAGGTGGCTGTGTGTCCTCTTCCATTAGCCATGTCATTTCCTCCTCTTCAGCTGCAATCCACTCGCATGTCCTTAACACCGTTCCCGAAGGACTGACATGCATGTGGGGAGAAATTATGAAGTGGGTACAAGGCACAGGAAACGTAAGGGGAAAAAAGTGAGGAGGCAGCATGAAAACTGAAAGCGTCTGTCTTTATGCAAACATACGGAAGTCAAGTTATTTACAAAGTCAACTAAACAAAGTCATTGTCAATTAGGGGATCCTCATCACACGCAAGTGCAAAAGCCTCAGGGCAAGAGGGACAAACACACAGTAGTCTGGAGAACAAAGGCTTGAAAACTAGTCTAAAACAAGACACACACAGAAATGTTTCCCTCTGACAGATAAAACAGAGCTAAGCTAACCAGTCAGGCTCATATAGTGTGGCAAAAAGATGGAGCTGCTGCTTGCTGTTTCTTTCCCTACACTGTCCTAGTTAAGAGCATGTAGCCAGACAAAGTAATCCACCATAAAAATACTGCTTGTGCTACCAAGTGCTAGATAAATGACAATAGAAGAGGAGGCAGGGAAAGATAAATGCGGGCAAAGAAGGGCTACAGGCTACAGGGATAAGGGTGTTAGAGTTGGTTCCAGATAGAGGGAAGAGGGGAGGAGCAAATATTGGATAAAATATAAAAAAAGAAGCATAAACAAAAGCAGCACTGTGGCTGGCTCAACAAATACATATTGGCGTTCCCGGTTAGTGGTAACAAATGGAAAAGCTGGTGGAATGAGGTGGGAGCAAAAGATGCACTTGGTGAGAACAATAGTGGGATGGAATGTCCAATTTATATGTAGTTTCCGTATGGATCTTCTCGTTTTCCTTTGCATTTGGTTGCGTACCATCGTTGCTCCTTCCTGCTGTCTCACCCTTCTTCTTTCTTCTACTGTCTCCCACATCACCCCCTTTTTCTCCCCCTCTCCTCCCTCTCCTTCAGTCTTTGACTCTTCGACAGTGCTGAATGTAGGTCAACCTGTCTGGAAGCTCCTCTCTCCCTCTCCACTATTCCACCATGCTCGTCTACCCCACTGGGGCTGCGATTTCTCTGTGCTGGGTGCCGCTAGCTGGACAGCATGCTTAGCTGGAAACCGCTGCATCAGGTTTGATTTATATTGCTTTTATATTGCACAAGGCCCGATTGCATCTGTATCCTGGAATGAGAGTGGGATATTTCCATCGATTTTATCAGCAGGAGGACACACAGGCGAGGACTGACCAGATCCAGAGCCCAAAGGGTCACATTCTCCAAGCAGAGCAATGAAAAGCAATTGGCTCCTCTCACTTGTCCCAAAAAAGAGAGAAAAAAAAAGCTTGTTTCCAATACTCCATCATATAGGTCCAAATTGTGTCTTCTTCCCACTTTTTGTCTCTTTTTTGTTTTGTTTGGCAGCTTGAGTCATGTAGATTCCTTGTGCTGTAGCGGCACTTGTTTAGCAGGCAATGTTGAATAAAAACAGGAAAATTGTGAGCCTTTTGGCCGATCCTCATCGCTGCCTTTCCCCAAAAATATGGGAGTGAAGGAAAATGTGTGTGTGAGAGTGTGTGTCTGCCTCCCCATCCTGCCGCAGTGCAGAGCGACTGGCTTGGAGAAGTGAGAGAGGCAAATCGCACACACTGTTGCTAACTCTAGGCTGGCAGACTGGCAGAAAGTGTTTGTGTAACTGAGGGCTTTGCACAGCACACTTTCCTAGTCTTACATTCAAATGAAGCTCCATTAAACCGTGATTTTCATAAACAGCTGTGACACTAGGTAGGCTCGCCCCATTCTTTTTTTATGATCCGTTTCATTACAGGGGTGTCAAACTAACGTTTGTCGCAGGCCACATTGTATGGCTTCCCTCAGAGTGCTATTATGACTGTGAACCCATGATTGCCGCATATTACAAACTGTATACACAAAAGATTGATGAATAACTAGTTTTAAATCCAAGTCCAGTAAAAAATGTTTCTTCATATATTATCACCTTTATTTTAAAATGTAAAATGAAAAAGCTTGCAATGTCGCAATGAAAAGTGAAGACAATTTGCAATTTTCGCTATTTTTGCAAGAAACATGAAGTCGGTGCACCTAAACTGCTTTCGTGGGCCACTCCTTGAGTTTTATATATATATATATATATATATATATATATATATATAAAATACACATATCTTATGTTATATACAGTATATATATATATATATATATATATATATATATATATATATATATATATATATATATATATATATATACATATATATATATATATATATACTCTCTCTCTATATATATACTGTATATACACTCTCTCTCTCTCTATCTCTCTCTCTCTCTCTCTCTCTCTCTCTCTCTCTCTCTCTCTCTCTCTCTCTCTCTATATATATATATATATATATATATATATATATATATATATATATATATATATATATATATACTGTATATAATATAAGATATGTGTATTTTGATTCAAAGACTGTAATAATAGCGTGTGGAGTTTGCATGTTCTCCTTGTCCCAGCGTGGGTTTTCTCCAGGTACTCAGGTTTACTCCCACATTCCAAAAACATGCATGGTAAGTTAAATGAACTATATTGTGCCTAGGCGTGAATAGTGGTTGTTTGTCATTGTGTGCCCTGCAATTGGCTTGCAACCAGTTCAGGGTGAACCCCGCCTCTCTCTTGAAGACAGCTGGGATTGGCTCCAGTACGCCCGCAACCCTCGTGAAGATAAGCTACTTGGATAATGGATGGATGTATGGATGGATGGATATGGATATATATATAATTATCATTAAATGTGAAGGTTAGTGACTCTGATCGTTAAGCTGCTGATACGGAATAAATAAACACAAAAGCTTCTCATGCATCCTTGTTCTAAATGATGCCCCAGAATATTTCAAGTACCCAAGTGAAGTATGCTCTCATGATTGCCTTTTATCTCCGAGTGACGGACAGAAATTGGTTTGCCCTTGATTCTGAAGCAGCCAACATGGGTAGACAGACCTTTCATGGCAGCCAAACCTGTTATTTTTACTCTTGTAACCATCCTCTTTCCTCCTCTGCCAATGTATGCTTTCGGACTTCCAAGGAAAGGCGCCTTACTTCCCCCCTCGGCTCAGTTGTAAAAGTGGTTTGTAAGAGTGTTGGTGAGAAGTGAAATCGAAGAAAGATTCTGCTCTATTTAGATGTTATATTGTGTGGAGTGATTTCAAATTACATGTTCAAGTCAGGGATATCAGAGCGTTGTTCCAAGGTTCATTGGCCTTTTCACATCTCTTGTTGTACTTCTCTGTCGACTAGGAGAATCGATTGATGGACGGGTTCTGAAAGGGACGGTGGGGCCGGGATGGCCATGTTTTCACTAACAAGTTCATTTTATGTATTTTTTGATCAGGAAAATGGAAAGAGTAGTCGTTTTCTATTTTATCAATAAATTTGGGAGAAATTAGGAAATAAATGACTCCATGAATAACGCCTCTTGTTAATGAGCAGAATGGCCGCGCCCCCTACCGTTCTATCCTTGTTCGGCCGGAGTCACTGGAGGGACCGATTACAAACTCTCCATTGGAAATCATTGTACTTTCATCCATGCTTGCAAAGATCCATGCTTGTCTGATTGCTTGCCCACTGCCAGTCGCCGTCTGCCTCCCGAGAGTTGACACGAGTTTAGCGTCGCTAAATGTCCAAAATATAACCAGTCGGGGTTCGTGTGCGCATTCATGTTCTTGTTCGCTTCAGCCTGTGTAAGTGGAGAAGCGATCGCCATGGTATTTTTGATTTTGTGGAGGTGATCATGATGAGATCTCGTTTTATGTCAATACATCCAAACTATTGTGCAGACCACTCTTATACTTTCACAGGTTGAAATGGACAAGAGTAGTAATGTGCATTTGCATTTTGGTTGCGATCGGTCCCGATTTTAGACAACAGAACTGACAAAGCGAGCAATATTACCACACTTGGCTCCATCCCGTGACGTAGACAGCTGAGACCGAAAACATAACATAAGCCACGGCCCCCTAAAGGGGCGGGGCAATTTGTCGTAAACCTAATCACAAAAAAGCCCTTAAATCACTACAGAGTCTTTTGAGGTGGCCACTTTAGTACTGATGTCATTTTTACATGGAAACCTATTATATAAGTGCCAATGTAAAGCTCATTCAAGTGTCTCTTTAACCTCATATTGCTGAATGTATCTGATCCATGGGCATATTGATGACATCAACACTGGTATAAGGAACTATCCATGGCAGTGTTATATCATCAAACTTATGCCATGTCAATCACCTAATGAAGTCTGAGGGAGAGTAAACACAAGTGACAAGCCCTTCAAAACCTCTTTCTCTGAGATAATATGTTCACACACCGCACGCACGCACACATCCTCAGTCTGCCAGGTGTGAAGAGGGTATGGTAGTCAGTAATTGGTGAGAAAATACTTTGTCACTTTGCTGGATGGATGGTTTATCCAGGGTGTTTCTAATTTGATGAAAAATTGGAAAATAATCCATAAGTCATGTTACAGGAAACCAAAGGCATACTCCAAAAAGCAAAAAAAAGGAAAAATGAAGTGTCCTATTTTATTTTACCCGAATCTTGCACCCCCACCCCCCCAAAAAATCTCAATCGTTTTTTCAGCATTTTTTTTGTCCTGATTTTTGGACTTGACTAAAACGGCAGCCAATGATGCACTTGGGCATCCGAAGACAAATGTTATAATAGACAAGTGCATATGCGCTCGGCATGAAAACCGGCGCATTTTCATTTTCATACAGGGGGCAAGTCTAGTTTACCGTGTTTGTGAACTTGGCAGACTTGTTGCGCCTCACTGGGTGTTTCAGCAGACCAAGCGCATTTTTATTACACGCCCCCCAGTGCACCTGACAATTTGGTGACAGAAAGTAGAATTCAGACAACCTGAAAGCACGTCTAAGTTGTGGCGCAGGTGGTGTAACGTGATTTTGATGAATTTGATCAAGGTGCAGGCAGAATCTGAGGTCTGCGGACGGGTGTGGTGAATGTCATTGTATTTCATTCATAAATATGACAACACCATGGTACAATTCCTCTGAATCACTGTAGAATTCAACTACAGCAGTGACACTGATGAAGGCGGAAGTAACACGCTGAAACATGTCAGGTAATTAAACGACCAAACATCACTATTGTCTGTTATAAACGAATCAATCAAAATACTGTAGAACTCAATTCAGTGAATCATTTATTATTGTTATCATCTTAAAACTATTTCGGAAATTTAATTGACAGTTTAGCAGGGCATGGTTTCAGCACATTCAGTGTACACACCCACAGCATTTGAGAGTGGAGACAAATTGGTCAGGGCTGTTAGCTGTGTCAAATTTACAAGACATACAGTGCAACTTCAAGTTACTAATTTAATCGGTCCTGTGAGTCCGTTTGTAACCTGGATGGAGGTACCGGTAATCTTTCCCATTGAAATGAATGGAAATTCAATTCATCCATTAATCCAGCCCCAAAACTATAGTATACTATTATACTTACCTTTTTTATCAGTCTATCATAAAAATAAATATAATATGATATAGAAATAAGTGAAAACACACTACTAGATATAATTTTTTTTTTTTTTTTCAAAAACAGCTCCTCCATTGAAAAAGGGTGTTCTCCTATAATATGGGGAAATTATGATACAAGTGATTTTTTCGTTATGTTTGTATTTTTTTTCTAATTCCTTGGTTGATTTTGGCATACTGGGGAAATTGTCTTTTCTGTAAAAAAAAAAAAAAAAAAAAAACATAAAGTGGGATATCACATTGTCGTTTAAAAGATGAACGCAAGGGCTATTAGATTTGTGATTGGATGATCAAGGATAGAAAGGTGCAGAGGAATACAAGTAGTTTTCAGTTTACAGTAATGTGTTATGCATGTTGCCAATGATGGTTATGAAGCGTGAGGAATAGCACAACATAGATCAATCTGCTACTCCATGCCAAGACCATTCGTGTAACAAAAATAGTGCATACGTAAATAGAGGTATTTTTTGTACTAATTGTTTGTATACAGTGAAGCTCGTAACTCAAGGTTCCGCTGCATTTATTTTTCCTTTATAAGGTCTGCACTTTTTTCCTGAACTGGACCTCTTTAACTTTTTTAAGGAACTACAGGAGCAAAATGTTATGCACTAATAATGCCTCCCAGTATATGCAGTGTGGTTGTACTTTGTACACTACTTATAATTACAACATATTTTTGAAGCAATATTTTTATGACTCTCTCTTTTTAACTTACGACTAATGACCTCAATCTCTATATGACCCCGACATAAACTGACTGCACCATCAACTCCCTCTATAGATCATAGCTCAACTTTTGCTATGCCAAAAACCACTATGTGAGTCATCTATTCCCAAAAGGAGGTAGTGAGTCTCATGGGAATGTGAAGACACAAACACACACGCACAGACGCATGCACGCACACACACACAAAAGCATGGCCTGCTGCCTCATCACCTGAGCGTCACTCCAGGGACCCTTCACACGTCTCATCCATGCAGTTTTCTTTTGGGTGAGTACTAAGAAATCCCAAGGGAGGTATGACTGACACTCACACATCCACTTACACACGCAGACACACACAGAAGGTACAGGTTGGACGTAACAAAGTGACGCCACGTCTTATGATTCCTGCTTCCTGTCAGAGCCAACTGACAAGTGAACCTCTGAACGGACAAACACTCAATTGCTCACATACATTCCCTCTCTCACCCACACAACATGGGCACGCACACACAGACACTTTTCAACCATGTATGGCAGACTGAAGTTGTCTCTGTAGTCGACTGTCACCTACTGTAACTGCACTGACGTACCACGGCGGCTCTCCCATGGTGGCACTTGCAGCAAGAAGGTCACATGCAGAACTTTTACAAGTACATTAATAACAAATAAGAGAAGTGTTGTTAATGTCCACAATAACAGCAAGACTAATATTTATTTTGTCATCAGGATAAACCCTTCACACCCTGCTGAATCTGGTTGTCAGAGGAGCACATAAATGAACGTAAGAAACAGTATGGGACGTGATAAGATATTTGGCGGAGTTCTAACACTACTCGATGCATGTCGATGGCTTTTTGCGTTACTGTATGTTAGCATTAAAGTTGCAGATTTCCGCAGTTTCTTTCTTTCTCTTACGTTTCAATATATGCATACACCTGATTAGTCACTGATAGTGTAGTGGTACACGCACCCGGGTTGTGTGGAATCGATTCCCGCTCAGTGATGGTGTCTGTGTGTGTGCCCTGCTAATAGGGTTGCGTCAGGAAGGGCATCCGGCGTAAAATGCTTTGCCAAATCAATGATGCGAATCATGCGTGCACTTGATTCGCTGTGGCGACCCCTGAGGGGAAGAAGCCGAAAGGATAACAACATATGTATACACCTGATTAATAATAATATTAATAATCATCATAACAATGATAATAATAATAATGAAATTTAGCATTATTATTATTATTATAAGTACTCGTATTATTATTCAGGTAATTGTTATTATTAATGGTTACTTCTTGTGAAATTTATGTGCACGTAGTTGTAGCTCACATAGAAGCCACCTTGAGATGCAGCAGATGTTCAAATTCAACTTGCTAAACTACAAATCAAAGCGTGGCCACTAATAATGAGCTCATGTCAGTTGGCAATGCGGAGAAATCACACCCGCGCACGCACGCACACGCACACACACACTCACACACACACACACACACACCAATCATTAACAGCTCAGCTTGGGTCATACTTTGCAGCTGCTCTTTCTGGATAAGATAAGACTTTGACTGCCGAGAGTGTGTGTTCTTGAATGTGTATTTATGTCTGTATCATTGTCTGTATCTGTGGCCGAAAACACCTGTTCAAACAAAGCTTTAGAAATACGACTAAATAAACACATTTCAAATATACAGTAACCAGCCATCCGTCTGTCAGAGGGTTGTAAAGATCTGTGTTGTGAGGACTGACTTAGATGACAATAAAAATATAATAAATAAAAGACCGTACTGTAGCTATATGCAGCATAGTAACAGTAGTAAATGTTGCGCTACAAGACCTGTTGCCTTGCCGACTGCACTCTGTAAGACAATGATGTTTTCCTGATTAACTTGCATGTCTAATTATGTTTTGTATTCTAATAATCTGTTCCCAGTTGGAACTTTCTCTGGTTACAGAGAGGGCCTTATTAGGCAGAAGATGGAAACTAAAACAATAGATGAACAGTAGTTTTTTTAATGCTTAAAGTGGAAGTCAACCCCCAAATTTTCCTTACAAGAATATGTTCTAGACGTGGCATTCTGATTAATATTGTGTTTGTGGAATTTTAGTTAAGCAGTAAAATCCACCCGTTTTTGTCCATCTCCGAGGGCGGCCATTTTGTCACTTCTGTCGAGTGAAAATGACTGAAATAGCAGTTGCTCGGGGCTCAGGTAACGAACACTGAGATGGCTAAAAACGTGTGGAGTATGCTGCTTAAGTCATATTCCACAAGTGCAATATTAATCAGAATGTTATGTTTAGACTAGTGAAGGTGCAGAGAACATATTATTGTAAAGATTTTTTAGGGGGGGTTGACTTGTTCTTTAACGCATCCTTGCTGACACATGCAGGTTAAATACTCGGGGTTCTTTAATGGCAAATTGAAGGCGATTGTAACATTTTAAAATTATATTCATTTTTTTTAGAATTCATTGGACTGTCATGAATGAAATGTGTTTCTATCTATCTATCTATCTATCTGTCTATCTGTAATTATTATTATTCATTATGATTCATTCACATGCTTCCTTCTCCTTTCAGCCTGAACAAGTCTTGTTGTCTGTCACACACATTGACAGGAACGATCGGTTTTGAAGACAGTCTCCAAGATGCCACTTTACAGCAGTGTTCTGTGATCACCCTGGCCTCCTTTACATCATCCACCCATGGAGGTATGCTTGCACTAATAAACGTACTTTGCACTCTTTGATCACTGTATGGACTACAGCGAGGAGACGCTTTCATTGGCCAAGAGGCTAGTCGGGTGTGTTCACGTCCACATCGATGCAAATGCCTGTTTGTAACTGCACCTGTCTGTGAAAATAGCAAAAGAAAGAAAACTCCACCCATGCGCACAATTAGACCACACTTTGCACTACACTTGCGCTGGGCACGCAAATGGAGCACATAGTCTTTCCAGCGTGGCTCAACAGGGAGATATCCAAGAGGCATCCTAATCATATGTCCAAGACACCTCATGTGGCTCATCTCAATGCAGATGAGCAGCAAATCGACTCTGAGCCCCTCCCAGATGACTGAGCTTCTCACCCGATCTTTAAGGGAAAGCCCGGACACTAGAGTTTGGCTTCGTTTGAATTCGGGCGATTCCGATTCCTTGATTCGATTCCTAATTATTCTCTCTTCCGATTCTTTTTTTTTTTCTTCCTTTTTTTGTGGGCATTCAAATATTTGATTCATGGACCTTTCTACTGTCTATTCATTTTCCTATGATTTTCTCAATGGCTATTTTTGACAAATATATTAATATCAAACCTATGATTTTGAATTATTATTTTGGAGAACCTCAAGAAAATACAATAATGCATCTTATAGCATGCTACTTAACACCCATTATGGGCAAGCCAAGTGTGCAAATAAAAATGAAAACGTATGCTTGATGTGGGCATTAAACATATTTTATTGGTGTACTTACCCGATTCTGACTGCGCTGCCGTCCGTATCACTTAGCTGAGGGTCGGACTTGGAGCTGCCGAGCCCACCTAACTATCAGCGTTGCGAGCATGCGTGCGCAAGCACAATAAGCATTGGTAGGACATCTCGATGGGTAGGTAGGAATTTCAGAACACTCGTAGGTCGACGCAAAGAGTCAAACACCCAACACTCCAACAATTCTACCCCATGTAAACGGAGGTGTTTAATCATATCAGATGTGCAACCTTTTCTGCACAAGATTATTTTTTTGCATATTGCACTGAGCAGCTTGGTCTTTTTATATGAAGTGCAGCCACACTTTTGACCTGTGTTGAACATCCATAATTATCACACCCCGCGAGTATTATCCTGTAGTCTTCATTGCTGTCTGTGTAGTTGTCGGTGCGCACACATTTCCTATTGGTTGTACTTTGCTTGTGTCTATCGTTTGTTCCACGCTGCGCGCACACTATTGGTACTTTGCTTGTTTTGGGCAGCTTCCTCTGCGAGACGGATTAGGAATCGAAATCTGGCTCTGACATTTTCAAACCTGAACGATTCCAGGAGAACCAAAGTGCTACTCCCAGTTCCACTCGATTCCCGGTTCCCAATCCTACTGGACACCCTGCTGATTATACTAATTTTGGCTGCTTGTATCCACAAACTTGTTCTTTCGATCATGACCCACAGCTAGTAACCATAGGTGAGTGTGGGAATGTGGATCGAATGGAAAATTGAGACCTTTTGCTTTCAGCTCAGCTCCTTCTTTGCACCAATCCGCCTGTTGATCTTCCGCTCCATTCTTCCCTCACTCATGAACAAGACCCCAAGATCCTTGAGGCTTTATTTGAGCCTCAAAATTGCCTTTTTTAAATGCACCGCCTGGCACACATCTGTGAAAATATAAGCACTCGGTCTAACCTACCTCTGTGCATACTTATGCAGCTCGCCCATGCCAGACTTGAACTGCTTATGAAAATAGAGTCCTTGAACTCCTCCACTTGAGAAAGACGGTCCATTCCACTCTTCATTGGCCCGAAAAGGGCACTTCACCATTTTCTGACTAAGGACACTGGCCTCAGGTTTGGCTGGGGCCAGATTTGGCTCATCCCAGCCGCTTTACACTCAGCTGCACACTGTTCCAGCAAGAGTTTAAGATCACAGCTTGATGATGCCATTAATCCTTCCATAACACTTGATAGAGTTGTGTCACTTGTTTAAGAGTTACTGCTCTGGGCGCACACAATCAGTAAGGGTGGAGGGTCTTTTCTTAGATCCGGTACCACTTCTCAAAGATGTTCCACATGGTTCTATACTTGGCCTTACACATTTCAATATTTACATGAACCCGTGCTATCGAGAACTCTGTTGGGAATTTGAACTAAGACAGTTATTTATACTCCAAGCCCCACCCTCCACATTGTCATGTATACGCTTCAAACGAGTTTTAATAATTCAAAATGTTCTTTTCAGTCTACAGTTATCACTTAACATAAGAACAATAAATGTATGACCGTCAACAGAAACCTCCCACAAACTCAGCATATATATATATATATATATATATATATATCATATTCTGTTTTTTAATCGTTCTGCTGTCCAAATATGTCACTTGCTAGAAATACCTAAATCGGGCTTCACAGTTCACTTACTTGAAACTCACATTAACACTCTTCTCTGGAAAGTTAAAAGCAGAGTAGGCTCTCTCTATCGAAATAACCCCCCATTGCTCATACTCAATGCTCTAAACAACAGATTACCTTATATCCGATTCTTTAGAGGGTAAATGAGGAGCGGGAGGATTTTTTGAGGGGGTGGCATTGTTCACCGGGCACTTGTGCCAACTAAAGAAAGTAAGATGCAGTGCAAAGAAAGAAAAACCCAAAAGCAAAAAAACTAAACTATGTTTCTGTAATCTGAATACACCAGAATGTGCCCTCTATTAAAATGAATTCATATTGCTTTTGCAAAAATCGAATTATTATCCATGACATTATCAAATATCAAAACTTTTCTTTACCCCAAAATGAAAACATAGTAAAGCACACTATTATTATTATTTATTTTTTATTAAGATGCAAATAATAATTGAAGGACATATTTCACATTACAGCTGGGATTGGCTCAAGCATGCCCGCAACCCTAGTGAGGATAAGTGGTTAGGATAATGGATGTATGGATGGATATTTAACATCAACATTTATTGACTTTAGTTCTGCATTCCTGAAGATTTTTTTTGTGGTTGAATATTCTGCATGATTATTTGTATCCCTAACTCTCTTCTCAGATAAGCCCACTGAGGCCAGTGAGATTGCTCAAATGAGGGCATAAAAAGGTGAATTCGCTTTAAAATAAAATGACTGGCTCTATCAATGCAAAAGTCAAAAACATACAGAACAAACAGAAATTTGTCATCCCAAAGTGTTCCCGCAACAATGAAAAAAGAGAAGAGGACTTGAGTCAATGTTGTGGTGACTTGTGACTTGACAAAAACTAAATGACTTGGGACTCAACTAGGGGGTTAAAGACTCCACTTGACTTGAGACATGATGACTTGACATAATTGATTGTTGTTCATTTTGCTGTATATGTTTGGTTTAAAGATAAAAAGATTTAGGCTGTAATATGCAGTAACATATCAGCACATGAGCACGCGCTAGGAATGGCATTGTCAGGATGGGATAAGCCTGTCAATCAGTCAAAGCCACAGCGTTTGACTAATCATGTCAGCCGACGCGGGAGGGGTGCAGAGGGTTTTTACTGTCGGCTGTAAAAATTCCAAGTAATGGCGAAGTGTGGAATGAAATAATTGTTAATCAAAGACAACGAGTAGCTGGATCACAATACAGTATTGAAAAGTGTTTGGCATTTGCAGGTCGATTTTGCCCAACAAATATCTGTAAATGTGTTAGCCTGTTCTTAAACTCAGTAATTCGCTAATTTTAGCTTGATATGATACAAAGTTCACGTTGCTGACATTCAGGCATTGCATGTCCATTTTGTTGCAGTGCGGCACAGAAAGAGCACAATGTTCTGAAATGATGAGTTAGCAATTGGGGGAATTAACTATTCATTGTTTTAAAATGGTGATTAAGTAAATTTATGTTAAAAGCAGTGTATATGGAATACGGGATATTAAAATTAAGTAAATTTAAGTTACACACATTGCATGGTACGAACATGTTTTTTAAAAATGAATAAATAAATGAACTTAATCAATATAAACTACATTTTAAAACTCATAAAAAAAAAAAATTCTCATTTGCAATGCAGTCCAATTTATGTCAAATTTATAAGGTCACATTTTGCTCGGCTTACTGACCAGACCCTTTCAAATGAAATATTTTACCAATGCAACAATTATAAAAACAGAATTGACTTTTTCAGAAATTACTTTTTGAGATGTCAAGTTTTTTTTTGTTTTTTTGTGGGGAGTTCTTTGGGGTGGAAAACTAGAATTGATTGACACTCAGATATTAAACTATTTTTTTTTTCGTTTTTATTGAAGCTGTGTTTTGAAGTGATGCATTGCGTGAATTGTCCTGTGTTTTTCGTGCTGTACATGTGGGCTGGATAAATCGAACAATAATATCATTATTTTACCTTATTTCTCTTCTCCCTTTATGATGACGCGATACTGCTGGTAAGAATGCATTTATGAATTTATAAGGGGAGTTTACTTGACTTATCATAGGAATTCATTCATTCATTCATTATCCATACCGCTTATCCTCACAAGGGTCGCGGGCGTGCTGGAGCCTATCCCAGCTGTCTTTGGGCAGTAGGCGGGGGACACCCTGAATTGGTTGCCAGCCAATCGCAGGGCACACAGAGACAAACATCCGCACTCACAATCACACCTAGGGGCAATTTAGACAGTCCAATCAACCTACCATGCATGTTTTTGGAATGTGGGAGGAAACCGGAGTACCCGGAGGAAACCCACGCAGGCACGGGGAGAACATGCAAACTCCAATCATAGGAATTGACTTAACTTAAAATCGCCAGTGACTTGACTTGACTGGTCAAACATAAAATGACTTGGTGCTTGCTTGAGGCTTGAGGCTTGAAGGTGAAGACTTCAGACTTACTTGGGACTTGCACATGTATGACTTGATCCCATCTCCGGTTGGAAGCATGTCGTTGTCCAAAATGTCTTGGTAAGACGGGGCACTAATAAATGATTGTTTAATTGATTTGTGTGTCCCAAGACTTTTGTCCATATAGTGCATGCACCTGCTGCATGAAAGTTGGTTTATAGGCGTAGTTTTACAATACCTCACAGTTTTAGCTTTAATGTTTCAAACAAACACCATTTGCTGAACTTGCTGAAGAAAAAAAAAACGACAAACAGAGTGGGGGAGGGGGTAAATGTAGCCACTGGGAGGGTGTGCGTGAGGGATGACAAAGAAGTAGGGGAGCGATGTGAGGGGTGGTGGGAGTTTTCCAAAAGAACACCTGTTGAGATTAGGGTTGGCACGCGACCCACTCCAACTCGCGTGGCAGCTGCACCACGCTAGAACAATGGCAGTAAAAGGGAGTGACCGAGAAAGCAAGAGGAAAGTTTGAAAGCATTACTTATCCTTTCAGCTTGTGTATACGTGTGTGTTTGAGTGTGTGCGTGCGTGTGTCTGCATGAATGGCATACTAATGTGTGCACAGTGGAAGAAATAAAAAGACAGGGTGCTGTTACCCAAGAAAAAGACATTCTCAAACTGAGTATGAGGCGAACGGTATGTAAAATTCCCTGTATAGCTTTCAGGTGAAGAATATATATATATATATATATACATACATATATATACACACACATATATATCTACATATATATATATATATATATATATATATATATATATATATATATATATATATATATATATATATATATATATATATATATATATATATATATATATATATATATATATATATATGTATATATATATATATTTTTTTTTTTTTTTGGGCCAATTGCTGGCCAGTTCATTAGGTACACCTTTCCTGAAGGCTGCCACCGACGATGGCAGAACTTCATCAAGGCACTTATAGTTCTATGGAACATATTTACGTACTATTATATTTTCCCGTAGTCTCTTATTAAAATGGCATTTAGGAGCAGAGTGAGTTTATGAGTTAACATTCTTATTTCCATTGCTGTTATGCTCCATGAACACACAAATTGGAGCCCAATTACCCACTGCTTTACTTGGATGCACTGCACATATGAGGCCATATTGAGTATAATTGTAACCACTGAAATGCATCCAGTAACACTGGTGACTATACTTCCATACTAATTTCCCACTGCCGGTCTAAGTCACCTCTGACTCTCATTTTGAAACAGAATGTTTGGTTGCCTCATTTAATCTCACTCATCACTCTTTTCATATTATTTTCATGGTGAGAAAGACCATCAGCTCAGAGGTGATTAAATGGGTTTTTTTTTAATTCACATTCACATTGACAGTCAGTGTTGAAACTGTCCCAAAATGAGAATGGGTCAAAAGAACAGGACGTTCAACTTTTCATCCCAGTCCAAATTAAAATCCCCAAATGTGCCCAGGTACACTTCCAGTGTCATGATTATTGTACAGAGACATTATGTAACCCCCAACCACCACTACCCCACCCAACACACATACACACCCTAAATGTTCTTGATGCTGGGGCTGATCTGTTGCCTAAAACGGCAACATAGTCGAGCTGAACACTGTCTGGCTCTGCGACGCCATCTAGCGGCAGTCAGCGGCTGCCCACGTGCTTCCTCATGTTTTGCAGCTTCTTTCCAGGCAGATATAGCACACCAGCAGCAGCAGCTTTAAAGGGCCTTTAAAATAAAATGGTCTTGTCTTAACTCATCGGGACCACAATGCAGGACAGTAACAGCGGTTTAGATGTAAATGTTATTTGTATTTGTAAAAATTAAAACAATAAACATGGATAAGAGTGCAAATTATTTACCCACTACATTATTTCTCTGCGGTGCACAAGTACTCATGCTCTCGCAAGCTTTTTTTTTTTCCGGTGGAATCGTGTGGATTTTGATGTGCGTGTGTTTGTGTGTAGGAGTGTGTCAGGGTGTGCACAATGCCTGAATGGGAGTGCATTCATTGTATACACGTCTAGATCCACTGTCTTCTCCCTGACTAGTGTGTGTCTGCAGAGGGTTGGTCGGTTGTGTTCCTACAAAGGACCGCCCAACAGAGAGAGAGAGCGAGAGAGAGAGAGAGGAAGAAAATAAGAGAGGGAGGGTGACTTTGACTTCTCAAATCAGTCCAACCATCAGAGGTGTCAGACTTTATTCTGAGAGACTCAACTGCTCTGTTGTTCAACATGATCAAGTTGAACATGTTCGCACTCACACACACACACACCAACACACCCACACACGCACACGCGCACACACACGCATTTGACAATATTATATGGAGGACATTATGTCCTCATATAGGACAGGTTTTGATAGGTTAACTATATGTGTGTATAACATATTTCCCTCTATGGCCATCATTGGAAATACAGTATATGTATTTTCTACCAGATGTTAAATACTTCCTTAAATTGCCCTGGAGAAGTGTATTGCCTGCAGGGACTATTTTTATGTGTTAAATGCTCTCCAGACAGAATGGGGGGAAAGTTAATATAACAGGGTGCATATTTATTTAATTCACATGTACCCACTGGACAAACTGTTCTCAAACTTTCCATATGGCAAAATATACTTTACTTTCCTTATAGCTATATGTTAATGACATACACATGGGCTTGGTGGTATAGTAGAAAAAGAGGGGAGGGGGCGATAACACAAGCCAGTGTCTCTTTAAAAAAATTGAAGTTTCTTGTATTCTGGAATGAGGTCAGACACGAGGCTGCTCATTGCACGCGCTGATTATTATTAGATTCCATTTTGGGCCAATCAGCGCCGAGATGGGCGTCGGTTTGGCGCTGAGGCAGGCTAGCGACAGCCTCCCATTGGCTTATTTTTTATCACCGTTGTATCTCGGGAAGAGATAAATGCATGCAAAGGGAGACGAGACTGGAGGGCTGCTTGAAACTCTGCTGCAAGTACACAGATGGAGGGCGGACTGTGTTATTCACTCTAAGTTCCTTTTTTCCTTTCCCTCCCCAGCATGTCTGGCTTTTGTCTGTAGGAGAGTTGACACAGGCTGATGCCGAGAAAAAACACTTACAACTGTTCGTTGGAGCCTTTTGCAGTAGCGGGCCACAGAGTCAGCCGCATAGACTGTGTTGAACTGGGCACCACTCGGCTCTATTGATTTTTACCACACAGAAGGGAGAGAGATCAGACACTGAAAATACTCTGGAAGTTAAACTTTGTGTTTCATATCTGGCCAAACTGGACTGAGTTTATACTGCACATCACAGGAGTGACTTTTTTTTTATTTTTACTTTTTTTTTTTTTACCTCAACTCACACTCTGGGAGAAAAGAGCTGAGTTTGCTTTTAAGTGCACCGAGAAGAGAGGCAGCATGGTGCAGAAGATGAGCCACACAGAGAGCACCGCGGAGGCGCTTTCCTCCTTCTTAAGTGGGGATTCAAGCTCCGGGGCGAGCATGGATCTTGACCCCGCTGACTCGCCCCTCTCTCCCGGCTCCACAGCCTCGTCGACCGCCGGGGACAAGATGGGAGACAACCCGGCGTGGTGTAAAACACCGAGCGGCCACATTAAGAGACCCATGAACGCATTCATGGTGTGGTCCCAGATCGAGAGGAGGAAGATTATGGAGCAGTCTCCTGATATGCACAATGCCGAGATCTCTAAACGGCTGGGGAAGCGATGGAAGCTCCTCAGAGACAGCGACAAGATCCCCTTCATCCAGCAGGCGGAGCGGCTGAGGCTCAAGCACATGGCGGACTACCCCGACTACAAGTACCGGCCCAGGAAGAAGGTAAAATCGAGCGCTTCCAAGCCGGGCAGCAGCGGGGAAAAGGGGGAAAAAGTCAACAGTAGCTCGAATAGCACCAGCATAAAGTCATCCTCATCTTCGAGGAAAAATGGACTCAAATCACCCAGCAGCAAAGCCCACAAATCACTTTTCGGGACCAGCAGTAGCACCAAAGCCTCACAGTTTGCCTCTGAGCATCCACCGGACCACCACCACCATAACAACAACAACAACAACAACAACAACACCTCCCTCTTCAAGTCCAAGTCGATGTCGTCCACAGCCAAGCAGGTACCGGAAGGCAAGAGGGCCAAGCGGGTGTACCACGTCTACGGAGGCGGCTTGAGCGTCAGTCCCGCGTCGTCAGTCACAGTCCCGGCCAGTCCTACACTGAGCAACTCTGCGGACTCCAGCGACCCGCTCAGCCTGTACGAGGACGTTTCCAGCGGCAGGGAGGAGGGAAGCGAGTCCCCGGGCGGCTCGTCGGAGCGTCTCGCCGGGCAAACGTACAACAGTCGGCGGGCTTCCTCGCCTACACCCTCCGGCTACCACTGCTCCGCCTCCTCGTCATCGTCTTCCTCCTCGGAGGACGAAGAGTTCGAGGACGACTTGCTCGACTTGAACCCGAGCCCCAACTTTGACAACATGTCGCTGGGTAGCTTTGGCTCCTCTGTGCTGGACAGGGACTTGGATTTGAACTTTGAGTCCGGCTCCGGAGGCTCGCATTTCGAATTCCCCGACTACTGCACACCCGAAGTCAGCGAAATGATCTCCGGGGACTGGCTGGAGTCCACCATTTCCAACCTGGTGTTCACATACTGAGAACACGGTGGGCACGACCGACGACCACAGACGGAGCACTGGGTCCCGGACACGAGTGGGTGGGCAGCATCTGCTTTGTATCCGAACTACCAGACCAGTTAGTACCCATTGAAAACTAGCGCCATAGCGTCTCTTTTCGTCTGCAAGTGCTTGCAAAGCTCAACCTTTAAAGCCGAAAAAGGCCCTTTTGTGGGCGGCTTCGCTTTGAATGTGCGGACCGCGGAGGGCTGTGGAATGGGGCAAAACAAGCGAGAAGGGGAGAGACGCAACACTGGTTCGGTTTCCTGTTTGAGAAATCGCTCGGCTGTGAACTGGCTGACCCGAACAACTTTACTGTGATTGATTTGCACGTTATGCGGTCCGCCGTTCACTTAATCATTGTTGTTGCTGATTATTTTTTAAAGAGACATTTCACAACTTTTTACCGTTTTGCCAAGTGAATTTCACCACTAAAAAGGTACATAACTCTGTACTGCCGTGCGACATTTTTACTGACGTGTGGTGCACAGAGAGATTTTGTATGAAACCGAGGTGGGTTGTTCAATTCCCCCCAAGTTTGATATCTTAAAAAAAAAAAAAGAAAGAAAAAACACGTTGACGCATGATGGCTTTCTTTGTTCCTATCTTGTGCTGACATCTTATGTGAGACTGTCGAGCAGTTACAAATTAGTACAGTATTAGGGTTATTTGAACGTATAGATAGCCTCACCTCAGTTCGTCTCTTTTTTTTTATTATTATGTTTTTTGGAGGGGGGGATAAAATGACAGAAATAATCACCAGCTGTTTTAATATTTCAAACTTCAGGATTCAAACGCAACTACAAATCAGTGCTGAACTTTATACACATGTTCTTTACTATTCAGGACCAAAATGATCATTTCAGATAATATTTTATTGAAAATCCTCACCAATTTTTGTTATCATTCACAGAGCTTTGTTTTGTACATTCAGATGCCATTTTATATGGGATGTTGTATTTATATACTGGGCCAAGCAGTTCTGTCTTTTTATTTTGTGTTAAGTCTTGTTGTTTTCTCACATAATAATTTGTCGTACTGTCACGTTTTCTTCTCAGGCGAAGGGCTAGAGTTTTAAAAAACACACAACTTTGATTCCTTTTTTTATATTTAAATGTACACATTTTTGGACACTTAAGATATAGGAAACGGTTTGATTATTTTCTCAGTGTATTTTTGTACAAATCTATATGGAGAGGGAAGAGTCAACAATCGATCTGTGGAGCCTAGTAATTCAGTTACATTTGTGTTTCCTTATTTTGAAACCTCAGATGGCTGGTTTCCATGCTGCATTCAAGGTCTGTTGGAAAGCTCATGATTGTTATTTTTTTTATTGCCTGCTCATTTTTCTTTGCAATGGGAACCAGCAAAACGACCATAGTACACTGTGGTGATCAATGTTACGTTTTGTCCAGCTACATTTGGCTGTTTTCACAAAGCAGAATCCCTTATCAGTTATTGATCTGTAATTGAAAATTAATTTGCCTCATTTTGTCACATTATCATTTACAAGACTCTTGATTTTTGAAACCAATATCATATTGTTATCTTAGTCTTGTAATGTTTAACAATGCAGGCATACACACGTAATGTTAGATTTTCCTATAGCCCCTGAATGCAGCACCAGTCTCTGTGGCATACTACCTTCTACAGTTTACAGTGCCAATCCACAGGCTTCTTTAAAACCCATGAACTGATGATTGCCAGAAACTATTCCTGTGGAGCATGTGGTTTTAACAGTCGGTCTCTGAAGCAGCCACTCCTTTTTATTTGACTTTCTCTCTGATATATTGCCTACAAGAACACATGAGGAGATTGTAGCTTTAAAACTGACTTATTTCTTGATGTTTTCATGAATTGATGTCAAACTCATCCACCAGCCACTGGATTGAATCGGCTATCTTTTTAGACAGCAAACAACAAAGATCAAGCATATTCAAATTTCTGATTTGAGTTCCGCAACATCTACTTGTACTGCGTTTCTCATTGTATTTGAATATATAATCTTTTCTACTTGTTGGCTACTATTAGATAATTGTTTAGTATGTTTATGGCATGGTGAATAGCATTTGTATTTCGGATTCAGGTTACCTAGCTGTTGTGTTTTTCAGAAAAAAAAGGAAAAAAATGAGGAAAAATTCAACTCAATCTTTGTATATTTGACTGTATCATAAAGCAAAAAGATTGTGTGTTTATGTATGTTGTTGCTATCAAGGACAGGCACTGTCTAGAACGACTATCTTTTACACATCCTTACTTTCAAGATGGTCAGTTCAGGACTTTTTATATATATATAAATAAAATCGTTTTTACGTATATTAACTTTATTTTTCATCCATCCTGTGCAATATGCTGTGTAGAATTATCATGTATTGTCTCTAATCATGCCATAAACAAAGGAACCACCTTTTTTTGAGACTCAGAGAAAGGGAGGGGAACTCATGCCAGCTAAATTGTGTTCATTCACTGCCTGTCAGATTGTTGATATAAACTTGTGTACAGAACTTTTTCAAGGAAGGAAATAAATATCAGCTGGAACTGAAACTCTGATTCTCTTTCTTGATTCTTAAACCTTTTTTTGTAGCATTTGGTCTTGGCATTGTGATATCACAACTTCACTCTACCCGATTGTCACACGGACTGTTTTGGTATTGGTATTGAATATTTTAGAACTATCACCACTACGTTTCCACAGTATAACCACCCTCGATTAATGACAACAAACTACTTAATCTTTGTATGGTGTTCACGGATCTGTGGGAAGCGTTCAGTTTTTATTTTAAAAAAAAAAAAGACCCAAGGCATACGTATCAGAAACCTTCTCCTCATGGTGATAGCACACTGTCATGGGATTTTTTTCTTTCTTTTTCCTTTTTTAAATTTTTTTTATCACATTTTATTTTCAAGAAAAGGAGTAGAGCACATTCATTCATAAATGGGATCTAACAAAGGAAAAGGGCAAATATTAACGTTGCTGTTCGTATGACTTGCAATTGGGATATAGTAAACATCTCTAGAGCATTTGTTTTTTGTTATTAAACGTTTTATTAGTGAACAGGCACAAAAATAATGTGGATATATTTCCATATAGATGGAGTACCATCAACTCCCAGCAGTTGAGCATTTTAACAGAAAATTATTTGATTGTGTTGAAAACTCTGGAAAGTCCACCAGACCCATCATCACTGGCTGAATAACAAAAATACAAACACCATTCAACGGTTAAATTAATCTAAGATATCTACACTTCTTAAAGCTAAAGACTGAATCAAAGTTCAAATTCTCATTTGGGTGATAAAAATCTAGCTAGCAGTGAAGAGTGGATTACATAAAGCTGTACTGACAATCATGTTAGTTTAACTAAATCTGACAGTGAGGAGCTTTACATACCACATGTTTGTGATTTCAGACACAAGTACTGTACTTAATTGCATATATATATCTGGTGATAGGATTCATTGAATCCCATGAATTCAATGGTGATTCATATTGTGTGATACTTTACTGTATATTGTGTACATTTACAGACGTAAAGCTGTGACATGCATTAAACAGCATGGCTCAGAAATGTGAACAGTTGAAGTAGAAGTTTATTTGACTGTGAACTCCTCTAAAACAATTCAAAACATTTCTGAATTGATTTGTGACTTTAAGAGTTAAGAGTAACTTAAATTGTGATAATCAAAGACTTTAAGGACACATATAATCATTGTTCTGCTGCCAGTGTAAACATGAATAGGACAAAGTTTGGTATCCTATGCAGTGAGGTTAGATTACAGTTAAATTTACATTGGCAACGACACATGAACCTGTATTTTTAGAAAATGACGTCAAGTTTGAGATTCATGTTGCCGATTAATGTGAGTGTGACTCACATCATAATGTATTCAAAATGAATGCTTAGACTGTACAATTGCTGTCTGGTGCGCAAACAGAGTGATGCACAAGGTGACATCTGCTGATAAGACTGACTTGTACTGTCTGCAAGCCATTGTGGACCAGCCCTGACAAGTTCAGACTTTTCAGGCACACACAAAAAGAAATGAAAAACACAGTTTACAGTAAAGTGCAGCCATTTTGGTTGCATATTTAAATGCATTATAATCCAATTGTATGTTGTTGATTTGCATTATTAAGAAATCAGAATTCCGAAGTGTTAGTCAGGGGTTTGATTCAAAATTACATCAGTTATCTCAGGGCCAATTTTAATTTAGATTGGGAGCCTACTTGTTATTTAAAGAGATTCTATTCTATCACATTATGCTGTATGCTGGCTGTCTGATGTTCAGACAGTCATGATTTCCCTTCCCCCTCTCCCAGACAGATCTTTATTGTGGGGGAAGGGCTGGTTTAGTAGCAGTCAGCCAAGGGCCCTCCAGCACGCTGACAAGCATGTCTGCCTGTCTAGGTCTGTGAATATCTAGTGTGTGCGCGCGCGTGTGTTGGGGTGTGTGTGTGTGTGTGTGTGTGTGCGTGGGTGTGCACGCGTGCATATCTGTGTGATGGCTAAAATTCTATTGCATGAAATGAATGACAGTACAAGGATATCCCCACAGCGAGAGCAGACACTATATGCCTGCCTCCTCTGTGATGATTTATGGGGTGCAGATTACTTTTTGATGGTTGGTCATGGTCTTCAATCAGGCATAGTGGTTTAAATGAGCATGCATCAAGTTATAATGTATTGTGGTTGTGTATTATACAACTAACTTAATAAGCTGTATGAAATGGTGAACATTTTGTCTACAGTACAGAGCTATTATCTACCAGGATGGTCATTTCCTGTTATGTTGTAGTGCTGTCTTTGGAAGATATTTCATTGAATTATATTTCATCATCTTTCCAGGTTGTTCATCATTATGTGTTGAATTAGTCAAAGTGTGTAACTTCTAGGTTACACACAAGTAAGACCTAGATGATTTCTTACTAGTGTGCAATAGGAAAGGAATGTATTTAATCACCAATTTCAAAAAGGCTGATTCATTGCGGCGTTTTCAAACTGTGTACGAGGTACAGCTGCTAGTACTGTATGTTCACGGCATAACTTGATGAATCTGCAACTGTTCCCCCCCCCAGCAAGAAACTGTATGAGCCCTTGCAGAGTCACAGCAATTTACTGATATATCAATTTTATCCCAACAGCGCATGGCCGGGTGTAATTACTTTCTCCACGGTGAATATAATAATTTCACCTTCCTTTCAGCAGTCACTTTCTGCTAGCTGTGGTATTCTACTTTGTTCTTCAACCCCCGATGATAAATATCAGCATGCGCCATGCATGCACATAATATCACCAGTTTGCCATATAATCTTTTACATTTCCAAAGAGCACTGGCACCTCGGTGTACGCCTTAAGCTCCTCCAAGCTGTATGAAGCCTGTTCAGTGTGCAGGCTCATGCATGGCTCATGCATTGCTCAGCTGACTCCTCAGTGGGAGAGATGCAGGCATGAGCTGGGGCACAGCAGAGTGGAGCGGAACAGTCTCGCTGCTGGAGTCAGTGGTCCAGTAAAACCACAGCAGGGGGGATAAGAGCTGTGCTAGTGGGTGGGTAAAGAGAGCCATGACTGTATTTCTATGTCGACCTATCTGCTCAGCTTTCTTCCCAGGGGGGTGAAGCAGTGGTGTTATCAGTATTTCTCTCAATTTTAATTCAGGTTTTACTCCAGAGTGAATCTACACGTTTGCAGCTTGTGCCTCATTTTCAATATCTCTTGATATACCTGCAGGTCTTCAGATTGTCTTAAATGGTCGCGTCTAAAATTTGAGAAAGAGTGTGTGAATTTTTCATCTGCTCATGTAAATGCAAACAGTACAATTTCTGATTTTTTAAAAATTATTACTGAATATTTATTTTTACTGACAAACTTCTGGTCCACATTTTCAGCCCAGTTGTTGACGATAAGGCGCAAGTGGCTGGTTTGCCAACTCCAAGAGAGGAAAGCATACCAAAGTGTGTCTGAGTGGGGGTTGGGTTATGGGGGGTGTGGGTGAGGGAAGGGGTCATAGGCGGAGCTACAGGGTGTCCAGGGGTGGCCAACGTCAATCCTTGTCACTCTGTGGCCACCCTCGCACCTAGGGGAACAGTTTGATATCTGTTATTTTTCTGTAACTTTCACATGGATGCAGTATTGTTAGAACCTTTGATACTCTATGACAGTTTTTTTGTATTAACTGCAAAATTGAAGAATGCATGTGCAACTGATATGAATGCAAACTCTAAAATAATCTGTTTGAAGTAAAGAATATTCAATTCTTACAGTCAACATCAATCAGAATTATTACTTTCAAACCATAGCACACAAACAACATGGCTGAGAAGTCATTGTTTATCATATTATTCACAGTCAGGGTTTAATGAAATAAAATGCACACACATACTAATATTACACACGCACTCAATACAAACAAACAAACCTGAATAAAAAGCAACATTTTGAATTGTGAAGAATTAAGAGACTTTTGTGTCATTGTGCCTTTTGTATATGATTTGAATGAATGAGCCATTGATCGTAGCGTGCAAAATGGCGTCGGCCGTCTGTGACAATTGATTAGTATAACTGGCTGTAAGATAGTGAATCAGAATCAATCACTCGAGTAGTACACTGAACACAAGAGCAAAGCAATAGTTAATGGAGATCAGCAAAATGTTAGATTAGTTCCTGATTTGTTCCTGCTTGATTATGAGTGTGATGGCCAATGTTCTGGATATGTGTGAATTCTATTTATTGAAAGCCTGACTGTGAATGGTTTGATTTAGAATGACGCACGCACGCACGCACGCACGCACGCACGGCGCCCTTCACTGAGGTGCTGTGTCAACCTGGCCACCCCACAGAAAAATCTCTGGCTATGCCCCTGGATGGGGTGGATGACCACATGTGTGAAAAGAGGCAGGTCTGGGGGTTAGGGCGCAAATCTACAGGTTTCTTTTGTCGTTGAAGATGCATGGTTTGGTCACTTTTTGAAAATGCTTGACCCACATTATAGTTGGATTAGGTGTGTGTGAATTCGCCAATCAAGTATTGCTTTTGTTCACATTTTTGCATGTTTTGATTCGTAATACATAAAACGTATTACTGTATTGTCACATGTATACATTTAGTTAAGGAATAAGAGGCAGTTTACCGTTCAAATAATGGTTTTATTGAACTAAGTTATATTATTCAGTACACCACAAAATGCTAAATAAAAAGTATTTTTTAATGAAAAAAAATATTATAATTATGCACAAATCTATTTTGAACACTATGTACACTTTTGAAAATATAACGGATTGTGGCCAAAAAACTGAGGTACGAAACATACCGTGGGTCACCTGTACCATCACACCCTTACTGGTTTTACAGTTCACTGCTTTCAGTTTTTGCATTTATTGTCCAAGTATCTATTGTTTATGCAGTGACAACTGAAAAGATGTATATTTATATTGCAAGTCGATGTACAGGGTGTACTCGTAAATTTTCTGCTTGCATCTCTAAAATTTTAAGTTAGGGGCCAAAAATAACCAAAAATAAATCCGGAACCCTGACAAATACATTTCTTGTTTTTTTTTCCAGCTCTTTCTGACCATATCAGAATAATATCAAATATCTCCTTGCAGGCTTATATTCACACAAACATAAATGCTTGTAAAAAACACAAACAAACAAACAAACAAAAAACAAGAACAACAAAAACTTAGCTTGTTTTTTTGACAGCAGTCAGTTGATGGGAACATTTCTCCTGTGGTACTTTAGAGCGTGTCTCTTTCAAGGACAACATTCTAAGTTTGAACACATTCCATTCCAAGACGCTGGGCACCCGCCTGTTTGTTTGGGTTTCAAACCCATTTTTCACATGGGAAAATAATGGAAACCCATTCCAGGGTTACATTTCCATCATCATAACCTTAACCTTTTAACTGTAGCAGTAACACTTGATCACTGGCACTTAACCCACCACTGTCAATAGTAAAACCCCAAATGCTTTAACTTTGATGTCAATTGACAAAAGTACCTAATTTCAGTTTTTTTTTTCATCTCTTAACCTTAACCATGTTAAGATTATTTCTTCTTCATAATATGTGTCGACCTGATCACTAAAAGGAATCTCACCAAATTTCAGCTTTTTTTCTTTTGGGTTGTGCGCACATTTCTAAGTTAGACATCGTGGGTGTCAGAATTTGGACAGGAGAATCCGCACACCTTGAAAGTGTGCAAGCCAGGCACGTAAAAAAAAAAAAACTTGAGCGAAAACTGGACATTATGGCTCTATATGCCAAATGCAGGTTCTTTGTATATCAGAAAGAAGATCGTCTCTCAATCGCTGGTGGGCTCAAGACTTTTTGAAGTGAACAATGGGATCATTTGTGACCAACACATCACTGATGAGTTTCATAACATCTTGGGCCCTGTTTCCGACTACCGGCCACTCGTAGTGGTTCCCCTCATTTGCATTTAAAGCAGGGTGGCCATAGCGCACACATTGCCGAAGCAGAAATAGACTTGCTGGGGTCAGTGTATGACATTGGCATGCGCAAAGTGTGTTTATACAGGTAAACAGCAAGATCTCCCCTTGCGGATGATGTAGTGGGCCGCGCATGTGATGTGGGCAATGGGACATCCCCTTGCAACCCTGATCGTTCATCTATATACGATCCCCTACCTCAACCCACCCAAACCTGCACCTGTTTTTATGCCAAGCGCAGCGGGACCGGTCTGCGAAAATAGGGCCCATCTCTATTGGACTGTTTCATGCAATTATCCTATTTTACGCACAATTGAAGCTTTAATAGCAGCGACAGTTAACAAGAAATAACAGTTTGAGGAAGTACGTCACACGTTTGTGATGACATAACTATTCATAAGTTTGTGACTGGCTTGAATGGAGATCATGGCAGCTACAGTAAACAGTGGCAAAGAACTACACTGCGCAACAAAACACAACATTTTGTCTCCCTTGTGTGGCTAAATAATGTAGCCCAGCCTACCAGGAGGTTCAACACCACTACAAACTACACACAATGCACACAAATACCTCCTGGACAGTGTCAGTCTAAATTGAGCATTACTGTCTTTGTAGAGATAGATTTGTTGATGTAACTCTTATATTGGTGCTGATTCGATGTTGCAAGTATAACAAATGTTGCGTATACTCACATCTGACCTTCAATATCCCCTTAAGAAATACAGAAGAGAAACAAACAAACAAAAATTCAATGTAGCTATTACATTTGACACGTTGTTGTTGGATATGGATTCATACCACTATAAAATATATCATGGTATGAGGTAATAGTTGATAACAAAACGTAATGAACAGCAATTACAAAGGATTTTGCCATTCCATTTCGTAAACGTTATTGTCATCTGTGTCAATGTTATGTGTCAAGCATAATAAACCTGTTAGAAATTTGCTGCAAACTGCAGTTCCATTTCAAACCTCTATAAGCAACTTGCCTGATTTTCGACAGAATGTGTCATATCCGTTTCAACCAGAGTGACAGCAACATTACAAAGACGTCCAAATGGTGGCATCCTGAATCCCAGAGCTATGTTTCACATCACTTTTAAAAACATGAAAGCTTCTGAGGGGACCTGTTCCCGATTCATTTATCTTTAATGCTCGCCATGCTAATAGTAACGCCAGAAAACTGCATATTCTTGGTTGAGCTCTCATGTATGTCTGAAAGATCAAGTACACAGCTGAGGAGCAGGGGCGGAGCCAGAATGTAGCTAATGGGTGGGCAAAATCAGGGTGGGCCTGAATATTTCTGTCACTGAGCACAATCCTCCTATACATAGTATATTCAAATAAAATGATCAATATGATAATGATAATATGAAGTTCAGGTCTTCCTTAGATAACCATAATTATGCCATTCTTAATATTCAATAAAATAAAAAACACAAATTCAAAAATGATTTAATAATTTACAAAAAATTTAAAAGTATATTTTTTTTTCATGAATCTCATTGGGTGGGCAGTCTGTCAATCTGGGTGGGCCTGTGCCCACCCAGGCCCACCCATGGCACCGCCCCTGCTGAGGAGCCTTTTCTGCTACATTGTGGAAAAACGTCTAACCTGGCCAACATTGTCTCTATCCTTATCCTGCCTTGCCTGCTGACCCACAGGGGGAGAGAGGCTGGGGGTGGGGACGGTGGGGAGTGACTCTGCCTAGCACAAGTGACATTGTGTGACCTCACAGTCTTAAACGAAATCAAGCATGTGCCAAGGGTGTCATGGAGAAGGGAAGCCAAGTGAAAGCAAGAGAAAGGTCACAGAAAGATAATGGCGTAGCTCAAGTCACCTATTTAATCATATGCGCCAAAGAGGCCTAATCTAAAAAAGACAAAATAACTTTCGGCAGTTCATGTTCTCCAAATGCTATGGCTAAGCCTTGACGTTTAGCATCTCATGAAATTGTCCCTTATTTTTTAGTTGTTCCTCGCAGATTACGGGTTTTTAGACCCAGCAAGCACACTCAACAGCAAATGCTGTTTTGTTGGCTAACACACTTTCCTTCTTGTGAAAATATGTGTAAACATGCAAGAGACCTTCTTTATGTTTAATTTTGAAAGCGTTTGAAAACTTTTGTACTGTTGCACTACATAAATAACATTGATTTGACTTATATTTGATCACATGGTTTGCCACGCCCAACAAGTTACAATTAATTAATATTGCAGGAAATCTATTGTATCTGTTTAAAAAGAAGACCTTCTAAATGGCAGGTTTGTGAATGTACAACATTTTGAACCCAAATACAGCACAGTATAACTGATTTCAGAATTGGTCACAGGTTTCTGTTTTCATAGTGTTGGTGTGGTGGTGGAGGCAAAAGGGGCACCCAAGAGCAGGGTAGCAGGATGGCAAGAGAGGTGAACATAATTATGGAAATGTGACTTGTGACAACAAAAATGAGCTGACTCTGACTGAAAGAAACCAGGGAACTGAATACAAACAAATTGATGAGACGAGACAAGGCACCAGTGCCTGTTGTGAGCTGATTGGCTGGCATGATGAACAGGGCTGACGAGAACATTTGGGAACAAAAACCTAATGAGTTGACAGACACTAGCAAGGAACACAGAAAAACATGACATAACATGAAACAAACTAAATCTAATCAAAATAAAGTCATCAAAAACACAGATTATGACAGAATTCTGGCTTTGTCAATTATTACTGAACATGTTCAGACTATGCAAATTATTTCATTTAACAGCATAATGTCTAACATTTAATTTTTTTCTTTACAAATCTGGGTAGACAAATGCCATTTTTCTCAGAATAATCAAATGAGCTATTTTTTTAGCCAATGAAAAGTTGTATAAATTAGACAAAAATTGTCATCATCAAACAATTAATTGTCACTTTTCAGATGTCCAAGAGGCTGTGGTGCATGTCGATCCATTTTCTATTCTGAACATGAGAAATTTAGAATGATACCTTTTTTTTCCCCCTGTCCCTCTTTGTCTTTCTAAATCAGGAGTGCTCACACTTGTTCCGCATGTGTAATGCAAAACATACATTTATTTTCAAATCTATTGAGGATTTTTTATGTACAATGGATGTTGATGTACCTTGCATAATCGCACAAAAGCCAATATTGCACAACACAACATATTTAACCATGAACATCTATTTTTTTTTAATTTCATTCAATCTACCAATACTATATCTTGATAGTTTTGCAATCCACTGGTAGATTGCAATCGACGTATTGAGCACCTCTGATCTAAATAATGTAAAAATGGTATTCTGTAAATCCGTACAGTTAGTGCAACATGTGTACTATGCAACAGATTAAAACAATTAAAAAAAAAAAGCCCCAAGAAAGGACTAGATACAGCCAAAGATGATTTTTTGTGCATTATTTATTAAGTGGAAAGAAACAGTATCAAAGCAAGTTATGGGTATAAAGATAAGATTGTATTTTGTGAAGTTTGTGGCTAAAAATAAACCAAAAAAAATCGTCGAATAACAATAATACATGCACACTGTTGGTATAGCGGAGTGAGTGTATATTGAAGTGTGCATAGTTTGACTCAGAGAGGGCGGGACTTTTGTTTGGAGAGCGCAATGAACTAGGCGCGGCCAAAACGAGCTCCATCCATCTATCACACGTGTAGACAAAGGGGGGACTCCACAACACAAAGCTGCATGTGTCCTAACAAACTTTATATTTTTTTACACCCATATACGACACACGGCCACACGCACTGAGAAGAGCACCTTCAGGTAAGTTGCCCCAAAGAGGAATATTGCGCGTGCGCGCCCTCCCGGCGTGATTTTGTGTGGTCTTTTCCAGTAAAAGTTGCCGCTCTTGTTGGTGCGTCAGCGCTCAAACTTGAGCACAAAGCAGCAAAGGTAGAGCGACATAGACAGACAGTGGCAGGCGGGGGGAGAGAGAGAGAGGAGCGGTCCCTCTTTTCCTTTGTCTGATGCTCTGTCTCGAGCTCTTTGGACACTACTTGAAGGGACTTCATCATGCCCACAGTATAGTATGTCTAATTCAATTAATGATTGTAAAATTTCATGGAAGTGAGGCTGAGTTTGTTTAGATGCCTAATTTTGTTCCTTCGGGATGCGACTCAAGACAAAGCAGCTGCCTGTCAGAAGTTTACAACAAATGCGACCTTTTAGTGTGTGCGCGTGAGGAGGTGGGGGATAAAGTGGTTTTAATGTTTGTATTTACTTCTTCCTCATGCAAACAGTATTGTCTGCTAATTCGTTTCATTCGCGCTCCTGCGAGGTTCCGAATGCACTATGGGAATTTAGACCAATGTAATCAGGTGTAAAGTCAGTAAGAAAAGAAGAAGAAACTTGTTGCACGGATTAATAACCCATTTTGAACAAACTGGGATGTTAAGGCTTTCGTATAAGCTACATAAAAGTTCTATATTAGTTGAAAACTTCTCATTTGTTTACTGGAAACAGATCAACAGGTATACGTCTCAGCAGCTTCTTTGTTGCAGTTCAGCTTCCTTTGTTCTCAGTCTATACAAAGAAAACTTCAAGAAAGGTGCACAAATCCACCAGGAAACAACTTTTATAAAAGCAGGAAATAATTTTCGATCAGTGCTATTTATTTTGTTTTCATTTTTATAAATAAAGTACATTTTACTTTTACTTTTGAGCACATAAAATGAAAGAAGCCTCAGGATCTCAACACAGACGATCTTTTACTTGAGTTTGGCCCCACCAACTCTATGTTTTGCATATATTTAGAAAAACAAAAACCAAAAAAAACCTTTCCTATATCAAGTATAAGAGTGGTTGAATTCTATACATTTCATACATCATTGCTTCTCTTACGTTTAAGTTGTTAAAATGTATATTTATGGTGTGTGTGTGTGTGTGTATATATATACAATAATCAAAACAAAAATCATAATTATTCAAAATAATTCAAAAAATAATCATGATATATATAATATATATACATATACATATATATATACATATATATATCCATATATATGTATACATATATATATAAATATATATATATATAGATATATATATATATATCATGATTATTTTTTAGAGCATATAATTTTAACTTTATTGAATCAGTTCTTTCTCCCCCAACTTGCAAACTTAGACGACCTGGCAAATCTAAAAGTCAAAAGTGTTTGCTCGTGATATATTATGAGGACTTGTATAATGTATTTATGAATCATTTGCTCTCTATTTTTAATCAACCACAAATTTACCACTAAGATTTGTTTCTTTGCTATCTGTTTTTCTTTTTTATACATTTTCTTTCCATTTCTTTCTTGATTTTAGCTGGAACCTAGAACCCAGACTGCTAAACGTTCTTCAAATGTTTGGGAGACAGACGGAGGAACTCCAGAGTCATCTATAAGGAAGCTTGAAGGATTAAGGGACAGAACACTTTTATTTTTGGAGAAGATGAAGACTCAGGATTTAAACCCCTGGAGCAGCTTTGCCTTGAAGGAGGCATACTTGGAAATGTAAAAACCTGGATATACTTTGGAGATTAAATGTTCAGCGGGATGGCAGAGTATTGAATTTTGATCCTACGTCGTATAGTACGGTAAGTGACTTCATACTTGTTCAACAACTTTTCCACTGTGTTGTCTTTGTCAGTTGGAGACCCTCTCTATCAACCTATGCACACACTACTTGCAGTTCAAATGGATATAAATGTTTATCTAACAATAATGTGTGAAAAAAGAAGCTTTCCTCACACGTGTGAGTTTCATTGTCCACAATAACCAGCTAAGTGGCATCATCACTTGGACAAGTGAATGTATTGTAAAGTGCCAGGCAATAGGACAACTACATGAATTTGTTTTGCCAAACATAGCAACAAGGTGTGTTTGGGTTCTTGATGGAAGCCATAGCACTAATATACTGTAATATGGCAATCTGAAACAGACATGTGATTGTTTTATTTATATTTAATCACACATATTTTGGAGCTTTGCATGCACATTTGTTGAGTGCCATTTGAGATTTTTTTCTACTTCTTTTGTGGGTTCAAAACTAATTTCTGTGATCATCAAATGAAAGTAAGCATCATTTGCTGCATTATGTTCACGGTTGAAATGAAGTTCAAGCAAGCATGGCAAAAATATTGAGTAGTTCAATTATTTTTTTTAACCTGTGCTAAAATGCATGCAAGGAAGAGTTAGAAGGAATAGTGAGACACTCAAGTTCATTTCGTTCTTTTTGCACCCCCTATCAATGATGTCATTGAGAACCAATGAGAGCTAGTAGTAGCTGTTGTTAGCATCCAAGCCCCTCCTTCTGACTCTTGCTTTTGCATACCACATGGTCCTGCAGCATCACTTTGCCACTGTCACTTTGTATTACTGGCTGTAGAGGAACAGAACCATGGGGCCCTTTTGATTTAGTGTTCTGTAGTTTTACCAATAAAAACAAAAATATATGTCCCCAATCAAAGTATGTATTTCCGCACAAGAACACACACCGTTATAATACTGGCATCAGGAAGATTCTCCAAAACCATTACTTTTCAGGAAAACAAAAATGTTGTTTGTTGAGCCATTACCTTTGCATCATCAAAGAGAGCAAGCCATTTCCAATGCTTTGGATGGTTCATTAATTTAATAATAATAATAATAATAGTAATAATAATAATAACGATAATAATAATTATAATAATAATAATAAATAACAGACCCACTTGGGAACTGACCCATAGTATTGATCTGTGAGAAAATATGAAGTTGATAAAATTTGAACATCGGAAGGTTCCGCCCAACAGGAACGATATATACATATAGACACATTGAGGTAACTTATAATAATTAACAACTACTAATGAAATAACTAAAACTAAAATTGAATAAAACATGTTTGTTTCAAACTTGAGAAGCAGTATTACGCACTGCACTACTTCAAAGTCTGTGAATGTGTTATACAATACCTGTATTTGATTTGTGTATGGTTGCTTTTAAAGTGTTTTAAGAAGAATATTTTTGTTGAGTTTTTAATACACATTACTTACATAAATATTTTCTTTAAGAAAACCTTTGCACAAGAAATACACAAAATGTGAAAAAAAACCCTAAACATTTCCCAAAAAACTAAAATGAATATAAAGTAACAAACCACTCTGAAAACTAATTATAAGTCAATAAAATTAAAAAGCAAAACTCAATATGAAATAAAAGCTAACTATAATGAAAATTCCAAAACTAACTATTATAACCATGACATAGCTAACACTGTTATCTGTTGCTAATCGGGTAATTGAACAAGATTTAATACATTTCTGTTTACCTTGCATGAAGTCATAAAGCCACTACCGGCTGATTTAACTCCCACCTGACACATACATTTAAAGAGTGTACCCATAGACATTCGACTGCAATACACTCGTAAATGCAGCATTTCATAACCAAGCCACTGAATTACACTAGTCAATTATGGTATGGCACATGGTATCACCTTACACTAACACCCCACATCACCACACTCACCACTTAGGTTAAGATTGTCAAAACATTATGATCAGAAGATAAAACAGGTAACAGTGTCAGCTAATGCTAATCAATGAAAAAATTGCAGCTCTGATTAACTTTTGGTTTTGAGAGAAGACAGTGCTTTAGCCATTAAATCAAAGTGTCCAGCCTAGCTGCCAAGTCAATGGCTCAGCCATAAATTTTTGGGATGGCTACTTGGGAACACGGCATTCTGATTAATATTATGTTTGTAGAATATGAGTCAAGAAGTAAAATCCACCCATTTTTGTCCATCTCAGGGAGCGGCCATTTTGCCACATATTGTCGACTGAAAATGACATCACATTTGCTCTGGGCTCAGGCAACAAATCATGGCTAAGCTTCAGAAAAAAGTTGAGCCGTGATTGGTCGTTACCTGAGCCCTGAGCAACTGTGTTTCAATCGACAGAAATTGGCAAAATGTAAAATAAAAACGGGTGGATTTTGATGCTTAACTCATATTCTACAAATGCAATACCAATCCGAATGTAGGGTTTAGTGAAGGTGCATAGAACATATTGTAAAAATAATTTTTGGGTTGACTTCTTCTTTAGGTTAATTAGCCCCTATGTTTTGTAAAAGTGGAGTGGAATTGCAGAACTGCTTACTCACAGACACATTTCCAGAAATCAACAAATAGCAGAAAGATTTAGTTGTTTAATTTCACACTTGGATAGGCAGGCACTTTGTAGACTTAACTGCTGTAGGAAGTATTTTTATACAAACATTTAAGACCGTTGTCTTTACATGTCCACTTTGATATGTGAAAAAAATAAAGCACACAGTCTTAAATTACATAATGTAAATGGACCTTATACTGTGTATCTCTTGAATTCTTCTATTCATTCTGAATTGTCACACAAATATAAAAATAAGGCAAACACTGTTAATAGTAAACCCTAAAAGCATTTGAAAAACATTGAATATTAAAAATGTTGGTCCCAGCTGGACAGAACGTGTAAGTGACGATACTGATGTATCTGAGTAGTTTATCAATAATTAATCTGCAGTTGTTAATGCAAGAGAGTTTCAACTCCCCAGCAAAACCAGCATTCATCCACCTCCTGCTGTTCGTGTAGATCTGGCGTGGGTCACTGCATGGAAGTGCCTGGATCAGTGGAATGTGGGTCAGTCAACAGTACGGTGACACACAGGTGGGACAGATATAGGTCAGTGGCATAGTATGGGTGCTGATGAGTCATGCAGGTGGAGTTAGCAGGGATAGGAGACGTGTGTGTGTGTGTGTGTGTGTGTGTGTGTCTGCGTGTGTCTGCATGTGTGCTCGAAAAAAGATGTTGAGCTGTTGTTGAAACAGGAAGGGAGTGTGCCTGTAGTGTATCTCTACATGGCGTGCACTGCGCCTAACATTGATTTCATGATTATTTCTTGACAGTTTTACAGTGTTTCATGCCAGTATGGAGCTTTGACAAGGACTACACAGTAGATGCTGTTTCTACTATCAAGTTAAATACCACTGCTAATACCACTATTAGTTAAATACCACTATTAATACAAATTAATACCACTATTAGTATTAGGTAGATAGGCACAATCTGATTAAGATAAATGAAACAGCTTTGCAAAGAAAATAATGCTTAGCTTTGTGCTGATGTTAATATGAATAGTACACACATCCAGGTATCACATTTCTATACCGCTTATCCTGTACAGATTCATGGGAAGCTAGAGCCTACCCAGCTGTCTTTGGCGAAAGGTGGACTACATACTGGACTAATCACAAGTGCGTCGCAGGGCACGTATAGGGATGGACAAGCTAGGTAAATGGGCTTTCACTTACGGTATAGTGATTTTCCACCTTCAAGGTAAACAAAGTGCTTTCACACTGTCCCCTCATTTTCCTAATGTTGACACAATATCAACAGCAGCAAAAGGGCTTCAGTATCTTGTTCGAAGAACATTTGACAAAGTCACAAGGGCCCAGGGTCGAACCCACAATGGGAAACAACCACTCTACCACCTGCACTACGCCAGTGGGAACTAAACGGAGCTGCCTGCACTAAAGTCAGGTGAATATATATATATATATATATATATATATATACATTATCAGCGATCAGGGTTATCTTAAAAACGTTAACTTTTGACTAACGTTGGACCCTCCGTTAATTCCAAAACATTACATCTCCGGAGCTACACCGGCAAAAGAATGACGCATCTGCGGTGTCATATTAAACGCGGTAGATTAGATTGTACAAGGGTGCCCATTGAACAATGAAGTCAGTATTGTAACTATTGTAAGGTGCTTTGCTGAGGGCTTTCCATATATGATAATACTTTTACATCCAAGTTGTAGTTGTTGAATGTCTCATTGAAGCAGAAAGATCAATAGTAGAAGAATAAATCATTACAGAAACATTTCATGCTTTTGCGCCACTTTTTGTAGTTTAATTACACTGCTTATCTATTATGAATGAATGAATAATTTATTTGAACACGAAGAGAGAAAAAAAGAAACAATAATTGCAATCACAATGAAAAAAAATAAATAAAAATAACAACAACAATCAACAATCAACCCAAACAACATTATTTTTGTTTTGTTTAAGTTTAATGATAGTCTGTTTCTATCAAACCAGATTTTCAATTGTTTTCATTTCTTCAGTGATTGCACCCAATAGGTCATTTAACCCATTAAGGACTAAAGTGCCTGTCTCAACAGCTCCCCCAAACCTAAGGTTGCCTTTGGAATTACCCTTGAAAACCTGAAGTTTTCCCAGAAATTCAATACTTACAAAATGATTAATATCCCAGCCCCTGTAGCAGACAGAAACATAATTCCAAAAGAATTAAAGATCTTAGGCATGTGGCTTAACACATAGGCTGAATTTATTATTATTTACTGTTTCAATCGAAGATGTAAAAATAATGTGCCAGTACAAAAGAAACACTATTTTAATTTAAAAAAAAAAATCGAGTGGTAATTACCATCCTCTATTCTGTAACAAAGACGTCTATATCGTCATTTTCTACAAACCATATCATATCACGTTCGACTGGTTCCACTGGTCGTGCGCGTCATCTTTATAGCACTGCCGTTACTTATTAGAGCTCTGGGCGATCGACGGCGTCCGGCATTAGCCTACCTACGGCTCGAAAAAAATCCATGACATCCTACGCGGTCTCGCGACACCGTCACATGTATATTCTGATGCATTAAATTGGCTAAGAGAAGGAGAATTGGATTTAAAAAAAAGACACGGCTTTAAAGGTAGAAAGATGCAACAGCGCTCCCGGCTCTAGTGGTAGAAACGCGGTTATGCGCTCCCGTCCTTAATGGGTTAAATTGTCCCCGGAACAGAAAATGTTGGTATCATCTGCAAACAACACAAGTTTCAGTACATCTGATACCTTGCAAATGTCATTGATGTATAAAATAAACCGTTTTGGGCCCAAACTGACCCTTGGGGGACACCACAAACAATATCCAAATAAGATGAAGAAACATCACCCAACTTAACAAACTCTTGTCTACTCTGTAGATAGCTTTTGATCCAGTCTAACACAATACCTCTAATGCCATACCTTTCCAGTTTTTTAATTAATATATCATGGTTAATTGTATAGAAGGCTTTCTTAATATCAATAAATATTCCAATAGCTTGTTTTTTCTGATCAATAGCAGTTGCCATTTCTTCAATCGCTTCTGTTATTGCAAGTAATGTTGATCTGCCAGCTCTGAAACCATGTTGAATATCAGAAAGCAATTTGTGTTTATCTATAAATATATCCATTCTGTCATTGAAAAGTTTTTCTACTATTTTTGACAGCTGTGGAAGCAAAGATTGGTGTAATTGGTGAGGTGATGTTTGTTCCCAATGTGTACAGTGGAATGACTAAGGCTATTTTCATTTTATGTGGAAATGTACCTGTCTGAAATGATAAATTACAAATATATGTTAGTGGTTTTGAAATCCCTTCAATTTCGTCTTTCACTATTGTCATATCCACATCATTATAATCAGTTGACTTTTTACTTTTACATGTTTTAACAATGCCCAATATTTCTTTTTCTTCAACTGCAATGAGAACCTTTGAGCAGGGATTTCTGCCTATCAAAACATCCATAGTCTTCCCGACTGTCCCTGGATCCGAGTTTTTTCCTGCAAGATCGGGTACTACGCTTACAAAAAAGCTATTAAACACATCAACATTTGATGTATCATCAAATACATTTTCATAACTTTTGCCATTTTGTGGGAGTATTATGGGGGGGCCTTTGTACCTTGTCTCAGTGGGAGATGAATTCTAAAGCTGATCCACTGAGTTACACAGAACAACATTAGCACTTTAATCTGTGTCATCTTCCCGCCATGAAGCTTAAATGTGTAACTAAACCAAAACGCTCATTAAAATGGGCAGTGGTTTTGTAGCATATCATCCATCTGGTTTTACCATCACACTAGTTTAAGCTTTTCATTCATTTGGATATAACCAAAACATATGGCTGTGTTGGAGCAGAGCATCGTAGTGCAGTAGTGAGACTATGCATTCAAAACTGGATAGGAGAACATCAACACTAAGAATAGTGTCAAATATTCTTGACAGCATGACATTATTGATATCATTAGTTCTAGGAGGCTCAAAGTTTTTCATTGGAATTTCCAGAAGAAATAGACTAACCCCCTCCCTCGCATCTCACTGCCACGCCCCTCACTGACGTGAAGTGCATGTTTGTCAACAAGCCGATCTTATCCTCTGGTGCTACACTGCAAGCATGATTTATTCATGTTGGAGTTTTGTGGAGTGTTGTAAAATACTAAGCGCTCTATTTTTCTCAAAAAGCGGTTGAACTGCGTGCATATGTGGAGTTTTCTCTCTTTGGTATTTCGGCAGATGCTCACAGAAATGGCGATTTGCGCAGTTGTGGGTGTAAACACAGACTAGCTTTGTGGCCAGAGGACGCAGCTCTCATTCCCTTTCAATTTGTCACACGAGAGGTACATAGTCTTTGATATTGCGGAAGCAGAAAGTGCCTATTGCTGTTCCGTTTTGCTAGTACATAATGCAAAGCCAGTTAGATCAAAATCAAACATTATAAACTGACTTCACTGGGTATTGTGAAAAAAAAAAAAACAGACAGCAAACTTCCACATGGCTTGTTTTCCCCACTACAAGGAATATTATGAATTGGTGTCAATACCTCACATTTATGGTTAATCAAGCTCAAATCAAGTTCCAAAAAGATGTGTTTTGCAGTGATTAACACCATCACTGAAACCATTTATTTTGATTCTATAGTGGAAGAGAGTGTTGGCCTTAAAGAGAGAAAGTAGTGCTGCAACAATAATGTTGTTTAATTTCTCTTGCAAGCTGAATTTTGACTGATTTTCCCTTTTGTGCAAATCAATGAGTCATGCAGGACACTACTGTACTCAAAGGCTACAGTACAGTAAATTACAGTGTGATAAAACATAGCATTAGTCTCACCACAACGAATTGTGGGGACAGTTCTAATTCTCATCCTGTTGCAAATTATCAGAGCTTAGTATTACCACTCAGCGCCTGTAGCTGGGAGATAACTTAGCATGCTCCACTGGCATGCTAATACACCCCCACACTGGGGGACAAGGCTAATTTTTTATGACTGTTCAGCAGGAAAAGCATTTGAGGGAATGGAGGGAGATGAAGAAGGCAAAACTACAACACTACTATTAATGATGGGCAGAAAATAATGGAGGGAAGTAGTGAGGAAAGTGTGAGAGACACTAAGAGGATGAGATAAAAAGTGCAAAAAGGATGAGAAAGACAAGATTAGGAAAGCCTGAATGTTGCATAAAGCTTCTGATATCAGTCTCTCTTTTGTTGATAGTCATTCTTTCACAGTGACCGAATGGAGTTTTCATTTTACATTTGAATGTGATTATGGAATCACAGTCCTCTATGTTTAGCCGTATTGGGCAAGGACAAGATTAATGAGTGCCCCCAATCCCCCAAGACAGTAAGTGGTGTCAAATGCAAAAAATAAAAAATAAAATAAAATGGTCAGCCTTGGTGGAAGTCTCTTCTGATCTCATGGTTATCCAAATATAAGTCCAAACGTAAGTTCATTGTAGCATTGCTCTCCAACATATGCCAAGCCCTGTATATTTATATTTGCAGATTTTAAATGATTGACTATATTAGAATGTAACATTCAGTATATTTCAGTATATTCCTAATTATATGTGATCTTAAAGGAGAAATCAACCCAAACATATTTTATTCAAGAATATGTTCTATGCAGGCCTACTAGTTGAAAAACGTCATTCTGATTAATATTGTTTTTGTGGAATATGAGTTAAGCAGGCTCAGCTTCAGAAAATAGGTGAGCTGTGATTGGTCGTTACCTGAGCCCTGAGGAACTTCGATGTCATTTTCAGTCGACAGAAGTGACAAAATGGCCACCCCCAGAGATGGCTAAAAACGGGTAGATTAACTCTTATTTCACAAATGCAATATTTATCAGAAAGACTTGTTTCAACTAGTGGGACTGCATAGAACATATTCTGGAAAAAATATGTTTGGGTTAACTTTCACTTTAAGCAATATTTCTTGGCTCAACATCCACAAGTTCAACCGCTCCGCCCCTGTCCTCACCTGAGTGTCCAAAACATGACGCAGATCTGATTATACGACTACAAAGTCGAGGGTGTTCTGGTGCCAAGTACACATACAGTATGGACACTCTTATGTTTGAACATGGTGTTCGATATGGACAATTCGTGATGAACACAGAAGTCCAGTAACAGAACACCACTATGTTTCAGTTGGGGGTGCCGTTCTTCCTAATCACGGCCTTCCAGGTCTCACATTCACTGCCCTTGTGAGGATCGAAGTCCCCCAGGAGAATGATGGGGTCCCCTGGAAGAGTGCTCTCCACCACATCCTCTAAGGACTCCAAAAAGGGTGGGTAGGCTGAACTGCTGTTTAATGTATAGGCACAAACAACAGTCAGGACCCGTCCCCCACCCAAAGGCAAAGGGAGGCTACCCACTCATCCGGTGGGGTGAACCCCAATGTACAGGCACCGAGCATGGCGCCACGGGTGCAGGCCTGGGCACCAGGGGCTCGCCAGTGAGCTCCACCTCCACGGGAGGGGGGACCCGCGTCTGGAGCAAGGGAAAATGTGATCCAGTGATCTTCTTCATCATAACGGGTTTTCTCATCTAGGACCTGTTTGCCATGGGGGGCATAAAGACCCAGATAACTTAGCACTTATGACCATTGCAACACACAAAACTTCCACTACTGTAAGGTGACGGCTCACCGAGGAGATTAATGTACATTGTCCTAAAAAAAAAAAATGACAACATGGTGCCAGAGAGTACTAGTTAGCCCCCAAGGACAACATGAGTAGCCTACGGGTCTGTTACTAAAAAGAATTAAAACAAAACTATATTAATCTTTCTTTCTTTCTTTCTTTCTTTCTTTCTTTCTTTCTTTCTTTCTTTCTTTCTTTCTTTCTTTCTTTCTTTCTTTCTTTCTTTCTTTACTTTAACATCACAAATGTTTCTTAATAAACCAATAATTCTATATTTTGTTGAAAAATAGATTGTGTAGAATAGAATAATATGTTTTTATTTACACAAATATTTGAAAGAAGGACATTTTAGAGATGTAATTTTAATACTGTGATCGCAATATTTTTATTTAATATTATTTAGTTATCATACCGTCAGAATCTAATTTCGGTTTATGTCTAATGGTAAGTTTTCAAAAGAAATCGAACAGTGTTAGAAGATGTTTCTCCTCATTTGCCATCATCCAGGTATATGTAAACATATTGTTATTAATGACAGCCTCAGACAGCTGTCTGTATGTTAGTTACAGGTCATCTTGCTACAACTACAAATGCACAGCATGTTGCTGTCTGGGTATGGCCTGATAATCCCTCTAAAGACTGAGGTTCTGTCAAAGCTAAATCTGCTGTTCCAACCAACAGGCAACCCCCTCCCCCACGCACACACACACACACACACCCACACACACCCACACACACACACACATTATATATATATATATATATATATATATATATATATATATATATATATATATATATATATATATATATATATATATATATACAAACACACATACATATTGTGTGTGTGTGTGTGTGTGTGTGTTTGTGTATGCTTGCATCAGATCTAGCCACATGGGAACACAGAGACTTAGATATGTAGATAGACTGGCTTAGAAGACAGGCACACAGTGTAAATACCAGGATTTCATCACAGATAAATCTGTTATTGTCTGGTAGTTAGGAGATTATAAAGTAGTGATTTATAGACACCAACAGATACAGCCATGTGTCATTAGAGGATGAACACTACCTTGCATAGTGGTATCAGAACTGGTGGGCTTTAATGCTTTGATAGTGATTCAATAAATCATATGGGTGACAGCTTTTATAGAGCGCTTTCCTTTGTGTCTTTGCATCTAATCTTACTACACATCCATTTATTCATGGCCGTTCGACCAGAATACTATATTGCATTTTTTTCTTTATGGCTTGTGTTGCCCGTTTTTTTTGTGTTATTTGTTCAAAAGTGGCCATGCTTGTCAGAATTAAACATTCTCACAAGAATTACAGTGTGCATCTGCATTTAATTACTATCTGCTCTAGGGGCATTTAATGCCAAACATATCCAAGATTTTGCACCACCCCAATCTGTTCAGTCAGAGTTCCAAAAATCAATTTGCCAATGATCATGATTTGCCTTTACTATTGTTTGAGTAGACACAAGATGTGCCTCTTCATCCGCCATGTTTGTTTACTTCGAAGTCTTACTTCATCTCAAGGCGTATTGCAAGATTTTCCATCTGACATAAGAATATCCGTGAATGAATCGGTTCATGTGTGATGTGTTGATCTTGCCGTGTGGCTGCACACCACACAAGTAGGCTCCGTTCAAAACTGTTATACACGTTATTTTTTCTCGTCACGTGTGGGGTCTCTCAGAGTTTGGAAGTCAGCCGACAATTTTAAAATCCATACCTGTCAACCCCGGGGTGTACTGAATCTTATGGAAGTTGTAATTTGCCTTTACATATCTGTATATAATCTTACACATTATTTTCGAATGACTGCTGTCACATGAACGGAAATCAGCGATGTATGGCGTACATGTTTGAAAAGGTGTTTCCACCTGTAAATTATGCCGAAAGTGTACAACTTGAGAGGTTTGAAAATCTTCCCGTGTGGACCAGGCTTTAGGCGACACAGTTATTGGCATCCAACTTACATACCCATAGGGGAAACATGCCAACCCAAAGCAGGCTATACAGTACTGTTGGAAACAGTACAGTGTGTACTACACATCACTTGATAGATGTTGCAACTGTGATGCTTAAATGCCCTGAAAATGATTGTACTATACCTTTGATTCCCTACATTGTTGTTGTTGTGCTCAGGCTGTTTACCTTGTTTTTATTTTTTTTGTTAACATGTGGGTGGTGATGTGGCTGGTGTTAGCACCCTGAGTCAACTCTTCCTCTGCCCAATGTCAGCTCGTGGGGGTAACGTTTCTCATCCTTCAGCTGCTGTCGATGCAGTTGCTGAGGAGACGAGGTATCTCCTCTTTCTGGATGATGTTATGAGTTTGGAATGCGGAAAAAAAAAAAAAAACTTGTACTGTAGAAGATTTGCTTGACACTCAATTGAAAGTAGCTAAAGCTTCTATTTACAAATATTGATTTTACTTTTTTGATGGAAATTGGGGAAAGAAGATGAGCTACGAAATATCAGGCTCTTTCTACTTCATCCATATTTTTGTTCATAAAAGCTTGATATTGAGTGCTTCCTTCAACAATTCATTTTCCATGTACCATATGTTCTCTGTATGGGCGCAGGTGAGCTGGAGATTAACTGATATTAGCATGTGGAATTCATGTATTCAACCAATGGGACATGATCTCCTCCAGCCTTTTAATACCTTACTTGTTTTCGTTTTTTTCTACGTTCAATTTAGCCTTTAAAGTGGAAGTCAACCAAAACACATTTTTTTCAAGAATAACTTCCCAGCAGGCCCACTAGTTGAAACATGGCATTCTGATTAATACTACGTTTGTGGAATATGAGTTAAGCAGCAAAATCCATCCCTTTTTAGCCTTCTCAGGAGGCGGCCATTTTGTCACTTCTGTCGACTAAAAATGACATCACAACTGCTCAGGGCTCAGGTAATATTTATCAGAATGCCTTGTTTCAACTAGTAGGCCTGCATAGAACATATGCTTGGCCTGACTCCCACTTTAATATCTTGCTCTTTCACACATTTTTGCACACAGAGTTCTACTCTTCATTCAAACTGAATTTAGCCAAATGTTCATCACGACTCCTAATGTTGATATTCATTTATTAATGAATCTGCACATGTATTTCTAAATCACCAAGATCACAATATGAATGAATCCACAGTCATGTAAATTGAAACAAACTGAACTAAAAATAAACTGAACCATTCCCTCCAATCATTACAAAAACATGAGAACGGGGTGAAACCTCAGAACAGTTTCCAGCAAATCTATCTCTGGGCCAAGATTTTTATTGTTGCAATATTTTAAACCACAGTGTGGTACCACTGTGGAAATCCAGTGTGATGCAGTACCGTTGTATACTACGGCAAACTACAGTCACAATAATAAATGTTTTTAGAAAACTTACCATAATCATTGTGCTTTCAGAAAAAAATAGACACAGCCCTTGTATGGGAATTAAATAGATTACACAATATTTGGTACACATGTAACATTAGCATACAATGACCAAATGACCAAAATGTGTTCTGTCATATATATCACATGAATTGATATGAATTAATTAATTAATTTGGATGCTAACTACTTAAATCATGAATCATCATAATTACTTCATGAATCATCATGATTTAGGTAGTTAGCATCAACATGTTTCACAATATGAGCAATCTTTGTCTTTTTAATTTTTACACATTTCAAATGAAATACAAAAAAGAAAAACAAAAATCCTGAGGTCAGATTATGCCTCAGACAAGGAGAAGTATCCCATGAGACAATCTGCATTGACACGATTTTCCAGTCTAGTGCAAGTCATAATCTGAGTGGCTAGAAATGGGATGAATAAACCCAAGTAAGTGCCCAGCTCTCAATAATGTAGGAGTTGCATGCTGCAATACAGATGGATACAGGGCACATTATTACATGGTTCATATGCAGCACATGATGTTAGGAGCATTTTTTGGAATGTACGTTTAACTGAATACAGTTTTTGATTAAGATGTTTATTTTAACTGCTTTAACTGTTTGGTATTTGGTGTTATTATCACTTGCAGTGACTTTCAATATGGAAGTTTTAGTTAACTTGTAATTTGACTGGAACAATAACACTATTATTTTGAACAAAGTCTTTCTAGATAATACCTATGAAATAAGGCAGTCTTTGTTGCAAGTCTTGTGTAGGAATGCCACTGAATAAGGACTAGTTCTGTCTCGGCTTTATCAACATATGTTGAATTAAAATGCATAAGTTATTGGCCATTCTTTGTCATATTTCCAGCAGTGGCTCACATGGTCACTTTCATAGTTGTTTATGTCATGGCTCATTAAAATTAGATATGCATGCCAACTGGTTGTACAGTGTTACTGTTTGTGACTCATGGGCAATGTCTAGCCCACACGCGATGTTGTTTGGTGTCTGGAAGCCTAACCATTCAGTGCTGAATCACAGTGGATCCAAATTTGGTTCCTGACAAGGTCAAGGATTCATCTTGCACTGAGAAATGAGCTGAGTAAGTGTTAGTCATGCTCTAAATTATGCATTATCCTGCACACTGTGACAGACAGGCAGGGTTAACTTCCACGTAGCTGTCAAAAACTAGATTTATGAATGATCTTGTAATCCTTTGGCATGCTATCACTAAAATCAGAAAATGGTGTTCTTTAGCCCAGCTCTGGTAGGCCCCCTTGTACTTTGAACAGCCCTGAACTAGACTTGGTTTGAGCAGCAAGCATGTGAATCGCAATTTCATTATGAAACATAAAACTTTAATTTAGATAAACTATTTCTACATCAGGCACAGTGGTTGACTGGTTAGCACGTCCGCCTCAGAGTTCAGAGGTTGTGGGTTCGATCCCGTTGCGTACGTAACTATGGTTCTATGAGTCACGAAGGATCACCAGAGGCAGTGCTTAAAGCATGGAACAGTCATTCGGACATTCACATTTTCAACCAGGCTATCTGGCCTGATACCGTATTTTCTGGACTATACGTCGCTCCGGAGTACAAGTCGCACCAGACATAAAATGCACAAAAAGAAGAAAAAAACATATATAAATCGCACTGGAGTATAAGTCGCATTTTGGGAGGAAATGTATTTGACAAAATCCAACACCAAGAACATACATGTTATTTAAAATTTAAATGACGAACAATTTAAAATAAAAATAGAATAGAGGCAACAACAGGCTCAACGGTATGCTTACGATACATTATACAACGCCCCCACCTCTCGGAAGCCAAGTTCTCTCTGTCGCGTAACGCTAATAAATGTGTCCATATAAATCAAATTAATAAAATTGTGCACTTAGTACACATTATTTGGTAACATTTAGCTAACATCCACACATGTAGGATTACAAGAACGTTATGGTAAGATAACTTTAAACTCACCAAAATGGTCGTAGATTGATTAAATAAATCTTTTATTTATCGCCGACCATGTAGAATGTTTCCAAGTCTCCGAAGCATTTTTGTAGTCAGTCGTAATTATCTCTTTGTTCGTCTCCTCCGCTCTGTGCATGTGTGTGTGTGGCTGGCTGATGATGCAATACCACAGCCAAGCACGGCACATTTAATGGAACAGTACAATATTTTGTATAGATGGATTGATAGACAGTCAAATCGTCTTTTTATCATACTATTTTAATTACTTATTTAACAGAATATTTTAACCGTTTAAATTCTTCATGCATTTTAATAGCTTTTAGGATTTATCTTTATTTTTCTTTATGTGGGTTAAAATAACAAGCGAAATGATATACAGGTTATAATGTGTTAATAATTTCACACATAAGTCGCTCCAGAGTATAAGTCGCACCCCCGGCCAAACTATGAAAAAAAAACCACGACTTATTGTCTGGAAAATACGGTAGTTGGCTTGATGGCAGTCTGTGTTTTACTGAGGGCAGTTGTCATCCTTGTAAAGGCAAACATTTTGGACCATCTAAATACATTGCCCAGGTGCCCATCAAGGCGGGATCTATGAATCTATGAAGTATTTGCCGTGCAATTCTCTCTTCAGCCTGCCAGTTGAGTTTGTTGTAGTCTCGAAGATCCTGTTGTGTGCATGCAAACTAACAGTGGTGTCGCTGCCAGATGCTTAGTTAGATCCCTGATGCTCTTATTTGTTTGTTGTAATGAAAGCTGCTGACACAATAAACTGTGGCCATAGACATATATAGACCAAGAACACATCAGCTGTTTCTGCTCCTCACCAAAGCAGAATCTGTTGTTCCATTAATGTATTCGCACTTGTCTAACCCACCACTGCAGCGCTGTATCACATTGCCTGACTTATTTTTTCTGTTGGATTCTGTCAAAGACAAGCAGGTATGCTACTGCGCCAAAACAGACACGAAGAGAGACAAGTTGGCCCACCAGAATAAGTTCACCCACAGTTCACTTGTCGCCACATTGACAGAAATGATGTCAGACAGAAATGCAAATTTGACAGTGACAGCAAGTGTTAGCAGATGGAGATATTAAACATTACTGTTTACCCCCCAAAAAAACTTCAAGCACTCATTTGCATTTTCTTTAAAGGGTAACTTCGGACTTTTTGACAAGCGTCTGTATAATTCGTGCCTCAGAGGAACGTCTCTCTATCTGTTAGAATGAATAGATGCAGTCCCTTTGTGCTGACTCATCTGTCTCAGGAGCTTCTAAAGAATCTAAAAATAATTTACAAGGACTTAAAAATAGGGGTAGAAAATAATTTGATGAAACTTAGTGGTATCATTTTATCCGCGCTTTGTGGCTCAGAGTGAATCTGGACAAGTCTTGAGTTAAGTGCTTGCAAAGTCCTCTTGTAATGTCCTTGTGAAAATTCCATGACTCCATCAAGGTTGATGGTTCACTGCAGTCATATTTTGAATTGTGGACAGCAGTTAATCGTGTTGGCTGTCAGGCTTTTTTTCATAGTTTAGAAGCTGTGGAAGAAATACATGTTATTCTTGTTCACGTGAGTTTACTGTTGCACCGCAAGTTTGCAAGACATCTGCTTCACTCTGCTCTGTTCTGTCTCATTTTCTGCAATGGTTCGATGCACACTGCACAAGCATTATGATGAAGTGGCCGCACCATGTCAAAAAGTGTTCACAGTGGATATAAAATCTCTGTACACCCCTGAGCAAGGCCCCGGTTTCAAATGAAGAAAGAGAGCCCCTAAAAGCATGATGCTGCTTTCACAAACTATTGTTTGTCAGTGTTTTTTTAAAGCACAGAAATTGGAACTTAAAAAAAAGCACATCAGGTAGTCTGTAGTTTTGCATGCAGTGTTATTCCTGTCCCTCATTTTTTTCCTCACCAGTCATCTTGTAGTATGTACAGGTAAGCAAAGGTGTGCTCAAAGTCTCACTGTCATGCAGAGAGAATTTAATCGGATCCTTGTGGGAGCTGGCAGCTTGAGAGGTTTCCAGTCCTCAATTTACCTGCTAACTATGCTAGAAGATGATGAGTCAATTTGTTTTTTCAGTTTTGCATTACTTTTCTCATCTCAAATTACAGTACCACAATTACCAAATGCACTTTAGATGAACCAGTGTTCTTGGAGTTGAGTGTGATGTGTCTTGTCGCTTAATTTACTCAATTTACTTGCATTTGTTTAGTTGATATGTGGAGTAGAACACTTTTCCCACAGTGAACATTAGTAGTGGAGATTGTATTTGTGTGTCCATGTCACCGCCGACTTGTTTGCATCCCTCAAAGTCCGCATGTCCATGTAAGCAGTGTATCAGCTGGTGCATCTGTGTTTGTTTATCTGCATGACTGCGTGTGTGTGTGGGTGTGTGTGTGTTATCCCTGTGTAGACATTTACAATCACACACCCATTGTGTGTATGTGCCCAAAAAAGGGGCATTTCATACATATTCTGGACTTCGGTGCAGCTGAATTCACATTCAATTTCTTAGCCCACCCATCCAGGACGGGAGCCATTGTCTCTAACTTGAGAGCCATATAAACACACTTTCTCAAGGGGAAGGCTGGGGTGAGGGGTGGATATTTTGAAATCCAAGTGTTCTTATCTCATGCACTATTAAGCAAGGCATTGGGGTATGTGGGTAACGTGGTTTAGAGTCCGTCTGTCACAGCCTCAGGGTTTGTTGCTTCTAGAGCTGACAGCCACACACGCACACACACATGCACCCACACACCCCCACACCCACGCACACACACAAACACACACACACACCCCTTCTCACATGTATGAAAGCATGCATATGCGCAAGCACACGCAAAACAGACTAGCACACATGCTTGCACACCTATTTCTCTCCTTTGCCCATTAACTCACACAAACATTTGCGCTGCCTTAGGGCGCTATTACTCGCGTCCATTCTAGTTTTGGTGCAGGTCAAAGAGGTCAACTGAAAGCCTCACTTGCAGCTTTATATGACTTATATGTGTTTCCACATATATTTGCCCTCTATTCCACTTTGTCTTGAGGGCAAAATAAGAACCACTGCTATTAACCATCTATAATAGCAAGTAATGTAACAAGAGCAGTCCTTTATTTTTTTTGTTTCTTCCACTTCTGTTTATTCAAACCATGTCTATTGAAGAAGAAGAATCTGAATTTAATTGGGGGAAACAAGTCCCAAGGCTCCCTACTTTGGATAGTTACTCATTACATGTTTTTTTTTCATTTTACACTTATCAATAAAAAATGTAGGCAATTCATCCCGGGCCAAAACTGCCCACAGGGAAATTTGTGTTCTCCTTCACCTTTATTTTGCGAGTTTTTTAATACTCAAAATATGCGAATATATAATGTTAATTTTGCTTCTTTTAACAATTTTTGACAGCTCACTTTATAGAAAATGTAATTCTGAAATGCTTTGCACAGTGTGTCCAAATAGATGGGTCAATCTTTGTGAGCTGCATATTTCTGAAAATGTGTCTGTGAGGAATCTATTCGAAAATTCTGTTGAATTGGGGCTAATTTACATAATACCTCCGACATGTTGACGTTCTCCACCCATGCTGCTAGACTGTCAGAAGAGCCTCTATTTCATAGCAACGGTTCACCAGGTGTGTCCAAACTATGGCCTGGGGGGCATTTGCAGCCAGCTGTCCATTTTTAGAGGCCAGGTGCATATATTAAAAATAACATTTGACATGGCCTGCAGTGACAGTGTGAAAAGTGTGGGTGTCGAAATAATATGGGTGCCGTGAAACACACTTTCCCCATGAGTGCAACGTCCTACTATGACTACTAATTTAACAAACAAAAAGCTAATAAATTATTTTTAAGTAGATCAGTTAGTTACTTGTGGATCATTAATGTGATATGTTCACAAATCGAACCATGACACGGAAAAGAAAGTGGATGAAACCATTTACGCTTCTAAAGTTGAATTACCTTTATTCGGGGTTGTGAAGGGAAGTGTTGTTACTATTTTAGTTGTAAACAGTATCTTTGCATTTTGCACATCTTAAAAAGCTTTAAACATCCATCCATCCATTATCTATACTGCTTATCCTCACAAGGGTCGCGGGGAGTGCTGGAGTCTATCCCAGCTGTCTTCAGGCAGTAGGCGGGGGACACCCTGAATTGGTTGCCAGCCAATCGCAGGGCACACAGAGACAAACAAACATTCACACTCACAATCACTCTTAGGGGCAATTTAGAGTGTCCAATCAACCTATCATGTATATTTTTTTTGGAATGTGGGAAGAAACCGGAGTATGGATCTACGATATGACAAGTATAATTCAACTACTTTGTGATAAAGTGCTGCCTCACTGAGTGAAAATACAATTGATGCTTTTTACTGTATTATTGGTGCTTGCTATTTTCTTCACATTCTGAATTAGAGGTAAGATCTCAAGCCCAAGCCCGAGTCCAAGCCCGACCTGAATTTCGGGCCGGGTCGGGCCCAAAATGTCAATCATTACGTTTGGGTCGGGCCGGGCTCCTCTCTCGCGGGCTTTTTTTTTAAAAAATAAATATATGTTGATAAAAATGTATACTAAATCGATGTGTGGATACTAAACTAAGGAATACTTGTTATAAAATAAATAATTTGGATAAAACAGAGAAGGCGCTGTAAGGTAATTGCTATTTAACTACTAAACAGGAGCCGCAAAGCCAGAGCTCGCTTTGCGCACGTGAACGCCGCCCTCTTAATAATCTTTCCCTCCGCAAGTCCGCATCTATTTTGACCTGGTATCCCCGATATGGAGTAGCGAGAAGTCAAGGATAAACTAAAGACACGGGAACTGAAAAGGCAAACACGCACCTGTAAGAGTGAGATGTGGAAAAGCTTCAAATTTATTGTTAAAAGATGTAAATGTTTATACAGTCTTGTTTAACTTAGATTTCGTTACAAAAGACAGGCTTTTAATTTGTTATCATAAATCACCCCTCCTCCTCCCGAGTCCTCACAAATAAAATATGAAATTTCGTATTTGCTTCGGGCTCAGGCCTGTAAATCAAGTTAATTGGTTGGGCTCGGGCAGGGTCGGGCTTTAATACCCGCGGGCCTGGGTCGGGTCGGGCTGAATTTTTTAGGCCCGATCTTACCTCTATTCTGAATTAGAAGTAGCCTTGTCACAACACCCTAAAACAAATGTGCATGTACTTTACTTGTAAATTATGTAGTATATCATGTACTATCAAACTCTAACATTATTTATATTGCACACTGTAGTGATGTTAAATGATATGTTCAGCATCGGGTGTTCATTCTGATTGACACATTTTTTTTTAGACAATTCAGTAACTGAAACTGTGTGATGTGTGGTTATGTTTTTGGTTCTGTTGGTTTGCCTGCTGTCACAATGACAACTGGAGCGGTGTGGTAATGCTCTTTCATTTTATATAACAGAACCTAGATTTTTGTGTTCCAGTGATCACTTACTATTGTAAAAAAAAAAGTGCATCCGATGAAGATGGCTGTACATAATAGGCCATACAGGACAGAGAGTTTCCATGTGGTAAAACAAAATCAAATAAAAACTTTAGTACTCAGTGATATTCCACTAGTGATGAGTGCTGCTGATGTATGTCCTTGATGCAGTGACTAAAAGGTTTACGCACTGGATTAGTGGCCCCCTTGTGGTTGACACTGCACAGCATTTCCTCCACTTGGCAAGATGGACTCAAACACAGTAGATGCAGGAAAAGTACCACCTGCGGGGGCCATAACCGCTTATTCTTCAGCCTACTGACTGTGGTATTCAACTCACTTTGCGTAGCCTGTATGTCATCCAGGACATTTTGAGCTGAGTCTGTGCATGTTTCTCATGCCTATGAGTGAGTAACAGATAACGACAGATTGCATAAAGTGCAAAAGTCAGCAGAAGACTCCACTACCGGGGACTCTCACAACATTTGCCAATAGAATGTTGCCTTGGCACAGAAACTGTTCTCGGTGCACAGCTAGTGAGATCACTGATAAAGCATGTACTGTATGTGTATTTGTGTACTGTGTCCCTCAGCTCGTTCTGGGCAAGTTGAGTCCGAGGAATGGAGACCTGCCATGACAGTGACTAAATGACTGTTATGAGTATTCACATTATAAATCCCACTTTGTGTGTATTGTATCAGTGGTGTAATGCCCCCTGCTGAAGATAGCAATTTCATGTTGACGGAGAGCTTTTGCATTGGAATCTGATAGCAGCATTCCCATTGCACTTTTCTGACACACATGAACATCTTTAAAGCAACACACTTATCCCCAAACAGTGTGAGAAGGTGAGTCAAATTTCCTCACTCCAAAGTGGCTTTATCAACAAAGCGCTTTGTGAACTGGAGCGAGAAGAGCTGAAAGTAGCAATTGGGGGTCTTTTTGTAGATGAAAGTTTACCAGAATGGGAGTTTGGGATCAAGGCCCAGCTTGCTGACTCTCAGCTGACCTAAGTCCAGGTTGAAAAAAGCAAAAAAAAGATATAGCAGACACCAGTTTCATACTTAGGCAAGTTCATGAGTTACTTCAGAGGCAGAGAAGAGAGTGGGCAGGAAGGGAGGATTACTGAGGTAATGAGTCACAGCGACTTTCTTCACTCCCTCTATGTTTGTATCCATGCCTTCTTTGGCTTTGCCGTTCTATACACTTTGTTTAAAAAAGCTGACTTTAAATGACAGTAAAGTGAGAAATAGAGTCAAGATGGCTGCTGCAATTACAGCTCTCTGTGACTTTAACTAACCACCTTTCTGCCTCATCATAATTCCATTATAGCGTCCCAAACTATTTTTATATGACCTGACAAGCCTGCCTATTGAATTAATTAAGCCCACAGTTGCAATCACAGCCAAATTTTCAAATTTGGGGATGCCCTAAGGCTGCTTTCTACATGGACATTTTTATTTATTATTTTATCCCAGTCTTCTAAATTTGGGATGAGCAAGCCTAATTAGAGGTTGAATCTGGTTGCTTAGCATTGGCTGCACAAGTGAGCTCACATTCAACCCTAAAGCACACGAGTAGGTTGTTTTGGTTTCCTAGCAGAATTATGCTTAGACTACCACAAGTGTTGCAAAACAGCTCATAGCTCAACATGTTTTTCCAGTCAGACCTCTTCTGATGCAATTAGAACTGAGATCAAGTACAATAATAGTGTTTAGTGCCTCTTTTTGTTGTTGTCGTTGTCACTGTCCAAAAACAGATGTCACATTTTTTTTTTTTTTATAGCAGCATATTTTGTAAAAGCACAACACAAGTGATTATTTGACGTAGCACCCGCATCTTTTTCCCAACTATATTCCGTCGTAGAGGTTTACGCCGTTTTGTACATCAATACAAAATAATAATAAAAACATAATGGGTGGACTATTTCCTGATCCATGGTTTCCATGGTTGATATAAATTTGGACGCTTGCAGACTAAACCCCACCTCAGATAATAAGTCAGTGTGTAGCCATACCATAATGCCTATTGAGATGTAGTGCAGTCTACCAATTTCACAAACAGGCTGAACTAGGTCTGCTGATAGTGTAGTGGTACACACGCCTGAGTTGTGTGCGGGCAGCGTGGGATCGATTCCCGCTCAATGACAGTGTCTATGTGTGCCCTGCGACTGGCTGGCGACCAGTTCGGGGTGTAGTCTGCCTTCGCCCGTTGACGGCTGGGATAGGCTCCAGCAACTCCCCGCGACCCTGTATAGGATAAGCGGTTTGGAAGATGACATGACATGACATGGCTGAACTAGACTTGTCTCGGCAAAATGAAGATGCGCCAATTTTTACGGAATGCGCAATCTACTTTCTGTCACCAAATTGTCAGTTTGTCAGAATGCCCAGCGAGGAGCAACACGATCTGTCAAATTCCTAAACACTGAAAACGAGGCTTGTCCTCGCACGAAAATGAAGAGCCACCAGTTTTTTACGCCAAGCTCATGGACGCCTGTCTACAGAAATAGAGCCCGAGGTGTTTGGGAGAAATGATGCTACAAAAATATTACATGACGCACTTTGATAGCAGTTCATTAAGCTATTCAATCGTCATCTTTCTGTATCAGACATGGATGGGTTACTTCAATTTAAGGTTTTCCATCGATTACATTTATCTAGAAGCAGACTTGCTGAGATCTACCCAGATGTCGACCCAACTTGCGCCAGGTGTCATCAGGCCCCAGCCACTCTCAGCCATATGTTCTGGTCATGACCATGTCTTTCGCACTTTTGGCTTTCGGTTTTTGAGACCTTTTCTCTTATGTGCTTCAAATACGTTAGTTCTGATCCGTTGGTTGCAACATTCGGCGTGGTCTCCGACAGAGTAACTGTGTCTGTCGTTCAAATTGAAGCCGTGGCTTTCTCCTCTTTCTTGGCCCGACGCCTTATCTTGTTCAATTGGAAGTCGTCTGTTAGTCCTTCGCATCAACGCTGGCTTAGGGATGTGATGGCGCATTTGTAACTCGAAAAGTTATTATTATAATTTTTTCTCTGTGCTTTGTTGGTATGTCGTTGTCTTTGTGGTGTTATGTTGATTTGTTTTTTTGTTTTGTTTTTTTGTTTGCTTTGTTGATATGTCATCACTGTGCTGTTATGTTGATTTGTGGTTTGTGCATATGTGGTCAAAGTTCAATAAAAAGAATTTGATATATATTAAGCTATTTAATACGTGTTCAAGTTATGAATTGCCTTATCGTGGGCCCCAATAGTAAGCCTAACCAAATCATTTTTTCCCCAATTACTGTGCTTTACTTTTTATACAGATTGATAATGTACACACTAGTACTGAGGAAATGCTTGAGAGGGCAGGTTAAATTAGACCAACACTACCGATTTTTTTTTAATCCATTTTTTTATGACTTGTATGAATTATATGCCACATAACACGTTGCTTTCTACTTACAATAAATCTGCATTGCCAAAAGCTAAATGCCTGAAGTTTGGCTCATTACTTCGATCCAAGTTATCCTCAGGCCTCGCTTCAGTCCAGCAGGCTTTTATGTGGGTATTTTTCTCTGACTCACTAACACAGCTGGGCAGGGAAATCCGTCTCTCTTCACGGTCTAGTTAGGATGACTGATGCAAATATGTTGCTGCTGAGTCCAGACACTGACACCATCGTAAAACTGACCCACATACCGTATGTCCATGTGTGTTTAAATGTGTATGTGTGACAGAGAAAGTAAGACACAAAAATATTCAAATGAATACCCACCAATTATTTTAAGCATTTTTATGCAATAGCCAACATTTGAGACCTGCATAGAAACCTTAAGATAGAGTTTACAATACACAAGTCAGAAATGCATGGACGTTTAGCTAATTTTACAAAAATGTTAACTGAATGACAGGACACTCATGTCAACATTCAAGAGAGGGCTGTATTTTTGTGCCCAGTGCAAGTCGAGTGCACGAGGCACAGTCTAGCTCTGCATGGAGGCAGGCCGGACTGTTTTTTTTTTGGTATTTTCACAGACACACACAGCTTGGCACAATTAAAAAAGTTGTGGGCTATGAACACAGATGATTTGATTTGCTGGCAATCTCATTTGTTATTATGACACGGAATATTTCCGCCTGTGCCCCTATCAAATTCACCAAAATTGTGTTAGAATACCTTCACCAAAACTTAGAGCTGGTTCCATCAGGGGTGAAGTTCAGAAAAAACTCATTCCAAACAAGTGCGCTGAGGTGTGCGTGAGCATGAAAATCAGGATACGTTAGTTTTTCCTGACCGGCTGCACTGTCTGTGAATATAGAGTCCAAAGTGTGTAATTACAGCGTAGGTAATTTATTTAGCGGTAAGAATCCTAGGAAAGAGTCCTTCTGTACTGTAATTTTCGAGAAAGCCATGCTGTGGTTTCAGTTACAACCACTGAGCTGGCAAGACGGGTAACTAAGTGCAATTTTTATATAGATTGATTACTCAAACAATATGTTGTAGGCCTATTTTGGAAAAGTATTCACCAAATATGGACTTAATAAGTCAACAATTACAAAACAACAATTTAGTAGAAGGTGAGTTGACTCATTATTACGTTCACATTCTGAGCATATTGATAAACATACTGTATTATTGTATCAAGTTAATATTTCTCAATGGTGATAGTCAAAAGAGTGTGTCGAATGTTGTGACATTTTTAATATGATAACTTGTTTGCTTGTTATGAAAAAAAAAATATGGAGTCATTGCTTGATATTCTAACAAGCTCCACTTGCTGCGAGTTCTTGCTGGAGGTTTATTTCTTTCATCATTCTTTTGTGTTTATCGCTAGTATTTGTTAGGGTATGACATATACAATGATAATAAAATAATAATAGAAACAGAATGTCATTTGACCATCTCTTTGCCGCTCTTGTTTGTATTCCACGTGAGCATTTCTGCTCATTTCTGACACTACTGCTCGTTAACCTTTCCTAATGCAACCTGCATTTATTAATAACACTCGGTGGGAAAGGTCAATCGATGGATGTGAGCACGTGTTTATTTTTTCACAGGGAAGGCCTATGAGAGCTGTTAGAGTCTCCGTGCAGGTGGTATAGCCGTGCTTCTCACTGAACTAGTCGTGCTAAAATGAATTTTCTTTTAATGATTAACTAGGTCTGATTGTTGAATGTTGTTTTTGTGTTTGTGTGTCCTTGGCTGTGGGATAAACATATTGTATTGATGATATGGGCCTGTATTTTTGTGCCCGGCACAAGTTTAGCATGGCGAGCTGTCGAACTGTGCGTGAAGGCGGGCTATACGAAGTTTTGGTATTTTCACAGAGGCACACGGCTTCATGAAGTTAAAAATGTGCGCTATGCAACACAGCCAACTTGATTTGCTGACCATCGAGGCGGCTCCTCTAATTGGCGTGCGACATGGCGGGAGAAGCAACAGGCGAGATAAAGTGTGTCGATAAAAAATTGCAAGGAGACCTCCACAGGCGGATGAAGGAAAGGTGACCAGGGAGATCACAGATCTGAGCCGTGAAGTGTACACTTAAAGATTGTTTTCCACTGTGATCATTTGTGTCCCACCGCCCTCATAGCTGTGTAATTCACCAAAATTGTGTTAGAATACCTGCACCAAAACTTAGATGTGGTTCCAGAAGGGGTACAGTTTGGACGACGTTCAGCCACCAAACTGTCAGGTCAAAGGTATCCCAGAACGCCCACCATGGTGCAGAGCAGTCTGCCAATTGACCAAACGGGCAAAACGAGGCTTTTACTGGCAGCTGTGCTGTTAACGACAATAGAACCTTTGTTGTCAAGTGTGATATGTGTTGGGATCTGAAGTCACTTCTACGCATTCTCTGGCATTTATTTAAAAATATGCTATTTTTAAGTCAGACTCATGTTCATACATCAATGGCTATTCATTACTCTCTTTATCACCTGAAATTAAATTAAGGAATTGTAAAAGATACAACTTACTCACTTGTACAAAGTCACCTTAGTAATGGATGACATGATTATTTCAATTGAGGTGAAGATCATGTAATTAAAATCAAGTTGACCTCATGCAATATGATAAAGAAGTAAATTGTTCATATTTGACTGTATTGTCAAGAAAATAATGTTTTTACAGTATTTGCATATGGCCAACAAAGAAAATGGATGTGTGCAATTCACAGGCTGCGTCCTCCGAAGACCGCATTTTCGGACACATTGTTCGGCTACATAACGTCACTCCTGGCCGCCAGTGGTTTCCAAATTCTAGAAAGCCAATTCGCAGGCTGGGTCCTTCGACGCCGTTAAAGGCTCCTCCTCCTGTAGTCGCGGACCACATAAAATGTGGCGAATTTGGACAAACTTAATGTGAATTTGAACACCAAGTGTGGTCGAGTCGCGCCAAAAATGACATCAGGCAGCCAAAAATGCAGTCTTTTGAGAACAGAGCCTGAGAATTTGGACACAGCCAGTGGAACACAAAAGTCGATTGCCGCCGACGTTATACATTTAAAGACACTGAAAAGTAAATTCAGAAACGCTGGCTCGACATTGAAAAGCACTTAAGTCCATGGCATAATGTGCATTTGATTTACAGTTTATGTTCTTCTTCTTCTTGATTTACAGTTTATGTTCTTTCATCTATCATTTCCAGAAAAGTGATGTCTAGACTTCAATTAAAGGAGGCTATATTTTTGTACATTTAACTGGGCTCGCCATTCCTGAGAATTTCCTCCATCCTCTCAACTCACAAGAGTCACCTCATTGAGTGTGCATCTACCTACGTAACCATCGTGCTCTTCTTCAAGTCAACAATACCTGCCAACTCTACTTTCACAAAGCCCATATCCTTATTGTCTGAGCTGCTGCCGTCTCAGTTTAGCCTTAAAGTGGAAGTTAACGCAAACATTTTTTCAAGAATATCTTCTATACAAGCCCAGTAGTTGAAACAGAGCATTCTGATAAATATTGCGTCTGTGGAATAAGTGTTAACCCACTCGTTTTTAGCCATCTCTGGGGGCGGCCATTTTGTCTTCTGTCGACTGAAAATAACAACACAACTGCTCACAACGACCAATCACGGCTCAGATTCAGAAAACAGGTCAGCCGGGAACATATTCTTGAAAAAAATATATTTGGGTTGACTTCCGCTTTAAGTAATCTTCCCCATAGACGTTCATAGTGTCCATCATTCATCAGAAAAAACAGAGTGCACAGTATATTGTTTATTTTATTGATTTATTGTATTGATTATTCATTGGGTTGAACACCTATTCTTATTATGTTTTACTATTAACAACACTGAATGTCTTTCTACACTTGTCTACCAGTTGAGATTATTAAAATGATACTTAAAACTATGAAACGATGACTGAAAAACTGAAGGGCTCAGTTCACTGCACTCATGTATTGTACATACATGTCATTTATTTTGTTGTTTTAAGATATTTGAGGTGGTCTTTGATCATGTTATTTTTTTCTGGTATGATATTCTTCCTTCGCAAGATATGAAAAAAAAATCAACATGTATGTCTTTGGTGACATGTCTCTGACCTGGAGTGTAAAGGAAATTTGTGTATTTTAGCTTTCTTTGAGTTCACCGTGCCCATTTGTGTGCTTGAAAATATACTTGCAAATGTACAACAACCTCAAACGCAGGTTTTCTGTGGTAACATGTACACCCTGGTGGGAATTTGGCAATATGGAGAGTTAAAACACACAATGCGGCAGTCAGCATGTGTGAATAGCAGAGAAGAAACCACAAAAAACAGAGAAAGTCCTAGCAACATTTTGTCCTGTTTGTCATGTTAAGATCAGGAGTCAGCGAAAATAACTCTAGTCAACAAGTTTTTCCTTTTGAAAAGTTTTTTGCGCTGATTTTCTCATTTTTTTTCTCTAACACATCGGGTTTTCAATAATATAATAACAATAATATGTAATATATGTTATATTTAGTAATATTTATGAATTAAGGGTTAGGTTCAGCCACATTTTTTTCAAAAATCTGAAACATCATAGCTATAAATTACACTGCATGGTAAAATGAAAATCTCAAAAACCTGATGAGTTAGAAAAAAAGTAAAGACATTTAGGGACACATAAAGGCACCTCTAATTAAAGTTTGCTGTGGACCATTGTAATTAAATGATATGACAGTGAAGGACTTTGAGAGAATCCGGATTTAGGGAATAATGAAATGTCATTTCAAATGTAGAATTTACACAACATTGTATTTGAACGAGCAGTGTATTTCATTTAAAGATGACTGTCAGGTGAATAACTGATTCACTCACCTGCAGCCTTATTATCTTCAAAGCATTTCAAAAAGTCCCAATATTCTTCCACTTGAAATACACTTTTAAACAGCCTGCGTGTTGTGCACATCGGTGGGATTAAACACACACATGTGTGCTAAATTCAGCTTTCATTTAATTGCAAACCACCAGTGATAAATCTCAGACCCAATTTTGGGTCCCAACTCATGTTTTGGGAAACAAGCTGCCACAAGTGATTGCAGATGAACATTTCATGTTGTCTCGGTATACGATTTCCAATCTGACTGAGGCCTGATAACAGCAACATTGCTGTTACTCATTCCCTCAGATCTCCTGCCTCCATCTCCCTAATCAGATTCCTCTGGTTGGGTTATTTATCATCGCCAGCTCTGACTGTGAGTGATGCTCGGCTAATGGGTTTAGCATTCAAATCTGCTGGCTTGATGCGACAGAATCCCAACAAGGGTTGTCATTCCTGGGGCGGCAGCAGCCTCAGAGTGGCGTAAATAAGAAGGAAATAGCAATCTTGAAATATTCATTCATGGCAAGCTTGTTATTTTTAGATTTTGCACATATATTTTATTTTTTGCAGCACATATGATTTGTATTGATTTTAAAGATATTCAAATGAAATGGAGAAGAGGAAAAAAGTAAGAGACAAAGAAATGATAGAATAACAGTGCCTTAAATGTGATACAAGATAAGATAATGAGAAGTCCACTTGTACACAATTATTTGTCTTCTGTGAGGAACTTCTGTGTGTCATGTTAGCATCATTTGGCACCTGGCCTTAATGTTTCATCATTTGTGATGACAGAACTGTAAATTATGAGACACCTGCTATTCAGTCTTCCTCAATTTCTTCAATTAGAAAACACGAGGTTGAATGTCATATTTAATACTTGATTTATGGCCATAAATGAAACAAGATCAGTGATAACAAGACTGTGTGTCCATTTGTTGGTATCACACTTGTCAGTGTTGACTGCCCCCCCCACCTGTTCTGTGTAAATAGCTCCATATGTGTGGGCCAGCGACTTTATGTGACTCATGAGAAACAGTCTGAGACATGGCATCAATGATCACAAGTATGCTGCTTTAAATGTTTAGAAATAGCATATGTTAGTTATTGAAAAATGTCCATTTACACAGGTGCTTCAAGGATAAAACACAAATGTACTCCAACAAATTTCTACATTACTGCAGACGTGTCTGGACATGTGCAGATGTTCAGTTGGTCTCTTGTCTTTTGATCTGTAGCTGCCTGCAGACACACGCGCTGCACCAGTTGACCTGGTTTCTCTGCCTTCTTTTCCTGTCCCAAAACTGTCTGTTCGCACATCTGGATGACCCGATACGACTTTGACGTTGAACAACTTGTTCAACAAGTACCTTCTGACAAGGTGTGAACGCCTACAGGAGCAGCTCTTGTTGTATGTGTGTGTGTGTCTGTGTGTGTGTTTGAGGGACTGTGGGGGGACAGCGATATAGTTCGTGGTGACATGTCTCAACTGATGTTATGGTGATCTGTAACTTCAACACATAACATAAGTATGCTTGGTTAGAAGGTAAAGGAAGGTCTTGAAATCAAAGGCTATTGTAATAAAATCAAACTGTACAGAATTTATTTGCTATAGTTTCAAAATTCTAGCTGCATTTTCTTGGTTAATCTGGTTCGTCGTGATGGTTTTTGTATCGCCACTGACATGGACTACACCCATCACAATTTGTCTTTGAGGAGTTTCCTGTTGATAATCCAAACGAAAATGAAATTACATGTAATCGTCACAGTGCCTACTTTTCCATTAATCAAGCGTGTATGTTTATCTATCATTTTGAGTCACTGTGTGTGGCTCAGTGTGAATTTACATCTCCTATGCAGCTTTGTAATTAACTTTTTCCATCTTTGACTGTTAATTGGAGTACTGACAAATGATTCCCGTACACATGCACACATTGTGACACAACAACTGCATCCAAAGGCTATCACACCTTGTCTTATGTTGTAAACCAATCAGCAGCTTGTGCTAGAATTGTTTCTATCGCCACTGTCTGACGCACTGGGTGCCGGCACTCCTTTTTGGGGCAATTTTTGGGAATTACCCAATGGCACATTTGAACAACGCTCTGCGTTTCCAATAAGGTGGCGTGAAGCCATGCATGCTCGGAGCATATTTTCAAACGCACCCACGGAACGGGGATTTTGCTCTGACCTTCTTGGTCTCAATTTTTGCAAAATATATTTCCCAAAACAATGCAATTTATAATCCGGAACGACATATTTTGTTTACTTCATGGTAAATCTTTTGACTGGTACAACTATAACTCTGGAGTAATTTATATTAAAAAAAAAAGGTAATTTAGGCTGCTGGTATGAGTCAAATGGTTCACTCAAAGCATGATATAATTTTCTATTAACTTTGTGTGACTTACGCTATTTAATTTGCACCACTGTCTACAGTCTGTTGCTTATTCGTCAATACCAACCTTGTGAACAGTATGTGTCGATGGGTGAGATGAACAGACAGATGTGTGAATGTGGCAATGGTTTAAACCATTCCCCATCTGTGCTTGTGTGCAATTTTGGTGACAAGAATACCACAGATTATTGCACATGAAATGTTATTCATACAAAGCAGCTGTAGCGTGACTATCCTCATGCTGCAGAACTCAGCAGCCTGTTGCAGAAACATCACATAGCAAATCCCAGTGAAAATAACAGTTTACAAATCTCACCAGAGACATCCTCACTCACTTTCTGTTCTTTCTTGATGTCATTGTCGGGTTTGTATCGACAGAGTGGTGCCTTTTTGTTTTAACAGAAAAAAAAAAAAAACGGTTGAAGATGTCAGGACAAGAATTGTAATCATATGTCCAGATATGTCAAATGAATTGGCCTATGTGGGTTTAAGGAGTTAAGGCTAACTTTCAGGTGACAAACTTAAAAAAATGTCATTAATTAATACATTTTCAGGACTAGATACTGTATGTATTTCATCGAGCTTGCAGCATTTGTTAATGGCAAATAAACATGTAAGTGTTATTACCTGACTCTGGCTTTTCTACATCTGTATTGTAATTAGACTAAAGGAAAATGTTTATCATCCAAAACATGAGCAGGACTCAGTATCAGTCACTATTTGCTGCTCCAACACTCACCTGTTTTTTTGTTTTGGGCACTGACTGGAAGAATGACATCATTGCAGTCAAAAATGCAGCTTGTGTGCTCTGTACTGCTGCTCCCTCTTGCTGCTACACTAAGCAACACACTCATCCCAGAGTGTCTGTTCAGCCATGTGCTACAACTGTGACTCTCATTCCACAGCAATTCATGCTATGATGACCATGTCTGTATAAACTTTACAGAGGCTGAGCAGCATTATAGCAGCAGAGGTTGTTTTTTGTAGTGTTAGAAAGGTGGAATAAGTCATTCTTGTAAAGAAATGTCAGCAAGCCATGTTACCAAAAATGCATGATTGACTGATAGATAGTATTCAGGTGAGGAGAGGAGAGCTAAAACTAACATTTAAAAGCACTATGAATTACAGTGGAGAGCTGGGCTACATTGATTTCCCCACACTACAAGGTGCAGTGGAGATAAAATGTCTTCACACCTGTGTTCAAATGCTAGGTTTTTGTAAAAAACATAAATGTAAAAACAAAAAATGTGACCAGAATAAATCATTTTGAAACAGGTTCCACCTTTAATGTGACTTATGTGTACAACTCAATTTTAAAAAAAGAGATCTTTTCGAGAGTGCAAGTAAAAATAACCAAATTAGATAATGTGGTTGTGCAAGTGCGCACACCCGCTCATAATTGGGGATCTAACTGTGGTAAGAAGTCATCAATCACATCCAAACTCATGTTAATTAGGAGACAGAACACACCTGCTACCCATTTGATATGCCTCTGATTAACCCCAAATAAAGCTCATCTATTCTAATGGACTTCAGGACATTTATTTGCTTTACAGCATAAGCCTAAAAGTTTTGTGCTATCACTCACTGGTATTTGGAACTGTTCATAATTCCCTTCACCTTAAGGTTCTACTTGAGAAAGGCAGCTCCAAAGAATGCTGCTGCCATCACCATACTTCTGTGAAGGTATGGTGTTTTTTTTCATAATGAGCAATGTTGTATTTGTGCCAAACATACGTTTATGGATTCACCAACATTCGTTTCACTGGACATAGCAGCATTGCCCTTGCGCGTTTGAGAGATTTCAAGTGCGTTTTTGCAAAATATAGCCCAAATTGGATGTTTTTATTTGTAAGATGAGGACTCTGTCTTGCCACCCTTACCTCATAGTCCAGTCACATGAGATTATTGTCACGTTTACTAGACAGCCAACACTTGCAAGAAATTCCTGCAGCTCTTTCAACGTTGGCAGCCTCCCTGACCATTTTTATTTGGTCAGTGAGGCTTTATCCTCATATTTTCTTCATTCTTGGTGGGACTTTCGGTTTTTGGTAATGTGACTGTTGTGCTACGTTTACTCCACCTGATGATGATTGTAGTCAGTGGGATCCATGGTATATTTAATTCTTTGGTACTTTTCTCCTGACTGATACCTCTGAACAATGAGATCCCTTCAATGGTACAAAAATGTCAGATGCTGTATCTGGTTTTGGGAGCGTTCAAATTTAGGTGAGTGAGAGCTGAGTAACAAAAGCACTGACATACTTTACAGCACAGACTTTTTCTCTGCACAAAATTGAATTATACATGCTTTGTTGGCCATTTGACTTGAGCCAATAGCTTGGGCAGTAATAATTCCTAGATATGCATAGCAATTAAAAAAACACTGCCTTGCATTCTATGGCTAATACATGAATGAAAATCTGGTAATGCTTAGCAGGAAACAGCACAGATCATATTCTTGCAAATAAATATTTCAAATGGAATTCTTTCCCTCAGAAAAATCCTTGAACAGTTACTAAACAAATGATGGTTGCTAAGCAATCTATAACCGGTGCCTATTGGGTTGACACACTTATTTAAAAATCATGGAAAATGTGGTCAAAGCACTCTATATTTTAAAATCTGTGACAGTCAGAGCTGGAGTCAACAAAACTTTTCATCATGATGTGCAGCCTCGTGTAGTGGTTCTCGCTGTGCAAGCATTCCTGTACAAAGTCATCATCCATATCATGATTAATAAAAAATATTTTCTGAAATACCCTGAAGTATCCTTAAAACATACAAGACGTGTATTTGGCTCTGAGGCAGTGCTATAGGAAATCCATCTTATGGACAGCCTTTCACTTCAAGCTTGTATTTGACAGAACAGGCTGATGCAAGAGTGGCTTCTGTAGTGAGCAATTGACGCTTCTGGTGGCTTCGACTTTTTAACCCATGTGTCCATTGGGCGAAGAAGTCACCCCACTCTGTCTGTCTCTGGTTCTCTTCTGCTCCCCTATTTGTCTGTCACTGTCTCCCTCAACACCACCTTCTTTTATCTGTCTCATTACCTTCCTCTAACCACCCAACCACCCCCACCAATACAGACACACTCTCACAAAGCTCTTTTTTTCCCCTCTATGCCTGCGGTCATTTTCAGTTGGTGACTGAACTGACTGGCTTGTGTGTGTTCAAAACAGGAGGAGGGTAAATGAAAAAGAAGGAAAACGAGCTCTGCTTATGACGCCATGGCTATAGAGTAACAGGATGTGAGAGAACCATGGAGAATGACAATGATGGATTGGAGAACGACGGGGGGGGCATTGTAGAGATAGATATCTCTTTTTATTTTAATTGTGGCTTACTGACCTTCCATTCACCTGTTCTAGTGCGTTCTGTCTGCTCTGGGACTGTGTCTCACTAAGTTGTAACATAATGAAGTCTGTTGTTAGGTGAGCAGAGCCGCGGTATAGGAAGGTAAATCTTCACGTGTTTTAAGTTTCACTGCAGGGTGTGTCGGGAAGGTGACACCACTGACGTAAAGCATGTGACATAACAAGGTGACACAGTATAACCTGCTAATTTATTGAACCATGATAAAGGGTGGTATCAAAAACACAGGGGGGATACAACATTTCCACTTGAGTATAGCCATTGGGTTGTTTATTAGTACCAGAAAAGCCTAGTTTGGTTATAGTTGTTTTGTCATCTACCAAATGAATTTCTGGATGGAAAGTTGTGCCCAAATGGATAGAACACAACACCTGACTAGACAATAGTGAACAGTTTTCGCTTCAGAAACTCCGGTCCTGCAGAGCTTGCTGATAAGCTAATCATTTGAATCAGGTGTGTTGGAGGAGGGGAACATCTAAAACATGCAGGGTAGTTGATCTCGAGGACCGGAGTTTGACACCTGTGATTTAGAGGCTTGAAAGGCATAACACAACTCATCATACCCTTTTTCAAATCAAGATGGAAAAAAATGGCACCTACTTTACATGAAAAAAGATTTTTGCACATTTTTAAAAACTCATTTTTAATGTGCCCATTTTGAACAAATCATAGCCAAATTGTCATAACCATCATCATCATCGTCATCATCATTATGTGATTGTTTGGGTTTTTTTTTCAATTATTCATCTTTCACTCTTGACCATATCCAACAATTTTGGGCTGTGCAATCTTTTTAACCATTATAAAGGATTCTGGTAATTTGTACTGTAATCTAGAGCAGGAATTACATGAGTTTGACCACATTCTTATCTGTCCCCAAAATGTTTTAAAACCCCAGCTTGCAGGTAAACATACCCAAAGGTGCCCTCTTCAACTTTGGTCCCATCTCATTCTGAATATAACAATATTGTCTATATAGCTCTGCAGTCTGTTCCTCTCTGCCTGTTTGCGTCCACGTTATGCGAGACGGAATGGTGAGGAAAACCCCCCTGGACGACTGACCCTACTTTGAACCTTTCCTTGCTTTGACAGATTGCTGTAACATGAGCCTTTCATTTCAAAGGTTCCCTTACTCATTTTAATGTGTTGTGTCTTTCACCGCAAATAGACGGCAGTAAAAAAGATCAAGTCCAGCTCCATTAATGTGATTTGATGTGTGCATTCTGTATATTTGTCCAGTGTGGTGTCATTGATATAGTTGGTGATTATGTGTCTATATGGGGCTCATTTGTGAGATAAGGTTAGCTTTGGTGGCGATAAGGGGGCCACAGAAAGAGACATTGTTTAGGCCAGGACTGTTGTCAAAGGTAGTTCAACAATTAAGTGGGTCATGTCTCTGTGTGTTCTACCATCAATTCATTTGAAATGTGCATTTTATTGTACATTAGTTTGTAGTCTCCATCGGGTGAATGTACCTCTGCATTGATCTACAATCTTGTTGGTAGCAATTATAATTAAATCTCATCAAACTTATTTTCCAATTTATAGTGTTCATCACATGACACAAAATGGCCTAGCCCTCATGAATGTGGGGAAAGACGATTAGTATTACTTTGCCCGGTGGATACTAATGGAGCACCAGATCGTGGAGAGGGAAGTAAGAGAGTGTTAACCGTTTCCGTCTTTCTTTTAGTTTAGAATTTTGCCATGAAAAGTAGTCAAAGGATCACCATCATTTGATCCTTTAGTGTATCCTCTTCCGTATTATGTTCCCCAGTTGTTGCTGTTTATTCTTCTTTATCATTTTTTGATCAAGATTGTCACGTGAGATTTCAATCTTGGACTTGATTCTAGAACGGTGGTAGAATAGAATCGTTATGTGTGTGTTGTGCTGTGTTGAGATTATCGGAGCACACCATACACAGTATGATACGAAACTGTTAAATCATTTACTTTTTTTGTGGCGCCTGTAACAGATTAAAACATCCATCCATCCATCCATTATCGATACCGCTTATATTCACAAGGGTCACGGGGCGTGCTGGAGCCTATCCCAGCTATCTTTTGGGCAGTAGGCGGGGGACACCCTGAACTGGTTGCCAGCCAATTGCAGGGCACACAGAGACAAACATCCGCACTCACAATCACACCTAGGGGCAATTTAGAGTGTCCAATCTACCTACCAAGCATGTTTTTGGAATGTGGGAGGAAACCGGAGTACCCGGAGAAAACCCACGCAGGCACGGGGAGAACATGCAAACTCCACACAGGGAGGCCGGAGCCGGGATCGAACCCACGACCTCTGAACTGTGAGGCGGACGTGCTAACCAGTCAACCACCGTGCCGCCAGATTAAAACATTTCTTACGATTTAAAAAAAAAAAGTGTTTACCAGGCCTTAGTTTCAGGAAAATGCCTCTTTTCCTCTTTAGTCTTTTTCTGCTGGCATCCTTTCCTTTCTTTTTTCCACTGCAGAATGACTTCCAATTTTCAAAGCCGCAAAGGTTATACAATTTAAAATTTTACCAAAATACACTCAAGATGTGACTGGAACAGATTATGTCCGGCATTGGAGATTCCCCTCAATTTGCTTGATTAGTGCCAGTTTGCATTTAAATCCCTTCACAAATGACGGACATGTCATTTTGTATTCTGTATTTTGTACGAAAGCTACATTTTAAAATGATTTGAAAGCGGTTAGTATTGACTTTTAGAACATGTTATGGGTGTATATAATACTCAATGACAGATGATGGTGTAGCGTTTCGCTTGGCTTCCAGGCAGCCTGCATGGGATTCGTTCCTACTCAATGACTCTGTGCTGTCTTTATGTGCCCTGTAAGTGATTGGCAACAATTCAGGATGTAAACTGCCTTTGGCCCACAGACAGCTCTTATCCAGTTCTCAACAACTCTGAACAGGATAAGCAGTATAGAAAATGGATGGATGCTCGATAATAGAAAAACTTAATACAAAAGTTCTGTGGCCATTCTGTTGGGAGATAGGTTGGCTTCGTGTTTTGTGTGAGTGTGGAGGTCTGCACTTCTTTGTGAGAATGGTGAGTGTGTGTGCGTGTTGTCAGTCTTGCATCCTCAAGGGAAATAGTCTCGGTGTGTGTCTGACCATTTCCACTGACAATTCGGATCATTTATTTTCTCAGATTAAGGTCAGTCACATCGGTCAGGTCATCAGACCTCTTAAATTGTTTGATCATTTTATGTTCTATGTTTCTATTACCAACTCCAGCAAGGTAATTTTTTTTTGCCATCTTTGAATACTTCGCTTTTTATAGAAGGAATATTGAAATAGTGCAGGTGCAGATATCACTATGCATGGCAGTATTGTGTTCCAAGAAACAACTACCTTTCTTACAGGAGGTATACTAGCTTGGAGACAAAGTATTCTATTACCGGTAAACCTTTTTTTTTACTTTGTGGAACTGTATTCATACCTAAGAATGGATTCTTCAGTTTTTAAGCTTAGCATACAGTCATCTTTCATCTGAGGGAGCAATATGTGTTCTATTTATTTTATTTGGACTGATTTGATCAATTCTCTCTGTCACTGTCATTTTAGATGGATAATATGCAGCTTTGGAGCTATAAATCAACATTTCAACATTACCTAGCGATGAATGCTCTGAAGATAGTAAGCAAATTAAGTGTGTGTTTGAGTTATGTTACATTTTTTTTCCTCAAGCAAGCAGAGCTATTTGCACACATCCAAATACCTCCATAGGATATATATATATATATATATATATATATATATATATATATATATATATATATATATATATATATATATATATATATATATATATATATTAGGGATGTTCCGATCAGGTTTTATGACACCGATACCGATCATGCATGAGTGAGATCGGCCGATACTTATACCGATTCCAATCACATGGAATATCTGTATCTTTTTCCATTTGTTTATGGTGACCGCTATTATGCAATATTATCTGAAAAAAACCTGCCATATTATGGCCGTAATTTTGACAAAAATCTATATATATTTTCAAAAGCACGAGGAAATACAAAACCGTTGCTGGCACAATTAATACAACAATTACTCAGTCACAAAGATAACTGAACAACTTAAATTGACCATCTTTTAGTTACACAGTTTTTAACAAATCAAAAATAATCAGCAGTCTCAAAAGACTTAATTATCGATATGCAAAAAGTCAAATAAATAACATGCCACCTAAACTTTGCATTGGTTCAGAATATAATCAAAGTAGAAAAAATAGTCACATGCAGGCTTCACTTGAATAAACTATTCAATGAGTTGCTAAATTGAAATGACTCAGGAACTTTATTGCCTTGTGCATAGACAAACTATCTTGTGCATTTGTCAACGAGAAAAAAGTTACTGTTAATCTTTCAATCTTCCTGTGGCAATAATGACACTTATACTTCGCTGTGTCCGCTTGACTTTATTCAATGCAGTGGGCCTCGTAAACTCACCATAGTCTCCCAATTGCTTGTTCTTCAAAAGTCGGATTAAGTTGGTTGTGTTGAAACTTTTGGCCCTGCTCCCCGCGCGAGGTACATTTTCATGACATATACAGTATTACAAGATGCAAACTCCACACACACACAGCAGACAATGCTATGTTCACACCAACTGCGGTGGTCGGAATATTCGATCAAAACCTTTTTTTGCCGATCAAAACATCCGATCACCTGCAGCTCATGCTTCGCAGCCTTGTGTTGCGTCCCTCCACTCTGCTCGCAGCGGGGCCGCGGCTGCGTTAGGGAGCCTTTCTGGCGGCGCGTTTCAATTGGAGTCAATGCAGCTCACCCGGGCGGGCGCGGTTGCGTACAGGGCGGCGCGAGTGATGCTTTTGGACGGAGGGACGTCGTCGCGTCTTAAACAAATCTACTTTTTTGCCATTGCCCATGTATCACTCATGGTACTTCACTAAGTTTATTGATTTAATGTCAAGCTGGAAACTTACTGAGCACCAAATGCTTGCGAACATAGAGAATTCCGTTTTTTTGTCATTTTTTCCGCAAGAAAACGGTTTGCGACGAGTCAAAACTGTCTGCGATCACCTTTTGCAACCTATTATGAACCCTGATGAAAACCCCAAATTTGCTACGTTCGCAGACGGCCGGCTGTACTTAAATAGTGACAACAGAATGAAGGGACGTGGCAGCTACAAAATACCCACATATAGGGAACAAACCAATCAAAGGAAAGCTGTTCAAATTAAGGAGAACAGCAATCCAATCACAGAAAAGTTTATTTACATATTGAATATTCATGAAAACTCAAGACGGTCATGTGGGAGGCAATTTCGACCAAAACGAATACCTTGAGAAAGGGTATACTTGGGCATATATATATATGGAGAGAGAGAGAAAGAGAGAGTTTGAAAATTTGAAATTTTGGAGACATAAAATACTGTTGGCCCATTTGAAGTAATACTGCTACTATGAGCATTTCTCCCTGTGCCAAATAAATTGGATTTTGACCAGGCCATTAGTCTGGGTAGGAAAAAAAATGAAAAAGATGACTTTCATGTTTTCAATCATGTAAAACACCCCCAGGAGCATGTCTTCCCTGTTATTTTCGGTGACATTTGACAAGATGCAGACTCAGAACTATGATTCTGAAAATGTGTTTGCCTAGCACTGTCTTTGCCTCGTTATCTCTGCTACTGCCGTCCACCCATACAGACGTGAGCGACAAAACCTTTTCCAAAAAAACCTACATAATTTCAGTAGAAGTGAAGGTGAGATGAAAACGTCAGTGACAAGTAAACGAGTGAAGGGAAGCGGAAAAGATGAAAATCTACTTGTTCCGTTTTACTAGATTGCCACGTTGTTTTTATTTCTGTGGTCAAATTATATGCTCCACTGTAAGAGGTATTCACCATTCTTGCACTATGTACTTGATGTTTGAGTGCGTGTGTGTTTGCATGTGTGTGTGTGCGTGATTGGTAAAATGCATGCTTGACATGAATTGAAACCTTAACCTCCAGCAGTGCAAAGACTTGGCTAAGCCACAACATTGCTATTGGCAGGCTATTCAGGAAACAGCAAGGATGCTGGTGTGTGTGTTTGTTGTGCTATGTGTTGCTAAGTGTGAACTTGATCTTGGTCTGCTTTCAACTGGATGGAAAAATAGGACCTCCTAAATAATCAAGCCAAGCTCACAAAAGTTGCATCGAAAGTTGTTTAATTTTTGTATACTTAAAGAAAATGTGCTGTAATGAGTGTATAATTGAGGTTGCTGAATATGACAAATTCCCATTCCTGTCCTCAAGAGCATTCAAGCGCATCAGTAGATTTCCATATGTTACATTATTATACAGTGGTTTATTCTCTAAATGCTATTATATTCTCCATTCATGCATAAGTCTTTTTTTTGTCTTGTTTTTTTGGGTCACCTGGCTTGCACACTTTTCATCAACACATATCTGTCTGTCCAGGCGTCTGACACCCATTACGTGTAACCATGGAATGATGTACAAACACCAAGGAGACGTGATTCATTGATTTCTGAGGCTGGCCGTAAATCACGGAGAATGGAGTTTTCCTGAGACTTGTGAATGTCATTGAATTATATTTGAAAAATACAGCACACTTTAAAAATGAAAGTATCTTTCATTTCAAAAACATTGTTTCTTTTTAAATTCATTCATTCATTCATTCATTCATTCATTCATTCGTTCATTCGTTCATTCTCCACACCACTTTTCCTCACTTGGGTCTTATGTGGGAAATGAGTGCAGTAAAAGTAATTTAATCCAGTATATTATGCTTATGACTAGATGCATGTTTTTTTCAAGGTCTAACAATCAAAAAGATGAAAAGTCACCTGCGATATTAATTGCCAAAAAATATCACAACTAAAATACGGTAAGACCTCTATGACACGCTCAACAAAATCTTTTTTTTGGTTCAGTCTCTATACATACTTTTGCTAGTTTTCTAAAAGTGTCTTCGAATGTTTGGCAGCATACACTATTTTGTAAAACTTCAAGGGCAATATGATATTCAACCTTCATGGGTTCCTGGACTTACTGCACCCTCTGTATTGTGCAATAAGAAATGTTGATGGGAGAATACATAAACGACCATATTTGACCAGAAACACCCTCATTTTCTCTACTCAATACGTTACATACTCGACCACTGTCTAATCCCTAAAAGTGAAATTACTTCAATTTGTATTATTGCCTATGGGGAAAATGCAATGTTGTTGTGATTGTGCAGAGTTTCCAGTGTATTCTGAAAGTAGTCTTCAGTCCTTCAAGATTTTCCATGAGCTTCATTCATTGCATTTTTCTGTAATGATGCTTAAGACATGGGTACAAGTTTGCAGTTACCATCACTATGACTTTAATGGGGTTAAAATCTTTTAAAATAATTTCAGATGCGACTCAGATTTCTTCATTGGTGTCAAGAATCCATGATTGATCTCTATCATGGCAGTGTGTCAGCTGCCCAGCCTTTTGTCTCCAGCTTTGAAGCCAAAGCAAATCTCACTACTATTACTCAATATTATTTCAGATAGAGTTTCCAAAGTAATTAATCGACTCATTAAAAAAACACCGCCAAGTCTCTGCTTTTGCAGACAGACTTTTTAAGGGCAATAACAAGAGAATGTGGCTTGGTTCTGACATCAAAAGGCAAGTCACAAAACAACATGATCATGCAGAGGATTTCCTCTTCTTCCAAAAGTCATAAAAACGGTGAATGATTACCTGTCAAGATATTTCAAGTTTTAGTGGTAATTGTCAGACCTCTGTATTTCTGTCAGTGTGTGCTCCAGTAGCTGCAGTGTTAAGCCATTAAAAGGAAATAGGCCTGATACTGTTGACTAACAACTTTTTAATTCTTGTTTGAAATACAGTAAGATGTGTATAAGATTTTATGTGAATCCATCTGTTTCTATATACAATTAGATGCTTCGAATATTAGCTTTAGCTGTCTTGTGAGTGGTTCATGCATAGTCTCAACTCGAGCCCGAGCGATATGGATTTTTTTAGGCTGACTCCAATGTTTGGCCGAAAAAAGTACTGATCACAGATTAAATAGCCAATCAAATAAAACATGTATATTTCAAGTAACATTTTTTTTCTTTTTAACTTTGTTTTTTGAGTCTTTTTTTGTTGTTGCTGCGATTGGCTGGTGACACACAATGAAACGCAATTGTAGGGGCAAAGGGGTGTTCGACTGGCCCTGAATTGGACCGGCCTTTCAGGGATCTCCCAAACATCCCGATGGACGCCAAACCCCTGGATGTACATGACACAAAGAAAATCAAGGCGCATGAAGAAGAAAGTTGGCATCATGTCGAATGATAACTGTAGCACTGGGTGCTGAGCTGTGAATAAAGCGTAGATGAAAAACGAAATACAAAACTGATTGTTGAGAATACGACACCGAACAAACCCGAATATCCGGTGAAGGCCCAAAAAGCCACTCCCTGTCCATTGTGAAACTCTTTGTGGTGAACGAAGCTAGCTGCTAATGCTAACATAAATGCTTGTGATTCACATTTTATTCACGTCAGTAATCATCAAGCTATTCTCTTGTTACAAAAGCACAAGCACTTCAACTGCTGTGATAGGATAGCATCCAGTAGCAGCTCAGCTCAGTGACATTGTTGGCGGCAATGTTCCCATCAAAACCAATGCGCATACAATGAAAATAGGTCGTAACTTCCTCATTTCGCTGACCTGTTTTGTGAAGCTGTGCCATGATTGGTCCTTATTTGAGCCTTGAGCAACTGTGATGTCATTTTCAGTGGACAGCAAGTGGCAAAGTCGCCCCTTAAGATGGACAAAAACGGGTGGATTTTACTGCTTAACTCATTTTTCCACAAATGCAATATTAATCAGAATGTCATGTTTCAACTAGTGGGTCTGCATAGAACATATTTTTGTCTTGACTTCCGCTTTAACGTCGTTGTAGCTACCTATATTTACCTATTTGTTATATCGTTGTAGCTACCTATACTTACCTATTTGTTATATCGATGGTAATGACACTAATGCTCGGTTGCCAGATCGCATTGCATGGTGGAATACATTATTATTGAAGTTATAAGGACATTAATATTGTCATATATATTTGTGTTAACAGTAGTTTGTTGAATATGTCTCTCATTTAAATGTTACATTTATGGTTGTTGTTGTTGTTTTTTTAACAAACCACGATTTACGTTGTGTGTGAAATAGTGATGTATAAAGTCACATCTCTCACATGAATTACAACACTCCCCAGAGCATTGCTTGCAAACGAACAAATCACATTTTTGATGGTGTATTTTATGTTGAAAATAAAACTCATTATCTGTGCAGAATGTTCTAAATGGTTAGAGTACATGAAAGGACACACTGTTGGCAAACATCGGCTAATTCTAATTATTTTTTACTGAAGTTAGAAGGGCTACAATTGGCCGATTTAATCGGCAAGTCATTTAAGTGATCTGCATGGCCCTAGTCTCAAGTCTGATCTGGCCAAGTAGAAAAGCCCTAACTGCTGAGTGTATAAATTAAGTGGTATTATTGACATGGAATGTTTTACATTGGATTCAGTAATACCATGCACTTCACTATGCGGTTGGATTATTGTTATTTGACGGTCTGTCATGGATTATGAAAGTAGGAAACATACTTAAGGAGTTGCAATTTATGTTACTTGTCAAATAATTTTGTTTTAAGTAAATTGAACCCAAATCAAATCCCTTTTGCAAACAATTTTATCCTAAAGCATCACACTGTAAAAATATTTTGATCCTTTGTATATGATGATAAAAGTGTCACACAGACAACTGTTGAAGGATCTGAGACTTGTCGCTTGGCAACCGCTGTAAAACACACACACAGACAACACCTTATATTTGAACAAGATACAGTAGGCACACTGTGCTTCCTCTTTACAACTTCAGTGTAAAATCAACAGCTAATATGCTTTATCCCAGGAAGGGAAGTTATAATAAGGATAATGGAGGCTCCTGTCTATGTGGGTTAGGATCCATGTGTGTTTGTGGGAGGCAGGAAGTGTGAGACTCAGTAGAGGAGGGCTGCGTTTTAATTATTTACAGCTGAGCAACTGAAACTCCTCACTCTCCCTCTTGTCAGTCTACCCTATAATCCAGAGTTGGGTTATAAACACAATTAAAGTTTCCATCTCTCTTGTTCTCATCCTGGGTGGCCAAGGTTTGCAAGTTTGTGTGTCTCCCTGCAAGTGTAGTTGCCTGTATATTTATGCTCATTTGCCTCTTTGCGGACAAAAGTCTCCAAGGGTGTGTAGCACTCAGAAAACCCTGTGACCCTCTATGACCCAAATTGTGGTTATTTCACCTCTCAGGACTTTATTCTTTCTCAACCAACGGGATCATATCAGTGGTTGATTTACAGCAAAATAAAATCCCCACAAACTTCTACCTTGGACGCTGCAGATACAATATAGACTTTTTCTTAATAACGACTAAATGCACTTTTTGTTTAGAAACTCATCCTCTCATTCTTTTTCTTTTTGGTATTTTTTGCAAATCTTAACTAAAATTGAACACAAATTGACATCTTGTTATCCATAAATGGATTAAAAAAATGAAACATTTAACACTTTTTTTTGTACTTTGCCATCATTATCAGCTATATAGTATAGCCATCATAAGGCTTGACGGTCAGGTTAAAATGATGGGGTGAGGTTGGAAAGTAAGAAGTAGAAAGGTAAGGGATAAAGGGGAAGTTGCTGACACTACTTTATAGTATATAGTCTCTTGCTACTTGTATATGATTGTGGGTGGTCTTAAACATCTCACTGTGAGAGAGTGAGGTGAGTCATCTGAGAGGGGGAAAAAAATCCAATCTCTGAAGTCCTTAAATCAACATGAGACTATTATTTATGTACACTTTAAGGTGAAAGCTTTTAGTCCCTGTAGGCCTTCCTTTAGTATCTCACATTTGCCGTCTGCTTTTAACATTCCCCTCTTACTATGTGATAAAATAAGCTGTCTTTGTTCACTTTCACTGAAGTTAATGATTTATAAAAGGTGTTGGCAGATTAAATTATCACCTTCTGAAAGGACCCATTGGCATGACATATGTGAACATCGCGAGTCTGCAGCAAAGCTCAACATAGTTTCTCTACAAAAATTTAAGTTCAACGGGTGAACTTGAATGAAACCTGGCATATATTGTTTGAGTATTGGAAATAGAATGACCATTCCTACTTTAAATGCTACAACAATACAAATGAAAAGTTGATATGTGATGAAAGGCTGTCTTTAAAGCCATAACTTCCTTAGACGCTTTCTCTGTGTGTGCAGGTTAAACATGCAGACCATAAATCACTTAACCGATGGTTTGACTTCTAAAGCTTTCTGCTCATGCATCTGTTTTGCCAATTCCCCTTAAGAACATCATGAGATGAAAAGTCCCCAAGATGAAAGAGCGGAACTTGAGCCAGTGTAATATGACAGCTAAATTGACAGCATTGGACCCACAGAGCTGACTGTTCGGACAGAGGATCTAATGAAAGATTTCTTTGAGAGGCCATGTCAGCAGGTGAAATATATATGCTCCTTCTTCATATCACACTCTGCACCCCTGTACACCCCTATCCTGCCGCCTTATCCTTTCTGGGTTGAAAATACCTGCACATGCTTTGATACTCATTGTATCTGTCAGTCTCTTTCTGTCTGCTAGCCACCCTACCTATCCACCTACTTTAGCATCTTACCTATTTATCTAAATACTTGCACAACATAATGCAAGTGATTGTTTGAAAGGCCTCCTCACAAATGCATAAATCACCACTTACTATCTAAAGGACATTACACCAGCCAAACCCAAATCGGCCTAAACTGTCCAACAAGCATTAAGCCTAGTTCACATGGCAGAATTTTAAATTTGTCGGCCGACTCCGAACTCTGAGACACACACGTGACTAGACAAAAAATCACGTGTATTACAGTTTAAACGTACCGTGTGTGGTGTGCAGCCACACTGCAAGATCAACACATTACACACAAACCACATTCATTCACAGATATTTTCACGTCAGACGGAAAATCTCGCGAAACCAATCGAGATTAAACGAGACTTTGGAGCGAACAAACATGGCGGAGGAAAAGGCAGAAGGGGTCTCAGGTCGTGTCTTGACGGTGGCGCTAGTTTGCGAATTATTTTTAGTGGAAAAAAGTGACACAAAAAGAAAAGATGTTGGTTGGGCTCTGTTGCGGCATGACTGTTTTCATTTTGGATTCCCACCGCACTTCTTCGCCGCCCCGCTACCTCGCTTTCTGATTGGCTGTACGCCACTGTCAACCAGCTGCGTGCTGGTTTGTCTTCAGGGCACAGCACACACGGTGCAAAGTCGGGCCCAAAAAATCCAACATGTTGAATAGACCCGATTTGAGGTCGGATGTCCTTCTGAGCGGCCGAGATCAGTCTGAGCACACCACCCACGGCAGGATTATCTGATAAAATTATATTTGGAGCCATTATGAGAGTCGGCCCCGACCTACGGTTGTGTGGAGGGGATATTCGGGGCTAAAATCGGGCCGATTATCCTGCCATCTGAACCAGGCTTTACTAACTGCACACTTTTAACAACCTAACCAGATGGACGCAGCTACCTACCCAACTAATTACCCAACCTACCTACCCACTTAACTACTAAAAACAATTATTATTAAGCAGCAGCGTGGGTGATGAGCGGTGCCTTCATCCAATCAGCAAAGAGTCTGATCTCGCTCGCATACTGACCTCTTCTGTCAGTTGACATTTTCAGTTGTGCATGCTTGAAGACTAAACCTATGTTTTTTTTCATTCGTACTTGTGTTTGTTCATTTGCAGTTGTGCTTTGTTGTTTGATTTTGTTTTTCATTTGCTGTTGTGTCTATCTTTTTGGTTTTATGTGTTTTTTTATTTTTTTTTATTTGCTGTTTTGTTTTATGGTTTTGTGTTTTTTGTGTTTATTTTTTTGTTGTTTTGTTTATTTTTTTGTGTTTGTGTTTTTTAATTTTCTGTTCTGTTTAGTTATATTTTGTTGTGTTTTGCACTGCAGGGCCACTGCAATTTTGGGTATGATCTGCTCCAATAACTTTTGTTCACCTACAAATTCTAATTGTCTGTCTTGCTACTAGCTACCTTAGAATTTCCTTTGTTGTAACATTAAAGGGTTGCTTACATTTGCATTTTTATTTCAGAATCCCTCCTCTGCTATTGGCGCCATATTTAGTGCAGCAGATTCTCCAGAGAACAGTGTTTGGCATGTGAAGGGGCGGGTTTTTGTGTCGGGGCGGATCAGTCTTTGCTACATGGAGTTTGCTGATTAGATTTCTAAATCTCACATTATTGGGGAAAATGCTGTTTTCATCTTTCACTAATAATGTAAATTTGCACTGATACACCTGGACAAAGAGAAGGAAAAATCACACACTTACATACGTCAATGACATGTAAAATCTCAGGTGCTAACATCAATCAGGAATTGAACAGCATTAATGACCATCTTCAAAAACAAAATAATGGGCTACATGTGCTATTTTTCAATTAGATTTGGCAAAATAGACACCAGATTTCAGACTGCAGCTCAAGACAAAAATTGTATATTTTATCACATTGCGTCCCCCTTCACCCTGCGCCACGCCCCATCAGCCTCCCCTGAGCTAGTGGGAGACAATATGTTGTTCTAATATGCTAATTCTTCATTAAGGATTCTGTGAAAATGAGTGTGTGAGATCATCTCATCATTAAAAGTTAGCATTTGCAATGTAGTATGCTAATCAGGCCAGATGGAACCATTCCTGTTTGTGTGAAAAATTCCCTTTCCGTCATTGCCTCCTCACTTGGAAGGATCATCTTTGGTGCGTCTTTAAATATGTTTTGAATATTAAAAAAGGTATATTTCTGCTCATACTCTATATTGGATTAAAAAGTGCCTGTTTGATTGGATTGTATCGGACTTCAAGTTTTACACACATTTATGTTTCACACTACAAACAAGGTTGTTATTAATGTGTTAAATAAGTGTGGGTCGTTTTGATTAAACCCCTTCCTCAAATTTCAAATAAGCTTTTCAGATAAGTTCTGGATGATTCCTTAGTACAGTTGTTTATACAAAGAATGTAAAAGATAATAAAGAGATCAATTAAAAATAAAACATGATAAACACTGAAGGATAAAAGAGAGACAAGGTAATCTACATATAAGTACAATTTAAAAACAATGCTGATTACAAAGAGTGTATTTTATTTGAGTAGGAATAGTTTAGTTATGGTAAAAAGAAAAATAGGATAATATGCAATTTGAATGTTGAAGTATCATAGGTTGCACAGGTATTGCACAGTGTTCATGTTCATGTGAGCAGGAATACAAGAAGAAAAATATTCCATACATCGGGTGGACAGTTGTGATGCCATTTGTTTAGGAATCTGATGGGGTGTGGGTAGAAGCTTTTTTTTTGTTTGTTTTGTCATCTTGTTGTTCTGGCTGTGACACTCCTGTCGCGTTTGCCAGATGGGAGAAGTGCATGGGAGAAGTTTGTAAAGGTATTTATGGGGATTTCTCATGTTCTTTGTGTCTATATAATTACATCAAGGTATTAATGAGCTTGGGTGATATCTTACAAGATTTTGTGACAGATATTTGATACATATCGGCTTTATGCTTCAAGCGGGAAAAAAATCCACCATGAAAGTCTGAATCAAGCATTTCAGTGTATTGTCAGGCCAAAGAATGAATGCCAGGGAACCTTTTTGGAAAGGAATTGTTAAAACAATTCTTGTAAACCTAATTGATCACAATAATTATTTTTCTTTGTGAATGCTGGCAGTCCTACAAAACTTTGTACTTCATTTTAATCACTGTTCATGAGTATGTTGTTGTTCCCTATATTCATAATCCCGCATATATTTTAAGACCTTCAACTCAACAGAAAGCTTTGTTTTTGACCTCAGTCGAGCTCTTCTTTTGAGAGGTCCAACAGCCCCTTCAGACCCTTTTGTGGCATATTTTTTTAATTATACTTTCAATCATGCTGTCCCAATCCCCAGGAATATTTGAGGTCATCACAAAGCAGTTTAAAGAAAGTGCACAGCAGCAAAAAGTTGTTTTGGAGGTTGTAACGGTCCCTCGTGTGAGATACAATGCCAAAACAGAAAATAGGTGACTATTTCCATTTTTTTTTTTTACTGGAAAACCTTATGCATCCAAAATCCCTGTAGAGTTATGTTTTTCCAAGACAACACAATGCTCTATGTTTGCATTCATTTAAATTCATAACCCTACCACTTCCATAATGAAGTGCAAAGAAAACACATTTTAATGCATTTTGCTCCATGAATTCAGTTTTCAAGTATAGTAACCTTGTGAACTTAGAACTTAAGTTTTAAGTAATTCTAATGATCCATAGACAGTTGTCACTTCATATTTTCAATCGTGCATATTTGTAGAATAAATCTGGAGGGATTTATTTTCAGGCGACACATGAACCACTGTGGGAGGTTACAGAACATATCAGGGAGACTACTAACCCTCTTTTTCTGATATGCTTTTTTAGTTTCAATTTTTTCTTCCAATGGCAAAGTTACAAATCACACATACAACATGTTTTGATTTTAAGACAATATCATTTTGTTTTAGAGACAAAAATGTGTTTGACACGCCATCGCTATGGATATTCTAATAATGGCTATCATGTTATTCAATGGCCAACTCTGAAATAACAGGGCACTACAGAAGGGAATGAATTGTGATAAAAAAAAAAAGTCACAATTTAATTACACCTCTGTATTAAATATAATCTGTTTTTTGGTACATAAGGAAAAAGTCATCTGCTGGATTTGATCAGGCACTACACTAAACAATCTTCTCATCATCCAGCCATAATTTGTGAGTCGAACATGTTTAACAAGCTGAAATTTAAGTCAGCCAAAATTAAACAATCAGCTATGGTGTTTAAAGAAACCTTTAATCTATAAAGGCACACACTCACTCACTCAGCTATTATCTTGTCAACATGAGGTCACTGTTCCATCCAACCAAATGATGTCATTTCCTTCAAAAACAACCCCAGCTTCCTCTCCAGAGCCCTTATCGGTTGAGCTTATCCTGTCGAGTGCCCTTGAAGGGCTTATTTTGCTGTTCTCTCATCTCCCACACATACCCAAACACAGTATTGGCTTTTAATCACTTTCTGCAGCTGCATTGGGCTGTTATTTACTTTTCAATAGTCTTTGTTTCAGTTCTATAAGCTACGCCAAAGAATATGAATCGATGCCGCTTCAGTGAAGACCAGACCGAATTGTGCAGCTGTGATTAATCACTGTATATATGCGGATTCTCCTCCAGCCACCCTTACTGACTCACTGCTCGGTCCAACTAAATGAAAGCAGCTGACATTGCAGCGGCTTGTTGGAGCAATGTTTGGTTTGCACAGCAGTGTGCAGTAAATGTGCAACCACAGCCAACACTGATGTCAAACAGTCTCAGAGAATATTGAATTCTGCCTTTGACCATTTAAAGGCCCTGCTAAGCATCCAGGAGATTTATTCAAGTGGAACTTGTATTTCTTTTAATAAGTCCAGTTAAAGAAAAACAATTGAGAACACTTAGAAAAGGTTTAATGTAGCGAAGCACAGCTGTAGCCAGCGTGCAACAACATGGGTTGGGTTGTTGCATTCGGCCAATTCAATCACAGCCTAGATGAGCTTTAAAGCTGCCGGTTGCTGAAAATGAGTGGAACATTTTTCACTGCCATCGCCCCCTCCTCGCTTTGGTTCTCAGGGAAGGTTGATATGGGCTCTGGGTTTGAAACAGCTACACACCCATGTGTGTTTTTACAATTCTCTACCACATGTGTTATCAGCTGAGCCATGAATGTGGGAAAGCCCCTCAGGCAGAATTACATCATGGCCTGTGTACGGTTGGATATAGTTTAACACATTGGGGTGGAACTCAGGAAAATGTAGAAAATTAGAGAGAGAGAGTGCTAAAAACAAGGGAAAACAGTTAAAATAACAAACATATGCCAATGAACTGATAATGGTTATTTTCACTTCTTTGTGCTTTTACCACTTTAAGGGAATGATTGTATTTCTTTTTAAACATTCCAATACTTCCTCTTTTCTTGGTCGTCCCCAAGCGGCAGGAGAGCACCAACACATCTGGACTTCAGTACTTAGGCATTTTAGATTGTTGATTTATTGTGAAAGAGTGAATTTTGAAGGATGTCTTGTTGATATGTTTTGTCTTGTTTTATGTTACCTGCCAAGGGACTTACGAATGTAAATTAGCTATTGCTAACTTTGGCACAATTGCACAGTGGCAGTGTTCATGAATGTGCATTGTCCCTTTCAAATAAGTAATAAGAAAAAAAAGAGTCATTCTCAGTACTAAGACGGGTTATGCTGATATAATATGTTATTGGCAGTGTTTTAACGAGGACATGGAGGAATGGAGCTGAGACGTTGGAGCTACTAGAGCAGGGGTCACTAACATCTTTAAAATGTAGAGCTGCAAGTTTGATATAAATAATAAAATAAATTAACAAATTGGCTAAAATTACCTTATTATTAGCTCATTCACTGCCAGACATTTTCAGACCCTTACCCTTTTACCCTAAAGTTTGAAAAAAGTTTGAAAAAATATATAAATAAATTCCTGGGACTAAATGGCTGGACTGTGAAAAGACAAGTAAATTTGTCAATGGCAGTGAATGAGTTAAACATTAATGATATTCATTTATGTGACGATCCTGACGATGTTCATGAATCCTCACAAAATTAGGAAACAGAAAAACGTACTGTAAATGCAAGACTTCATTTTTATAAATCTTTGCCAGACTTTACATTTTCAAATGTTCACTTTTACAACATTCCTACAAAATAATGTCCCATCACTGTTGAGCTATTTTTAGAACAAGTGGTCTACTCATGTGGTCCTAGTCGGCTACCCATTGAATCATTTTAATGATCCTTGGACTAGAACATGGTACAGGGTACCACAATCAAAAAGTCCAGATCAGCCTTGGTCCAGAACACCATTATAATAAAGAAACAATAAAATTAGGTAGTTTTCAACAATATGTATAGTATAGTAGTATAGTTTCGGTGTGGGGTTTCTCTCTGTACTCAGGTTTCCTCCCAGTGGCACTGGAACTCCGCCATACAATCACAGTATCAAACACAGCCAATGCCTTTCTTAATTTTTAATGAGAGTCCACAGTCGTTGATCGCTGCTCCCAAACTGGAAGTACATCATCATTGTTTGAGATGCCAGAGATAAATGAATCAATTTGAATAATCAATAGGTCTACCATCCTGCTAATCTAAAACAGATATGCGTGTTTTGAAGTACTATTATTCTGATATTTCATATTCGTCAGTTAATTTTTGTCGCTTTTCAGGTGACTCATCCGGACGGCAGGATGGCGCCCCAGCACCCTCCATTGTTTGCCCTCCACTATTTCCCGCCACAAACCAAAAACACGCTTCTCAGGTTAAAGCAAGACTCCAAACTCTCCATAGGTGTCAAAGTGAGTAAATGCCTTTTTGTCTCAATGATCCTATTGGGTGATGACCAATCCACAGTGTACCCTCCCCCCGAAGTTACCTGGGATAGCACTTATCAATGACCCAAATGAGGACAAGCAGTATAAAAAATTTCAACTTTTGATATGGTTTGCATTTAAAAATGATTTAGAACTCAGCAACATCCCAAATTGAACGGAAATGGGAAAATAAAGTCAATATAATCTAATCTTCATTTTTTTGTTTTCATGTTTTAAAGTTCAACATTATTTGTTTTCCCTAAACTTTCTCACTTGGACTTCTCAAATCACCCCTTGCCTGTTTCTCATACATCTACTTGCACTATATATTCTCGCTCTGGATGAGCAGTCTGATTGGTTTGTTGTTTTACAAGGCAAGGCAAGTTTATTTGTATAGAACACTTCATGTACAAGACAATTCAAAGTGCATTACAGAAAGACAAACAAAATATTATCAAGACATTGGAAACATCATAATAAAATCATCAAAAATAGTTACACTAAAATGTTTAAAACCAAGCATCAGTCTGGATCAATTAAAAGATACTGCACAAAAGGGGATTACAACAAGAAAATTAAGGAATGACTCACGAGAATGCTGCAGTAAACAATAACATAATAACATAGTAACAGTTCATAAATGCTGCTTGATTTTGTTTGGTTTTGGGAACACACAATAGACCTGTCCCAGATGACCTGGTTACTGATACGTATTTTGGTCCAAGACCATTTAGAGATTTATAGACCAGCAGCAAGATTTTAACATCTATTCTTTGACTCACAGGAAACCAATGTAGTGATTTGAGGGCAGTTGTGATGTGGTCGCAGAGTTTGTAAGGTTGTAAAAAAGATATTTGACAACTTTAAGATACCATTTATAAAATGTGTCTGAACAGTGAGGGTTCCCCTATGCAAGTTACCGGTAGATGCACATGCAGTATATTCTGCAGTTTGGATCTATGGCATGTTGCATCATATAATTTCACGGTCATGCTGACACTCTCACCAGTATTGATGGGCTCCTCCATAATGTACATTAAAAAAAAAAAAAAAAAAAAAAAGATTCTAAGATTCAGATCGATTTTCTTCCATGCAAAATCATTTTACACTCTGGCACAGTCAGCTGTTTAGTTGTTGAAACAGCTTGAACAGCTTAAGATCCCTTCCAATGAAAGTCAAGGGTTTAACCTTGTGAGTATTTCATGTTGTATAACATATTCAGGGCTAAATAAGCAGATGTTGGAGTCAAGTAGTCATGCTAATAAAATCTCAAAATAGTTTCATATGTCAACATTTATCAAAAGAAAACCACCACATACTGTGAAAGCGTTCCACAATATGCTGACCCTCAATACCTTTTTTCAGTAGGGGTCACTGAGTGCAGAGGGGACATATTTAATGAACCTACACACATATATTATTGTTGGTGTATACTTCATGCACTCAGCAAGCAAGTTATTGTGGACATGATAAATCTTATGAGCTAATACAGGAACTGTTTTTCGCGGCAAAGGATAAGGTCATGACCTTCTCCTCTTCAACATCTTGAAGGAGTAAACAAAGCTATATGGAGGACTACATCATGGTTGCCATCACAACAAGACTGACTGGCGTCATCAACACACCTTAATTGATAAATTGAAAGGATGACACCATTCTGTTCCGTGCTTACAACTGCAATTTAGTGAAGCAACAGTTTTCTTTAAAACAAAGTCACACGTGTCCATCGTTGCAGAATCTGTCAGCTCTGTTTGTGTGAATTTCTCACAGAAGAGGGCCAGAAGGAATGCTGACATCATTCTCATGTTGCAGAACAATGACTAGAATCTCTAATCCTGACAAGGAATAGACATATGTCTTCACAAGTGGAATAAATAACAGCAGTGGAAATATTTTGCTCTTTCGCAGGAGCAGTCAGCTGGCTGGCTTTCACGAAATAAACTTTGAGAGGGGATTAAAGTGATTCTGCACAGCAGTGAACCAGAGACATGGTTCATGAAATAGGTCTGTAAATGTGCAGACCTTCCTTATGCAACGCTGTTCCACATTTCTGTGCAATGTTCCATGTGAATCAACACTACAACATAAAGTCGCTTAATAAGCCTCTAGAGTTTGATTTCAAACTGCCCTCAGGCTCACAGACAACATTCCCAGACATGGGCAGCACAGTTGAAAATTAATGATCAAGATTTGAGAGAAAAAAAAATCATAACACTCGAGATTAAAAGACCAAACACAACAAACTGTTAGAGTTAAGCCCTATCAAACCTCCTCTAAATAGTTTTCACTTTCAAGGGCAAATTAAAGAAACTAGGAAGCCGGCTGAGCTGCCACCTTTTCTCAAAGGAATCCTCGAAACTGCATTGAATTATAAGCAAAGAGCAGCATTAGTTAGTGGCTCTGCTCATGCAAAGTGACTAACATACTGCAGATGTCTTTTGGAGTTCCACGCATGGGTTACCACCCTAAAAGTAAGGGCATGGTGGGAAATGATGACCACAGTGCTGGAAAAACATGTTTGTATGCAGTCAGCAGTTTCCAGGAAAAGCTTGTGTCTGCGTGTATGGAAGGTAGAAGATGGGCCGATGAAAAAAAACTCTTTCACTCACTCAGTGTTGAGATAAATATGATGAAGGCATTCTGCCCCAACCATATTCCATTTTGTGCGTCACTAAATTTTGACTTCATGGATGTGTATGAAGAGATTTTATACATAGTTTTACCACATTTGCATTTATATATATATATATATATATATATATATATATATATATATATATATATATATATATATATATATATATATATATATATATATACATATATATAATGTATTAATCCATATAATTAACTGTCACTTTTTTTATATGCCAGCACAAAATATGGCGGCAGTATTATTTAGATGATACAGTACATTCATGTAGTAATGGTATACAGCTACAGTGAATTCGTTTTTAATGCTATCCTTATTGAGCGCCCACAGTGGTGTTTCTGACAGATTGTGTTTGTTCAAAAGAGGTCATTTTCTTTTTGATCACTTCATAATTTGTGCAATACAGTATTTCAGTTCTCAACATGGGCATCAGAATGACACCTTACATTTCGTTGCTGTCCTTTGAAAAACACTTATCTAAATTTTTTTCATTTTTCTTATTTTTACATGAATAGTGTTTCCGCGTTACAGACATCGCATTAATGTGAAGATTAAAAAAGTTCCCAGGACATCGCCGATTTGACAATTTGATGTATTTGAGTGAATGTCGTTCCAAAACAGTTTCATTTGAGTTTATTTTTGGAACCTGATTGTTTTTTTGAGAGACTTTTATGGTACATACACTTATGGTAATATAATGAAGTGTTTTACTGCTATAAAAAAAAGTTATAAACATTGCATAGTAAGTTCATAAATATCTTGTTTAGCGTGATAACTTTCACATTGAAACAAGGTAAGTTATCACGTTAATATGTGAAAAATTTGACTTCCACATTGTGCTTCTTTGATGGTGTTTTGGAATGGTTGACATTCCTCGCATCATTTCCTTTGTGCACTCAATCACAATTTTGACTTACACTTCTCTAGTTATCAAATTTGTGACACAAGTCCAATTTGAATATATGTATGTTATGTATCTCATTCAACTTCCCTTTACTCCATACTCTAATATGCTCCTGAGCAAAACAATAACAAAACATGGAGCAATTTCTTCCAGTTCAGGTCACTGATGGCATCTTCTTTTGAGATCTTAAATCTTTTTAAACACTTGGCCTCATTTTTTCTTACAGTATTATAGAGGAGCAGTATATTTGCATAGCTTGAAACTTCGATGTATAAGACAAAAAGGACACCGCCAATCGGAAATGATTGCTTCACTTTTTTTTTTTTAAATACAAACTTTATGAAAACAACCACAGGAATCGTGAAGAAAGGTGCTTGACATCAACGTTTTCTTTGCTTTGTTTTGTTGAATGCCTAAGTCAAATTTTGGCACATTTTGAAGTGTTAAATATCATGTTTTAATGTGAAAATTTGTCACATTTTAACTTGTAACCTATCACGCTAGTGTGACAGCAATACACATCCGTACATAACCAATTTGATGATATTGTTAAATGAGTACTGCTCAGTGTTGAAAAAAGACTCTTGTTTTGAATCTTAAACTGAAGTATTGGGGTGTCTAGGAGTAGCCATTTTATCCTGCTCCTACGCCTCGATGTAATTCTTCAATTATAGAAAGAAAGGAAAGATGCTGCAAACAGCACTCTATTCTAGCTCTGGCTCAGGTGGTGAAGGGAGACGTCTAGACATGGAAAATGTTTTTATGATTCCAGGTGCAGACCAGCACCATTTAGGCAATCCCCTGTCATTGGTATGTTTTACAGTCATTACAGTTTGGGGGGGAAATGTCATGGTCACAACTGCTAATCTCATAATTCCTGATTTGGTTGGCCTTTTAAAAATGTCCATCTTTATTTTGGAAACTTGGATTCCATTCCAACTTCATGACTCATTATATTTTATTATTTGGCTGCGTCATCTGAGGCCCTCACATGGTCAGGCTGTGGTTACTGAACTGGGACCTCTGAATATCCCGATCCGCAAATGAGGGCCTGCGGGCATCACCAATCTGGATTACGGTCACAAAATAAATGACTCAGACAAGGAGACAAAGAGCCCTTGTGTGGGAAACAACACGCTGTGATGCTTGAGTCAGTTCTCTGAGGGGCAATGATGTCACTGCGTCAGATTCTTCAGCTGCTTTACCTAATACTGCCTATGGCCATCATGCACCTTCCTCTCTGACTAGTGCGAGTCACGTTGAGTAGAGGAAACACTGTTTGAATCGTGAGGGGATCTGAATCATTTCAGTGACACAACCGTATGACTCGCTTGCAACGGTCCATTAAACAATTTCACTTTGTCAGATTCTGAACGATGATCGCAGGGTTTGGATCATGAGGTCACACAGTTATTCAATTGGTCAGTAAATTCTTGATTTCATGATTGGAGGAATCATCTACAATCCATTGTGTGGATGATACAATGGATCATCTTTTCTACAAAATGACATGGCTTTTGTTTTTTGCAATTGTCCAACACCAGCCACCAGTCAACAATTAACAATTCCAAAGAAGACTGATATTGTTCTAATTAAGCTTTAAGAAGCCCATATTAAATATACACAGGCCTCATTAAGCCGTTCATTAAGTAATATCATCCTTTTATTCCTTCATTAAGTCTCTTTTAGTCTCTCCTCCTGGGGAATGTGGGAGTGATGAGGTCTGGGGGATCACGACCTTAATTTTCTCCAAGACAGACGCTTAATTAACACCGTCTCCAGACCGACAATTGGAATACTCAAGGGAATTAAGTTAAAGTGATAGTCTTCAAGCAACGTCCTTAAAAACGGCATAATTGTAGAGTTGTGACTGCATCCCACTTTCATCGGAGCTGTTTTGTCTGCAACAATTCTATTTGCGATTCTAAGTTTAAATTGCTAAGAAATGAGCAGTCTGGATCAGCTTCAGATGAAACTGTGCTGAATGTGACACGCTGTGTCACATACACAGCAAGTGTGTGTGACTGATACAAATCGATGTATTTTACGTGTATACTGTGTGATAAAAATACATACATGCATAGATTGTGTGTGTTCACTTTCTCCTTGCAAGTTTATTTTCATAGGTCACATACCTTACACATCTTTCAGGCCCTCGTTTTGTGCTTTTGCAATATTGATAAGAAAGGCTCCAGTAGAGCAGCAATAGAGCAATAATGCACCTTTTGTCGTACTGAATTTTATTGAAAACATTGAAAGAGCATTTTGACGTTTTGAAACAGTTTCCACATCTTAATAACGTGTCTGTGACATGCTTTTGTAAAAAAAGAAAACTAACGAAAAAAAGAATAATAGAACACTGTACATACTACTACACTACATATACATTCATGAGCTGGGTATCGTCTAACTGTCACCGCATTCCGTCTTGCATATTTAAGCGACCCACATGGTCCCGGTCCATCCCTCATTGGCGACAGCCAATCTGCGTCGAGAACATAATTTTCACGTCACGTGCAGGTGCCGCACGAGCAAACACACAAAGAAAAAATATGAAACAAACACAACCGACACACACTCGCACATTGTGGTAATTGGTGAAATCAAAACAATATGGAGCACCTGCATCCGTCAGACCACAAGGTACACAACATTCTTTTATTTTTATTTTTTTTCCTTTCTGTGCCGTGTGTCAGGAGTGCGACACCTGCGTGTGATGTGGTGCCGGTAAAGTCCGTTCTCGACGCCGCTTGGCCGACTCTGACCAATTGGGTTGCCAGCCAATCGCAGGCCACACAGAGACAAACATCCGCACACACAATCACACCTAGGGGCAATTTAGAGAGTCCAATCAACTTACAATGCATGTTTTTGGAATGTGGGAGGAAACCGGAGTACCCGGAGAAAACCCACGGGGAGAACATGCAAACTCCCCTTGCAGATATACTTTCAGAAATTGGTTGCTCAAAAGATTTGCATTGTTGTGTAATTTCACACTTAATTAGTGGGCAGGCATCCCGGATACACAACTTTTGGTTTTCCATATTTCCCCTTAATATAGGGTCACATTCTTGTTGTTTATTTTACTCTCTACCTAACCATGATTACAAAAAAACACATATAAGAGGGTGTTCTGAAGGATAGATAGATAGCCAGAAGTATAGCAAGCGAGCGTGTGAGCTCTCTAGCTAGCGAGCTGGATACTTTATTTGTCAGTTTTCTGTTGTCAAACCACAATATTTTTCCCAAAACACAGTGGATTCACCCCAAGAAATTTCAAGTAGAACAGGGGTGTCCAACCCCTCAGGATAATTATCAGGATTTTCAGAGCTTGCTGGTGAGGTGATCATTTGAATCGGGTGTATTGGAGAAGGCAGACACCTAAAACAAGCTGGACAATTGCCATCGAACAACGGCGTTGGACACCCCTGCTACTGTGTCCACTTTGATCTACTGTTGTGTTTTGATCATTGTGTTTATATGTGAGTGTTAAAATGTTTTAGTAAATACAACAAAGGACTCCACCTTCTGCCACAAGGTCATTGAACTTCAGTAGCTATCCAAATCCACAAACACACACAAGACCACCGCTCCTTCTACGCAGAGAGCACACCGTGCGTAGGGCACCATTGTCTGTGAGCGGCCCCAATTTGCGTGAGAGAAAACCCACAATTGTAATATTGGGGTGAGGTGAGACCATCTGACTTTTCAGCTAAAGGGTGGCAGCGGCCCTGAACACACACAAAACCCACAACTATGCATTCAAAGCTGTTGATGTTGATGGAAGTGCAAAGCCTTGCCCCTGGCATACAAAAACAGCATTAAGCCCATGAGGGAAGACACGTGTAGCATGCGTTGGTAGGACATAAATTAGTCAAGTGATTAAAAAGCAGAAGTGCTCACGGCTTGTACAGTTTTGTAAGGAGAAGTGAAACTTTTACAGTTTGCTCCACTTATGACAACCATCTGCATTATGATCCACTCCACATTTTTTTAATACAAAAGCTACCATCCACCGTGACATTTAGTTAGTGTTTTTTTTTTTTTGTGGGTTGGCACCACTATTTTATTGGATTTGACGATAAATGATTATCATCTGGAAACATAAATGTGACAAGAGGCTTTACAAAAAATGCTGACCCCACAAATGAATGCTCTGCTGATCTTTCTGATGAGCAAGCAATTCCTGTGCACATTCTTAATTGGCTGTAATTGTAGCCGTTGTCTACTCAATGAAGGCAATCAAAGGGGAGCAATTACAAACGACTGGTCACAAGCCCCAAGGGAAGAACTTGAGTGCAGGACACATGCATGCGCAAATACAAACACACCGACTGAAAGGGGCACACATACATGCACCCGCCCACATGTTTCCTGTATGCTTCATGCAAGACAGCCCTCATGTCTCTCACTTGTGTTTGGAGAGGAAGTGTGGTCTAATGACTTAGCCGATGTGTCACATACATTGCATGTGGGAGACATTTAGCTGCACTGCACGTGCTCATGTGAGAGCCAACATGACTTTGTAAAGGGGATTTTCACATGATGTCCTAATAATGTTGAGAAACTTCAAATGAACTTTGGTCTGCTTCTTTGTCTCTTAAATGTGAGATGCAGCAGTTGGTTTCTTTGCATTAGTTGAAAGAAGGTAGCGCCCGATCATATCCACTGGAAGGCGCTATTTTGTTTTCCTTCGGATTTGTTTTTATATTTAATACAGAGTAGAATTGCAATTGTGAAAATTCCTTGCCTTTATTGACTAAATACATGTCCGTCTGACTTCCTACTGGATCTCTGTCTAGGGTCACAGAGCTGTCAACCCCTAGTTTGTCAAATAGTTTATAGAATATCGCTAGCATTGGGCCAAAACCTTGTACCTCTGAAATAGTAACTTTTCAGGAAAGCCCAAAAATGGCAGGTTTGTTCAACCATTAGCACTACATTGTGAAAGAGAGCAAGCCATTTTCAACACTTTAGATTATTCAATAATGTGTAGTGGGAACCCCCACATGTGAGGATTGACCAATAGTATAGATTTTTGAAAAAAATATTAAATTCACCACAATGTGATTTATGAGGTTTTGACCCAATGCCAGCGAAATAGCGGTTCTTTTTTCAATGGCCAATAGGCAGTTATGATTGAGCTTTATGAAGTCTTTCGAGCATATAGTAGCAATCGTTCATCACTACTCAGTTATTCATGAGCAATATAACCTAAAATGTCATCATCACTTGATGTATTAGACATTGTGCTATAAAACATAGGATATTTATGATTTTGTGTCCTGCTGTAATGTCCTAAAAATCTAATTTGTTGATAAGTCTACAATGTCCCTACTGAACACTGTATTGAATATAAAGTGCATTTTACCATTTTAATTAGTGCAGCACCAACAGTGATACACTGAGTACTAAGTACACAGTCTAAGTCTGTAAAGTGAGTGTCAATTTCTAACTTGCTTTCTCAGTTTACACATGATCAATTCTGCTGGTTAAGACATTCTTTGGTGCTGACTTTAAAACTGAGAAAACCAAACAATCCAATATTTGGGCCTATAAAAGTGCTTGTTTTTGAGCGTGCATAAGCAAAAATACATTAGTTAATACTTCCAATACCATATACAGTATTTTTTTTAATAACTTCATGAGCATTTTAAGATTTTTATAAATTGTGCCATGAAATAATATGCTCTATTGTTGATGCATAGATATAATGTCATAGCTTTGCATGGTTGACGACCCAAGTACTGGGAAGCAGGGAGGCAAGTCTGGGGAGCAGAAGCAGTCTCAAAAAATAATTTATTTTCAAAAGAACAAAAATCCAAGGAACATGGAATTACACAAAATATGAAATGAACAAAAGTCCCCCACAAAATAAAACAATATGTAATGTAACAAACGAACACTAGGAGCAGAGTCAACATAACAGGGAACATGACGTGACATGACTGAGAACAGACAGACACAGCAATGTCTTAATAGCTTGATGGAACTACCAGAAACATGTGCTTATGTGACCTTCTCTAAACTTGTTCATTCAATTGCCCAACTGCTCAATGATTTAGTACTTTTTTTTGCACAACTTGCTAATTTTCTCACAAGCAGTTGAATAGCAAAATTCACAACAGGTTTCTCATTCATGGATCAACCAATACATTCAAATGTTTAGAGAAGCTCAAATGAATATAATATCTAAAGTTTATGTTGCATTTTAGATTCATCTTGAAATTTTACCTGTAAACTGAAGATCCCTAACTTTTTGTGAGCTTGTCTTGCACCGCTTATTTCAACAAGCTGCAGCCGCACAGGAATTGCACAGTTTATCTAAGGCCACAAAAAGTATTTTCCCCCAAACAAGTCACCAATCCCAAACTGGGGTTGTTGCTTAGCGATGACAAAGTCATTTTAGATGAAATGGAAAAACTGGATCCAAAACATTTTTTGATTAGCTCCACGGCCTTTCGTGAACTTGTCTGCCAAACTCATCACTCCCTTCTTTACCTTTGCTCGCAGGTGCCAACTCCATCAATTCCTTCACTATATGTCTTATAAACACCCACCCTCTCATTGCTCTAACTCTGTCTTTTGTGCCTTTACTTCTCCTGTCCGTTAACTATTCTGTCAATCGGTCCTGCTGATGTCTTACAATTCAGCCTTTGCAGACTTTCACATACATATTATTTGAACCTAAAATGTAACGTTGCCCTGGGAAATTTGTCTTTTCATCACATATGCTATGCTTTGTCTTAGCATGACAACTTTTGGCAAAACATAATTCTTAAGTGACACCAAGCGGAAGGAAAAGATGTCTTGTCACCAGTCCCATTCATGTCTTTTTCATAACTTGCCGTGAAGAGAAATTTCAAGAAAACTGGAGATGGAATGTTTTTTTTAACACACGGGCTCCGAAAAGTGGCAGTGCTCAAGAAATGAGATGTCAGCAACTCCAACATAAAACGAGCAGGTCACACATTTGCCTAACCACACGTGGCCAGACAGAATTTTTGGAGCATAATCATTTGTACCCCAAAGCCCAGTTAAAAAAATCACTAGTGAATCACTGCTCTATATTCAATGTAAAATATGCATGAGAAGAATAAAGAAAACACCATCTGGTGGAAGTCTGCGCCCCCTACCCTTAATCCAATGTATTTTACTATAAATTCAGGGTCATAGACACAAGTTTTGTGCCAAAATATAACTTATAAATAAATTCAATGTATCTTATTCAGTGCTTTAAGTGAGCTGGTACACAGTGGCATGTAGTACTTTTCAATTTTAGCCTCTAGGCTTTTTACAGTGTACCGGGACTTCACGTGAGCACTCCACAGTACTACCTCTTGTTCCAATTTTATCTTACTTTGTGATTCTCGTACGACTCCTTCAATAATTCGGGTACCTCAAATTTAAAAAAAATGATAGAGGATTTTTTTCTGCCACCGCTAAAAGTTTATTTGGCGTTTGCACCAAGGAAGCTGTAAACATACGCAGTGATGATGTAATACGTTTCCAACATAAAGGCTAACTTCAAAATAAAAGCTTACCAAATAATAAATTGACTCCATTGCAATAGCCTTAGTAGGCTTTAATTTCGAGGCTGGTCATATGGTGGCTTGACAGCTAGCTTGACTTGTTTTTCTAATATTTCGGCTCGGCTTGCTTATCCTTTTTTTTTATTGCCATTGCATAGTTGCTTCCAACATCAACACAGCGCCTTGCCGAAATCATATTCAATCACTGATTTATAATGCTAAGAAACTGCAAGTTAAGTACGGCATCTTTTAATGATACAGCACAAGACTCCACCGATAACGGGAGTGTAAACATTGACGTCGGACGATGCGCACCGGACATGAGGTGCATTCAAACGCAGTCGGACATTTCAAACACAGACAGAAAAAAATAAATGAATAAATTATTATCTATGATTTATTGTATTCATTAATTAACATACCCACAGCCTAATTTACCGGGCAACAGTTAAATAAGAGCACTTATTTTTTTCCACTTAACACTAGGATACCATGAAACTATTAGAACTACAAGAGCAGTCATTTTGAAGGATTACGCTTAGTTGCGCTCTGGCAATGACACCATTGACTAAAATTATTATTACTCGCTGCTCAAGTGTCTAATTAAGGTATTTTGTTCATTAAAATTCTGTTGTGGGAATATTTTAATGTCAAAAATGTCATATAAATGAATGAGAAACCGTTGGTGAAGCACCTGTGTTGTCCCATGCAGCTCTCTGAGACACGTGTCGCAAGGGACTTTACAGCACTTCACTTCGGAGAGGAGGAAGTAAATCTGAAGTACGGCACAAAAAAACAACTCCATCTTGGTCACACCCATAAACTCTTTTTTTCCATGGGGAAATTATGTCAACAAACACCACATACAGTAAGCTGATTATTTTATTTATTTCTGTCTGGCATGCACTACCCACAACGTCATGACTATCACATCTAACAGCCTATTTTACCACACACGACACGGCTCTTCCTCCTCCTCGCCAGAGGGACTTTTTCACTTTTTCACTTTTTTGCTGTGTGTCAGTCGAGCAATTCATCCTCAGACTCTTCAATATTTTGAAGCAGATGCATCTTCTACTCTATAAGATTTTTTATTTATGAATATTCATCAATCATGGTGACCAGCAGCGTTTCTCAATGCAACCGCTGGTTGCTATAGAAACCCAGCGGTGCGTCCCAGCGCAATGTGCGTAAGATTAAGTAGAGCCGTCAAATTGACTGGGACGCTGTAGTTAAAGGAATAATTACTATTAACTATCTTTATAATGTTTATTACCATCACATTTCACCATGGTAATGAAATATATACAGAATTAGGATATGTACAAAATTAGGAGGTATCAAGAGGCCAGGCGCATCTTATATCTATACATGCAGAGTAGTAACACATCAAAGTTTGAAAACAGTCAAAATGACTGCTCTTGTACTCCTAGTGTTAAAGCGCTTATTATATTATAAACTATGAATTAACTTTACTCTGGGAATAAAGTTAATCGTACTACTGGTGATTAAATTAATGATGATGAAAGTAGTAGAGTTGATTGCTGTAGGTAAAACGTTTTCACAGAAAAGTTAAGAAAGCAATTCAAAGGGGGGGGGGGTTGCTTTTCAGACAGTCAGGACTGTCTCATTCTTTCTTTGGCACTAACTACTGCACCTTTAGCTCAGCAGAAGCAGCAAGACTACTGATGGCAAACAGTTCAGTCGAGGTCAGCCCGACTGAGAGTGAAGAGTCAGGCAGATACAGCTGACTACCAACTAGATAAGTCACAGCAGGCTCTTCTTGTTGCTCATATTAAACCATGGAGGCCAAGCAGAAACTTTGGAAAATTAAATGTCAGAGCTAATAATGTTAAAATGGTAACACATGAAATGCTGTCTTTCTCCATCATCTTCTATTGGCCTCCCTCACATCTTTAACTCATTTCCAGTGTGTGCACACAGTGGTTTATTTATGGCACCATGAACTCCCCTGATCTCTAGTGCTTTTTGTGAGAAACAGATTCTGGTTCAGCTTTTTTTTCTTCTTTTTTTTATCAGTGATGTTTAATGGTGCTTCAGTGGCAAATAAGTAAATACGTTTGAACAGAGAGAGAGAGAGAGAGAGAGAGAGAGAGAGAGAGAGAGAGAGAGTTGCAGCAAAGCAACACAGGGTCAGAAAGTGATTGCAGCAACCAGAGAGGCAAAACGGTAAACACTTAGTCAGGAAGCTGATATTTTCCCAGACCTCCTTTTTGGGGGAAGTCTGATCCGACAAATGGAGCTTCCTCTAAGGGGGCTAATAATACAACAGGCCCATTGTGTGTTGTTTCCCCCTCATCTGATTTAGCAAGAGCGACGCCGTTTGCGTGCAATCTTTCTACTACCATTGAGTTTGGGTGGAGTTTCTCCTGCCATCAGATTGGATTGTCACACCACATGGTAATAATGCACTATTATAGTCTGGCTCAGATGAATAAGACATGAATAGGCAGATAACCGTGCTCCCGTCAAAAGAGTAGATCTGTGTGCGTTGCACTTTTCGAGTCCCATAATTTGAAGCAAAGCAATTGTGCATTACCAGATGTAAATACTGTATGTGAAATGTTCGTGAAATGTCTCATTCTTTTTATCCAAATGTGTCAACGGTTAAATGAACACCTCCATTCTCCCACTTTTATAACATTTAACGGCAGGAATAACACATTCGTCAAAGTCAACTTGTGGGAATTATAATACATCATAACAATTAATGGTTTACTTTATGACATTCTTTATATATAGCACTGTGACAGAGTCCACATTTTTTGTTTGTTTGTTTTCTTTGTAATGGTGTGATGGTCCATATCTGCTGTCATGCAAAGATTTGGGGGAGTGACTCAAATGTTGTTACCATTACTTTCCATGTTTGTGATTCACATTCCTTCTATATTGCTGTAATAAGACGTTTGCTGTTTTTGCTCACATTTGATATACACACACACACATATATGTTTAAGACAAGAGTTATGCTCAGCACTATGTTATTAAGTTGCTAAAATGACACAAAAGTGCTCATCAAAAGCCCTTGCAAGAAAGTCACAATGTCTATTCCTTGACCCACAATTTCAACTGTGACTGTACTGAGCAAGTATAGTTTTGTGTGTCAGATAGCAAGTAATCTCAATGTGTGCTAACTTAATTTGAATGTTCATTTGCATTTGTTTCAAATTTAAAAAAACAACAACAACAGGAGCAATATGTTCCATGTGTGTCCGGTGGAATACTGCCTAATTTGATTAGGAATTGTGTTGGGGCAGCTGCTGTATTGAAAACAGCCCCCACTACGCAGCACACGCACATGCATGCACACACTCACAAAACTCAGCATGCTGTAAAATTACTTAGTGTGTGCCACACCATCTTATCACAAATAGAATTTATCTTTATAATTATTGCCATGTAGATTGTGAACTATAATTTGGGATGTGTACCTTTCACATTTGAACGGGCATGGTACTGATTTCCGGTACCTGGGAATCTATACTGGTACTTGATGGTATCTATTGTTAGTACTTTTGTGTGTGTTTGTAGAAATACAGGTTAATTCAATTAACAACATCATGAGTTTAAAACAAATGAGCAAAAGAGGATGGAGTAAAAATAAATAATTACACATTTTTGCAATAAACAGTGCAAATAATACAAATAATGAAAAAAGTATTACAAAATACAAAGTGCAAAGCAAGGTACTTTCCAATCAACTGCACAAGGAAAGAAGTTAACAATACGAAGAACGAAGATGAATAATAATCATATTTGTGTTTATTTATCTTCATTGTTTTTCAAGGCCCACCGCATGCTGCACGAAGCATTTGAACCCAATTTGGACCGGACCATTGCAAGAAATGACAGTTGAAAGAGGACGTGAACAAGAATGAAGAGAATAGCTGGGACGGAATGAATCACTTGAACGTATCGGACGTGGTATGTACTGCGCGTTAGATTTCGTATTATATATTGTAATTACGGGCGGCACGGTGCTCGACTGGTTAGCACGTCCGCCTCACAGTTCAGAGGTCGTGGGTTCGATCCCGGCTCCGGCCTCCCTGTGTGGAGTTTGCATGTTCTCCCCGTGCCTGCGTGGGTTTCCTCCGGGTACTCCGGTTTCCTCCCACATTCCAAAAACATGCATGGTAAGTTGATTGGACTGTCTAAATTGCCCCTAGGTGTGATTGTGAGTGCGGATGTTTGTCTCTGTGTGCCCTGCGATTGGCTGGCAACCAATTCAGGGTGTCCCCCGCCTACTGCCCAAAGACAGCTGGGATAGGCTCCAGCACGCCCGCGACCCTTGTGAGGATAAGCGGTATGGATAATGAATGAATGAATGAATATATTGTTATTACGGAGAATATGCCATGGAAAATCGCCAACCCTTCCGCTCCCGCACAGTCACAGCTTACAAGGATCCGTTTAGTCACTGAAACATTGTGCCATTTGATTTCGCATGAACTGATACATGGTTGTACTGAACCAAATCAGTCTGTACCAAAGAAAATGTACAGACCTTGGTACCCATCGCTAATTACAGTTATAATGTCATTTACCTGGATGAATTTTGGAAAAACACAAACCTTTTTGTTTTTATTCATCTGTCTGCCACAGGGATTGGGAAATAATAATGAAATACCCAAGGAATGTGTCGTTGTCAGTGGTTAAAAGAAGTATATAACCAAGACAGCATAATATGAAAGAGAGAACTCAAGGAATATCCTCATTTAGTGATCAACCCCACAAGCACGAGAGGCTCAGCCCATGTGGCCGTTTTTTGTGTCACTTTCTACAGACAGACACTCTTAAGATGCCACACTATGCTGAGTTTGCCTTTTAAATGCAGTTTTAGTGTGGGAATTCAGAGAGCACCCTGGAGTTGAGGCGTAGCATTTATCCGTGAGCGGAGAAGGTTGTGTGAGTCACAGTCGCTTCTGTATAGTTGATGACCTATAGCACTTAGTGAAGTATGGACCTCCTTCAAGGCTAAACAGGTGCCCTGTAGGTGGCCGTAATATTTACCATCTTCCATGTTTCAGAATGTCACTCACTAGAGCACATACAGTACGTCTGGTAAGGCCTCACTGGTTCCCTGACCCACATGCCTGTCCTTTACAAAGTGTTGTAAAGGCATATATAGACTAACAACTATTCACAGTCACGCTCACTATGGTAAAAAAAAAAAAAAAAAACAACATTCTAGCCATGCGCAAACACTCGCCAACCCCCGCCGCTCAGTGAGATACACGCTTAAAGGGAAATGAACCCAAACACATTTTTTTCAAGAATATGTTCCCAGCAGGCCCACTAATTGAAATACTGCATTCTGTTTGATATAGCATTTGTGGAATATGAGTTAAACAGCACAATCCTCCCCTTTCTTAACCATTTCAGGGGTGGCCATTTTGTTATTTCTGTCGACTGAAAATTACATCACAACTGCTTAGGGCTCAGGTATTGACCAGTCACGGCTCATCTTCAGAAAACAGGTCAGCTGTGATTGGTCAGTCGTTACCTGAGCCCTGAGTAGTTGTGATGTCATTTTCAGTCAACCGAAGTGAGAAAATGTCTGACCCCCAGAGATGGCTAAAAACGTGTGGATTAACTCTTATTCCACAAACACAATATTTATCAGAATGCCTTGTTTCAACACGTGGGCTTTCATATAACATATTCTTGAAAAAAATATATGTTTGTGCTGACTTTCCGCTTTAACTAACTTACTAATATGAAATAATCACTTTGTCCACACTTGAGTGCTTGGCCAAGGTATTGGGCTCGTGTGACCCATGGCCTTGTCTCCATGTTTGGCTGACCATGCATCATTTCATCATGAGGTCTGTCAGTTGGTCTGTCCACAGGTGCATTTGTTTGTGTGCGTGTGTCCATGGATGAAATGTTCGCCCCTGTTGTGTTGACAATGCATTCCATTTTCCTCTGGCCACTCCGCCTACCTTGCCCACCCATGTTGTTCTGTATAGCTTGTCTTTATTTATGACTGAATAATCATAATGGGCAGCACGGTGGCCGACTGGTTAGCACATCCGCTGGTTTATGATTCTTGTCCCACAATGACTGTATTTAAACTTCTGATTGCAAATGCACCTCACTAAAAAGTAAATGACACAGATTTATTTTGTCCCAAAACTTAAGTCCAAAACTGTTGAGCAATCTGGATCAATGCTAGAAAAAAAAAAAAAAACAGGACTAAACATATGCTACAGGCCACCAAATGGGCATAACAATAAACAAAAATAACTTGAATGTACTTTGGATGAAGATGTCAATCATTTCATCTATCCATTTTCAGATGTTCAATGGCCAATGTGAAAGTCTATTATGCATCATTAATTGCATGTGATTGCAAGGATGTCTTCAGTGCATAATAATACTCTCCTGCTGTAAAAATTAACTTGTGTCTTGTTTAAACTTTCTTCCGGTCTCAATTTAAAGGGCAGACACCAGTAAAAGTAGGCAGCTGTCTGTGCACTCCTTCCTTTTGTAAACCTATTGCCAGCTGCCTGCCCTCCACTCTTGACCTTGTTTTGATGAACACTACAGCATGTGTGTGTGGGTGTACATGTGCTGTGTGAGTGCATAGGTGTCAGTAGGCTTTCAGATGACCTTCGACCTTTGTGACTGACAGGCTAAATATAGCCACCTTGCCGCTCCCGCTTGGGCCTCTCTTGCTTTCCCTCCTTCAGTTTCCTGACTGCTTGCCTGTCAGCTCTCGGGCTGCGACATTGCGTGTTTGCATGACGGGTGGGTGTGTGGACGTCACCCAGACAGAGAGGAAAGAGAACATGTTCAAGTGTGTGTTTGTGTATTGCTAAGGGGGGTCACAGAGGAAGACACTGTCCAGACACCTCAAAGATAACAACCTCTATGGTCGTGGAGCTTTGTGTTTGTGTGACTGACACTGGAAACACTATCTTGTAATTATTTAGTCAGGCTTTAACCTCTAACCCCTCTTATTTGACCTCCGACATCCTGTTCAACTGGGGAGAGGATGGATAAATTCATACATATGCGTACCTAAACACCCGCACACTTCAGAGCCCATTACAATGACTTATATCCATTTCCTGGATCCTGACTCAAACCACGCGATGATTTAACCTGACCCCTGCTTCAACCAGTTTATCCACAAGGTTTTTATTTAAGCACATTTACTTTCAGACAACATGTGGGAAACTTAACACTCGCTTTCATAGTGCTCTACCAGACATTTTTTAAGCACTGTTCTTTCAAATTTGACAGGAAGCTCAGATATTCAATGTAAATGTAAGACATCATCTTGATTGTTATTTTACTACTGTATATACTACACTGTAACATTTCTGATTTTTCCCCAGATGGGTTTTCTGAGTTTTTCCTTGCTCTCATGGGGGTTAGGATCAGGGGATGTCGTTTATATGCTGTCAGCTATGGGCATGTGAAGCCCTTTGAGACTTTCCTGTGATTAAGGGCTATAGAAATAAATTTGACTTGACTTGACTGTATTTATTGTGATTTTTATCCATCAAACTACAATTGTTTACTGTTTATATTGTGGCAGTTCCATACTGATTCGTAATGGTGGTATATAAACCATCAGACTTCCCAAGGTACAGAAAACAGAAAATAACAAAATACCAATTATCAAAATCCAACAGCGACATGCAATTACGTTTACCTGGAGGGGAAATTTTGCTGCTGGAGCTCAGTGAATAGGTTGAGTTAGTGCTCGGTTGACATATTTGTTTGGACATTGTGTGTATCCATGTGCGATTTGTGTGAGAGTGTGCGGATGTCAGCAAAAATCTGTGTGTACACTAAACATCCCTTATCCTTAAATCCAGGGTGAACTTGGATGTTCCTATTTTCCAAGTCTTTCTACACAGACTGACAGTCGTTATTTTTAACCGAGTCATCTCTCAGGCACTCAGCTCTCACAGTGATGTTTATCACGCTTAAAGTCCCTTTGCTACATGCAAGTGCAGCATATAAACCCTTAATATGATCTGGCAAGTGAGTAAAGCCTCTATGTTGAAAACGATGTGATCTGTTGGTCAAACCGCAGTCAGTAGGTTTCAACCCGCATCTCTGTTAGGAAACACTTTCATGTCAGTTCCCCTCTTGTATAGCCTTATGAGCATATTCGATGTTCAGGGCAATAAATAAAAAAAGGCCTTCATTTATGCCACAAAGATGTGGTATTTTTATACCGTATATGTCTAAATCATTTTTATATACAGTGTCTAGACAAGCAGTTCCAGTTTCACGTAAAACAATCAACAAACCCAAAAAAATCCATTGCCAGCCTGTCTCCGCTCTGAGCTTGGTGTGTAGAATTCACGTGCTGCGAAAAATCGGTCTTTTTCTTGGAAGAAGTCTTCTTCTGTCTCATCATTTGGCGTTTTCCCGGCTATGAAGAAGCTCTCAAGAGACTTTTGTTTTTTACTTAGTTTTTCCAGATAGTGGGTTTCCTTTTTTATATATATATCATATCCGAGCCAAGTGATGTTAACAGAGGCACGGGACGATGACCTACCTTTACAACATAAAACATCTTTGAGAATCTGATGATCGTTCATACATTTTTGGTTCAGTCTCTGTGTGGAAATCGACCAATGTCCCGGGGACCGATTGGTTGGGGACCACTGGTCTGCACAAACATTCACGAATTTAATTCAAAAATAAAAATAAAAGCCTACTTAACTCATTCAGTACCAGACATTTTTAGACCCCCACAAATATATAAATATGTTCCTGGGATTAAATGGCTGGACTGTGAAAAAACATATATATATATATGTTATAGTCCTTCATTATGTCAAGAAGTCACATTTTCAAACCCTACCCTCACTTAACAGGTCAATCCACAAAGAGAAGTAAGGACATACATTATACGGTTATTAAGAAATACAGGAAGTCCTCAATATACAAACGAGTTCCATTCCTATACTGGAGATGTAACATGAATTTCCGCGAATATCGGATTATATCATTAGTCGAAATTTACATCCAAATACTTTGTATTTAAAAAAAAACAAAACGAAAATGCGTTAAAATAAAAACATAAGATGCTGTACTGAGCATTACTGTTGAGAAGTGGATGGAGAAGGACGAGAGGAGGGCGAAAAAGGCAAAGATGCTGCCGGCGCGCACAGACACGATCGAGACACTCTGCGGATGCCCAACCGCAAGGAATGCTGGTCTTTGTAGCACAGCAAGTGCTTGTATGCGGAAGTGCGGTGGTTGGCACTAAACCCATCACAAATACACACGCAGAGGTGAACAAGCTCAGACGCAGCACAAAAGCACACTTTTGGAGCGAGGAAAACGGCTGCTTCATTCATGTGGTGAGTGACGTGAATATCAAGTGTTTTATTGACAGTTGAAAGCGGAAATGACGTCCATTTCAGTCATGATGCCGTGTGTCGCCATACACAGTGGGTTATTCAAATGCCGGAGCAACTCTGTCCGCTCATTCACGTGAACAGGTTATTCAGAATATTTCAGAAATCAGAATAAGATCTTAAACCAAATATTGACTGCATGTAAACGTAGTCACGGGCGTCGTAAAATCAAAACGTCGTAGGTCGCGTACGTCGTAATGCGAGGACTTCTTGTAGTGAAATGGCAAAGATAATTTAAGAGTAAATAAAAATGAATTGAAAAGCTAAAATTAAAAGAATAAATCAAAAGCAATTCCATGTCATGTTTCTTGCTGGATGCTTGTCCAGTCTCACTTCACACCACAACTAACCATCGACTTTTCACCTTTGGAAGGATGAACTTTGACCTTTGTAGCAATGGCCCTTGACCCTAACAGGTCCTAATGGTGCAGACGGGACTGCCGGTGACAGGAGACAGAAGGAAACACACACACATGTGAAGGCAGACACACATGTGCTGGCTCAGAAGCAGTAGCGTAGCAAGCGTTGCGCTGCAGACCGGGCGAGTGACGGGAGTACCAGAGGGACACGCAGCAGAGCTCAGCTTACAACAGGAAACTGCTGAGACATGCAGCTCATGTCTCTTCTCAAATTTATAGACCTAGCAGACACACAAGCTCATACACTAAGAGTGTGTTATTGATTTCATTCCTTCGGCCTATTGGACATGGTTTTAGCATTTTCTTTTGGACACAGTGGTAGTAGCACATCACAAATCAACTCATTTTATTTTATGCTTGAAGCATTCAGTTTTCCAAAAAAAGTGGCCAAAAAACAGAGCAGCAATACCCACACAACAAATACAACTTTGCACTACAGACTGTACATCACAAACAAAATGTGGAGAATGCATACCAATTTTGAATATGTGGTAATATAGCCGCAGTAAAAATGAGTTGAATCAAGTTTGTGGGTTTGCTCTACTTCCAAAATAACATGTCTGAATAATGTGTATATAAACAGCATACCTACAGTAATTATGTTTCTGTGAAGGTTAAACTGGACACAAACTAATTTGTTTTGGCCAGTGGGAGCATACCTCCCCTAAAAATAATGAGCCTCATAGTTTACTCTTTACTAAACCTCCCCAGTAGGCCACAGATGGCCTTTCAATTACCGAGCTAATACATACAGAAATGCAATGCATGGCATTATCAATGAACGCAAGAGCATTCTTAGATGCTTATTAGCAAGCAGACAAGTTCACATGCGTACACACGCACTCTGAATCATATGCAGAGGAACACAGAAGTACATTTGCATGCACAAACATGCACGTTATTTTGCTTATGTGCCAAGTAAGCAATCTTTGTGGAGGTCACCACTTCACACTGCTGCACCGCAAAAGCAGCAATTCGTCCTTTCCACAATGCTAAGTGAGCAACAACTTATTTTGTTACTTTACATATGCGCTTTAAAATATTACGTCAACCTTTTAAAAAGCACGCTTTCCTCAAAATGTCAAAATCATTCCATTGAACTTGGAAGCTTACACTTTAAATATTAACAACCGTGTGTCCAAAATTGCTTGACGACAGTCTTTATAGTACTATTGGGACTTTATATATTAATCTGGGACCGCACTTTAATTATTTCTTACAAATACTTTTCCTTAAGCCTTATAGGCTAATAACCACTTAAGATTGTTGTAGGCCTACATAAAGTTTCTCTGCAATGACACATCCTCAAGTGACAAAATTGACCAGAATGGAATGCTAACTACCAGAAATTTACTGCACAAAATAGTGAAACAGTAATAAACGGTCACAATTAAAATGTCATATACATAAATATATTACTGCCACACATCAAATACAACCCCGCTTTTCCACTCCTTTGCCACGAGGTGTTTTTAATTACCTTTACTATGACTAATGGAGCAGAGCATAATAGGTAGTGTTTAACACGTCAGCCTCACAGTTGAGGTCCAGGGTTCAAATTTCAGTCTTCCTGTGTGAAGTTTGAATGCTCTACCTACACTTCTCTCACATTCCCAAAGCATGCTTCTGAGGTGACTAGAAAACCCGAAATTGGGAATGTGAGTGTGAATGGTTATTTGTCCTTTGATTGGCTGGTGACCAGTCCATGGGGTACTCCGCCGTCCAAAGTTGTCTTCCAACCACAATGTGGACAAGCATTATAGACAATGTTCGGATGACTGATGCTACCGAGTGTCGCACTTGACCTTTTTACCACTTGATAGACTGTGAGCTGGGCATTCCGCTTATGTGACAGACCGGTCTGCCTATCCGCCTCTGACGGACGCCCATTTTGTTTTGTAGGTGAACAACGATAGACGGGGAACTTAAAAAAAAAGTTGGACTTAGCTTGGTCGGAAGCCCATTTTTCCATCTATGTAATCATCTGTCGTCTATATTTGCACATATATATATATATATATATATATATAAGGGATGTAACGATTCGCTCGCGCCTCGATTCGATTTGTTTAATTCAAAATCGCTACCATGCTTGTCTCTGTGCCCTAGTGTTTGGCATCCACAAACACAATACCCATTGATGGCGCGAACGCATAATTTGATCTACACATTTAAAATGTGGTATGCATCTGGAATGGAAACAATATTAAAGACATTTTTTTAGCACTCTAAGTTAGTATATTCTAATGATCTGTATGTAGGTATGTTATGTCTTTTGTTAGGTGTTTCTGTATGGGCTTGCGAGTGCTGAGATGGCAGAGTTAGCGATTATTCGATTAATCGGTTTGAATTGATTCTTTATTGATTTTTGATTAATCGTTACATCACTAATATATATATATATATATATATATATATATATATATATATATATATATATATATATATATATATATATATATATATACATATGTATATCCATGTGTGTGTTTGTATAAAATGTACTTTCTTTTTAACTTCATAGACAATAAAATAGTTTAGCGAAAGTAAATTTGTAGCTCTATAAGCATCCTTATCCTTTTGAAAATAACATCTGCATCTGCATGTAAAATATTTATAGATTTTGAGCCAATACACATAGAAACAAATCATGGTAGATATCCTCCACAGCATTTGTTTGACAGCTAATGTTTCCTTTTGATGCTCTGGTGGAATGTTTGTCTAATTTTATCTAGTTTGATATGGCTTCCTACTTTGACATAATCTGATGAGAAAGTTGTTGAAAACTATGTTTTTAAGTCCCACTGTTTCTGAATATACAATTCTGTATTGATATGCTAAAAAGACATTTGGGATCGAGATTTTAAAGGAAGCTATCCACAAGGGAGTTGTGGGCTAGCAGAGGGTAGCTGCATAATCAGCTCTGCCATCAGTTAACTGATATTCTGCATAATAGAGATGGGATTTCTGGGGCAGTGTATGTGTTGTCATATGTGTATGTGTGTGTGTGTGGCAAGGGTAGCAATGGGGGCTTGTCTTTTTATCTGTATGAATTTGTGCATGTCAGCATGTGTATGCATGTTTTCAGTTTGTCGGTGTGTGTGTGCGTATGTGTGTGTGGGTGTGTGTGCGAGTGGGTGTGCATGCGTGTGCACATATGTCAGGGGCATTGACCTCTTTCCCCACAGGGAAAGACAGTCACCGTCTCATTAAGAAAGAGAGATTGAGAGTGAGATGGATAGACAGGAAATAGAGGGAAAAAATTAAGATGGTGAAAATAAAAAGACCGGGAGCCCAGAGGCAGGCATAGAATGTATTTGAAGGTCAAAGGTCACCCATCCATTACCAGAATGAGCAGGAAGGGCTCTGGCAAAAGAAGTCTTGAAGTTTTCCAAACGCGCACACACATGCCCTCCTCAAAAGGGTTTTAGGCAGAATCCAGACCTGACTGTTTTTAATTGACTAATTTTAAACTCTGTGGGGGTTTGATGTTGAGGAAACAGGCTAAGGAGACTGTAGTTGTGGGTTCGGCGTCTTTAGGAAGGAACAAAATCCATGTGTGTTGAAGTGCAACAGTATGCATGTGCCTCAATGTAGAAAGTGTAGGCATAAATGCTTGTGATCATGACTTTATGCTTATAGTCTTGATCTGACTTGCTTCTTGGTGTCAACCAACTTAGATTAAACTTTTTTTTTTTAGTTTATCGGGATGTTTTTTCTTCTCTCCCAAACTTTGAGGTTTCCACAAGAATGTAGAGTAGGGGGGGGGTTGTGAAAAATGTAACATCAAAGGACATAATACGTTTTAGTTTTTGCTCATATCACACCAAACCATTGAAGTTATACACTTCAACAAAGGAAAAGGAGATTAGGGTGAGAAGGATACAGGGGTTTATGCATGGAGGGGTGCTGGAAAAATAATAATGAAGAATTGCACCAAAGACCAAAGTGACCACAAGAAAGTTCTTAAACCTCAACCAAGTCTACCGTCTCATGATGACACAGCAGTGCGGTTTATCTTTGAGGAGGTTCTCATTCAATTATCCAAACTCTTCCTGGAGTCCTGTTGGAGGACATGAACCAACACATTTCTAAAGAGATTTACAGTAGTTCTCTTTGATTTTTTGGGGGGGGATTTTTTTTTTAGATAGTGGAGTTTGGTTATCAAACTTGATCAAAAGTTCGATCTAAAATATTGTGGAAAATATACAATAATTATTTTCTTAAATACAGTTCTGGAGGGTAATAGACAAAGTGACTTGTCATCAGCTTTCTCTTTTCTTTTTCTTTTTGAGTAGGTGGGCTTTTTTACCATGGAAGCCCATTATCACCAGTAAAAAAAAAAACATTTTTATTTTTTTTACTGGTGGGAATGGGCTTCTTCCAAAGAATTTGTATTTATTTTATTTATTATTTTTTCCTGGCGGATTTTATCTTTTTTTTTTTTTACTGGCGGGAATGGGCTTCCATACTGTGTGTCTAGCCAGTCAAAAAAATATCAGTGACGATAAGGCAAAGAGGAAAACTAATCGCAGATGATAGTTCATCAAGTTGAGGCTTTGTATGCATTATGTTGTTTTACAATTTGACAATTAACAGTGGTTGCTTGCAAAACTTAGTTTTCCAAGTAATAATGCTATTCACATTCATTGTACTTTAACATAACAGTCTCCAAAACAAAACAGCGTTCAACTTTTTTTCACTGCCTGCAGCCTCTACCAGCTAGATATTGTGAAGCAGCATTGTCAATTTTTGTTAAATAATTATTATGTGATTATGTGCATGTGACTTTTTTGTTGTTGCAATAATACGGTGTATTCTGTATGTTGTACAGACTAATCAATCTCAGGGACCCATGTGGGGCCCTCTGCTATAGACCGGACGTGACGTCAACACTGCAATTGCAGTTTTGCCTGCTCATGTATTGCTGCAATTCAAATACGCCTTGTAAGTTAAAAATTGATTGGTGGGAAGTGCAACTGTCAGGCTGTCAGCATCAAAGTTAAGTGTACAGATTCATTCTCACCTATTAAACTGCAATGACAGCGTAACTCATTAAACTAAGGGTTAACCTGCCGTCTAGGTTCTGAAGGAGAAATAAATGGGTACGTGGCATAGGTGATAGGTGAGGGAAACTGTGATGGATAAAGAGGGAAACAAATTCAGGCAAGCAGAGGGAGAGTAACAGATGGACCAAGAAAGTGAGACAGAGTGTGAAGCAGAAGCTGAAAAAGGGCGCAAGAGAGTTAAAGAAACCACAACAGAAGCCCACTGCTTATTAAGTCCTCATTTTCTTTATGGTGGCGGGGGTGGTGGTTTTGGAGCCACAACTTCCCACAGCACAGCTCCTTTCTTATGATCTCAAACACACACTGAGACACAGATAACCACATGGTGATATTTGTGTGTTCACTTCATGACTGTGAGCTAAAGACTGTGAATGTGAACACTTCAGTAAACTCACATTATCTGGTTTGAAAAGGTTAAGGTTCCAAGCGGCCTTAGGTCCAACTGAGGGCAAGGGTTCGGATCAAGCACTGTTGTGAATGGGCTCAGTCACGATGCATTACGTGCATGGCGCCAGCCTCCTTTCTGTCGTTCACCTCCACACACTTGTCCACCCGGTTTGAATCTAACCTCGGTTGCTCTAGAGTCGTGACATCTTTCGATTCATACCAATAAAAAAAATGCTGCGTTTGCTGCCCGCTTGCATATCACATTGCAGTGTCTCTTGGATGTGTCAGAGCGCCCCCATTTGCTGTAGACGAGTTTCTGATAGTTGCCAAACCACCATATGGATCATTCATGTACCATCCCAGTGGGTTGAGCGTGAAACGATGGCTTCCTTATGAATGTTTCATTCTGATTTACATGAGAGTTGCTCAGCTCTTTTGCAGCATATGCTGAATGTACAAAGAAAAATCTTCCTTTCTCACATTGCCGCTTGCTTCAAAATGCGACTTCATTTCACTTTTGTGGTATTTTCATAGAACTACCACTCATAGCTTTTGTCTCATAGTCTTCAGGATCTTTTATCCAGTTAGTCATAACATTTCTACGTGTGTGATTTCTTTTAAGCTCTTGCCTTAAAGAGGGAAATCAACCCGAACATATTTTTTTCAAGAACATGTTCCCAGCAGGCTCACTAGTTGAAACACGGCATTCTGATTAATATAGCGTTTGTGGAATATGAGTTAAACAGCGAAATCCACCCCTTTTTAGCCATCTCAGTGGGTGGCCATTTTGTCACTTCAGTTGACTGAAAATGACATCACAATTGCTCAGGGCTCAGGAAAAACTAGAAATGCAATTTCTCCTTGAAACCCAAACTGAAATACGAACATATGATTTTACATTTATAATTAAAATGAAAGATTACGTTTTTCATCATCACTCTAAGTAGAGCTGGGCACTTGACCCTTTTTAGCCGGTCCGGCCGCGACCCTCCACCTTTGACCTGGGTACCCTTCCAACCGCGATCCCCCACCTTATTCATAAAACAATTATCGCTAGCTAATTATATATTATTAGCGCCGACGCGGGAGTAGAAATAAGCCTAAAAAGAAGCCTTTCACTGAGTAGGCTGAGATGAAATTTGGCCGCCACGTCAAGCGCATGAGGGCCGATTCGTGGGCCGGACTAAAATCCACTTCCGACCATGCTTAGTCCGGACATTTTTTTTAATTTGTCACACCCCACCCCTCCGCCCCAAAAATGGGCATCCAGCTGGGCCGGAGGGTCCGACCGGTCCGCCCCAGGGACGCACTGCCCAGCTCTGATTTATAAGTAACCATCAGTAAAATTCGTTTTCACAAAATTCGTTTTCACATCTTTTTTCACACAATCAGTGACAAAATAAAAACTACCCTGGGCTCTGTTTTAGCATTGTTTAGCTCACAAACAATTAATTTAAATGAACAAATATTTTGAGTGAACGTATTGAATAAAATACAAACTGTTTGGCCATTTCTCATTTAAATTGAGCTCAGCCGCGAGTGTACTGCCAGTTGTGGAACTGCAAATGACAGGGACTGTTGACACCTGAGCTAATGTTACTCGTTCACTGCAAATGAACGACATGTATCCCTCAGCGAACGATCACGCCCATTGATTTTGCCCATAGTGATTTGTTCACTGAGAATGAATGACGTATCCATCCATCCATTATCTGTACCGCTTATCCTCACAAGGGTCGCGGGGCGTGCTGGAGCCTATCCCAGCTGTCTTTGGGGAGTAGGCGGGGGACACCCTGAACTGGTTGCCAGCCAATCGCAGGGCACACAGAGACAAACATCCGCACTCACAATCACACCTAGGGGCAATTTAGAGAGTCCAATCAACTTACCATGCATGTTTTTGGAATGTGGGAGGAAACCAGAGTACCCGGAGGAAACCCACGCAGGCACAGGGAGAACATGCAAACTCCACACAGGGAGGCCGGAGCCGGGATCGATCCCACAACCTCTGAACTGTGAGGCGGACGTGCTAACAAGTCGACCACCGTGCCGCCTGAATGACGTATGTCACTCTGAATAATTCTGCACTGGTTCATTCTTACCATATCCCCTTAGCGGGGCTACATGTTCATTGCATCCTTTTCTCCGAGTTAACGGCTAAAGCTGAGTCAAGCCACATGAAAAGAAAGACATGAACTCATTATCTTAACAGACACACATTAAGTGATAAAAGGGAAGCCAGAAGAGCATAGTCTGATGAGCATAAGACAAGCTGCAGCAGCAACATGGCGGGGAAGATGTGGGTAAATGAGTTCATGAGAGTGTGTCGGGCGTGCTACCCGTCTGTTAGGCTCTTTGTCATGAAGATTTAAAATATCTTTCAATTAATAATACGGAAATACTAGAATACAAAATGCTTAGTCTACCACTTAGCAGTCAGTCTCTTGCGACTGAGTTTGTACTAAGGTCCATGAATGCACCGTCTCTCAGTAGTGAATGTGTCACAGAGTACTTAGGGCTGAATCATGAATTGAATGATGGAGCAGTGAGCGATTTGGTTAATGGATCTTTGAACTACTCATTTTAATGAATTAATTCTAGTGAATCAATCAAAAACTCAGCGGTTCCCATCACTTATCTGGTTTGGATGTCATTGTTAGCTCGAGAAAGGCTGTTCTGTACAGTAGACAGATTTTATTTCTGGCCCAATAAGAACACCAGATTAAAAGTCATGTTTCTGTCAAGTCAATACAATTCCTCCCTACTGGGGCAATTGTACACTGGGCACCAACTCAGAATTTGTCGAGACAAGTTTTGTAGTTCTCAACCATTTATTTATTCTTTTTGCATGCAAATTGAATGACTGTTCTTAATGTAGCAGTAGGCATCTCGTTGCAGGTGTGGCGATGATTTTTCTTCTGTCGGTTTTGCCTAAAGGCATCAGGAGACAGAGTGTGTGTGTGTGTGTGTGTGTGTCCTGTGAAAATCAGGAAACAAGTTCAGCAAACAAAGCTTTGTATTTTCCTTTCCAGGTCATATTGTCGAGAATAATTTGGAAGCTTTGTGGTCATACATTTGTAGTTATCTTGTATCCAAAATATACATTCTGTACAAGATATCAGTTCATTTCAATCTTGGATCTCTTTGTGTGCTCACTTTTACTTTTGTACAAATTTAACCAAAAGTGACTCTGATTGCCAGGAGTAAGGTATAATTTTCATAAGAATAATCCTGACTGGAATCTCATGGTCGTGAATGCATGGTGACTGAATATGTCACACCTCTTACCCAAGTCACTGTTTTTGTCTCTTGAGTGAAGCAGATTGGTGCCTGCCGTTCAGCAGACTGTAAACCTAACAGGTCCAAAGAATGATGAATGGTGGCTGGAGCTGTCTAATGCCAGCCAAATGCTTTTAATAACACAATAGAAATAGTGCCTCTTCTGCTTTTCCCTTCTGAAACATGGGAAAATTATTGTTTTTGTAACTCTGCCATTATCCTCTCTCCACAGAAAAGTGCTACTACTTTGGAGGCTGTTTGTTAGTGACAATTGTGATGGATCATCCCTCTCATTCCCTAACAGAGACTGTGGAGACCGATTACACCATTTGTGAGAAGTTCCTTTCTGGATACTAACAGCAGTATTCTTGCAATGCTTTATACTTAAACTTTATATCACAAAAAAATATAAAGGCACTGTATATGCATACAATATTTCTACACCTTGTTTCTGTCCAGTAAAACCTAATTGTCTTACACTGTAAATTTTAAAATCTGAAACACCAAAAATTAGCATATTTTCCAGACTATAAGACACTACTGTTTTTTCACACACTTTGAATCATGCACCTTAAACAATGATGTGGCTAATTTATGTATTGGCTCACGAGTTGTATGCCGCCAATATTTTCACCAGCCCTTAGTTGTATGCGTTCATGAGAATAAAGGGGTGTTACTCAGAGGACTTGGTCCGACATCAGGGAGCGGCGACAACTCAGAGCGAGTGAAGTGCAAGATCAAGCCTTCTCGTATGACATCACAAAGAAAGGTCCCGGATATGCGCCGACCATCTCTGATGTTTGCCAAGTGTGTCTGAGGCAAGAATTGCTTTGAAAAATACTTATCGTTGTCTGGGGAACCCATTTTTATACAAAACACGACATCGGGTAAGACATGTTTGCTTTAACCGCTTGTGGGCCGTCATGATTCTTGGTGAGTAGTGAAAATTATGACAGCCGATACTGTTAGCAAGTTAGGAGGACTTCTGTTTTCACCCCCCAGAAATATGTGTTTGAACACAAGAAATCCCAATCCATCAAATTACTATGCAGATAATAATTAACATTTTGAGCGAGGATCCCAGCAAATTGCGGGACTGTGTAATGCATGAGTAGAGAGAAAAGAAAAGCTTTTGAAGAGCAATTTAAGCGCGTTTGTTAATCAAAAGTTTAAAAAGATTTCTGCATCAATATTCCTTGTTAAAACATCGACACCAGGGGCTTATAGTCTAGTGCGACCTATACAGTATACTCTACGTGCAAAATGGTTTCCTATGTCTCAATTGAGTTGGTGCGGCTTATATTCAGGTGTGCGCAATTGTCTGGAAATTGTGGTGATTAAAACCTGAAACATAATGCCACAAAATTGGTGATAGTAATGTAGTTAAATTTGTTGTGTATACTCACTGTATTAATTACTTAATGTTTTTACTGATGTGTAAAATTTCCCCTATAATTTATTTCTTCTTTTTATATTCTACTTATTCTTTATTTGAATTTTACTGTTTTGTTCTTTCATGATGGCAAAACTCAAATTCCCTGGTTTGGGATTAATAAAGTCTTTAAACAATCCCATCATATCCTGTCTCATCTTTAAAACCATCACGAAACACTGTTTCTAGAAGTTGCCCGCCCGGGGGGGGATTTTAAACCATATGGGACTTTAAGTACGCAGAAGGTATGAGATGCTTATTTTCTGCAAAGCTTCATTTAAAGAGGATATGATTTATGACTTTGCACTGGACAGTTTAAAAAGACCAGGTGGCTTTTTACTATCGGTTGTCTGATTTATAACTGAGACACGCCTGCTCAGGTCACATGTTTAGATAATTCATTTCTGTTTGACATGCAGAATTTAATTTTACATTATTGCCTAAATAAACTACAACTTTCAATCTACTGATGTTGGAATTTTGCAATTGAGGATGTCTGCATTATCATCCTAAAAATCATAGCCTTTACTTAATCTGTCAAACTCATTTAGAGATCTCAGGACAGACCTTATAACTGACCTAAGAGCGAAAGCAAAGCGGTAATTCAGTGATGCTGACCATCAACGTAATAAAACAATGACAGTCACTGTACATCAACAAAAATAATTGCAATGCTAAATACATTATTTATTCATATTTTTATTCATTTTCTTCTTGTTAATATTTTTATTGTTGTTATTATTACTATCATTATTATTGTTGTTATTATTATTGTTGTTAACTATAGTAGTAGTAATATTAGTAGTATTTTGTCTTAGTTTAGCAGAAATAAAGGAACAAGCACAAAATAGTAATTGTTCATCATACAATGTAAAAAGAGGATCTTACAAGAACTGCATAAGATTAGCCACAGCTGTACAGGGTGAGAATTGATTCACTGTGACAGAATGAGAGAAGTACACTGGAGATAATTGGTGAAACGCTATTCCTACTCAACCAAGAACACAGAAAAACTAAGCGCGTACATGCATACATGCACACACACTATAGCATGTGCCCATACACATACAGCCCCTCTCCCTCAAAATTGCCACCTGAAGTAGTACCAAAGCACAGAAAGGCGTGACCTGATAAACATTGGCATTTATAATGGTAATTAACAAAGCAAAGTACAATCCTACCCCCAATTAGTGGTTGGTGGTGTAGATGTGCATGCTATTGTCCTTTGTGCACAGCAGTGGGTTCATTTTACAGCCAGTGTTCCAATTGAACACTCTAAATTGTCCATAGGTGTGATTAAGTGTGGATGGTTGTTCGTCAACATGTGCCCTGCAATTGGCTGGCGATCAGTTCAGGGTGTACCCCGCCTACTGCCTGAAGACAGCTGGGATAGGCTCCAACATGCCCGCGACCCTTATGAGGATAAGCGGTTCAGATAACGGATGAATGGATGTTCCAATGACTGTGCCTCCACGGAGCGTGCCACTGGCAGCTGTGAGTTAAGCCTTTAATAAAGTGACCTTTTTATCAGAAATGGTGGTGTTTATTTTTCATTTTTTTTCTTATTGTTCATTATTGTTTGTTTGTTCTCCTCTGCAGCATGCTTTCCTCCATTATGGGGCCCACGGGGATGGGGCGGGTTCCAGCCTGGTGGATGTAAGTGCCTGTGGAGACTTGTCATGGGCACACAGCAAGGCTGAACCCCAGACTTGGGTCAGTGGTCTTGCAAAGAGCACTGCATGACTGTCTCTTCTCAACAAGGAGCTGTAATGCACACATCATGTTGGGTGTCAGGAGTATTGGGACGGGACAGCGACGTTTCAGCCATGGTTGGTAATTCTTTCGAAGTGCTCCACCTGCAAGTGTGCTCAAGCTACATCTGTGTAAGGATCAGCTGGCCAGAAATGCAGATAAGGGCATGACCTTGGAACCTCTCTGTCACACCGCAGGTTGAAGAGAACTATCTGGATGAGAGGCACCTTTTCTGCAGTGCCAACCAGTATTTGGTTGAAGGCCTTCGAGAAAGGCATTTGTTGTACTCATTGTGCATTTAATTGAGGTAAATGTGTATTTTTTGGACCTTCCACATCTCATGTTGGTAGTGATGCAGAAATGAAGCTTCACGATGTTGCATAGTTGTATTTTTTCCACTCCTCTAGAGAGCAGGTTTAAAAAAGGAGGGTTTTAGAAATGGCAAGTCAGTGTGCTTTCAGACCTATGTTAAACAGAGAGTGCCTTCTAGATAATGGTTCATGATTAGGGTTGCCAACCGTCCCTTGAAAAACGGAATCGTCCCGTATTTAGAAATATAAGCATGCATCCCGTATTGAATTGTAAAGGGACGCACTTTGTCTCGTAATATCGTGAGAGTCAAAAATAGTCCGTAAAATGTCAATGGAATTAATGAACAACAGTTGCCTTTATATGACAACTTACGGTAATGGTCCTAGGACCTTCTTTGTCTATGACCAATGAGTTGACAGCATATTCATACAAGATATGACGATACCGAATCCGCTTATCTGATTGATCGAGGTAATGTCGCCAAAGACAAACAAAGCAGCGTGAATGACACGGTGACACACCTTCGAGCAAGGATGCGACCGCACTACTCCTCAGCCGAAATGATTGCAAAAATACAGAGGACTAGAAAGCAGAAAACACATGGGTCGAAAAGTGAAAGAAAATATCTATCAAGTCCACTGCATTGTTTGCCGGCGCACTTTTTCCATAGTCCATGGTGGACTGACTGACCTCAAACAAACATGCTTTCAGTAATGGAGACATACAAAAGGCACGACAAAACTAGGGTAACCCTAGACAAATTTGTTGTCCACCAGGTAACGCCAGAGCTAGATACGGTATGTAAAGAATTTTTTTTTTTCTTAACCCTCTGATCAAGGTTAATATGGGAATGTGCAATGTATGTCAGCATTGTGTAAACAAACAATAATTTTGGGGTGGAATAAACAAGTACAAAAGATTGACAAGTACGTTAAACAGACAGGTAATTGATTGATTGATTCATTGACATTGATTAATAATAGCTAAATACTACACACACACAGCCTTACATAAGTTCAAACAGATATGCATAATTTTTACTGTAGAGGCAGTCGATATATTACACTTAAATTATAAATATAGTAGAAAAACAGTAAAAAAAAAAGGTTTATTATTTTTCTCTTTTATGAAGATTGAAGTAGATAAATGTGCGAAAGAAATGTTCTCCCTAACTGATTAAAGGTGAGCTCATTGTGAGCCTCAACTATGACATGTCTTGCTCAGCGTTTTACTCTGCAGTTGTGAAAGACAACGCTGCCTCGCTGCAGCAAGATCTCGGAGGAAATATAAATGGAAAAATAGGCTCCACATAATGTGGCATGGATGGATGTAATTTCCGGACTAACAACCACACTTTATTAAAAGCCACAACAGCTACTAAATGCAGCCATTAAAACAAATTTGTACATACTTTGGCTGCTTTGTATTACTTTGTAAGTTTGTAACGCGGGTCTCTACATTAGGGGAGAGTGGGGTAAGATGAGCCACCGGGTAAGTTGACCCACCCGTTGTATCTAGCCAACCGTGCTATGTGTGGAAAGGAAAGCACATTGGAAAAGAGCTAAGCCTATTTTTACTAGAAAAGTTGTTTTTTGACTGTCAAAGTAAAGTTTCTGCATTTTAGGTAAAATGAGAGTTATATCAAACAAGATTATCTGAGACTAAAATGATATATTACACATATTGGTGTATTTGTACGGTATAAAAACATGTGAATCACTTACCTCAAAATTAGCCACGTTTTTTAAGAGCCCAAATTGAGCCCAAGCCTTTGGGGTAAATTGAGCCAGTGGTTCAACTTACCCTATAAGGCACTAAAATTCAGATGAATCCTTAAAGTAATAAACGCTATTTTTCTGAAGTACGCTCAACGGATTTGCTGTGTTTATCTTATTTTAATCATTATAGAGAAGAAAAAAAGAGGTAGCATGCCGAGAACGTATAAGAGGAAAACAAGCAGGGGCTCGACACCCTTGGAAGAGCTGGAGAGAGCAGTCAATGAAGTCAAGAGTGGAAAGTCCATCAGATCAACGGCAAATAAAAGAAATATTGACAGGTCAACATTGAGAATGTACATGAAAAAGAGAGCTGTAAAGGAAGTAAAAACAGTTGGATACGTTGGAACGGCAGAAGCAAAAAGAGTCTTCTCAGAGGAGAATGAGGAAGAGCTTGCAGACCACACCAAGAAGCTTGCAGAGCAGTTTCATGGCATTACTCCAAAGAAATGTCGTGAACTGGGTTTAGAATTGGCTACAAGAAATAACATTCCCACCCCTAACAACTGGACAGAGAAAGGTTTAGTTGTAGGAAGTACAAAAACCTTACCTCAATAGGTTAAGACCAAGCTTATTTTGTGTTGCTCAATGCAATATTGTTTCTCGTTGTAGGTGAAGACTGGTTGAAGTATTTTTTGGCACGCCATCACCTCTCCTGCGGTACACCTGAGGCGACATCTTTGGGAAGAGCTACTACCTTCAATAAAACAACGGTTGGGTAGTTCTTTGACAATCTGGCTAAGGTGATGGATTTAATATATTTGAAACTATTAATAGCTACTGTAATAATTCATGACAATTAATAGCATCATTGTTCTGTTCTTTTTTTTACAGGCACAAATTCCATCCAAACATTATTTATAATTTAGACGAAACAGGAGTTACAACCATACAGAGACCAAAACAAGTAGTGGCACAGAAAGGACCAAAACAAGAGGGCGCAATCACATCTGCTGAAAGAGGCGAATTTGTAACTGTGATCTGTGCTGTTAATGCGATTGGCAATGCAATCCCTCCCATGTTTATCTTCCAAAGGGTGAGATATAAAGACATTTCATTTCAGGAGCACCTCCAGGGTCAGTAGGTACCTCCACCAGATCAGGCTGGGTTAACGAAGATACCTTTTTTGAATTCCTTCAACATTTGGTTAAGCAGACTATGTGCTCCCCTGATCTGCCACTGCTGCTGATCTTGGACAACCATGAAGCCCATATTTCTCTGAAGGCTATGGACTTAGCGAAATCAAGCGGTATTGTTTTGCTCACAAATCCACCACACACATCCCATTGACTGCAGCCTCTAGATAAGTCTGTGTATGGTCCATTTAAGGGATACTACAACAGAGCCCTAGATGGTTGGATGAGATCCCACCCAGGCAAAACAGCGAGCATATACAAGATCCCTGGCTGTGTGAGTGATGCTTTCATGTCAGCAATGACACCAAGGAATATCTCCTCTGGTTTCAGATCCGTCTCCGTCCGTCTGTGATGAGGCCGACAATCGCAGAGTCGTCAGAGAACTTCTGCAGGTGACAGGTAGGGGTGTTGTAGTTGAAGTCCGAAGTGCAGAGGGTGAACAGTAAGGGAGACAGTTCCCTGCGGTGCCCCCGTGTTGCAGAGGAGCACGTCAGACACACAGTCCTGTGTCCTCACATACTGTGGCCAGTTTGTGAGGTATTCCTGGATCCACGTGGTGAGGTGGTGGGCCACTCCCGCCCGCTCCAGCTTGTCTCCCAATAGGGTGGGCTGGATGGTGTTGAAAGCACTGGAGAAATCAAAGAACATGATCCTCACAGTGCTGCCCGCCTTCTCCAGGTGGGAGGGTGAAGTGTGGAGGAGGTAGATGATGGCATCATCCACACTGATGCCAGGCTGGTATGCAAACTGTAGTGGGTCCATTGAGGAGCTCACCAGAGGGCGCAGGTGGACGAGGACCAGTCTCTCCAGGGTCTTCATCAGGTGAGACGTCTGCGCCACTGGTCTGAAGCTGTTGAGCTCCTTCGGGTGGGGGGTCTTTGGCACCGGGACCAGGCAGGATGTTTTCCACACCCGGGGGACTCTGCCCAGCTTCAGGCTCAGGTTGAACATGTGCTGGACAATTCCACACAGCTGGTCTGCGCAGTATTTGAGGAGCTGGGGACTGATGCCATCTGGCCCCGCTGCCTTCCTCGCCTTCATCTTCTTCAGCTGGTTCTTCACCTGAGATGTTGTGAAGGCCAAGGCAGGGCAGGAGGGAGTGGTTGCTGTCTGGTGTAGCTGGGAGCTGGAGACTGTGGGGAAAAGAGGGGAGGGGCTGACACTCACAGCAGGGGGAGTAGGTGGAGGCTGCAGCAGGAGAGACTGAGAGGGGGCAGGCATCTGATCGAACCTATTGAAAAAGAGGTTCAGCTCATTTGCCCACTGCAGGTCCCCCCCTGCCTGGGTCTTGGGTTGTCCATGTCCTGAGATGGTCTTCAGGCCCCTCCAGAGTCCCCTGACATTATTCAGCTGCAGCTGCTCCTCCATCCTCTTCCTGTAGGACTTTTGCCCTCTCTGATCCTCCTCCTTAGTTGGCGCTGCACAATCTTCCATGAATAGCATCAGGCTAGCCTCCGGAAGTCCCTCTCATGCCGGGTTAGCGCCATTAGCTCGTCCATCTTATTGGAGAGTTGTTTTGAAAGATGCCTAAAAAGAACCCTTTCACCGAGTAGGCTGAGATTAAATTTGGCCGCCTCGCGAACACGTCACACGCATGAGGGCCGATTAGTGGGCCAGACTAAAATCCACTTCCAGCCATGCTTAGTCCAGCCTTTTTTTTTTTTATTTGTCACTCCCCACCCCTCCGCCCCAAAAATGGGCATCCGGCCGGGTCGGAGGGTCCGATCAGTCCGGCCCAGGGATGGACTGCCCAGCTCTGTAATTAACTTTTACAACAAAAACACTAATTCACTTTATATCACCTATTTTTAATCATAGAATTATAAATCGTATCCTCTGTGTATTTGTGATTTATACTGTATATTCATTGGTAGTCATTTTGGAGCTTTCAGAATTTTTCTCAAAATTGATGTGGATCTTTTTCTGCTTGTTTGTGTATGATCACCTGAGTGGATGGTTGTATCCGGCATATGATTATGATTATAGGACTGTCTGTGTATGTGGTTATTTAAGTTATACTTGCATACCATGTCTTTGTGTAGACATTATACAGATGCCATACAAGAGTATCTTTAGTCTGCCCGACAGTGTAGAGCATGCACTGGTGTGACTGCGTGTTCCTAGTATGTAGGTCACCAATTTATTCCCAATGAGGTCCAGTCCTCTGGAGGACTCTGCAGATATGGGGAACCTAAATTAGACTCTACTATCTCTGTTTATGTGTGTAACTATGAGAAGGACGGCCATAGACCATTATCACACAAGAGCCTCAAAGGCACGTACGGTTAGGCTCACTTCACATGTGAGTGAGTTTCACAGAGTCTGGAAGTAAAAAAAAACAAAAACAAAACCTTATTTCCAACATAATGCATTTTATGTATTTATGTGTGCGTGTGAGAGTAAGGGTGTGTGTGTACATTCACGTTGGCCATCATCTGACAGGTGTGTTACCACTGACCTGGGACAGTAGACCATGACCCTTAATTTTAATGAGTGTTGGCTCTGAAAGCCTGTCCACATTGCTGTAAGCAAGGCTGCTAATAAGCCTCAAGCATCACTCCAAGAAAATTATGTCATATATTGGCCCACTACTAGTCGTTTGCTCAGGTGTTGCAAAATATAAGAAACTGTAGGAATGACAGTGAAATATAAACTGTCATAGTTTGTGGAAACAGAAGTAAAACTATTTTACACTCACCCTTTACAATACAGTGTTAGCATTAGAAATGTGTGATTTGAACTTTATTGAGGTAAGGTGAAGGTAACACATGCAGTCCGATGGTCACAGTATTTGTTTTTATTTTTAAGTGCAGTTAAAAAACGATTTCAGGTTGAAGTACCGGTACTTAACACTACAGATAACAATTAGACACTTTAGCATCACAAATGTAAATCTATTTTTTACAGCCATCATTGAATGTTGTATGTGCAGAGGTGGGTAGAGTAGCCAAAAATTGTACTCAAGTAAAAGTACTGTTACTTCAGAATAATATCAAGTAGAATAATATCAAGTAGAAGTAAAAAGTAGTCATCCTAATAATTACTTGAGTAAAAGTAAAAACGTACTTGGGTAAAAAACTACTCAATGTACTGAGTAACTGTAGCATCTCTTTTATTTTTTTAAAAACAACCATTCAATCAGACAAAAATACAAAATAATCATCTTCAGGCAAATTTAAGTTAATCCAATCAATAAAATGAATTACATTTGATTAAAGAATAACTTAAAATAATCGTAAGGTAAATTCAATTACTTTAATAAACAATAAAATAATAATAGTATAAATAAAACAAATAAATTAAGCACAAGTAGCACAACATTTCAGCCCCTGTGCTTTTTTTTAACAGGCAAGCAGAACAACAAAGTAGCCCATGAACTCGTATAAACTGTGTGTGTGTTTGTGTGTGTGTGTGTTTCAGTAGGTGTGTATGTGACAAAACATGCAAAAAACAAACATTTTTCCCCAAGAACCTCCTCTTCTGTGTCTGCATAGTCGGCATTGTTCCAAGACATTTTCGATCCGTTTCATCCGAAAATAACTTTCCCGCAGCTGAAGTTGAATATGATCACGTGGCGAGACTGCAGGGCTATACGGCCATAAGGCTTAATTTGATTGGTGAAACACAGTCACATGGTAGAGCTTGGTGCAGGTCTCTGACAAAGTAAATGTGCCTTTGTCTGAGAGAGAGAGAGAGAGAGAGAGAGAGAGAGAGAGAGAGAGAGAGAGAGAGAGAGAGAGAGAGAGAGAGAGAGAGAGAGAGAGAGAGAGAGTGAGTGAGAGAGATTGGAGAGAGAGACGCGTACGTATGCGGAGGGGATTTAAGTGACGGGTTCAATGTAGCCTAATGTAGCGAAGTAAGAGTACAGTTTCTTCTTCACAAATCTACTCAAGTAAAAGTTAAAAGTATAGTGATTTAAAACTACTCCTAGAAGTACAAAATTTCCCAAAACTTGCTCAAGTAAATGTAACGGAGTAAATGTAACTCGTTACTACCCACCTCTATGTATGTGTACATTTATTGTTCTGCAATATTTAAGCATGACATCAGCATAGTTTAATAGCTAATTAGCGACACCATTTTTAACTTGCACGCATCTGGCTCAGTTCATTGATATTATACTTTAATTATCAGAAAATCAACATTTAATTATTTGTGATAGTTCCTAAGAATAGGTTTCTAAAATGACTGGGGTGATAGGCTCGTGTCGTCTAGGCTCATCTTTGCTTGTCTAAAAAGTGAATTGGGGAGCAGTAAAGTGGAACATCCAAAGTCAGTTGCCCAAAATTATACTGCTGTAGATAAGTGATTCTCAACTGTTGTCACCGAAGAACCTGCATTTTTGTTGCAAAGTCATAGTCAAAGCATGTTTTACTTAAAAATAACCTGTGATAACACCATTTTCAAAAGCTATTTCAAATGAGTTTGATATACCGCCAAAAACACTAGCTAGCCAGAGGCTGAGCTCAACTGTATTTGTTTGCGGAGTAAACTAGTGGCTAAAGTTAGAGGCAGCTCCACTTCCTGTTACTTACCAAGTGGGAACTCGGTACGTCTTTGTACTGAAGCAGAAAAATAAAAATAAGAATACATGAATGTTCTTACGAGTTGTGCATGACCAACTTTTGGGTCCCGACCCACTAGTTGAGAATAACTCCTGAAGACAAATAGAGACCTAGACAACACAGAGGATTATGTTTAAAAGTCATAATCGTCTTGTTTTTGTTGTTAAAGATTCATCAAATCTGTACTATTGTATTTTGGTGCCGATTAGGCCTCATAGATAAAAGAAGCAACTTTTTACTCCCAGGCTTTTGTGTTGCCTTGTGTGATGTGCAATTTACTTTTGATTTTAGGCAATCGGGTAACAAATGCTTGCACAATGTTAACTTTCCAAAGCATGCTTTCAGGTTTCAAAGAAATCAAAACAATATATGTATATGCAGAGATGGACACTTTACCCTTCTTTGCCGGTCCATCCTCTGTCAACAACCCGGGTATGATTCCATCCTTGTCCCTCCGTCCTTATACATGAAAATAATAATCCTCCGACCCCGTCCGTACTCGTCGTTTTAAAGTGCTTCTGACCTTACATTTTGTCGTTCTAAAAAATAAAGATCTGTTTATAACACTGTACTTGTTGAGGCTTTTAAAAAAAACTGTGTGAAATGTGGTTTAGTTAAGGTTGAATTAAGGCTGATATCAGGAACCAGTTCTGGTCCATAGTAGGGCCAGCTATCGTTATACGATTTGGCTGAGATATGGGCCTCACGTGGCCCAGATGTGGACCACTAAAGGACTGTGATCACGAACCAGTTTTGGTCCATCATAGGGCCAGCTATGGCTATATGATTTGGCCTTATGTGGCCCACATGTGGATACCAGATACCACTAAAGGACCGTCATTCATTGAGCTATGTGGGTCAAATGCAGGTGGGTTCTGTGGCCCAGTGATGGGCCACACCAATTTTGCTATCTGGGTTGCGACTATGCTGTCAGTAAAAGTCAGTTCAAGTTTTAACTTTAACAGTTATGATAAATGCCAGCTCACATGCTCCCCCCCAACTTTTAAAATAAATTTATGTTCGGCTACCATTTCTGCATCAAGGACAAAGATAATGAGATTTCTTTTCTGCATATGAAATTATATGACCTGTGTCATTTGCCTAATACGAATGTGGCTCTCTGAATAGACCCTGATTTAGGACCCTTTGCTTAAACATTACATGTAATCCGTTCATTTCGTCGTCTCTATATTTACAGATGACCTACTGTCTGTAAGTCACAGGGACAATACTGCATGCAGCCAATCCGTCAAAGGCATTTTGAATTTTGCCAGAGCTCACCCCCCAAAAATATATTCAAGTCAAGAGAGAGATGAATGGGAATGAGAATGTCTACCTTTGAAAAGCTCCATACTTTGACCAAATCATATGCTGTCACTGTAAGCTTTAGAAGGCCTGCACTTTTCATCAAAGCTCTTGACGGCTACCTTTCACAGTACTGATGAATACCCCCTCAAAAGCATCCCTCCCTCCATTACTCCCCTCCACTCCCAAATCCTTTTCTTCTTCCCTCCAATGTTGACTAGCCCCCCTACCCTACTGCTACCCTTCCCCCTCCCAAAATCCTTACATACCCCTTGTACTTAATCCCCATCACCCCCCGCCCCCCACCAACCACCACACAAACACACACACACGCACACACTCTATGTATGTGTGACTTCGGTACTGGCAAGGTAAGTAAAACAAGATGAATTCAAATTTAACACTCTCATAACCTGCAAAGGTAACAATCCACTGCTACTCTTCCGATGTGGCAGCGGGCTGATGTAACACTGGCCTTTCTTTCTTTTTTTTTTTTTTTTAGATTTATTTGCATATTTTTCCGCTTTTGTTTCTTGTGATGAATTATTTACAGCAGAGAGAAATGACAGCGGAGATCACTGATGATTGCTGTCATGGCTGGTTGGGAGCCCTTCTCTTTGTAATTATTCCCTTTCCCCCCCCTGATTTTCAATCAATTTCCACCCTTTCCCTCTTGTGTTCCCTTGCAACAACAGTCAAGAAGCAGATGAAAACATTTTAGCATCGCAAGTGGAACCTTTTCACCATTCGTGGGAATGTAGCTTCCTTTGTTGTCGTAATGATAGCAGAGCAGGATGGGAATAAGAGGAGGGAAAGAGTACCGATCAAATGGAAAAATACTGTAAATCCAAATACGCTGGTGAAAACACCTACCACATACACAGGGAAAAAAAAAACATTTTATTCTTCCTTATTCAATTAATCAGCAGTTAATATAAATGTGATCTAATATTTAATAAAATAAAGTGCTGTTTGATTAAAGTTTCATTACATGTGTATTATCAAGCTTTCCAAAATGTTAAACCTGAACCATGATGGTATTTATACAAAACAAACAAAGCAATGTTGTCAGATGTGTAATCACAAGTGAGTTCAGTCAATGTTGGTGCTTTGACTCTTAAGTTTTACAAATTATAGGTAGTGTTTGCAACATTGCACACACACACACACACACACGCACACACGCTGAGACACACTGTCCCTGCATTGCCCTATCCAGGAATAACAATGCATAATTCATGTCCTGAAGTCTCGTCTGCAGACAAAAGTCAGCGTTGCATCAATTATTTATTGAAAACAGCTCACACGATGAATCCTTGAACAAACAGAGCATCTAGTGAGAGCTGTACCTATTTCTTCTTTTCCTATTTGTGTTTTGGCATGGATTTAAGTGGGCTCATTAGCAGAAATGAGGATGTAGGGAGACAAATGTCAAGGGAGTGAGTGAGGAGAGATGTAGAAAACCAATTGGAGGTGTGGGGAAAAAATAAGGCCAAAGGATAAAGTAATGATTTTTGTGTAGGTAAGAATTAATGAGAGGCCTAATTAATTAAATCATCCTGAATGCCAACACATTGGCATACTTAAAGTTTTGTATCACTACCCAAGTGTAAATAAACATTAACAAAATACTTGGATACAACCTAGACTGTCCATGCATGTACCAGTGTATAGGAATATATTTTTATCATTTGAATCACGACTGCATCACTGAAGGTTGCACCAGCCATAATCATAATTGCACCAATTATCTGTTTGTCATCCTCCATGAACTGGGGAGCAGCCTGCTGACTAACAAACAGATGGAACATGAATGCATCACTATGATTCTTGTTTTACTTTTGTTAATAGCTTTGCCTTGGTGGAGGTCTGCAATGTACAGAATGATATTCTGGTCATTATAGAATTGCTAAAATGAAAGATATACTTTTGCATAAGTGTAAATACAAATCTGCTCTCACAATGTGTGCTTGTCCAGATGTAACAGATTGACGATATTAGATGGTATGATTTAGATGTAACCAAGTCAAGTACAAACTCCAATTCCAATTTTGAGTCATTGAGTAGAATATGAATAAAAACAGAATACAAAGATTTGCAGATTCCTTTGAACTTATACTCAATTGAATACACTACAAAGACAAGATATTTAATTTTCAAACTGAAAGTTATTTATTTTAATATTCTCTCATTTTGAATTTGTTGTCTCCAACACGTTCCCAAACAGCTGCATTTGGGGCAACAAAAAACTTTGTTGAAGAATGCTCAGAAAACACCTGTTTGGAATATTCACAGGTGAACAAGTTAACTAGTAACAGATGAGTGTCATGATTGGGTATAAAAGGAGCACCCCTGAATAGTGGGTTACTCACCACATTGTGAATAACTGCCTGAGCAAATAGTCCAACAGTTTAAGAACAATGCTTCTCATTGTAAAATTGCAAAGAATTTAGAGATTTCATCATTTACGGTCCATAATATCATCAAAAGATTCAGAGAACCTGGAGAAATCTCTGCTTGCAAGAGGCAAAGTCAAAAACCAACATGAAAAGCCCATGACCTTTGATTCCTCAGGCAGCACTGCATTAAAAAATGGAATCACTGTGTAAATGATGTGTGGGCTCAGGAATACTTCAGAAAACAACGCCAGTTAACACAGTTTGTCCCTACACCTACAAATTAAAACTCTACCATACAAAGTTAAAGCCATAAATCAATAACACCAAGAAATGCAGCCGGCTGCTCTGGACCCAAACTCATCTGAGATGGACTTCAGGTCTGCGGACCAGACGCTATAAGAGGTACCAAGGACTAAGAGAAGGCTCAGTGGGGATCGGGCCTTTTTCGATGCAGGTCCCTCTCGTTGGAATGACCTCCCAATAAGGGCCAGGCAAGCCCCCTCACTTCCAGTCTTTAAAACTTGTCTTAAAACTAATTTGTATTCTTTGGCTTTTGACTCAGCACGAGACTTGGTTTTGTTTTTTACTGTTTTTGTGCTTTTTAATGTCTTCATTATTCATTTGTTTTATTGTTTGTTGTTGTATGACTTACTTTTGCTCCACATACAGCACTATGGATACAGCGGTAGTTGTCTGGAAGTGCTTTATATATACATTAGCCCACATTTAAAATACCGTAGTTTTTGTAAATCATGGAGGTTGTGTCCTATGGGCCAATGAGGAAAAGGAACATCCAGCTTGTTATCAGTGCAATGTTTGAAAGCCAGCATCGGTGATTGTATGGGGGTGTGTTAGTGTAATGTTATTTGTAACTTGCACATCTTTAGGCAGAAAGGTACATACAGGTTTTGGACAACATACGCCATCCAAGCAATGCCTTTTTCATGGACGTACCTGCTTATTTCAGCAACACAATGTCAAGCCACATCCTGCACGTGTTAGAACAGTGTGGCTTAATAGTAAAAAAGTGAAAGTACTGGACTGGCCTGCCAGCAGTCCAGACCTGTCTCCTATCGAAAAATGTGTGCCGCATTATACAGCACAAACTACAAGAAAGGAGATCCTAGACTGTTGAGCAACTTAAGTTATACATCAATCAATAATGGGAAATGATTCTACCTACAAAGCTTCGGCAAATAGTATCTTTAGTTCTGAAAGGCGTATTGAGTGTTGTTAAAAGTAAAGATGATGCAACATGGTAAACATGTCGCTGTCCCAGCTTTTTTGGGAATGTTTTGCACGACTTTCCAACTTCAATGGAATTGGGGTGTGTACTTTATTGACAAAAAACAGTCATCTACTTTTTTGTCCTTTCATCCGAGGGAACATTTGTGACACCAGAGATTGTGAGAGATCCTGGCTCAACAGAACTTTTCGTCAATCATGGTTTGATGGGGGCTTGTTTTGTGCACTGAGGCACAACAACATGAAACAGAAAATGGTCTTCCCTAAACAGTTCCCACAAAGTTTGACAATTGTCCAGAAAGTCTTGGATTGTCATGAAGTATTAAGATTTTTATTCGCTAAAACACACCCACACCCCTGAGAAAATTGTCCATGTGACTGTCTCATCTGTATGAACCTTTTCGTTAGTTTATAGGGTCAGGTCTCAATGCTTGACACAATTCCGTCTTATTATTTAGCTTGGTGATGTAAGATGAAAGATTTGCTTGCTGCTGCTGAGCCATAGTTATGAAGGTCCTGGCGCACAGTTTTCATGGTGGTGTTAATGCCAGAGGAGGTTTGGAACACTGTATTTCTTGAGTCAGCAGAGCGTTGGCGACTTTTACACACCATGTGTTCTGCATTCAAGTACCCGGCTCTGTGACTATGTGGTCTACCGCTCTGTAGCTGAGTTACTGTTTTTCCCAAACACTTATTAGTAAGACCACTTACAGCTGACCATAGAAAATCTAACAGGATAAAACCAACTTTCACCCATGCTTCACAAATAACGTGTTTGAATAGCTTTCTTTTCACACATGAGAATTGGAATAAAAGAGACACCTACATTTGGTGGTTTAGAGGTCTTTCTCAAAGCCTTTGACCCTGGACTTACCGTAGGAGAATCTATCTTTCGCAGAGTTATACATTAATTTCGGGGGGGGGGGGGGGGGGGGGGGGGTCGCTTTATTTCGAACATATAAGAAAATAATAAATAAAAATCAAATAAGAAAGAAAAAAAAAGAAGTGTCATTTAAGTGCATACAAAAAGACAGACATACATTACATGTTCGAAAAGAAATAAGAAGTATATGTATGCATTTATATTCCAACCCCTTTTATTTCCATTTCATCAACAAGATGTGACAATACTTTCCAATTTCCCGCTAATTCTATAACAAGAAATAGTATTGTATATAATAGAAACTACAGGCAATACACTTCCATATCCACTACTGATTACTATATAAATAAATGCTGTTAAGCGTAGTTCACTATTCGATTATACTGGATTCTGTTAATACGGATTGGCACATCTATGATTAGAAATATGGGTAAATGGGTTTACATAATGGCACAAGAACAATTGTAATAATAGCAATAATGATAATATAACCAGACAGTAATGACCATAATCTAATAATATATATAATAATATATATATATATATATATATATATATATATATATATATATATATATATATATATATATAATAATATCTAATATATATTTCTACAACTCTATCAGCCCCTCTTCAACTTTATATTTCACTAAAATACTTATTTTATATTTCGTTTTGAACTGGTGTATGTTTGGGCATTGTTCCAGATCAGTATTCAGTTTATTCCATAGTTTTACTCCACATATAGATACAGAAAAACCTTTCGTCCCGTGAGTACTTTGTCTTTAAATTATGTGTTCCTCTTAGAGTATAGCCACCTTCTCTTTCTGAAAACATATTTTGAATATTACTTGTCCGTAAATTATGTTTTGTTTTGTAGATTAGTTGTATAGTTTTATATTCTATAAGATCAAACAATTTTAAACTTTTAGAGCATAGAAACGGTGGATTTGTGTGGTGCAGATAACTGCCATTGTGGATTGCTCTCATAGCTCTTTTTTGCAGTAGAAAAAGAGCCTGCATTGAATTCTTGTATGTGTTTCCCCAGATCTCTGAACAATAATTTAAATATGGTAAAACTAGTGAGTTGTAAAGAATGTGCAAAGTTTTCGGGTTGAGAAAATGTTTTACTTTAGACAGGATAGAAATACTTTTTGAAAGTTTAGATTTCATATATTTAATGTGAGGCTTCCAACAAATTTTCCGGTCAATAATTACCCTTAGGAATTTTGTCTCCTCCACTGTCTCCATGTTTACACCTTCAATTTGTACTTTAACTTGGTCGTTTGGTTTGACATTTCCAAACACCATCAGTTTTGTCTTGTTTAGGTTTATTGATAACTTGTTTTTGTCAAGCCATATTTTAAATTTTGAAATTCTGATGTGATTATATCGAGAATATGTTGGATTTTTTCACCAGAAACCAGAATATTGGTATCATCTGCAAACAAAGAAAATTTCAACAAGTGGGAGACTTTACATATATCATTAATATATAATATAAATAATTTTGGTCCTAACACTGACCCCTGGGGTACACACACGATGTCCAAAACATTTTGATTGAAATGTTCCCAACTTCACAAACTGCTGCCTATCTTTTATTCCACATCGCTCCAGTTTATTAATCAAAATATTATGGTCTATGGTGTCAAATGCTTTCTGTACATCAACAAACAGTCCTAATATGTGTTTCTTTTTGTCGATTGAATCAGTGATCGCTTCAATAAATTCTGCTAAGGCAAATACAGTTGACCGGTTTCCTCTAAATCCATATTGACTGTCCGAGAGTAGTTTGTGTTTTTCGATGATTAATCTATTGAAGAGTTTTTCGAGAATTTTGGAGGATTGTGGAAGAAGGGAGATGGGCCTATAGTTTGTAAAATTGTGTTTGTCACTAGTTTTGTAGATGGGAATGATTTTTGCAGTTTTCATTTTACTTAGAAATAGCCCTGTTTGAAATGATAGATTTGTAATGTAAGTAAGTGGTTTGGAGATTCCCAGAATGACCTTTTTCACTGTCTTCATGTCAATTTCGTCACAGTCGGTAGATGTTTTTTCTTTCCAACCATTAACAATATCAATCACCTCTTTTTCTTCAATGTGTTTAAGAAACATTGAACATGGATTTCTTTCAATTAGGTCCATGTAAGTATTGTTCGCTGTGTCATGATTGTGTATTTTTTTTGCCAGGTTTGGTCCAACGCTGACAAAAAATCTGTTGAATTTATTCACAACCTTGTTCATATTGTTAATGTTAATTTCATTTTCTATTAAATAATGTGGGTAGTTGTCCTTTCTGTGACCATTTCTAATTACATTATTTAAAATATTCCAGATTCCTTTAATATTATATTTATTATTTTCTAATAATTTGGTATAATATTCTTTTTTACATCTTTTCAAAATACTGTTTAACTTGTTTTTATATTTCTTATATTTGTTTTCTGTTTCTTTAGTTTTATATTTTGTAAACTCCCTGTAATAAGTGACTAAGTTATACAGTAAGTGTCTGAGAAGAACCTTGAAAATGTGCACCGGTCCAGTGATTTTTAAGTGAAACCATCCACTGTCATGGTAAACTAGTTGTAGGAAGAGGAACAATTTATCATGAACTGAAAGAAGAACTAATCTGATCATAATTTATGACAGAATACTAGGACTTTCCATTTTCCCGAAACCCCTTTCCCATCCATCAGTTCCAAGACGTGAAGTATATTCTATTCAGACTAGATGTTCTCTTCCTTTTTACTTTTAATGGTGAATGCTCACACATGTACACACAGTCATTTTAGTTAAATTAGAAGAAAAAAAAAAATCAAATCCGGTAATACAAAGATTGAATAATTAATGTGTTCTGATAAAAAGAATGAAATAATCATAGCCTGGTGGATGTTGGAGGAACATCAAACCCAGATTTGAAGCTTGGAAGACTGAGCCTAGAAGGGGAGGGGGGCATTATGTATTTGGGATGACTGCCCTGTGAAATAATAACGAATAGCAAAGCATTTGGGGGATTACAAGATTTTTGTTCAGCACAGTACCTGACACTTTATGGGTGCCCACCCATGTTTTTTACAGCATGACCATGGTACAGCAGTCCAGCATTAACACTGCAAGATTTTCTGGAAACAGATTTTCTGGTTAAGTAAGATTCCAGTAAATTGTATCAGAGAATGACACACAATTTGCTACTTGTGCTTATTGGAAGATAATCATGGCACAGATACTAAAAAAGAAGGACTTAATAATAGCATGTCAAATCTTCATATTTACATGTCGGCTCAATTACACTTCTCAACTGTAGGGGGATCAAAGGAGCAAAACTACAATTTCATTGTTGCGTCATATGACTGAAACACAAGTCTAAAAAAACAAAACATCCATCCATCCATCCATTATCCGAGCCGCCTCACTAGGGTCACGAGCAACTTAACATAAATCATAATGTCGAACAAATCAATACAAATCAAACAAAACTGAAAACAATCAGATTGCTTTTTTTGTTAGTCCGTGTTACTGTATTTGTTATCAGGCTTAAAGCGGAGGTCAACACAAACATTTTTTTTTTCAAGAATATGTTCTATGAAAGCCCACTAGTTGAAACACGGCATTCTGATTAATTTTGCGTTTGTGGAATATAAGTTAAGCAACAAAATGCACTCGTTTTTAGCCATCTCTAAGGGTGGCCATTTTGTCTTCTGTCGACTAAAAATGACATCACAACTGCTCACAACGACCAATCACGGCTGAGATTCAGAAAACAGGTCAGCCATGAAGCTTGTCAGTAGTCTCCCTCCCATGCACTCTCTTCTGCCCGCGCACAGCGCATACTGTATTGTCTTTTGATGACGTATAGGTCAGATGTGTACGGATGAGCAGTCATACTGCAGAAGCATTGCATACACATCCCATTTATATCCAAATACAAAAGAGGGCCGGCTCGAATTTGAAAAAATGGAATTGTACCATTCATATTGCGTGAAAAAGAAATCAGATAGGCCTACGTGTGGCATATGGGAAACAAAAAAATTGTGCAAACATAGCCTTTGTTGCTTCTGTAGAACAGACCATCACAATTCATCATTCAGTTTTATGCTTCTATAAAACCATAGTGGAATGCATTGGATACTATTTTCTTGGACCACTATTGACCAGTGGACCCCATTTTAATGGCTTTAAAAGCCATTCATGAATAAACAGTATACATATTTAAGATTCCTTTATAGATGCTCACACATACACGTAAAAAAAGTATTATGGATCTTAATTTCAAAGAATGTTTTTTTTTTTAAAAGAGGACCACATTTTGAGATGCAACAGAAATGCATGGTGCATACAGTAGCTACATTTCTACTTATTCCTGTACCCTATCTATAGGGTAAGATGCCCTCGTTTTTACGCCGAGTACATGTGTGCCCACTGTGTTCAACATCAGGCGTTCAACTTTAAAAGGGTCTCATCGGACATTAGCCAATTTTCCACTGCCTGTTGGCATTTTTTTTCTGTGTCCCTGTTCTGTGTAAATGGCACTGACTCTGAAGGATATCTATTAGGATAAAGTGATTTTTGCAATATTCCACCTTCAGCGGAAGTAGCTGTGCCATAACAGATATGGCACGGCAGCTGTGTCAAAGGCGATACTGCAACGCCGCAATGATGGGACAGGGGCAAGAAGTCACTTCCTGTCATGAGAGGTGTGGTTGACGATTGACAAATGATTGGACACTTTTTAAAAATGATGGAGTAAAGACTGATGGAAGTTGATTTTCTTCCGTCAGAGTACTCGTCACAAACCACGTCCGTCAGTGACGGACCTCTCAGTCCGTAACAGACGTCCATTTTGCTGACGTTTTTTTGGGTGTGGATGTGGGTGTGGACAGACTTACTGACGGACCGACAGACTTGTGACGGACTAACTGCGGGACTGACCAACTGACGATTACAATTCGGTTCGGCTTGAAAAACGAGGGACGCGTACCCAGGCGGCTTACGGATGATGAATGACGAACCAGCAAAATGTATTAAAATGCCCACCTCTGATTGTCATACATCACACGAGGCTCTTGTAATGCTGTCTTATGAAATTTAAATACATTAGGTTGATTCCATGTGTAAGACTACACACAGTTGCAGCAATATTATAGTACAGATGTACGTGTGTGTGTCTTCTGTTACGGCTGTTGGCAACACCTCTGCATCATTGAGGCCATGTTGCATGGTGAACAGGAGCTTATCCAGGAACTAAAATAAGAGCACAAGGAAATATATGTCACTTTATGTAAGGTGTGGCCTTTTATATGATGAGATCCACAACTCTGTCCAAATCTAAAGCCTTCAAATAGTTTTCCACTCAGGGGGCTTATTTTATTAATTCACCGTTTCCTCTATTACAGGTTGCCTTCTCTGCAATTCACATTGTGAGAAGACCACCTCACAGGGATTTTCCCCTTCACCAGGTAACCACAAAGGAAGAAAAGAAGCACATTATCCACATGGACAACACTCCCCCCAACGTGCACACACACTCGTACACTTCTTGTACTACAAAATGTTACAATGCTGACCACCAGCACAGCAGGAAACCGAAATGCACACGCAGAAACCTACGTACACACAGCATTATCTTTATGAGGTGTTATACACCAGTGACCACCAACACGGGGTCTCAGTGTTCTCTAATCCACACTGGGGTTGAATAGGCTGCTCCATGCAATGGAGGGATTACACCGACGGATTAATGGGTGTTTTAATTTGAGTCATTGTAAATGCCTTGATAACGAGGGAAGGTGCACGGAGGAATAGCACTGCCTCTATACAATAGCATGAAATATGTTACAAATGTCGATTTCATCCCATGCAGTTACCGTAATCTCAAACACTATATGAATCAGTCCACTTTTTTATGTAAAGAAAGCCGAACATTGTAAGCCCGGTATTGCTTTTACAGTTATTACTTCTTAGGGAAAGCCTTTTTTTCCCCCGCCCAATGACACTAGTGTTGATCTAGCTGGATTTTAACTGGGTAAGAAGTAATCAGGTAATAATTAGGAAAACAAACTAATTTCTCTGTTCCTGTATTGCTTGTAAAATCAAATGAACGTGTGATAATGTGACAACCATATGGTTCATTTAAAGTTGCTTGTAGCACAGAAATGACAATGCTTGGTTGAGCTGGTCAGTTTTGAAAATCCTTATAATCAAAATCACAAATTTACGAAATAATGCACTCCACATAAAATGTAATATATCCAAAATGGACATTCTATTTGGGACTTTAGGACTTATTGAAATATGAGTCAAAAGCTCATGACTTTGTGAAAGTTTTAATTTGATCAACAAGCAAAATACACATCAATAGAAAAAGGCAACCACTGGTCATGATGTCACTCAAGACCTTAGCAACCAGAGTTTAGTTTAGCAAGTTATGTTATAAAATGTGTAAAAATCTAAAAAATAATAATGATATAGAACAGCCAACAACAACAATATGATGCAAAGAAAAAATTAATTGTTTGTACAGGGCAGCATAAATGTGGTTAGCGTGTCTGCTTAGGCCTGCCGCGCAATGGACCTTCTTCTGAGCTATCTGCAGAGCAAAAAGTCATTCAAGGAGGGTTTTGCAGTAGATAGTTCACTGTGTGCATGTAATATGCAGTGAGTTTTTCTGCCTCACAAGGTCTCCATTCAAATTTCTGGCAGTTTTGATCATTTTTGCTTCATAAGGTATAAGACACATCATGTGCGCACTCTTTCAAGCTATGTGCTGAGGGCAGAAATTCAGGTAGTAGCAGACAACTTCGCAGTGGGCCGCCATCTTGAAATCATATGAACGGATAATGTGTTTTGATTGGCCGCCTATATTTCTGCCCTCAGAATGTAGCTCAAGGGGTGCGTACAGTGTGAAGTGAGATTGGAAAGGAGAGAGGGCACCAGCACACCCAGAGAAATCCCACGCGAGCACAGTGAGATAATGAAAACTCAGAACAGAAGTTCTGAAGCCCAGATTTGAACACACAACCTCACAACTGTGATGTGGAGGTAGGTAACAACTCATTTGCCATGCTTTTCTTCATGTTTGAGCAAAAACCTAAAAATAGACATAGCACAGATCATGACAAGGACTGCTATTAAATCAAAATACACATATTATGTTGGTAGCTATCATCCTTTAAATATGCACTTTGCAACATGCAAAACAATGCAATGCCTGTGGCAAAATGACACGTTTTAGTCAGTGTGCCCATTTTGATGTGGCGCTGCATTCAAATAAAGCTACAGAAATTGAAGCTCCAAATGGGGTGTGCTCCAAAATGGGACAATTGGGACATTCTTTTGGAAATAAAATGACACCCCTCATATTATGAAAACATAAACATACACGCACCCCCAACGCCCCCCCCGCCCAACCCCCCGCCCCACACACACACATTTGAGTAGCAAGAAGGAAATTAGGAGTAAACTGGCCCATCCTGGCAGATTTCCATTAATTGAGCTGGTGGTATTGCCAGCATATGACATGGTGACAGACACATGGGCAATGGCTGACACATGATTGGAGGAAGAGTTTAAAATTGAAATGCTCTTCATGTGTGAATACAGACATCTGGCGTAATCAGTTGGCGGTGTTTATGTAGTGTGAGCAGCATGCAGTTCTGTGTTTACCCATAATCCCCTCTGTCCCTGTCTGTCTCTTTTCCAGGGTTTCTCCCATTGCTATCTGGTGTCAGGTACACTGTCAGGTTTGTTGACTGATTAAGAACAATCATGGTCGGAAAAATATGCTGCAGCTGCATTTTTTTCGAAGTTCTATGTGATTGAGCTGCTGGCTGAACCACAAGCTATTTAAATTCATTGGTAACACCCTCCCCAGATCAAATTTGCTCAATGTGTTTCTTTGTATAAGTTCAAGTCTCTTTTCTCGGGATGGATAGTGATTTACTATCCATATCTCTTTTTGCTCAGTTGGTTACTGCTTTTCTTCTGTCTCCCTATTAAAAAATCTGGTATGGAATTGAGACAAGGGAGCACCTGCTGTTTTTTCTGACACACTCTTCTATCCCGAAATCAAAACCAACTGAGGGAGAATACAGTTATTACCACTGTTTCCCCCCGTCAATCCCTCTGAGGTCTTTCCATTTTTGTTCAAGCTTTATGAGATTTGACATTCTGAAAAGAAGCAGGGCAGCCTGCCAGACAAGAAAGCAGGAACAAGTTGGGGTTGGAAGTAGTTTGCAATTTTTAGTTTGAAATTCAAATCATAATAATAATAATGTTTGATGTGTAAGATGGCCTTATGATAAACTTTGCCTTTTGGTAGTGCGTGTGTGCCTCCGTTCTACTGTCACTTTACTTATATTTTTTATGCCAATCTACACGCTACTTACCGTGTGACAAAGTTAAATGCTTTGTTGTGGTCAGACACTGCTCTGTGGTTTACCTTCTGCACTGCTCTAGCGTGTGACCAACTTCACTGCATGTGCGACCTATTTTCTCAACGGTGCGACTAAAAATGGGTCGCACCGGTGCAACCAACCATTCGATGGGAGAAAAAGTCTCTGCAACTGAAAGTCTTTATTTGGTTCAACAAATACACACATTAGGCTCACCATGGTCTAAACCAATCATAGATAGTGAAGGGCAAGGGCCCACTTTGATTGGCCGTGGTCAAGATATTCTGTATTCTGTGTATGCGTGCATGCGAGTGTGCTGTTTGCTGGTGGCACTCATGCGTGTATTTTCAAAGACAACTTCTGGATATGATGAAAGGATATAATACAATATTTACAAAAAATATGAGAGGTGTACTAATTTTTGTGTAATACTGACGATGGCTTGGCTCAAAAATAGCTATGAAACACTGCCCTAAAGGATGGATGTATTGGTGGATGGATCACTGGGTGTATGGATGGAAGCATGTGTAATTATGTGGATGTATGAGGGGACAGAGGCAAATTGCGGGTGGGGGCCGACAATGTTTATGAATATGGCCGGGGGGTCGCGGCCGGAAGGGTACCCAGGTCAAGGGTGGAGGGTCGCAGCCGGTTGGGCAAAAAAGGGTCAAGTGCCCAGCTCTGCTGGTTCCTTAATGTAGCACTGTGCTGCACTACATGATGAGTGAGGAAACTTTTCTTTTCATGAACTTAGATCGGAGCACTGTACAGTACACAATCCCTCCCAAAAAAAGAAACAATAAAAGAAGGTTACACACCGCTTTGACTACATTCAAAGTCAATCTAATAGCTTTTAAAAAAGGCCTTCAGGCACAAGGACAGTTTGAGTTTTGTAAGTGTTGATTATCTGTTCTTCAGTAAGCCAGGTTAATTATAGAATTCTGAGTAAACTCATGTTATGTGAAAAAAAAATCATAAGTTCAGATGTTTAAAAGCAATTTTATGCATTGATTGCCTTGCTTTGTTGTTGCTGCAAGGCCATTAACGCCATAAGTGTACTAACAAAGACAAATAACCTATTCAAGCTATTGAACACAAAAATGAGAAATCCTGCCAACAAAACTTTGTAGGAGAGAGACGTTTTCTTTCCCATTCCCCTTTTCTGTTTTTGAACAGGAACAGATAATTGAATATATCCAACAACCAAAATATACAAATTCCTCAAAAAGCCGGCCTTAGAAGTTATGACGTTACATTATTATTTACTAATCCACTAATAATTTACTAATATTGTCTGAGTACATACATGTAGATTGTAGTTTATGATGTTATATCAAGCATATAACAAATATATCTACAGAATGCTGTTGATGCAATGAACAGACTCAAGTGGGTTTAATTGGCACTCTCTGCTGGTGCGACACAGGATGCCCCGCCCATTAATAACATCTTCAAGCTATGTAAGAGTAGGCTATTTGCTTTTCATGTCTGAATCAAAACTTGAGCGCATGTGAGTCTAAAATCTATGAATGACATGAATTCATGACTTAACCAAACACGTTTCACTGCTCAGTAGAAGGAGCTAAACAAGGCTGTGCTGTGTTCATCTCTCACCTGTGCAAATGTCGGCAAGTAAACATGCGAGATCGCGTCAGTTTGATGTGGTTAGCCACTTCCTTGGTTCAGGCAGTTCTGCTTAGGAGAAATAAGCCATTTCCTGTATGTTGAAGGAACCATATGCCTAACAAGTACTGCAATGTTTTCCAGATGGTGCCTTAGTTTAATCTCGAATGTCTTTTATGTCATTCTACTTTACTCAATAAGACACACTTTATATTCAGCGTGTCGTATGACTTAATAACCTTTTCGTTTGTTATATTTACCCACAAATATTCAAATTATGGTTTACACACCAGGGGTTTTGAATTTTAATATAGTTCCCAGTGACCCAGAACTACAAAAAAAAGTCAGTATCTGAAATGGCTACCATTTGCCGCATGCATTGCAACACACATCTTTGCATTAAATTGATCAGATTGTTGACTGTGGACTGTCAGTTGTGGGCCCACTCATCTTCAATATATGTGCGCAGTTGCCGGATATTGGCAGGAAATAGAACACGCCAGTCCAGAGTATCCCAACCATGCTACATGTTTTAGGTCTTTGCTACATAAGGCGATCCTGGAACATGAGGTGATGGTCATGGATCAACTGCTGAACTCTATGTGAAGAAGATTTATTGCACTGTTTCAGCCAAATGGTCTCAGCATACTGGTAGGTTTCTGACCTTCCCACCAGGCCCCCTCCAAAATAGTAAAACTGCATGTTTGAGAGTTTTTTTTATCATGTTGTCTCCAGAACTGGGCATCACCTATTTCCCGTCTGCATATTCAGTCGACCCTCATGGTCCCGGTCAGTCGGACTGACGTCGAGAACGGACTTAACCTGTACCACGTCACACGCAGATGCCGAACTCCTGACACGCGGCCAAGTAAGGAAAAAATAAATAAATAAAACAGTGTTGTGTAACAGATGCAAGGACATGAAGATTTCGTTCTCGACACCGATTGGCTGTCGCTGACGAGGGATGGACCCAGGACTGCGTGGTCAATTAAATATACAGGATGGAACGCGATGGCGGTTAGGCGATGCCCAGCTCTGGCTGTCTCATCATCAGCATCTTGCTACAACACTTCTGAGAGGTGGATGGATTAATTTAGCAGGCCTGGTGTGTACATTGAAAAAGTCTTCAATCTTTTGAGTGCAGCTCATGTCTGTAAATAGCAGACAAACAGTGAGGTATGTCAACACCAACCTAAAGACAGTATTAGAGTAAGATAATCACCAATATGAGCAAACTTACCTTTAAAATCGCAGGGATAAAAATGTCATGTCATCTTCCAAACCGCTTATCCTATACAGGGTCACAGGGAGTTGCTGGAGCCTATCCCAGCCGTCAATGGGCGAAGGCAGACTACAGCCCGAACTGGTCGCCAGCCAGTCGCAGGGCACACATAGACACTGTCACTGAGCGGGAATCGATCCCACGCTGCCCGCACACAACTCAGGCGTGTGTACCACTACACTATCAGGGACTCTGATAAAAATGTAAAACCTTTTTTAATTAGTTTTATCTTGCTTGAAGAGTTATGCGGTAGAGCCGGACAATTCTTCAGAGGTGGGTATTTAAGCAGATTTTGCTGGTCCGTCATTCATCATCTGTCAGCGACCAGGGTACCCGACCGTTCATCCGTAAGTCTGTCAATTTTCATGGCAAACTGAATTATAATCGTCGATCTGTCATTTAAGGCCATCAGTTAGTCCATTAGAAGTCCGTTGTTCCGTCAGTCGGTCCCCCCAAAAAACGTCAAAAACGGGCCCCAGCAGGACGAGGCAACATCAGAACGATGCCCAACCATCCCCCACAAAAAAAAACAAAATAAATACAAATAAATGTGAGCAAGTTTAACACGAGATCTCAACAAGTCAGTACTAAATTGTTCTCAGTCTTTGTTTTCAGCACTCATCTTCAAACATACGGAATTCAATGTATTTAGATACCAATCAAGAAATTGACTTTCCGGGGTCTTTAATCTGTCTATCTTAGCTCTGACCATCTATGAACTTCAACACGATGCTGGTGAGATATATATAAAATGTACTTATTTAAAGAGGAAGCCAACCCAACGTTTGTGGAATATGAATTATGCAGCAAAATCCACCTGTTTTTAGCCATCTTCGGAGGAGGCCATTTTGTCACTTTTGTCAACCGGTCATTTTCAGATGGATGAAAATTTACTTTCATCACAGATGCGTAGGGCTCCGCTAATGACCAATCATATCTCAGCTTCAGAAAACAGGTGAGCTGTGATTGGTCATTACCTGAGCAACTGTGATGTAATTTTTAGTCGACAGAAGTGAAAGCATGTCCGCCCCCAGAGATGGCTAAAAACATGAGGATTCATTCTTATTCCACAAATGCAACATTTATCAGAATGCCTTGTTTCAACTAGTGGGCCTGCATAGAACATGTTCTTGAAAAAAATATGTTGGGGTTGACTTCCACTTTAAGAGGTTGGCTCCCACCTATTTTCATATCGAGCCACATCTTAACAGCTGCAAATTAACATTTGACAGCTACTGTTCTTCCTCACATCATAGAGATACTCCAAGGAAATCTTTAATTATTCAACATCAGTTTGCGCTCACTTTGTCACATCATTTGCTAAACTTTTAATGAATCTCGTCGGTATGACAGTTTATTTTGTCAGTTGATAGCTCCTGATCTGAACCACAGTTTCAGAACATAAATACGAGAAAACACAAATAACGGTCATAAAATACTGATTCATGAGTTAAAAGTATAAGCACATTTCCCCACACCATGAAGTGCTTCATTAATTATAAAGAAATGATCAAATATTCACTACATCTAAATATTCAAGCCGTATCAACATTTAAAGTGACTGAGTTCATTGCTCATGAATACGTAATACAAAATCCTCAAGAATGTATCATAAATCAACAATCATACACATTAAGAAGCTGCTGGGGAACAGCTTCGTTTACATGTCTGAAGCCCCCTCAGAGTGGTCGCTGGGCGGCTGTGAGGTGGACTAGGCCATCGGGCTCGGTGCTCCCTGGTGTGGCCATGTCAGGTACGGCCCGGTCCCAGTGGAGGAATAATGTTCCACTCAATGCAGACATGTCCAGCTCCGGTCCTAAAGGGCCGCTCTCCTGTCTGTTTTCCATCTATGTCTGCTGCAACACACCTGATTCAAATGATCAGCTCATCAACAAGCTCTGAAGAAGCTTGATAAAGATCATGACCTTTTGAATCAGGTGTGTTGCAACGGGGATGGATGGAAAACAGGCTGGACACGGCCCTTGAGGACTGAGTTTGGACACCGCTGACCTACTATATGTAGAGTGAAGCCGCTCAACCTCACGATTACACAGCAAGCAATCTGAGGGTGAGAGAGCAGCACAAACCAAGCCGTTCTTCAGCTCCTTATTAATGTGCATTATACTCATTTCATTGTTTTCAATATCGATACTGCAACCTCCTCCACAAGAAGGGGGCTAACCAATGTACAGCGGTACCTATACTTACGAACGTCTCTTCATATGAAATGTTCAAGTTACGAAACGCCTCAACAGGAAAATATTGCCTCTTGTTACGAAATAAATTTCAGGATACGAAAGGTAAAAAGAGTTTCCTGAACGCAACATACTCATAGCTGCTCTGCCATTGGCTATTACCTAGCATCTCCCTGGCATCCCATTGGCCAAGAGGGACCTCTACCGTATGTGTCTATGTGTGTAGATAGACAGGTAGATAGATGCATTTGTGATAGATATGTCTATGCGGCGTCCTCATTCGCCCCTCAGGCTATGATGTGTTCCGATAGTTTTACGTGAATTAGAAATGAGGAAAAGAAAAAAAGGAGAAAATAGGGTTTTTTTTGTCCATACAAACAAAGTAAGAGATAATAGAAAAGTATGAAAGGGGGATGCGTTTGGTTGATCTTGTCAAAAAATATGACCGTAATGTATCGACAGTCGCCACATTATTAAATCAGTTCTTAACAAAACGCCAGGCAAAAACCACTTCTGAGAGAGAACATGAACCAAAGAGCGATGAGGACAGCAATTAAAAGGTAAAGGACCATCATTTTTATTTTTTACTCTATTCTTTGTGGCACAGTGGTCGACTGGTTAGCACATTAAATTATACACACCTGCTGCTCACTTTCGCTATATTGTAGCGTAGGAGTTCTCAAATACATTCCTCGGGAGCCCCTATCCAACCTGTTTGAGATGTCTCCCTTCTCCAACACACCTGTTCTATCCCGTGCTGTTGAACAAATGATGAGGCATTTGAAGCAGGGGTGTTGGAGGAGGGAGACAGCTAAAACAGGCTGGATAGGTGCTCTCAAGGAATAGACTTGGGCACACTGCTGTAGTGTGTGTTTTATTTTATAGCAGTCTTAAGTGTTTAGTATGTGGCATATAAAAAATGATGGACAAAAATAAAGACAGTTGTTTAGTAGTTCTATAGAAACAGCATGAGGAGGCTGATTGACCTCCAATTGTTGTTCTTAAAGATATTACACAAGCTTTTCACACTCAGTTTTGTTTTATATACCAGTGGCAGGAGCTCAAAGACTGAGTTGCTGACACTCCAAAACATATGGGTTACACATGGTAATTCAGCAAAGTGGAAACCTACACTTGTGTCCATGGGTTGGGCTGCAAGGCCTCAAACTGCATCAAAGGCACCAGAGCAATAAATACATAAGGGCGTTCACAGTAACACTGGCAATAAAACAAAAATCCCAACTCCTGTCAAGAGTTCATGTTGTGTCTTACGGCGGCGAGTGGGGGTGAAAGTAGGATGATGAAGGATAAGAAAGAAAACAAGACTAGAGGAAATACAGAAAACAACTACCAGATGGAAGATCTCAAGAAAGGCCAGTGAAGAAAGGGCAAACCTGTCAACTCGTACGTGCAGGTAAAACAGTGCGCATCCAATTGTGTCCCTCTGCTGCATTTTTTTTTGTGCAGGAATGCCCACATCTCATCATGACTCCCTGTTGTTTTTCACGATTGATGTGTTTTCTGATCCAGCATAAAAGCAGTTTTCATTGTTTTATTTGTTGTGGGAGCCAAATACGTTTGGTTATCAGAAAAAAAAGTATAGAACAGAGAGACGTTATTTGTAAGATGACATACGGAATATGCTGAAACTGCACTGAACAGTGAATTAAATCTTAGCTTGGCAATCAATGTTGTGTGTAAAAATCCACAATATCAACATACGATGTTATTAGTGAGGTCATAGGAGGGTTTAAAGTCACTGCTCGCAAGTTCTTCCACACCAAACTCACTCAAGCATCGCTTTATTGAACTGGATTGTTGAATTCCCTAACTTTTCACACAAAGTTGGAAGCAAAGACCTGCAAAAGGACAGATGTAATGAAAATGGATGGCCAGTTGATTCTTAAAATATCATTATCATTATTATCATTTGAGGGGGAGAGAGAGAGAGAGAGAGTACTGTTTTTACACACCATACACTTACTGTATACGGGTATGTGTTTGTTTACTGTATATGTGTTTGTTTTTTAGCCAAATGTGCTGACATGTGATCCTGGAAGTCTTCCATCTCCAAGAATAAAAAAAAAAAAAAAAGGATGTGAAGAATGGAGTTGATTGACAATTGGCAAGGCAGGCCACTGAGTATGAGCATGACCCAAAACCATGTAAAAAAAAAAAAAACATTGAGCTGAGGGGAAAAACGGCATTAGGAGTGACTGACAGTTCCCACTGAGCCATTAGTGCAAATTAATTGGGTGGCTGTCACTTCATTTGACTATAATTATTTCGAAAATGATTTAAATGCACGCTAATTGACATATGACAGCACTCTTGTGGTATTACAGACCGCACAAATATATTCCACTTCTGTGGGTTTGCAATGAACTGAATGGTCACCAATAACATTTTGCAATTTAGTGACACAAAGCAGCAACAAGAGGGAGAGGTGAAGGGAGGCGGAGGCAAAATACAAAAGTGATATGAGTGGTGGGTTGGATGTCTGAAAAAAATGCTTACACATTCATACAATGCAATCTAACGTCTGGCTTTGGAATCACAGATTACCTTGTCACAAAATGCACATTAGTCAAGTAGTCAATAAAAAAGTGAAGACTTAGGTCAGTCAAAAACTCTAGTCAACACAATGTTACCCAATTCGTGTGTGTGATTGGTTGTTTTATTGTTAGCCAGTCAACAAAGATTAAAGACAATCAAGTACATCAAACAATAAACACATATATGCATTAAATTAAAAAAAAAACCATTTAAACAGGAAAAGGGTGTTTTTGTGTGTGTGCATGTGTGTTTGCAGTGTGATAAAGAAACATTCCAGGCAGATGGGAAACATACTCCTGGCTAATCCACGGGCCATAACAGTTACATTTCCATGAACTCAACTCCATGTTGTTAAATATGCACATACTGTGTACACACTTGTATGTTCAGTATATTCAAAATGGCAGATCGTGGTCTGAGTCAAGGTGTCAAGCGGACCCACGTTCTATTGCTATTAAATAAATAGACGTACCGTATTTTTGGGACCATAAGTCACACTTTATTTCATCATTTATGTGGTTATGTGACTTATACTCAGGTGCAACTTGTAGATATTAAAATTAGAGTTCGGATTAGTACCAAAAAATCCCCGTTCCCTAATCTTTTTTTGTTTTTAATTTATTTTGATCACATCTTCTGCTGTCACACACTGTATGTGTACACAGATATATTCAGTACTACGGTAGCATGTTGTGTGGCCATAATGAGCCAATTAAAACATTTGTTTACCGGAAAAGATTTACAAGAATGATAATGAAGTACAAGTACGGAAAGTTGACCAAAAAAAAACATTATTTTCAAATATGAATGCATGGACCAGTACTTATTTATTCTTCCTGAATCCTGCGCAAAACATTGTGTGTATGGCATAATGAGAGTAGAGACCATGTCTTTAATACAAAGAATGTTAAGCGTTACTTCCAAATGAAACACAGATGCCTTGACAAAACAACATATCCACTCAACCCAGGGGCCAGTGCAAGCAAGATACGTGAACTGAGAGCCCAGTATGGTAGAGCTGAAGGCCTGATCACTCACTCGATTACAGCCCAACAACGAGCAAATGAATGTGCTCCGCATAGTTTGGATTAAGAGGCAACGTAGGCAGATCTACACACATAGACACATACGGTAGAGGTCCCTCTTGGCCAATGGGATGCCAGGTAGATGCTGGGTAATAGCCAATGGCAGAGCAGCTATGAGTATGTTGCGTTCAGGAAACTCTTTTTACCTTTCGTATCCTGAAATTTCTTCAATATTTTCCTGTTGAGGCATTTCGTAATTTGAACATTTCGTATGAAGAGACGTTCGTAAGTAGAGGTACCACTGTACATTGGTTAGCCCCCTTCTTGTGGAGGAGGTTGCAGTATCGATATTGAAAAAAATGAAATGAGTATAATGCACATTAATAAGGAGCTGAAGAATGGCTTGGTTTGTGCCAGAATCGAACTGACGACCTCTGAACTGTGAGGCGGACATGCTAACCAGTCAACCACTGTGCCGCCCCTCACTCATCATTATAGAAAATATAAAATTGATTGTTTTTTTTACACAGACAAAAATGAAGGGCGGACTCATCTGCCGTGCACCATATTCATTTTTCTTCTTCAGCACCTTTACACCTATCACAGCGCAATAATACCAGTTACAGCACGTTCCCAGCATGTGGCTTGTAGATTTGCTAGCTTCATGACGATTTTCTAACCTTTCCCGATTCTTCTTGTGGTTGTAATAACTTGTGAAAAGCAGTAAACAGAAGACTGCTTCAACACACAAACTAAGCCACACACAAGCACACATTCATACGGGCGCTAATGCAGACGTTCTGTGACTGATACGTGTTGTCAACCGCGAAAAACCTTTTGAATTTTTTACTTTTTTATTTCCAGTGACAAATTTAGCAGAACATATTTGTAAAGTGTCATTTAAATAGTAAAGCTGTGGGGGATTCGTCATCGAAATTAGTCAAGTATTTACTTACATGTTGCGGGCGTAGGGCTAGCTTGCTAGCCCTTAACACTCCTCCACAGTAATGATTTTGGCAGCTCACAGGTTTCTTTGTAAATGTTATTTAAAACTAATAAATGTTGCAGTGAATATGATCCAAAACAGTCGCCATCCATTCCCTTCGAGTCACTTCTGAAACTGACCACGTTAAAACCAACACATGTCCAGCCAATGATGCCAGTCTCATTTAATTGCTGGCCGACAAAAACCTACACGTGGGACAACCAACGGCGGCCCATTGAGGTATATTGTGACCAGTTATCCACCTAACGCTCGTTTGGCTAACAATTTTCGAATGGCGAGGACCTGACTGTGCCGTCTCTCTCCCTGCATTAAAAATGTAATCCTGCAAAATAATCCATGTTTTTATTAAATGTACAAGTAATCTGATTTGGGGTTTTTTTTGGACCAACCTTGTGTGAATGTGGAGAAGGAGACCACACCGTGGGGCATTGTCTCACCTGCCCTCACCTACCCAACCCCTGTAGCCAGAAAGACCTTGCAAAGTTCAACTCCCATGCAAAGATGTGTGTGAAGAAATGGGAGACTGCTAAATAACACGATTTTGAAGACACGACAAGAAGAAATACCTCTGCTGCCGAAACATATATTGCAACATAAATCATTTAGTTTTAGCACAGCAAAATGTCTTCTGGACGAAGAACTTTAATTTGAAGGTCAGATCTTTTTTGTCATTCAACACTTAACACTGTAAATTGTAAAAGAACCCTGCTGCAGCTGCTTCATAACAACGTGTATTTATTCATCAACATTAATAGGGGTCATTGTGTAAAAGCTACAGGCAGTGGCAGTCATAAAGGTTATATGGTTAAGACAGGACCATTGTTATCTTTCTAAACATATTCAGTCTCTGTCTGTGTTTATACATATGCTCCAACTCTTGGTCTTTGTATATGTGACTTGTTTCTCTTATCTGTTCCCTACCTGTTATCTGCCTTTGTCCTTCTCCAGCTGATTATATGAATAATTTACAGCATGTAAATCTTAAGCAGCCGTTGGGCCTTTGTATTTTTTTCCCCCCATCTTAATGCTCTCTGCGCTTTCAGGTGAGCCTGAGAGGATTTTTCTTAACCTTGTCACCTCGGCCTTCCTAACTGTCGTCTTCTTTTTGTGCTTGAGGTGAAGCTATCTCACTCATTCTAATTAGAAATCTCTCACATCTCCGTGTTTCTTTGTCCTATAGCTGAATGGCATGTTTTTTATGTTGATGGGTTTTAAAGTCACAAGCTCACAGTTAATGGTGGCTAGATTTCTGGGATGCAAAGTTGCAGTCTGGTTTTAAACGCTCACTATTAGAGCATTTTGGTGTACTTATTATGATAATTGTCCTTTTTGCAGATTGGACAGATGCATGGCTGATTTTCACTCAACACTTTAGATGCTTTAAGAAAAGACATTTTCTGTCAAATTACTGTTCTTTCTTCTTCCTTGGTTCTATCAACCATAGTCCTAGTTTACACTCTAAGCATGCCCACTTTTTTCTATCTAAAAGTAATTTTTAGGTGAAAGGAAAAAAAAAAACTCAGAATGGGTCTCAAAATGGAAAATCTTCCAGGATAAAAAATACATAGAAAAAAGACAATGAAAAGGGTGCAATAGACAATTCACTTTCAGCTGTTTGAGCCCAATATTAGTATTAATCTTACTTCAAAGGTTTGCAGAAATGTCAAAGCACTTTTTAATTGTGATAAGGAATATGCTTTCACGCTTAAACCTGTCTCCCTGTTCGCCTTAATAGAGCCCATAAATATTGAGAAAGCCCTGTCTTTTTATTGGAAATTAAAATGGGAATTGGTCATATTTTTCAATGTCGGCCATTTACACAATGCACATGTCTAAGCCACTTCCGCAGCAAGTGTAAAACTAGATCACAGAAATGGAACAAACTGTTGATATAGCACACTTGCATGGCTGTGATGGTATTGACAATCAACCTTCAGAATTTAAAACCAGATTCAAGATTGAGCGACAATCTTGACCCTTGACATGAATCATTCTTGCGGTTTCTCAAAAACAATGTTTTGAGGTGGAAAGGAAAGATACAATTATGTTGTTGCAAAAAAATGCAAGGAAGTGCATGGATCTTAAGTAAGCAAGTACAGTGCAAGACAATTTTAGTTTTAGTTAGATCTAAATTGAGTTTCGCTGTTACAATACAACACAATACAATTTTATTGTAAGAGCTGTAAACAAAACACTTTACAAACAGTAGACAATAAATAAAGACACTAAAAGTCCATAATACACAAGTATTAATAAATATAGATATAAATAATATATAAGATTCAAATAAAAAATATAAACAAATCAAGCCAATAAATTAACATAAAACACAATTGACACCTGGAGAAGAGCCGACAATTTCAGGCCTGATCAAAAGCCAGAGAAAAGAAATGTGTCTTCAACCGGGTTTTAAAAATGGACAGAGAGGGGTCTTGCCTAACATCCAATGGGAGGTCATTCCAAAGGGAAGGACCAGCAGTCGAAAAGGCTCGACCCCCTCTGAGACTGCGCTTGGTCCTCGGCACCTTGAGCAGCGCCTGGTCCGCAGACCTGAGGCTGACGGAAGGTGCGTAGGAGTGGAGGAGCTCAGAGAGGGACGCCGGGGCGATGCCATTTAATGATTTATGGACAAATAGAAGAATCTTAAATGTTGTTCATATTGTAATCATGGGGTAAGGTGTGTAGAATTTTGAGGGGGAAAAATAATTCCATTTTCATTCTAACCGAACAAAATGTGAAAAAAGTCGAATGCTGTGGATAGTTTTTGGATGCACGGCATGTCCGGGCCATTATGCGGTTAATGGTTTGAAGTTCTATGGAGTTTCAAGGTGTATATGAACCTATTTTAGTTAGATTGTCACTGAGAGTCACTGCATGGATTTGTCCATTCTCACAGCTTTCACCTGTGCAGCAATACCCATGTTCACGAAGTGATTTGTACTTAATAGTGTTTTTTTTTCATACAATCTCTTACGTATGGTGTTGTAATATATACGATGTGAGTTATCACTGTCATATCCTGTCAATGTAAATAGACATAAAAAAATAGAATTCGAAATTTAGTTGGAATTGGGCACTTCGACCAGCCTCAGCTTGACTGGTACGTTTTTATCATCTTCAGCCACGTATTTGTTACTCGGCAACAATACATGTGATGTAAAAAATCTGGTAGCTTTCGAGCCTTAATGCAACATAACTTTGTTTGCGAATTATTCTCTTTCTCACAGTCACCACTTGAAATGTGAGTTGTTGGTGCTTTTGTAGAATAAACTATGGGTGATGGCAAGGGAACAAAAGACACTTGACTTGGGTTCGTTCCCCCTCGCCTCAACTCAATGCAGCGTGCCTGTCAGTATGGTTGGATTTTTGTGTTTCGGCTGACACGGCCATGTTGGCTCACTGCTAGTTTAGCATATGTAATGCTTTTCTATCCGTGTGTATCCATGCCCATTTCTGATGGATTTGTCTGGGTGTTTGATGGTGTAATGACGATGTGCCCTTATTTTGGATGTGTGACCTGACTGTCTCTCTTTCGGTTTTTAGGTGCAGCATGGCCTGATTACCCAGGTGTTTACCTCCAACTGCAGGAAGTGCTTGTCAGTGACGACAGTCTGCTGCAAACACCGCCTGAGGACGTGAAAGACAGAAAGGGAGAAAAACAGGGAAATAGACAGAGGGAGGTGAAAGTCTAGATGTTGGCAGATACCTCCCACATGTTTTTTGGTTTCTGTGTCACAGACCGAAACCTTCGCCTGTGTGAGACAGTAAGGTCATTGGATTCCTCCACTCCTTAGGCAGTGGAGGGACTGTGGGACAAGAGTAGGGAGGGGGGCATACATGCTGTTGACAGGAATTTATGAGCTGAAGTGTGTCAGACTGCAAGCACAACAACTTCTCCCTCCCTATCTGTTCATACAGAGCCAGGCAGATACAGTACAGACAAAAAGAACAAACTGCTGCTGGTGGGGGGTGGGCACTGTCGACAGAATGAGGCAGCAAAATAAGTACAAACGACTGAACAATCCTAATAGTGTACTTTAAACGCTCTTGAATGTTAACAAAACCATAGAACAAAATGATTTTACACCACAAGTTTTTGTGCATTTTTTATGATTAGTACAGTAGTGATGAAGACAACCCTCTTGGCAATATGTATTTGCCAGAACATTAAAGTATATATATATATATATATATATATATATATATATATATATATATATAGAGAGAGAGAGAGAGAGAGAGAGAGAGAGAGAGAGAGACTTAAATAATGTTGGACCTCAACCACTGACACCAGAGCAAAAACTGATACTCAACCGTACCTGATCAAAAAAACAAAAACACACACACTAGCAAATAGCAAATGGGTCAGAATACAATACGATATAACAGAATAACAAAAGTAGAAAAAAACAGACTAGGTAGAGTGCTCTGTACAGTGTATTCAGAGACAAGATAAAAGACATGATGAGAATAAAAAGAATACAAACTATCACAAATATTCTGTTTGAAGACACCTTTTCAATAACTAAAAATAGTACCTGGGTCGAACATAATTCAGTGTCTGTGTTCATGAAACTGTCACAATTTCCTCCAAACATTCGCTTTCCCCTGATGAAAGATAATAATTGTTCACTGACAAAAGCAGGCCTGACAGGCAGCGAGTGCATGGTTTGAGATGTGTGTGTCTCAAAATAAACCCAAGCAGCTGAATTCACACCTTAGGTGAGACTGAAAAAGAAAACTTCGTTCAAATTTGTAATGATTGCCACAGTAAATATAACAAATGATGCAACATTTAAATTAGCTAGTTGTTTACAACCAAGCGTACTTACAAATACATGCAGTATGGCAATCCCTACTGATCTGTGATTCCCTGAGAGGTTATCAGCTGTGCTATGGGAAATTATTCAGTGTCACTTATGTGAAGGTAAAATATTTTTGTTTGCCAATAACATATCATTTTTTGGGTGAAATCATTGTTAAGTGGTGTGCTGTGATTTCCCCCCCCCCCCCCCCCCCTCGCCTTGGTTCAATAAAGGTTGTGTAATACTGGTCTAGAGTAGTGGAACGTTGACCTGACTTGAGTGCAGACAGCGGTTCAGGTCCTACTCATTGACAATGTGAATGTGAGAATGGTTGTCTGTCTCTGTATGTGCCCATGACTGGCGGCCATTCCAGGTTGGGGTATACCTTTTGCCCAAAGTCATCTGGGAAAGGCTCCAGCTCCATGCTACCTTGAACAGGATAAAGAGTAAAGAGAATGGATGGATGGGTAAGAGCAAATACATCTTTGTTGTTTTGTATGGCAGAACATTAAAGTAAACATGTGTATCCACCTGTAGCCATTCGTACAACAGTGTCGCCATCAAAGTACATCCGGGAGGGGTGCCATTAGGTTATCTTTATCTCACTGTTAGTAGCTTAAATAAATAGATTCACACATTGATTAAAAAATGTAGGAAGTTTGACAAGAAAAGGCAACACTGCACTGGACAGAAGCACGGGGTGGGGTGGCAGCGGCACAGTGTCTTAACTGGGGAGATGTGTCCTGCAAATGTAAAATTATAATTTTTTCAATATTCATATTTTTCCGTGGTGTGCCACGGTATTTGTTTAAAGTAAAAAGTACCATGACACAATAATGGTTGGCAAAAACTGTGCCTAGATACATAGAGGTGCAGGTTATTTAACTGTTTGATTTTTACGTTATAAGTAGAACTGTGCATCGGTGGCTGACTCAAATTGAGAAGCAAATGATCCATAAGAAACGAACGCTGAATCAGAGTTTTGGATTTGATTCAGATTGAATCATATCATATTGTCATATGATTGTCACAGAGAAATGTTTGGATGGCAACGCTCAGGTGTCAGTATGTGCAAGGTTATCTATGTGGGGAGTGGGGGGTGTACATGCATCGTGTGAAAGCCTGCTCGCTTCGAGCGGGACACCTGTGTTTGCGCGTGTATGGGAATAGTTAGCTAGCTAATAGCATTAAATAAACTGCAAATAAGCACTATGGTCAATGCAGACGAGCTAGGCTGTGTATCAACGCTTCTGTCGTTCCTTCACTGTTGGCCTCTCACGCCGTCACAGCAACAAATGAAGGGACTTTGGAAACTTAGACCTGAGAGCTGTGATTTATGTCTAAAACATGAAATATGCTTGAAGCAAAGACTGAGAACAGTTTAGTACTGAAATCTTGAGATATGGGGCTCTATTTTCATAAACAGCGCACGTGCGCTCGGGCATAATAACGGCTGCATTTTCATTGTCGTGCTGGTGCAAGCCTTGTTTACCGTGGCGCACCTGACAATTTGGTGGCTGAAAGTACACTAAACGTTATGCCTGATGAAAGCAGGTCTAAGCTGTGGCGCAACATGATTTTGGTGAATTTGATCGAGGTGCAGGCAGACAGATTCTGCGCTCTGGGCACATTTGTGGTAGTTGTCATCATATTTCATTCTTGAAATTTCTGAATCATTGTAGAATTCAATTAATTTAATTAATTATTATTATAACAACATTTATTATATTTTTAAAATAATCCCACTGGCAACGGCAACAGCTATGGTTGTTTCACATACACAAATGATCTAGGTGGAAGCCAATCTCCAAGTGTCCACTTCATAGCTATGACCTGTGCTCACCATTGAAGTTGAAATTTTGGTTTTAGAGTTCCTAATAAACATATTTTGCACGTGTTGATCTCCTGCATGGACTCCAATGAGTCAGTTCTGCTTCCACCATGTAGACCATGTGCTGATGAGCCGCTTCCATTGCCCGGGAATAATTTCGTCTGTGTTCACTCCCACAATGGCGCAAATGCATGTTACTAACTGCGTGCGTCTGCAAAAATAAAACAAATAAATAGAGCCCATAGTATTAAACTCTTTTTCACCATCTCAGTTATCCAGATTTTTTGGCTGTGACAAAAATACTTATGTCCCCGGCATAAGTCTGCCCTGCCCCCACTATATAAATTAGCACTGTTACTCCATCAGTGGCTTCCCGACGTAGTTAAAAGTTACTTGGTCATAATAATGTGGCTCAATACCAATAATAATCATTAATAATCAATAATAATAATCTTCACATCTTACCTTAAGTGTTTTGTGCTTTCTGTTATCTGGGCTCCTGTGTCTCTGCTGCGTGTGTCTGTGCACACCACGGCTGTGGTGAGTTGGATGGCCCCGCCACCACACATCAGTCTGCTGGTGACTACTTACTATTAGCCATTATTAGTCATGAGTGGACAGGCGCATCGTCGTTCGGGTCGTCAAACTCACTTCAGCTGCACCCCGCACGGCACATGCGGGCCCACGGGACGGGGATTCTTAATGACAAGTTAACTGTTTATTATGTGCTCTAGCCTGCGAGTTGACAAGTCAGCAAGCTCACCAGACCAGCACTGATGTCATCCAAAGAGTCTGATTTGTATAATGTGTAAGTCTACATAAGATAGCGTCACTTCAAGTAAAGTTAATAAACACAACAGCAGAAAGTCTGTTTGGAGTGCATCGTGCGTGTGCCTGTGTGTGTGAGCTATGGTGAGCCACAGGGACATACAGTATTGATTGACAATTGTAAGTTAGTGGGGGGGGGGTGTTTTCAGTGAGTTCAGCTGACATGCCCACAGTGTCCAACAAACTGAAAGAGGAGCCTATTTTTCATAATTTTATATATTTGGTGATTTTTTTTATTCATCCAGATTTGGCAGACTTGTTAACTACACTTTTCTCCGTGGTGTGTCAAATTTACGAAACATTTTTTCCCCGTCACTTTACAGGGTCATTAATTAAATATGCAAGGATTTCATACCAGCTGCGAACTATTGTTTCATGTGTTCCTTCAAAATAGGCAAAAATACATTTGGCAGGCTGATGCAACATAGTGATATTTGAGCCTCATTCATGCACAATAAAACACTTCTGTCAGACCACCTATGGAGCTGTGTTCATGTGTAGAAAATCAATGAGAGTATTTTTGAGGAGGGGTTGTGTGTGTGTGGGTGTGTGTGTGTGTGCGTGTGTGTACCCGCTGATGTTCTTATAAAATTGAGGCTTCCTCTGTTGTTCACTCCTACAGCGCAGCCTGAAGGCAGTTTTCATCACTACCTCTGTGATGTTGCAGGTATCTATTTGGACAATTGCTGCCACCCAGTCCTACAGTGTTGCCTCTGAGACTCGATATGTAATGTTAGCTGAAGTTATGTATGGCAGACTGAATCACATAACCAGCCAGGGCAGACAACTACCGGAGCCTTGGCTCTATTTTAATATTTGCCAAGAAGTTTCATAATTAATTGATGATGTCACTACGGTGTTGGGATTTTAACCCATTCATTACTCTTGTGTGAAATGAAAAAATATTGATTTTAAGTGTTAAGTCAATGAAATGTTAAGTTTACACCTTTGTCGTCTAGCTCCAGGCTCATATATGCTGAAATTCAAACCCAGGATATCCCGATTGAGGAAGACGTGCATTAATCTATGCATTCATTTTGTATACCGCTTATCCTGCTCAGGGTCGCAGGGGGCCTATCACAGCTGATTTAGGACAAAAGGCGGATTACTCCCTGAACTGGTTAATTACAGGGCACCTATCCACGTATCTCCACACATTGACACCATCACCCAGTGGGAACTGAAATCATGCTGCCTGCATGGAAGTCAGTTGAGTGAGAACTCCAGAAACTCACCAGGTCCTTTTATACCAAATTCACCAGCGTCATTTAGTTCTTGGTAGATTATTTGCATGGGCTAAATGTCTGTGTGGCCCATTGTTGTTTTGCGTTCTCAAAGTAGCCCGGTGTCTTTGCGATATTAACTACAAAGCTGGTGAAAAACAGACTAAATTCACCCAGAAACAATACTTGGATTAAAGTAACCAGGTTAATAATAGTATCTTACTTAACACAAGTCTTTCTGTCTTTGCATTGATGTGACACTACCAACAAGGTGCATGTCCCTCGCATGCAAGTGAGGGGCGTGGCTTTGGTCAGAGACTCGAGGAGGATGTGTTGGTGGGAATTAATGAGGTAAGGAAACACTCCAATCTTGCAGCAGTTTTAAAACTTCAAAGTCCCCCTTTAATTTCTAGGATTTGTTCAGGTCTGGTTGAATCCTTATTGAATGTCATTGCTGGGATTCTGGTATTTCTAGTATCAGGGCAGTTTATATTCCAGGGTAATACCACAGAAACATGGCTGCTTAAATTAAATAAAGATAAGGCTAGGTTTATTTTATTTCAATTTGTTTTTTTGCAATCATAGCCGTTTTGCTGTATTTGGGAACATTTGTCTCTATCCTTTTGTACATGTACATTGACAATGTTGAGAATATGTAAGGACATTTTATTGCCTTAATTTTAGAGTGCATAACTGCACACTTAATGACAAAAAAAAAATAACCACACACAGAAATTGTACCAGTATTTATTTTTAAGGTGATCTCTTTTTTAAAACCACACATACAGCGTAGTATGTGGTCCTTTGTTGCAACGGCACCCATAATTATTATTATTATTATTATTATTATTATTATTATTATTATTATTATTATTATTATTATTATTATTATTATTATTAATAATAATAATAAACACTGCACTCACAGCGCTTCTTCATATTCATGGCCTCTGTTGTTGTCCTTGTATTAGAAATGTTGTCAGTCGCCAATAAAAGCATAATGCAGTCTTATACAGTACATGCAGAATTTGCAAGTGAATTGCAGTGCTCCATATTGCCTCTGATGGTAATCAGAAAAGCACAGTACTATGAGAGAAAGAGACCGTCAGTCCAATATCATGTGTGATTGCCCTGAATGTTATCTGATAGAGATGTTGGAAATAGATGCAATACTGTATGGAAACTGAATGCCACGCTTCATGGACATATGGGTAGCAATAGGATGCAGACATATGAAACAGCACGAGCAAATCATGGTTAAATTATAGCCGCAGCACTGCTTGCATGTGAGAGCATAAGCAAATAGGACAAGCATATAGTGTGGAATAAGTTAACAGTGTGTGTTATATAGTTAAATTGTTTATAAGGGAACACATCTGTGTGTATCCATTGTCAGTGAATGTTATATATATTTCCATTCTCTCTGTCTCATTGTGTCATCTTATCTCACCCAATCAAGACTCCATTTCACATTTCATTTTTGTCTCTGCTGCTTCAGCCTACTATTATTTCTAACATTTGTTTTGCCTCAATCTCTCCTCTCCTCTTTTACCAGCCAGTTGATTTCCTACAAATCATATTTCAGTCTAGTTAGAATTTTATACGACATAATTTCATTTGGAAAAATACAGGCTCTCAGTTACTACACCTTCACTCTAACATTTTGCATGACTTCTTATCATACTGTATCCCCAGTAGAAAAAAATGTTCATGATGAAATCCTGCAAATAGTGACAGTGTTTCATTTGCTGCTAGCTGACTGAAAAACAGCAACAAGATAGAGGTTAACACAAGTCTTTCTGTCTTTGGATTGATGTGACACTACCAACGACCAATTGATTAGCTCTGTTTTCAGGTGATGTTGGATTGAAATATTTCAACACAAAAAAAACAATACTCCCCCCCAAAAAAAGAATGAATTGCAATGAGTGACAGATAATCAATGAAGCTATAGAGCAATATCAAGACATTTACGACATACCTACTCTACCTATAATACAAGACAACGTTGTGGTGGATTTAAACATAGGGATTCATTTTATTTTTTATTCCACAAAGTTTAAATTAATCATAACACTCCACGCTGCTCCTGAGACGCTGATGATAGATTAATTTCAGGATGGAAATAAAAAAGTGGAACAGGTTTACTTCTTTGTCCTTTACTTAATGTCATACTGCTCATGTATTTTCAAGCAATAATATTTACCATTTAAACAGATTATCCTCTGCAGACAATTGTATGTTTCATAAAATGGGAATGTCAATTGAAATATGTGCATACAGAAAACAATCCAACTCCATTTTTCGGTATGCGTGTTTTCGTTTCTCCAATTCACATTTCCATATTGAAATATAGTACAGGGGTGTGACTTGAATACTTGTAACAGTAATGATGGTTCCTTGACTTCCATGGCCACCACCTGTCCTAGGATATATTATACGAATACAGCCATTATCATTAAGTGTCAGAACATGTTTTGTCATCTTCCAAACCGCTTATCCTATATAGGGTCGCGGGGAGTTGCTGGAGCCTATCCCAGCTGTCAATGGGCGAAGGCAGACTACACCCCGAACTGGTCGCCAGCCAGTCGCAGGGCAAACATGTTTTCCTCCATAGGATTTATGAAGTCTGAAGACTCACCTCTCGCCAAGAGTCTGCTGGCATAGGCTCGAGCTCACCTGTGACCTTAATGAGAATAAGTTATAGACTAGAAAACAGATGTATGGAATAATAATGCATGAAGATAGTTCCCTTAACAAATAAAGTAAGAATGCCTAATGTTATAAAACATCTCGTAGTGAAAGCCTTCCCTTTTCTCTGCTGCTTTAAAGTTAGTTTTTATTAACGATGAAAGTGGACATAAACTTTGCACACAAACACTTCAAAACAATGAAATTCCTGCAAGAACACCTGGATTTTCATATCATCTTAATTACATGTTACATTTTGGAGAATAGGCATATTGTTTGCCAAGCAGCTGACAAATGATGCTCATTAGCCTGAATGGAGTCAGGTGTGCTCCTCACCAGTCCAAACAAAGTTGGGAGCTGCCGACACTTGCTTTAACTAAAACATGTTCGATACTGTGTTAATAAACCCGATTGGTCGTGTCGCCCATGTGATGTGACGTCACATTAAATACATGTTTTAAACAATATGAAATAGAAGACTCAGGTGGAAAGCAAGTTATGAAACATTTTTGTCATCAAATGCCAACGTGAACGTTTTGCCTGAAGGGAATTTTGATTTTTATCTTGCAAACTAGGTATAAAATAATGCTGAAGAAAATTGCCTGTGCATTACGTAAGGGCGTGGTTTCAATTTCAAATAGACACCAATCAGGGTCGAATTCAAGTGACACTCCATTTTAACAACGTATCAATGCTACTTATATCCTAGACTACACAGGGTCTACTGGTGTTGATGCAACTGTTTTTAACACTGTCCCTGAACTTTTAACACTGGCCGATTTACAGTGTAACTAGTCTGGTATGCATTACATCAGGTGCCCATCAGAATGGTTAGAATTAAACTATTTCAACCAATCATTTCTACATGCTAATTCTCTCCCTTGTCTTCCACGTTTTCCTTTAGGTGAACCCCAGATAAGGAGGCAGAGACACAAATACTAAAAACTTCTGCATGGTTTTAGAAATAACAAAAATTCTTAATTAAGGTACTTTATTACTGTTGGCGTGTTTTCAGAGCATTAAGCAGCCCGATAACAGCCATGCCTTGTGGTCATTTCAGTGGGTTTGTGTTTAGTCCAGATGGTATCTTACTTTATTTTCCTCTACTTTTCAGCACACAAACTGTGGTGCACACCACTGATCTGAATCTTATAAATGGGGCTTGTAGCTCCAGCTGTTTTCTAGAGAAAGACATGAACACAGAATTCTGCTTTCATAGAGCTTCAACAAATATTGCATTTGTGGAATAAGAGTTAATCCATTTGTTTTTAGCCATCTCCGGGGCGGCCATTTTGTCACTTCTGTCGACTTAAAATGACATACCTACTCAGGGCTCAGGTAACGACCAATCACGGCTGACCTGTTTTCTGAAGCTGAGCCGTGATCGGTCGTTATTTGAGCCTTGAGCACTTGTGATGTCATTTTCAGCCGACAGAAATGACAAAATGGCCGCCCCCTGAGATGGCTAAAAAGGGGTGGATTTTGCTGCTGAACTGAATATTCCACAAACGCAATATAAATCAGAATGCCGTGTTTCAACTAGTGGGCCTGATTCTTGAAAAAAATATGTTTGGGTTGATTTCCCCACTTTAATGGCCACCCATGTTTTTGAGAGCCAATGTAATAAACATTTCATTACATTTAAACATTTAACATTCAAACACTCCATTCTATACATAAGTGGATTGAGGGGTTAATAATATGGTAAAAAGGATGGAAACAAATAAATAGAAACTGTTGAGAGATTTTTGACAGCACAAGGTTGATGACAGAAACTATAGTGCATTTTGCTAATACACTTTAGAGATAATGGGTGGCTGAGTGGCACAAATTTCTTTTCACAGTTTCGATACTCATACAAAACAGTTGCTTGTATAAGCTATACGGGAGCATAGAAGAATGCGGACACAAACTTGAGGAAACCACATGAAAGTACTTGAGGAAACCACATGACCAGGTGAGTGTCATTTGATATGAAACAGCAATATTCTACCATATGATGTTTATTTCAACCATATATAAATAACTGCTTATATTTAGAACATAGTGCTTTTTATTATTTTTGATACTAGTTATCAAAATGATAGGGAATGGGTTTGATGCATGTTGGTGTATCTGCCTGCATATGCACCTCTCTAATCTTGATGAACATATAAAAAAAAAAATCTATATCATAATTACACGGTGATTGTGCTCTGCTTTGCTTTAAGACCTCCTCTGAAACTGCATCCACTGTCAGAACTTGACAATCAATCACATCACTGAATATCAAAACACTGTATTGTCATCATTATCCGGAACGTTTTCACAAGGACTAGTAAGCATTTTAATCCACCAGGATTGTACCTTTGACAACAATGTGACACGGAATTCTGGTTAATTCTGGCGCATACATATTGGAATGTTGTGATGAGACCTGTGCATATGCAGTTATCATCTCAATGTATGTCCAGAATCAAAATATTATTTGATAGCCGCAGCTTTGAATCACTGGCAACACAAATGTTTTAATAAAATAAAATAAAACCACCAGAGCTGGGTTTTACGAAAATTTGCCAATCATTTGTAATCTGTCAGCAGCCTGGGTAGCGAGCCGTCATCTATCGATCTGCCTTTTTTCACACCTACTGTAATCAGTCTGTCATGTTATTTTAACCGTGCTTCCGTCAGTAAACGTCAAAGGTCCGCCAGTCTGTCAATTGTCAACCCGGAAAAAAAAGGTTCAACGGATTACAAAAATCCATCCATCCATCTATCATCTAAATTGATTTGATTAAAATGGAGTGCACTATCTGCAACATAATGTGTCGGCTTGCTGCTCAAACAGCGTTACACTCACATACATTTGACATTTCACATAGCCTACACTTATTTGCCAATCTATTGAACTGTTAAAAGAGGTTATGCTACAAGACGGCATAACTATTCTTCAGTGGGAAAAAGTTGACCAGATGTTCGGTATTTGCTACATGCTCCGACTTTGCCTCATACCTACATTTGAGACTCTATCACGTGCAGAGGATATGTAGAATGCCTACCATTTTTCATTTTTTATATCATTTATTGTGTTAAATTTAATCAAAGTGACAATGCCAAAACTGTGATCTGTATGTAGCGAGTCATTTTTGTAGCTGTTATGATACGATATTTTATTATTCTTGCATGTATGCAAACGGCTTACTCATCTCCCCTCACCAATCACTTTTGATGACATCACATTTGACTCGCTCACTCTTCTCTCACATCTCTGTTGAGGTCTTTTGCTTTTACAATAAATAGTTCAGAGGCACAACTCCAAAGTAAAGGCCATGTTGACACACACATGCGCACGTGCATGCACACCTACACGCAGACACACGAAAACACACTGGCAAGCACTCATGGGGAGCTCCGCTGTGTGTTGCGGTTCCAGAGACTGTAGGGGGTTCTGGGAGCAAAAGTAATGAGCTCATCAGTTCAGCCTAGAGGTGTTGAAGGCTACACACATACACACACATTTTTCTTCCTATTCCATACACAAACACACAGGCAATTACTACGATGCCGTTCCCTCTCTCTGTAGCAGACCTCACAGTTACTTATGATAAATACTCCAAGCTGCTGAAGAGATTGCATTCCTGCTTTTTATTTATTTTTTTGCTTTTCTCCTCAGAAATGTATGTTTCAAAAGAGTATGAACAGCGTGTTCGTGTCAGCGAGTGTGTGTGTGTGTGTGTGTGCGTGGGGGTGTGTTTGTGTGTGTGCGTGCTGATGTTTGCCATGTTTGGCTAAATGCACCCTCATAAACAATGAACTGTATTACTGTGTAGTGCCAGAGTGTTTTTAATTTGCATTTTTGTTTATTTATTCATGCGGGTTTTCTGTAGACACGGGACTCTGACCATGTTGGTGTTTGGATTTCTTTAGATATATATATATATATATATATATATTTATCCTCCATTTAAACTTCAATGGAGGACTATCACTTGAATGAACTTTGTGAACCCTATAAATAAAACCCTTCCAGTTATAGAGGTCATGAACGCATAGTCTGAATAATTGGCTTGCTAATATACTGACTCACAATTAGATGATTTAAATCCTCCAGTGCAACTGAAACTGAAATAGTCACAAATATTACATGGTTTGTAATCATTAAAGGATTGCAAGGGAATTACATTGGTGAGGCAAAATAGTGGATTTTGGAAAGCAGGGTACATGTGAAATGTAAAACTTGAAAAAATGCAAAACTTGGCTTACTTTTTTTAAATTACTGAACATTCCTTGTCTATATGCAGTTTGACAACATGCACTTCATAAATGTTAAAACACAATTTACACAACAGCTGATGAGAATGTTACATGTTAACTACATAGTAATTGTTTAGTCTATTAATTTAATGTTAAGAAGTCTTTTGTTTGTGTGAAAATGATTAAGATTAATCAATGAACCATCGTGGCAATAATGAGTACATTGCTTTTCTGCAAACAACAGAGGCACTTTGATTCAGTCAGTTTCTCTTGCTAATTTGCTTTTTCGTAGTTGTTGGTACCAGAGCTGGGAATTCCGTCCCAGGGGCGGAACGGTCCATCCCTCAGTCCCGGACGGACGCCTATTTTTGGGATGGAAGACGGGGGACGACAACTTTTAAAAACGGGATGGACTAAGCAAGGGTAGATTTGGGGGATTTTAGTCCATCCCACTAATCGTCCCTCAAGCGTGTGACGAGATTGCGAGGCGGCCAAAGTTCATCTCAGCAGCAACCCAAAGGGTTGACCAATGGAAACCCTTGTCTTTTTACGACAAGCTATTTTCGTTTGTTCTCCTTGCCTTTTGCAAGCAATCCCTGACCGTGTGGAAGAAAACCCCGAACCAGAGTACATTCTCCCTGAGAGATGCATTGTGGAAGAGTTGAGATGGGAGGTAGAGCGGAGGATCCAGGAGGCTCTGAAGGAAACTTGAATACCTACTGGGTGCCCCACGGGTAGATCAAAAGTGTTACAATGGGGGCACTCATCAAAGGTGGCCTGCCTTCCCGGGGTGAACCTTAGGTGCAACTCCACTTGTGGCACGCCCATCGAATCTGGAGGGAAACCTGAGCTTCCCTGTCGCGCACCGCCTCCCGCAGTAGGGCAACTGCGGATTGTTGGCGACGTCCTGCGCCGGATTGCCATGTGGGCCAGAAGGTATGGCTCTCAGCCAGGGATCTACATCCGGCCGGCACTTCGCGGACGTTGGGGCCGAGGTTCACGGGACCATTCGAGGTGGAAGCCGTCATTAACGCCCTTTTGTCACGCTCTGGCTGCCACCCACCATAAAGATCCACCCTGTCTTCCATGTCTCTCTGCTCAAGCCGGTGGCGTGCAGTCCCCTGGCTCCTCCTCCAGCTCCGCCTCCTTCTCCGCGGATGGTCAACTGTGGCATTATGTACACAGTGATGGATATTTTGGACTCAAGGAGCAGGGGCAGGGGTGTCCAGTACCTGGTCGACTGGGAGCGCTACGGGACCGAGGAATGGCAGTAGATCCCCCACTTCTGGATCGTTGACCCATCCCTTCTTTGTGATTTCCACTCGTCCCACCCGTCCAAGACAGGTAGTCCGCCAGGGGGCGTCCATTGGGGGGGTTGTACTCTCATGTCCCTGTTCCATGTTGTTGTTGTTGTTGTTTTTTTCTCCTTCCAGTCGGAGTGGTGGGCAGTTCCCCCCAGCGGCACACCTGCCACTCGTTGCAATCAGCCATGTATAAAAGAACTGCCAAGTTGTTTGCTTCTTGTTGGATTATTCCTCTACTTGCGCTTGAGTTTAGTCACAAGTATTGAATCTTCTAGACATCACTTCTTGTTCTCGCCTAGTATTTTTGCCCTTTCAGTTTTTCGCCAGTTTGGTATTGTAAGTATTATGTTTTGTTGTTCAGTGTACTTTCATCATGCAGTATATCATACGGAATTGAATTTTCTCTTGCCTTTTTACGACAAGCTATTTTCGTTAGTTCTCTCCTTGCCTTTTGCAAGCGACTTTAGTTATTCACATTTTCCTTGTTCTTGTGTACCAGTGTTCTTGTTTCTACTTTGTTGTTCTTGCAAATTTTTGGTTTTGTTGTTGTTGTTGTAAATAAACATATTTGTCATATTCCATCTGAGTCCCTGCTTAGAGTCCTCATTGATTCCGTTTACCGGCATCTTAACAAGGTTAAAATCTACCAAAACTTTTAACAGCTCTATAAACATAACCAACACTTATGCTTAGGCATCTATGTGATTATCTCAAGCTATGATGGCACTGAACACTATAATACTGGACAAATGAATAGAAGCCAACAGAGTCTTTGTTGATCAGGGTAATCTTATTCTTTTACCACCATCGTCCTTTTATAAAAGCACAATTGTTCATTTGATAATGTCTCATGGCTGACAACTTTAGTTTCAAATTCTAAGGTGCATTATAATTAGCTTTTTTTTTTTTTAATTCTTGCTACAGAATTTTCTTCAGCCTCAATCCAACCAGTTGCCAGGTGGTTTTATTGGAATGATAGGCGGCTATATGTTTTCACATCTCTGTCTTATTAGATAGAATATTACTTCTGAAGTAATAAATGGGAGGCAGTGCTAGTGTGTACTTTATTCTTTGCCTTTATTTATTTTTTTTTCATTACACCCAAGATGTATTAACAAGCTTATGTTTTTATCCTCACAGGCGCAAGTTTAATTACATTTGGAGAAACGTCACCATCAGCCATGGAGGAGAATATGTAATGAAGGCTTTTTTGATTAAAACTAAAGTTTCTGTTTTGATTCTGAGTTTTTTTTTTTTTATTAGTTAATATCTGGTTTCTGACTGGAGGATGCAATGCATTTTTCAATAACCTCATATTCATATAGAAGGTTAAGCTCTCCAAATCCAAGATGGTGAATATTTAGCAAGGGAAATGTCATGCAGAAATATGGCATTAGCCTTTTGATATTGAAGCAGTCATTATGAAAGTAATCAACATCGTACAATTCTCTAATATTGAAACTTCTGTATAGCTGAGCATGTGAATGTATATGTTTTTGGTGCATTTTAACTATCACATACGGCATGCCGACACAATATAAAATGCCTTTGAGTACCCATAAAAGTAGATTATATGCATAAAAATACAAACCCCAAATCCAATGAAGTTATAGAATTGCGTGAAATGTAAATAAAAACATAATACAATGATTTGCAAATCATTTTCAACCTATATTGGATGCACTACAAAGACAAGACATTTAATGATTAAACTGAAGAACATTATTGTTTTTTGCAAATTGTCTCTAATTTTGAATTTGGTGCCTCCAACACCTTCCAGATATGCTGGGACTGTGGCAACAATAGACTGAAATGTCAAGGAACCTGTTTGGAATATTCCACAGGTGAACAGGTTCATTGGAAACAGGTGTATGTCATGATTTTCTAAGTAAAAGGAGCATCCCCAAAAGGCTCAGTTGTTCGTGAGCAAATAGTTCAAGAGTTTAAGAACAACGATTCACAACGTCAAATGGCAAGGAATTTAGGGATTTCATTATATATGGTCTGGAATATCATCAAAAGATTCAGAGAATCTGGAGAAATCTCTGCATGTAACCGGCAAGGTCAAAAACCAAAGTCATTGTAATTACCACAGTTCGTTGCAAATCTACAAATACAAGTTAAACCCCTTGTGCGACATCCCTCTAAAACCTACGGTCGTCTTTGGAGTCACCCTTGAAAACCTGACATTTTCGCCACCTACAAAACAATATCTCAGCCCCTGTAGCAGGTGATGCAAGTGAAGCACCATTTTTAATTAAAAATATCGAGTGGTAATTACCATGCTGTATTCTCTTACAAAGACGTCGAAATCATCATTGTCTACAAACATATATCTTAACCATACATCACGTTTGGATGGTTTCACGGCTTTAAAGTCCGCAAGTGTGTCGTCTATATCACAGGCCGTGACTTACAGCAGAGCTACTGCGATCGACGGCGTCCGCCATTACTCCTCGAAAAAATTACGGATATGCTCCGACAAGTCACGGCCCCGTCACATGTTTATTCTGATGCATTTCATTGGCTAAGAGACCGATAATTGGATTAAAAAAAGAAAATGACGTTTACGCTCTCTGGCTTTAACGCAGGGGTGGGCAATTCCTATATATATATATATATATGTATATATATATATATATATATATATATATATATATATATATATATACATATATATATATATATATATATATATACCGTATTTTCCGGACTATACGTCGCCTGGAGTACAAGTCGCACCAGCCATGAAATGCATAATAAAGAAGAAAAAAACATATATAAGTTGCTCCATCCCCTCTCGGAATCCAAGTTGTCTCTGTCCCGTAACGCAAATAAATGAGTCCATATAAATCAAATTAATACAATTGTGTACTTATTACAAATCATTTCCACCAAGCTATGATGGTAACACGTAGCTAACATCCACACATTTGGCATTACAAGAAAGTTACGGTAAGATAACTTTAAACTCACCAAAACGGTTGTAGATCGATTAAATAAGTCTTTTATTTATCGCCGACCATGTAGAATGTTTCCAAGTCTCCAAAAGTATTTTTGTATTCGGTCGTAATTTTCTTTGTTCTCTCCTCCTCTGCTCCGTGTTTGATGAGGGCTTACCTCACTCTCTAATGGCTGTAAGCGGTGTCTTGGCGACTGCTTGGGATGCAACCCCGTGAGGCAACCCCGCGACATGAAGATCGATGCAGGCTGGACGCAGAGTTAGGAGCTAATGTTGTTGTGCTAACACCTTTTGTTTTAACGACCTGAAGCTAGTTGTTGCTATTAGCCGTCCTATTATCCTACCTTTAGCCGGGGAGTGAAGAGGGGGGCGTAAAACTATAATCTTCCTGCTGTTGCTGCAAGCCACCATCTCCCTCCTGACGGTTGACAGTTTAGCATCGCTAAATGACTGAAATATTACCAGTCGGGGGTTTGTGTGCGCATTCATGCTCTAGTCCGCTTCAGCTTGTGAGAGTGGAGGAGCAATCGCCACGGTATTTTTGATTTTGTGGAGGTGATCATGATGAGATCACGTTTTATGTCAATAAATCCAAACTATTGTGCAGAACACTTTTATACTTTCACAGGTTGAAGTGGACAAGAGTAGTAATGTGCATTTGCATTTTGGTGGTGATCGGCCGCCGTGTTAGACAACAGAACTGACAAAGCGAGCAATATCACCTTGCCTCCCTCCCGCTGTATACATATACTCAGTACAGTCATATAGATGGATGGATTAGCAAAAAGAGGCTGTTGTTCATGTAAAAGAAAGAAAAAGGAATGGATTATGCCCTCGCCCTACATCAGGTCAAGTTGTGGCTTCTCTCTTGGCTCGTCTTTGCAAGGCATCCATGCAAAACATCTCATCTCTCCTGGTATGTTTACACCAAGATGTGGCCCAATTCTGTGAGAATGAACAGAACAGGTAAAGCAGGAAACAAGAACTTCAAAGTGGGCCCATTACTCTTTTGTAGTGTAGCTTGTAAATACTATATAATGGAAGGACAATATCACCAAAACATTGAGCCTTCGATTACTGTCCAGCTTTTTCAAATAGGCCTTTTGGTATGATACTATTCAGAGAAAATGAGGCGCGTAGTGGTATGCAAAAATGTGAGATGAATAACCCCAAAACCACAGTGAAACCTTCTTCTTTTCACGAATACTAATGTGAACTACAAACCATTTGCAGTGGCACATTTGCTCAGTCTGCAATTTATGATTCAAACTGTAACTACCTCATTTGATCCCGTCCTTGTTATGTTAATTTCCTCGCACAATGGTAGCAAATCAGATTGATTTTACTGTGCAAACCATGCGAGTAAAGCACTATGTTTGTGTACAGATAGTGTCTGTCATTTTCATGAGTGTAAGCTTACATACATTTTTGTCTTTTTGTGTGCATGCCATACAGCATACATTTGTCGAGAACTAAGAGTGTTTTTGTCCGTAGAATAAAGCCACTAATCTGCATTTTGGGGTCATTTTCTTACCATAGATAGATGCTTTTATGGTACTTTAAACCCCAATGTACTCTCAAGTATACTTGAATATGCAATGAAATTACCCTTACACTGAAACCTCACATTATTTTATAAATTGGTTGCTTGTAGCTTATTGAAATTGAGTATTTGAATAGAAAAATTAGATTCTCCAGCTCATTTATTTATTTATTTATTTAATTTTTTGCCAAGCATGTGTTAACAAGCAAATCTTGTTCTCTTTTTGTACAATTTATACGGTATGAGGTTGTAAGTAGATTTGATTGGCACATTTTGCCAAGTTAGCACATTTTAATTAATGTAAATTCATGTACTCCAGATTTTGATATGGGTCAGTTAAAATAGACCAATAAAAGGTGTCTTACCACAAAATGTTGGAAAGTCTGGTCAAATATTATTCAAACATATTTTTTTTGTGACTGCATTAATTTCCATTTTCATTACAAATTTAAACCATCATCGCAAACACAATAGTAGTTTCACAGATTACTACACTGTTAACGGTGATCGGAACTCAGCAGTCCTAAGCCTTCTGGCTGCTCCCAAAACACCATAAACGATTCCTTTATTCCTCCCACAACGTGAATTTACTCCAAAACAAAACATAAGTGTGTGATCTGGCACTCTTACCAACAGTCAAGGACAGAACCACATCATGTCCCTGTTTTGATAAGAAAGATTATGGCGTGGGTAATGTCGTACAATGTCCTTAAAGCAACAATTTATGGAACTTGTGAACAGCTAAACAGCTGGTGCTTTGCATTTTTAATCAATTCATCAAATAAGGGACATTGCATTATCAGGTAGTTAAGAGTGTCTTGTCTGTACATTTCGAAATTCAAGGTTAAACCATACCTAACTGAATACTCTGGTGGGGTAAGGCCAATGAACAGTATATTAAGCCCTGAATCTGCAAATGTGTAACTAAATAATTTAAGTATTATGCTAACAAGTCTTCAAGTTAGCTGGGCATACTCGTATTTATTAAAATCATATTATTCTCTTACTCTCTCGTTCTGTTTCTTTGTTTCCTTCACATAAAATCTATCACCTCTTGTTTTACCCACTTTCACATTTTAGAAATCAATTTTTGAGCTTGAGGCTACCATGCCTTAAGGCATTTCTCTCTTCTTGTTCTCATCTCAACTCTCGGTGAACACGTGTATGTTATACCAAGGCTTAGGAAACAAAACTGGATCAACAACACAGTTTGAAATAAAAGAGTATTTAATGACAAAAAGTTCAACGGCGAGATGATGGGTAAACCTCTTAGGAATGGGGAATCGTCCAGTTAGGACAAGGTGGCTGACAGATTGTGGAGAAAACACAACTGGGAGATATGGTAGGACACTGTGGACAAAAAAAAAAACTGTTTTGCAAAATTCATGGGAGTACAAAGGTCTGGAACACAACAAAAAGGACCGAGCTAGTTACAGCTGCAGGATAATCAACAAACCGACGAAGAGTGGAGAATAAGACCTGGTATGTGAGTTGCAGAAGAGGTGACAATGTGCGATCAGTCATTTTGCAGTTCAGGTGGTAGAGGAGGAGAAGTAAATGCAGCCACGCTCAGCCAGCAAGGGACAGGGAGATGGACCTAACTGCATTGTCCCTCAAACAGTTTGTTGTTTAACACATTCACTGCCATTTACGTATTCATTAGTCTTTTCACAGTCCAGCTATTCAATCCTAGGAATTCATTTCTCTTTTTCCCAATTTTTTTAAAACGTTAGGGTAAAAAAGGATCGTAAAATGTATGGCAGTGAATAGTTAAAGGCAATTTCATGACAATGCAATAGAGCCTCTCAAACAACCATATGCTATTTTTTGTATTGGTCAGCAGAGGGACTTCAACAGTGACCCTCCAGCTCAAGAGATACTGCCCCCCCTCCACACAACACAAGAGAAGATATGTACAAATGTCTTCAAAATAAATGTTCTCTCTTTTTAGTATTGTGTTTGCTAAATTTCTTGTGCTTGATAAAAAAAAAAAAAAAGTCTTTCCATTGGGAATGAGCGTAAATCATCTCATGAGTCTCTAGGTGCTCCTCACGAGCAAGTGGCTCAACAAGGTTGTGTATGCTATGAGGAAACTGCTGCAAATACAACCCTCACCTCTAATGCTATTCTAAACGGTGTCTGATAATAAATTCTTGGGAATAACAAATCACAGAATCGAAAAAGAAAACATGATGCCACCTGTTATGTCAGTGATCCCAGGTTTTCAAGTGATAGTTTAAAAAACTGCAGCCAGGGCTCACAATGGCACGTGCTTTACAGGCCAGTTTTTGTTCATCTTGTGTGAAATAGCTCCTCCTGTTGGCTTATTGTTAAAGAAATGATTCATTGTGTGCCCCTGTTCTTCAGCCTCAACACTAATGCAACTGTAACAAGCGTTGTCGGCTTGGTTTGATGTTTTACAATACAATACTATACAATGCCACTTTATATAGCGCATTTCACAACAGCTACAGCTATAGCAAAGCACTTCAGAGTAACAGGAAAAGAATAAATACAAAAACAAAGACAGTGAAAACAATAAATTAAAACACATTATTAAATCATAGTTATTCTTATAATACATAATTAAAACTTTAATTACAATTAAAATACTATAGTGATAATAAAAAAACTACAGATCCGTTTGCTATTACACCGTCACCAAGGAGTCAAAACTTTTCAAATTCAGTTCTCAGGAGACATCGCTCCTTTAATATGTGACTATACAAGGACAACCCATTTGTACAACATGTCATGACTTCAACATAAAGACTGTTCTATCCATTTTGTGACCTGAACCAAAATATCATACCTACACAGTCAATATACAATAATTTAATGTTAGGTTTCTCTGGTTCGAAAACAGAATAATATGGGTTCTTTCAAGACATCCAAGAAACATAAATGATTGATCTCAGGGGATTTGTCCGTATAATATAGTGCAGTAAATATTACTTGTCTGCCTGTGTGAATCTTGTGGGTACATCGGCTTGCATGCATACATGTAAAGTTGGGCGTGTGATGTGAAACTCTCCAGTTTCATGTACACTACCGATTGTGCCCCACCATGACTTGCGGTGACCTTTGAGGGGATTAAACCACAAACAGACTTCTGTGCTGTCAACCTGTCTTCAGCCCCTAATATTCTCATGTGTGTGAGTGTGTTGTATTTCAATAAAGGGCCTCAATTACCTTGACACGTAACCTGGATTTCAGAACAGAGCTTTTACTGAATCTGATTGTCATAAATAATTAGATTTCATCTCATTTTGGGATTTATGGAGCCTTGAAGATTAGCTATGGCATCTGGAAGTGAAAAAAAATCTCTCACACTTTAAATGAGTAACTATTTATTTTATGTAACGCTACCCATATTTTGCTTGAATGATCACAAAGCGAATTTGGTTATAATTCTACATGACTGACATCCATATATTCCTTCACACGTGATAATGATGCCATCTACAGGTGCATTTGCAGACATTGTGAATGAGACCTGCATGTGTGCACGCACGCAAACATCCGTACACACGCACGCAAACAAACACACACCTTCCTTATTCAATGTCTCTCCGCGCTGAAGAGGTAGGACGACCCCTCTGGTGTGTAACTTTGTGTGTTAGCACTAACAGCACCTCTGGGGTAATAGAGAGGTTGTTGTTCTGTGTCTGTATATGTGATATATGAGGGGATGTGTGCGCGCGCACATGTGTTTTCATGCATCTCTTGGGGTAGCCCATCTGAAGCCAGCTGTATATCACAGCTGCATCCCATGTGTAACTTCAAAGTGGCAACATGCATGGTTCAGGCTATTTATGACACAGTTACAGGAAGGACATGTGTGTTTACACTGGCCTTTATATCACAGCGACATGTACTGAGATACTGCTCACCTCCCTTCACTCCGTCCCTGCTTTTCTTCCAGTATACCATATCAATGAGTTTCGGGTATAAGCAGTGGAACCCCTCTGGCCCAGGAGTGAAAGTGTGTACACACGCACGCCCTTCACCACCAAGTTATAGAGGGAAACTTTTAAAAGGTGTATTTAACTCGCCTTCTTGTGTTCTCCAACATTTTAGTGCTATTTGAAAGCAGTTTCATACTAATGGATCAGAACAGAATTAAACACACAAGAATATTAAAAGTATATATACTCTGTAAATAAACACTGGGCTTTGCTAAATTCGATTTCTTTACCTTCAAAGCACCGTTTAGTAACCTTTGTTATAAAACATCATCGGTTCAAGATGAGATGAAGCGGTGCTTCCTTTAAGACAGTGGTGTCAAACTAATTTTTGTCGGGGGCCACATTGTAGTTAGAGTTTCCTTTGGGGAGCCGTTTTGACTCTGAACCCAAATAAGTGTATGATTGCCTCATATTACACAAACACAACAAATTGATGAATGACTAATTTTGAAATCAGAGGCCAGTAAAAACTGTTTGCTCAAATAGTATTACATTTATTTTCAAAGAGTGATTGGTAACACAATTCTTGCGATATGTCAACATTTTTAAAGTGAAGTCAATTTGCAATTTTGTTATTTGATCTAGAAACATTTAGTCGATGCACATAATTTACCTGGGGCTTGAGTTTGACACCTGTGCCTTAAATTAATGGGGACCGAGTCCTTACGAACTACACAGAAGTTAGACAAGTGAACCACTATCAGTATCACCTTCAGTGACTTAAAGTCTTGAAATCGTTTTAAAGTGGAACAAAACCCCCAAATATATAAAGCAAGACCGCATTGTATGTACCAGAACTACTGAAAAAACAGTACTCTAATTAATTTTGCATTCGTGGATTAAGAATTAAATAAAGTATTTAGTCAATGTAAGGAGGGAGCGCCATATTGGGTGAAAAAATGTGTTGTAGTAGTACATTGAACAAAATGGGACCCAGATCATGTCGCAACTTGGTAAATAGTTATATATTGTAACGTTTATTATCATGGTTTATTATGTACTTTTTGTACATGAACATGTTTGTCCACTGATTTTGCCTTCTCACTTGTTGTGATTGTCTTTTGTTTATGTAAAATGTCTTTGGGTTTCATGAAAGGCACTATAAAAGACCAAGCTATTATTATAATAATAATTATTATCATTATTATTATTATTATTTTAATTAATTAATCTGAATTTGTTGTTTGTTGTGGCTGAATATCTGACTATGGTTTTACGGGTACGTTTTGTGCATTTCACACACTTCCTTCAAGCGTTAACGTCCTCTTTCCCTCCACACAGGTGTCTTTCCTGTCTGCTTCTGTTTGACTGAGTCAGTAGCACCACAGCAGGAAGTGAAATAGCGCCAGAGGCAGGTAGAGTGGCAGATGGAGGGAGCGGGTGCAAAAGTGCAGCATAGAATTGCACCTGACAGCAGAGATGGGAGAGAAATATGTGACACTGCAAGACAACATACTGTGACACATGGGAGTCCACCTGGCCTTTTTGATGGTATAAGACCAGATTTTCTTCCTCCTGCAGGAAGATATGTGCAGTATTCTGCACCTCATAACAATTGGCAATGTGTGTCATACCACGTTTGAGGAACTCTGCAGGATATGAGTGTATGGTCCTTTGAGGTGATGGAAACACTGCGGCTGTGTTTGTTTGTACCAAGAGAGTGCCATGCAGAAGCAGCTGGAAAGACCTCCCTCTCTTCTCCTGTCATCAATAAATGATCACAGGCCATGTGGAGGGAGGGAACCATCAACCACCTAGACCTGGCAACACAACTAAAGATACGAATAGAAAGAGAGACAGGTAAGACAAAAATGAAGACATGGCGGAAGAGTGAATCCAAAATCAGCATAGCATAGAAATTGGTCAATATGAAGACAATATGAGGGCAAATACAACAACTGGTATTTACAGTACAAGGCAGCTATTAAGTGCTTTTTTGGATTAATTTTGTCACTGGATTTATTCCCAATACTATTGTCCAGCAATTGTTAGGAACTAGTGATTATGTCGGAAGATCAGAGTCTTGAGGATGCTGGAGGCTGCCACAGCTGACTGTGGGGAAAAAAAAGCCGACTACACCCTGGAGTGGTTGACAGACCTTTTATGACTGAATTGTTGTGTTTGATTTATGCTGATATTTGTGCTATTTGATTTGGGGGATTAGTGAGTTCATCAACCAAAACAAATATAGTGTGTGTGTTGTTGAGGTTCTTACTAATGATTTCAGAAAAGTTTCTTATTTTTGGTCTAGCCTTTAGTAACTCTTGTTAGAATTATTATTATAATTATAATTAATTATAATTAGACGGTAGTCGACTGGTTAGCACGTCCGCTTCACAGTTCAGAGGTTGTGGGTTCGATCCCGGCCCCGGCCTCCCTGTGTGAAGTTTGCATGTTCTCCCCGTGCCTGCGTGGGTTTTCTCCGGTTACTCCGGTTTCCTCCCACATTCCAAAAACATGCATGGAAAGTTGATTGGACTCTCTAAATTGCCCCTAGGTGTGATTGTGAGTGCGGATGTTTGTCTCTGTGTGCCCTGCGATTGGCTGGCAACCAATTCAGGGTGTCCCCCGCCTACTGCCCGAAGACAGCTGGGATAGGCTCCAGCACGCCCCGCGACCCTTGTGAGGATAAGCGGTATTGATAATGGATGGATGGATGGATGTTTAGTCGGACTTGCCGACGGACGGCCGCTTAAAATTAGACCGGCCTATCGACGGGTACCATTATTTTGCCCCCGGAAAAAAAGGCAAATGACGGATGACGGAAGGGTACCCACGCTGCAGACGGTTGACAAATAATGCACACTCAAGTTTTAGTAAAATGCCCAGCTCTGGTGTTCTCATTTCTCAATAGTTAGATTTAGATGTTGCATTGCAGAACACTTTGAGAGCAAAGCAAAGTGGGTACTTTTGGATGAGAAAGGCTATGCTGGAGTGAATAGTAAATTAAAATGGAAGCACAAAAGAATAGTACTTTGTATGAATGAAAAGAGATGGAACATGTATGTCAGATGCAAGCACGAGGAGTGACAGAGAAATAAATAAGCACATCCACACGAGCATAATGATGCCTCCTCCTTCCCTCCACACACTCAATTTATGTCTCATAGTATTTGTCTCATTGATCATGTGAGTGTGACATTATCAAAATACAAAAATGGATGATGTACACATCCCTGTCTGATCAAACAATGTGAATAAAAACATTACAAAACGTGTGCAGTGAACTACCATCTTTTCATGGTTCACCATTTCATGACTGCACCTATCAGTGTTTTTTTTTCAATGAAACCTAACTAACAGCTATTCCATGAAAATTTACAAGATACCACCCAAATGCCCCACTCCATCTAAGGTGCCATGTATGCGAAGGAGTAGAGTTGGCCTTCAGCTAATCGATCACAAACAACAACATAATAGAAGATTCCTGCAGAGTTCTGACAGGCAGATGGGGCCCCCTGTTGTGGTAAAGTATTTTCCAAAGCAAGTTTTCCCACCTCCAGTCCTCTTCAGAAGCCCTCGGCAAACATTGGCAAATACCTGGAAGTGTCTGTAAGGAGGTAAAATGGGGGAATGAACGTAATCCCCGGCACACTTAGTGCTGTTTTCGAGAAATAATGAAAAGTAAAGTGATACTGTACATCAGTAGAATACCAACATGTACTCCTACAAAACTATGTAAAAAAACTGTAACTTAAGCAGAATGTGACAATGCTTTGATGTACTATCACACCATGCCCAATCATTCAATATTTTCAACTACCATCTTATATTATATGTACATCACTCAGTATGATTTTGCAAAAAAAAAACATAAGAAAAAAGAACAATTGGACATTTTTGAGGACAATATCTGAATTCTGAGTAATGTGGTACTGGTGTACTGGTATATGTGACTAAATTTGTGTTTTTAAATATGAAAATACGGAGTTGAATGACTTGAAGGATGAAGAAATTGTTAAATGCTCCCATTCACTTGCATGTATTTATTTTCTTTTGAAAATTTGTAAAATTGTAGGTAAACTGTGTTTTTAGAATGTGAAAACTAAATTGTCCTAAACGTTGTGACTATTTTGAAGTTTGAAAAATTAGAAATGTGGATAAAGAATAATAATAAAGTGAGATGAAAATAGTACAATTTTTAGGATTAGAGATTAAAATGCTACTCTGCCTTCATACAAATAAACAGAAAATGTGTATTTATTGGCCCCACAATCCCTTTAGTCCCAAATACCAATTTTCAATGCCTAAAACTAAATGCAGGTACAAAATGTCACATCTGAAAAATATTTTTTTTCATTTCTAATGTGATAAACAATCTGACACACTTTACATGTTCACATTATGAAGTTAATATCAATTTATTTTGAGAAATTGAACCAATGAGGTTAAAGTCAAAGGGTTTGTCTTTCTTGTCTTCACACACATGCATGCAGACATGTATGAGAATGATGAATAGTTCATTCTTCTGTCTCCAGACTGGGCAATACAATGACAGCCATCGCTCTGCTGGGCAAGAGCTGCATATAATTGAATCCTCTGTGGCTACTTAACCTGTCATTGTTGCTGTGCACCGTGTGAGAGGAACATTTTCACCTTGTATTCACATATGGGTTCCCATCACAGAGAGACTGACTTGTAAAATGTCTGAACCAGCAGTTCACCCAGAGGAGCATCAGAGGCTCAAGTATTACAAAGGATGTTCAGCACAACTAAATTATCTGAATAAGATTTTAAAAAATAATTTAACATACCATTAACAATTCCACACAAGCTGGTCTTCAGGTTAGGTTTTTAATCTAGTGCATTATTAGACCACTTTGTAAAACCAGCATATCATGAACAATCAAAAAATACAAAATCATGGTAAAGTCTATTGTTGTAGACCTTCCACATAATTTTATTGTATACAACTGTAAAGATTAAACTGTGATTATGTTATCTCACCATCATATCCATTTGTGTGCATTGTCATCCTACTGAAGTATGTTATATTCCATTACTTTGTCTTTTGTGTTTGTAATTCCATTATGCCTTGCAGCTCTCTCAAAAAACATACTTTACATAGAACACATGAGACAGCAAAAACTTCTGCTGTTCCATTCCTCTGGAATGTATTCGTATACTTCTCCCCATATTTTATGTCACTGCCTTATTCCTAAATTGATTATATTCTGTACACGGGGTTCAAAAAGTTCACCACATTTTTTTGCAAATTTATTGGTGATAAAACAGCCTAGTACAGGTGTAACCAACGTGGTGCCCGTAGGCACCAGGTAGCCCCCAAGGACCACATGAGTAGCCCACGGGCTTGATCTCATTATTTTCTAGGAATGAGGTAGAAGTGATCATTTGTTCATGTAAATGCTGGCAGAGACTTATGGAAATAAAATGTTGCATATGATATTCATCATTTCCTTATTATTGTGCTAAGTCATTAACGTGACCAGTGTCTTCGCATAAAATAATACTATTAATTAATAAGAATAAAATATCAAAAAAAATGAACGGTAATTTGAGCATTTTTTCTCATTTTTTTCACAACTGTCTATCAAACCGGTAGACCGTCACATTAATCACGCGAAGCTCAAGGCCAAGTAGTAGCTCTCAGTTTAAAAAATGTTGGTGACCCCCAGTCTAGTAGAACATGTATAAGGGTACCTATTCACATCCTTTACATTTGGCAACATATCCTACCATATTGCTTGCGGCCATCATTGTTGTACATGTACATATTTTGGGCAAACGTGAACTGACTTTAGTTTATTTCTGCCCGAGGAACGTTTTTGCAGACTCGCTCATTCTGGCGCCTACGAACAGCTTTTGAGCGACACTTCATTTTTTTTCTCTAGAGTGCCAGGTTTTGTTGGTCTTCCAAGCGAAAAGGCACTGTTGTTTTAAGGGGTCTATAAGAAATTCCGAGTCCGTGTGCTTTCAGCCCTTTGTTGAACAGAGTGCCATCTAGAGTAATCACATAACGACTGGTTCATGAAGAATCTTGTACTAACACCTATTGACCAAAATTAGTATACTTTTCGTCTTATATAACCCCCAGAGTGTTTTTTATAAACCCTCTCAACATTTTTGACAAAATAAATTAAAACAAACACAACTGGGATTTGTGGGTATCATCTATGCCAAGGCAATATAGACCAAGATCCCTCCATCCATTATCAATACCGCTTATCCTCACAAGGGTCGCGGGGCGTGCTGGAGCCTATCCCAGCTGTCTTCGGGCAGTAGGCGGGGGACACCCTGAATTGGTTTCCAGCCAATCGCAGGGCACACAGAGACAAACATCCGCACTCACAATCACACCTTGGGGCAATTTAGAGAGTCCAATCAACTTACCATGCATGTTTTTGGAATGTGGGAGGAAACCAGAGTACCTGGAGAAAACCCACGCAGGCACGGGGAGAACATGCAAACTCCACACAGGGAGGCCAGAGCCGGGGTTGAACCCACGACCTCTGAACTGTGAGGCGGACATGCTAACCAGTCGACCACCGTGCCACCCCAAATATTTCTAATAAAAACCTAATTTTAATTGTTGAGGACTGTGATTACATAGCCTCCAAGGACCGGGTTAGTGTTCTACATTAAGCTATGGTAATCACGTGACATGCATAAAACTTGCCAGAGAATGCAGAAAATTAAACCTGAACTTGAAGTGTGCATGTGTGCATGCACGTGCGCATGAATACGTAAGTGCACATGTGTGTGTGGGGGGTTGAGAGGGGTTATAACCTCTGCCCCTCCAACTGAACCTCTTGCCAGCCCTTCTCCACCCCACGTAAAACTTTCTAGAGCCGCCATTGACGCCAAGCCACTCAAACTCAATAGCAAAGACACAGAACTCCCTGTTGTGTGTCCTAAAGCCCTCTGTGCCCCTAGTAGGTCGGTTTATCCTCCACATGGCTCTTCTACATCCCCATTCCTTGAGGTTTGCAACTTGAGGGTTGTCCTGGATTACACGTAAAATCTAGTCTCAGTTCTGCCCTCTTCCTTTTGAAAAACATCTCCAGACACCGGTCTTCACTGTCTGACTGTGGTTCTGAGACACTCACCCAGTCATTCCTTACTTTCACTCTCGACTATTGCAAGGAACTCCTGTTTTGGCTCCCAGGCAGAGCACTGGATAGACTGCAATATGTGCAGAACTCAACTCCCAGGATTCTCAGTCGGACCAAAGTTGGAAGCATATCACCCCCACCCTGATTGGGCTTCCAGTCAAATTCCGGTTGATGTACAGTATAAACTGATTCTGCGCACCTCCCAAGGCTCAACACCTGCTATATTATTTGTAGATAACCACTATTGTGAATAGTTTAAATTGCTGGATGCATCTTCCATTTTCAAGAGATTTAGCAGAATGATTAATGGTGCCTGAAGACAGAGTATCTCCTCCCCCCCGCCCCAAACACACACACATACAACACAACCACCACGAGCCCTCCATTCTTCCAATTTCTTTCACATTTTGTATATGCCATAAACATTGCCATTGTTAAATGGAATTATGATCAAAGAGTTTGTGGCTGCATATTGTGTGTCCTCACATTAGTCACACATCAGCGAGTTGCATTTTGATGTGCCGACAAAGAGAGAAAACAATGCACTCCGGTGCCAACATCGCACATCCCTGCCTCACCCTACCACCCTCACTTTCTCTCTCTTGCCATGTTCCTTCCTCTTGGTCTCCCTTGAAGCATATCAGTAAGCGCCTTCGCTACCACCAAGGGAATTGAGGATGTGTGTGGAATAGCAGAAGAAGGGAAACTGAGAGAATGAGATGAAGAGAAGGGGAAAGTAGGTTGAATAATGTGGTAATGTAATAGTGCTTGTCTTGTCTTTGTGTGGATGCTACTGAAACATCTCTTGACAAATGTTCAAGCATGCAATTCCCCACTGTCAAATGCAAAAAAAAGTAAAAGTGCTAAGAGGGTACTTTGTCAGGAAGAAAAATCATGTGTAAAATGTGTATATATTTCCCAGACTCAAACCTATGCAAAATATTCAACTTTTTTAGACTTTTGTGGCGACCCCTGAATAGAAAAAGGACTAAGCCGAAAGTCAAACAACAACAATACAGTTTGAGGAGGGGCAATCCAATTTCTATTACAACATGACTGTGCTCCAGTGCATATAGCAAGGTCCATAACCCGATGAATTTGATGAGCAACAAAATGAGAGCTAACCCTGACCGCAACCCCCTCAATTGTGAGCTTCCATGCCCTTTCTGAGGTACAGTACAATACAAGTCATACCTAGTGTTCCTCAGGATAAAGGGACACACACACAAACTCGTGCACGCACACACACACAAAAGCCTACAGACACACTACAAGCGCAAGCTGTTTTAGTAAAAAGGAAAAGCAAAGGACACCAATGCCATATGTCCATCTATTTTCACTCCTTTTGCATGTATTGTTCAGATTTCACACAATTTTCTCCTGTAGACAGAATTCTCACATTTTAACTAGTAAATCCTCTTGGCATAATACTAGTTATTATGGGACAATATGGAAGTTAATAATGTTTGTACGTGTTTGTGAATAACAAATATCTTCATTGCTATACCTAAAAATTGGTGATGGAGCTCATTAGATGGTGCAGATGTATCGAATACATTGGCTGTTGAGTGTGTAATGTATATATTTGCTGTTACATCATCAAAGCCCAACCTGTCAGAGAGCTGTGCATGCACACAATTTCACCCCTGCTTAACACTCCTGGTAACGTAAACCCCCAGGAGGTTCAACATTTGCCTCCTGTGAACTCATTAGTGTGCAAACGTAGATCTATTTGTTGTGTGTGAATTTGCACTGTAATGGCAAATCTCAAAGCGTAACTGAGTGATGGGTGAGAGATGTATATGTTGGAGGAAGATAATGGGCTTTTCTATCAGATGTTTGGTGTGTGTGTGTGTGGGGGGGGGGGGTGCGTAGGTGTGCATGTGTGTTTGCTATCTATTGCTTTCTAACAGAGGGAGAATGACCCTCCACAGGACCACTCCTCCATCTCTCTTCACTAGAGGGTATGAGGTCTTGGCCTGGGAGAGATAATTGGGACGATTAATACAGAAAGGCAAAAAATAAATAAATAAATAAATGGCAAGGCAATTGTAATTTATCACTTCACAAAAGGGACAAATCACAATCACAAATCCACCATTGATCTAAGCTTGGCAACTGATGAAAATTCAGATATAGATAGTTAGGATCATGTAAGAATTAAAAAATAAAGTAAATAACAATACATTTTTGAGATCCTTGTCTCAGGCACACAATCATTTGATGAAATGTGACTTTTTTTTTTTAAATTATTATTATCAACCGATACTGCAAATTTGTACATCAGCAATGTCGAACACTTACAATAATGTTTTTGGTTATTCATGCTTACATTTTGGAGAAAAAGCAAAAACCACCATTGAGTCAGGCAGAAGCAGAGGTGACCATACCAAACTTAAGTAACATAACCACAGCACATATGGGATTTATGAAACCACCCGAGGAGAGGAGAGGTTAAAGGTCACTTTGCAAGGAAAATAATTGCTCCAGTGGTAGACAGCCACACCAGGCAACTTGTATCCACATAGAAGATAGACTGACAGATATAAACTAGGCAGTTAGTAAGTCCAGAGAGGCCGGAGCAGCGCTGACCAGGCCAGATAGGATGTTGACAACATTTTTCTCACAAGGGGATACAGCGTATAAGATGTGCTGTGGGGTGAACACTAAAGTGAATGGCACTTATGGCCAATCATTCAAAAGGACCTGCACATTAACTGTAAGATTCTAATGGACCTTAGCACTTTTTTCCAGAAAATTGAGACACTTTCCTCCATTAAAAATATTATGTCAGACTTTAATACAACTAAGTAGCATCAAACCAATTATGATACAATACTGGGTAATACCTATTCCACATTGAAATGAGCTGGGAAAAAATATGAATTTTTGAACAAGAGAACAAAGGTTTTACAAATATCAGTTCATATGATGACTTCCAAAATCCACAAATTCAAGACAGACCCCAGAATGTACAGTCCTTTCCAAAAGTATTGATTATTTTGGATTACTTTGTCCTCTAAATTCCCATGAAAACATGTTTTGTAGACTTCAGAATTAATTCTGCTGCTAATAACATGAGTTACATCAGATTGTTCCGGAAGCAGCCATGCAAGCCCAAGCTACGGCATTCTCCACCATGCTTCACAGATGAGCTTGCGTGTTTTGGATCATGAGCAAATCCTTTCTTTATCTATACTTTGTCCCTTCTATCAATTTGGTAGAGTTTAATCTTGTCTCATCAGTCCCTAAAACTTTGTTACAAAACTTTTGTTGCTCATCTTCTCTACTTCTTTGCAAAATCCTATCTTGCCTTCTGATTCTTTTTGCTGATGAGCAGTTTGCATCTTGTGGTATGGCATGCATATTTCTTCTTTCGACGTTGTTATTGATGATGTTACACAAGGACAAACGACAGTGAGGTACAATGCGGTCTCCAGTTTCACACGTCATACACACTGCCAACTACATCATCTGAAAGGGAAAATACTGCAATTTACCTGCCAATGTCATGCATGAACTCCAGCAAGTCTAATTTTTGCTTTCGCAATGTCAAGCATGGCACACTTGGGCATGCGCTCTGTACCACCCTGATTTTGATGCTAATGGGTTGCATCGAAGATTGGAAAACATTACGTTCCATCCGACAATGGCGAACAAAGGCGCAAACGCCCCGTAACACCCAATTCTAACGGCGTTAAGTCTTGCAAAATACCCATAAAAAGAAAACTCGACCCATGTGCACAATTAGATTATGCTTTGTGGTAGTTTTGCGCCCGGAATGAAAATAGGGCCTGAAGAGTTCAACCTTGGTTGAGATCCTTGCGCAATTGAATGACATTCTAGTTCTATATCATCATTAACCCTGTAGAATTGCTAAAGCAAATAAACGAAAGGACTGTAAGACTTGCAGCGTAGCCGTATAGTTTTTTTTATATTGTTCTTTCACACATTTAGTGATATTCTGGTGAATCATACTTGTACCAATAGCCTTTACAAACATGCTTGCAGTTGGTGCCAGCCCACTCTTGAGCTGTCCATCCATCCATTTTCTATACCGCTTATCGTCACAAGGGTCGCGGGCGCGCTGGAGCCTATCCCAGCTGTCTTCGGGCAGTAGGCGGGGCACACCCTGAATTGGTTGCCAGCCAATCGCAGGGCACACAGAGACAAACAAACAACCGCACACACAATCACACCTAGGGGCAATTTAGAGTGTCCAATCAACCTACCATGTATATTTTTGGAATGTGAGAGGAAACCGGAGAACCCGGAGAAAACCCACGCAGGCACGGGGAGAATATGCAAACTCCACACAGGGAGGCTGGAGCCGGGATCGAACCCACGACCTCTGAACTGTGAGGCGGACGTGCCAACCAGTCGACCACCGTGCCGCCCTCTTGAGCTGTACATCAGTAAAAAAAAAAACTATTGTTGCAAAGTGTATGTGTGCTGCTGGTCCCGGAGGACATGGCTGAGACCAAATTACCTGTCACTGGTTGACATCACCTTCCTCCCAGCACCACACACACAAAGGGCAACCAACCCCTGGGCTGGGGCTACTGCAAACTACTGTATCAACTCAACTAGGTTTTCCCTCTTTCTTGAGATTCAGCACAGTAGTGAATAAAAAGCTACTGCAATGTCTCCCTCTGGTGCTAGTTACTATGGATTCCTGCTCACATGCAGGCATGCACGGTAGTGTTTTTATTCAGTAGAATGTCTTAAATTGGACGTCAACCCAAACATATTTTTTCAAGAATATGTTCTATGCAAGCCCACTAGTTGAAACAAGGCATTCTGATAAATATTGCGTTTGTGGAATAAGAGTTAATACATTCGTTTATAGCCACCTGTGTCACTTCTGTCGACTGAAAATGACATCACGACTACTTAGGGCTCAGGTAACGACCAATCACGGCTGACCTGTTTTCTTCTTCAGCACCTATATACCCAGCTGATTGTAATGCCAAGCAGGTGTGCACTGGAGGCTCCGCCCATCCAACAGACTCAGGGACTGAAAAAAAATAACAATAAGCCACAGAACATGACAGTGTGTAGCCAGCCTAAGAAAATGCTACCAATAATTAATGCCATTATGTTGCACCACATGCCATTGCCTATTAAATAAATATTGATTGATTAACTCATTCAATCCTAAAGATATATTTATATGTCAAGACATAAATATGTCCTTGGCAATGAATGAGTTAATTGTACAAAAATTGAGGCTCATCTAAATGGCCGTACGGACCATAGAAGTTGAAATTAGTCAAGGATTGACACTAAAAGATTAGTGTGCTTTTGTGCCTGAAGTGTACTACATAAGTGTAAATGTATAGTGTAAAGTAGAGAAGGACACGGGAGAGAAAAGACAGAGAAAAATGCTAATGCGATTGAAGAGCAATCATTTGTTCAAGTGATTGCATAGATGAGGGATGGTTCACTATGACTGTATGCCGAGCTTTCTTTGACTGAGACGAATTAGCTGTGCCCATAAACTGATTTTCAATAGATTAGTGGAATACCAATTTAAAAATGCTGTCCGTCAACTACTGATTCAGTGATTGCACTCAGCAGCCTCACTGAAAACCACTGTCCTGTAATTTATGACACGTTATTCCACTCACTGATATGTACATATATAGCCCCTGAAATAAAGGTAATATAGAATTTGTAGATTTTTATTGATTTATGTACATTACATTATATTTTGAAATATAATGTACTTTTAGACATGATAATTCAGAGAGTGAGAGTAAAAAGTAAACTGCATATCGTCGCTGTCCTGTGAAAAACACTTATGTCCAATTTTGGAAAAAAAATCAATTTGCACGTTAATGCGATGTCTGTAACACGGAAACACGATTCACGTAAAAATGAGAAAATTGAAAAAAAATGGACATTTTTCACAGGACAGCGACGATATTTCATACCAATCTATTCACACGTGATGAAATCAATATAACATAACATTGCTGTATAAACGGGTACACGTAAGGGCCGCAGCACACCAGGGACGTGCGGTCAGGAGATGCAAGTAAGGCACATTACATTACGTTAAATTATGTTCCATTTAAGTTCTATGGTGCATACTTTCCATAGATTTTTCTTTTAAATACAATCAATGATTCATCATTAAAATAGGTGTATGTTCATATACGTGGGCAGGATGTTAAGTGAAGCATTGCATTGTCTTTGCTTCCAGTGACCACACACATTCATTGCCGACTCAGGCTTCTGCTGAGTCGCGCTGGCAACTGCCAATCGGTGTTCGGAACATATTACGTACGACACATTAATCCACATTCACAGCACAAGCAGCGTATCTACTCGGGTAATGAACCACTCCTCCTACCTCTTGAAAACTAAAATAAAGAAATTCCATAGTAAAAAGTAGTTGCTTGGCTGGTTATTGAGCTCTGGTTAGTTAAAAAGAAGGACTTGGAAAGTTGTCTACTTCACGTCAAGGCAAGGGATATATTGTTGGTCTTTGAGGCGCGCACTTCTGCATATTGACGGCAGCATACAGCTGCAACCACCCGCTCTGATGTGACCGTTCCCATTGGCTCATCAGGTAAGTTCCCCCAACACATTTCTACCTCTTCCCACCTCGCTCTTTTGTCATTTGTCAAATCTGTGTGTGAGTGTCTCGTCATGTAGCTCCTTGCGAGTGTTTTTAATAAGTATTTCTGTTTGACACTTTGTTCCGTTCAATAAATGACTGACAGTGCAACAGTGTCTGGTGCTGTTTTTTTTTTTTCATATCTGAAGCTCACGTTTACCTCCAATTTTGGCTCGAACAATGCACAATGCAATAAGCAAAATACCAAAAAAACCCACACCAACACAAATCAACCAAGTGATGGCTCATAGCTGGAAAAACACATACATTAACAAAAAACAACAAACAAACAACAAACGCAGCTAAAATATCTACTTTCTACAATGTGTTGCCCTTAACCACACCTCCTTTCTAAATGTATGATTTGTCTATTTCATCAACTCTTCCATGCCGGTCAAGGAGAATTCGTTGTTTAGTAGCATTAACTATTCACCTTTTAATAATAACTTAAACGATGATAACTCAGAGCATACAGTTGGAAGAGGTTAAAAATAAACTCTAATCTGCCTTTTTGAATGAATATAATCTAATTTGCAGATTCCTTCCAGACAAACTGTCTTCTGAACACAGCTGTGTGACATGCATACACACAGAGCTACACAAACACACACACACACACACACATGGATGAAAAATCATCGTTGGACATGACAGGAATTGTCATGTGTAAAATGTTTATCCATCCATCCATTCACACAACCAGTTCATACGTTCATCTGTCTGCCAATTCGTTTATCGTCCCATCGATCCCCCCCATCCATCTGTCTGTTCATTCATCCCTCAAACATGGTTTGGAATTAGGGCCAAGGCGCCTGTTTCAACCTTGAGGCTTGTACAAGTGGCAGAAATAAACCATAACTTTTACTTACAGTATCTATCATTTAAACTATGCCATCTAGAAATGTGTAAATTATATTATTACTATGATGTGCAAGCTATAGCTTCAGAACTTGAATGATATAAAACCTGTAAGTACAACTGTAGTCCAGGATGATCTGCAAGCCATGTATTTAGTTTGATTTTCTTTACTATAGACATAAGATTATGCATTTTCAAATAGAACACTGAATTTCGATGAATTGAATACCCTGTTTTCTACAAAGATGCTTGTTTCGAGAGCATTATTATTTAAAAATGATGATAATTATTGATTAGAAAAGACTCATTCTGAACTGATTACTACATCCATGGTGACAAAAATGCAGGTAGGTCCACAAAAATGCAAGTAATCTGTAAACAATTACTGTACTAGTATGTTCATATGTGCTGCAATGTCATTTTGACTCACTTTTATTTTTGATGATTGCTTCCACACATGCAAAAGGCCTATAGCCTCCCAAAATCTAAGGTCAGACAACTGCAACACAGATGAGAATACTTGATCAAGGAGAGAGAGACCATTCAAATACGATTTCTGCAGTTGAAGCAAACCAATGCATAATACAAATCCCTCCATTGGTCTGTGATTATCTAAATGTAAGTAGATGAACTGGGGCATGGCACAAATTTAAAGCTACTGTATGTATTGGAATTCACAGAGAGAAAACACAATTTATGAAAGTCAAAGACACATAGGTCTACCATTATTAATAAAAATTCAAAACAACATACAGTATATGACCATTTTGTGAATTTTAGGCATCATACTGCTGGCCTGCTTTAATCATTCTCCTGTACACAGCGGAGTAAGACAAGTATGATTCTGTGTATGTATATATATATATATATATATATATATATATATATATATATATATATATATATATATATATATATATAGTGGGAGGGAGCTGGTGCTCACATCCATCCATCTGCCCTTTTCAATCACCTGCAAATTCAATTCACCACGATAAATACATGCCAAGTTAAGAAGAAATGATGTTGTTGCCTGTTTACTTCTACTCAACTACTGTACACGTAAGAGTGTTGTGGAGAGAGGTTCCTTTACACGATTATCAAAAATGCAAGACTGGAGTAAAATAAAACACTTTTCCTCTATTTGTGTGAATTGGCAAGCCATTGGATTTTACCCATCCTCTGAAATTATGTGTAAAAAAGCTCATTTCATGCCAAAATGGAATCATACTTATTGTTTTAAGAAACCAGTTATTGTTGCACTCATTTTTACATACATACACAGAGATATTGTTTTCTTGGCAGACTTTATTCACAGGCTTTCTGGCTAGGACACTTACTTACAGACTTCGTCGCTCTCGACTGGCTCTCTATCTCACTGTAATTATGCTTATCCTCTTTTGGGGTGAACCCCCCACCATCCCTTCCAGCTCTATTTACCCCTTCTTTCTAATCTTTATAGATCCCGAGCCAGTTGTCATGGAAACATGGAGTACACCAGGCACATGGCCTCCCTTTGAATACAATTAATTTGTAGCCTGATTCATGCTTCTTTCTTTGGAAGGGGTCCAGGGTGGGGCAATATTAACAGGGGTGGCTCGTATTTGTGGTAAATGGAAATTGAGAAATTAGGAGTTTTTATTAATGCAATGTAATTTTGAGGAGAGTGAAGGGATGAGCGGTGGTTGGATGGTTTGATCCGGAAGGGATAAAAATAGGATGAAGAAGCCTTCCTGTACATGTTTCCCTTTTCATTTTGTAGTTGGCAAGCACATGGATGTCTACAAGGGTGTTGTAAAAACAATGGACTGAAAGAGGGAAAGGAGCGCTTTCACTAGTTTGTTCCTCACAGACTAGCGAAAGTGTGAAGCTTTTTAGTGACAGTACAAGTTTTCACCCAATATGCAGTAACCAAAACGTTTAATTGTTTTGAGCTGTGTGTATTCTGCTGCAGGATGCAAAAGGACAAATAAAGAAACTGTGGTAAGCTGTGTCGAATACTACCCCTAGCAAAAAATTGTGGCATCACCATGTTTTTTTTACTTTTTAAAATTGTAGAAAAAAATCAGATTACAGACATGACACAAAACTAAAGTCATTTCAAATGGTAACATTATGTCTTTAAGAAACACCACAAGAAATCAAGGGGAATTACCAATATGGTAGTTTGGACTTGTTTAGACCAAGTAGAAGGAAAAAATGCTGGAATCATTCAATTCTGAAGAAAAAAAATGGTGTCATGAAAAAAACAAAAGAATGCTTCAACACACCACGAGTACTTTGTTGCACCACCTCTGGCTTTATAAAGGCAGTCTCAGAGGCATGGACTTAAAGTGGAAGTCAACCCAAACATCTATTTTTCAAGAATATGTTCTATGTAGGCCCAATAATTGAAACAAGGCGTTTGTTGAATATGGGTTAAGCAGCAAAATCCACCCGTTTTTAGCTTTCTCAGGGAATAGATGTCCCCCGGGTAAAAACGGGTGGATTAACTCTTATTCCACAAACGCAATATTAATCACAATGTGTTGTTTCAACTATTAGGCCCGCATAGAACATATTTTAAAAAAAATATATGTTAGGGTTGAATTCAACTTTAATGAGTGATGAAGAGTACTCTTCATCAATCTGGCTCCAATTTTGTCTGATTGTTTTTGTCAGGTCAGCTTTGCAGGTTGGAGCCTTGTCATGGACCATTTTCTTCAACTTCCACCAAAGATGACATTGTTTATGACATGACATTATTTGTCATAGGCCTTATTTGTCTTTTCTTCTTCAAGGACCCCAGCATCATCACCTTGCCCAGTGTAGATTCACCATCCATCACTGAATATGACTTCCATCCAGTCATCCATAGTCCACGATTGCTTTTCCTTAGCCCACTGTAACCTTGTTTTGTTCTGGTGAGGGGGTTAATGATGGCTTTGGTTTAGTTTTTCTGTATGTAAATCCCATTTTTCCTTTAGGCGGATTCTTACACTTCGGTCACAGACATTGACTCCAGTTTCCTCCCATTTGTTCCTGGTATGTTTTGCTGTGAATTTTCTGTTTTGAAGAGAAATTTCTTTAAGTTTTCTGTCTTGACACTTTGATGTATTCCATGACGACCAGTATGCTTGCCTTTAACAACCTTCTCATGTTTTTTGTACTTGGTCCAGATTTTAGACACACCCGACAGTGTACAACCAACATCTTTTGCAACATTGCGTGATGATTTACCTTCTTTAAGAAGTATGATAATCCTTTCCTTTGTTTCAGTTGATATCTCTTGTGTTGGAGCCATGATTCATTCGTCAGTCCACTTAGTGCAACAGCTCTCCAAGGTGCAATCACTCATGTTGAACTGCAAACTAAAAAGCAAATGTAATCTGACGCAGGTGTTAGTTTTTGGGATGGAAATTTACAGGGTGATTCCATAATTCTTTCCTTAGAATTTAGTGATTCCATCATATTTCCCCCCTCTGCTTCTTCTAAAAATGTAACTGTTATTGACTACAACATTTTTTTCTTGATTTCTGTTCGAGTTTGTTAAAAGCAGAAATGTGACATTTTAAATGACTTTTGTCAATTCTACAAATTTAAACAAGTGAGTGGACATTCTCTGAGAATGGTGATTCCATAATTTATGCCAGCGGTTGAATAGTTCTTACCGTAATTTAGTTCAATATGATGAACACCTGATTTTGTCCTTTGTAATCCATTTATGTTCTCTGCAACAATCTCAACTGTTTTCACTTCTCGCTTATACATCAGCTACAACAGAACAACACACATTATCCTCTCTCAATGGACACAAGGCGATAGGTCTTCAGCTACAACAGGGCCTTGATCTTGCAAAAAGGGGTGCCACGGCAGAGAAAGAGTATGTGGGGGAAAGAAGAAGGCATTGAAGAACAAGGGGACAGGAGGAATGAGAAGAGATGACGAGCGCAAGAGCCAGGTGACAGCCGCACAGAAGCAGCTGAGTGAAAAGATCCTAACACTTGAGCCAATTAATTCCTTCCACATGTTTTTAGACAAAGGCAGCTGTACTTGACCCCCTGGCGAGCAGAGGGGAGAGAGTGATGGGTGAAAACAATGTGAGGGAGAGCAGGTGACAAATGCAAAAGTAGTGCAAGGATTGAGAGGCTATAGGAGAATTTTTGTCGTGGCATGAGCACGTGAGTAGGTGTTGATGATTCTCCAAAAGTGTAATGTAACACAACTGATTCTTACATAAAAATAATTCGAATTTGATTCCTTAATTTGAGCATTTAATTCTTAGGCCTTGTCTTCTTTTTAAGGCAAACATAAAAAATGTGTTGCCTTAAAAATAAACAAGTAATTTGAATTGAAAAACATACGTGACATACGAATCAAAATAAAGACTACATCAGCCTTTGTTATATAATGTTTACCACAAAAAAACTGGGACTCCTCTGAATAAGTCTACTTTAAACAGGCATTTAAACTTTAAATATCAGGAACAAAACACTGAACCAGAATAATATGCAGACCCACTCTAGCAGTTTTAATTTCTTTTATCTGTCTTCTGAGCTTAAATGAGACACGCGAGTTGACACTCGGCTGCTATGATATTCGCGTGGCTGTGCCACAAGCTATTGATCTAGGAAATAGATAATTAAATGTTTCCACGTACCCCCTGAAATGTGTTCACGCACCCCGAGGGGTGCATGTACCCCTGGTTGGAGTAGATAGATAGATCCGGTCATTTGGCAGTCAAGGGAGGCAACCCGTTTGGGAAGGAAAGCAAATATACTTTGAAATGCTCCATAGATGTGTGGCAGGTGTGATGAGCTACATCAACTTAAATGCTTTTATTATCACTGTCTATTTACAAAGGGCAGAAAAGATCTCTATATTTATATTGGTGTTGATTAAGGTCCAAAAAAAACGACAAAATGGCATGTCAGGTGTTGGACATACCCATGACTTTCCCCTGAAACAGGTGTGTTCAAACATTTACGCCGAGGGCTTCATGCAGACAAGTTTAACGATGTTGGGAGCCATTCCTCACTTTTATTAGTTTATTGAAAATCAATGAGTAAGGCCTATATAGACCAACAATACTCAAATACAAATTATAAAGGGCCACAAATACATTTTTCGATGAGTCAAAACTGTCATTTACAGTATGAGTTTTGATCAGACGAATGAAAAATAATGAGTATAAATAATAACAAGAGGCACATGAGTCAAGTTAGCAACATTCAAGGTAAAATGTGAGCTAGTGCAAATATAACATGCTGATTGCTCTAATATTTCACATATATTAAATGTGTATTGATTTGATGTTTGTCCATCACAAAGGTGCACTTTTATTGCAGTTACCTTTTGATTAATGTATGTGCAATAATAATGCAAAATGATTCATACTTTTCTGCGCTTTTGACTTGATCAATAAATAGCAATATAAAATAAAATAAAAAATGTACACATCTATCAGTCAGTTTTTTAGTTGATGCATGTCATCCTAAAAGAGGCTTGCAAACAATAGTGTTTGAGTTTCGATATTTGCACTTTAATAGACAGCATTTTGCTGACTTGCAAAAGAAAACAATCTTCACATTTAATTATTGTACGTGGCTCACAAATATTCTGTTGCAGTTAGCATGACCAGCAACCAGCACTCAAGCCAAGGCACAGTTCAAACAGAATAAAACCAACACTCAGTATTTGACCCGGACCTTCCCTGATAAAACAGGTCGATCATACATTGCTCAAGAGTATAAAATAAGCATTCTCTAACCCAGCACCAACAGGGTACAGCTTTCAAGTTACCCGATATCCTCAGGTTGGTCTATCATCTAGATCTATAAAGTAGCTTTACTTTACTTGATTCAAATATGAGGATAATATTGCAACTTGAAAAGACTGATTCACATTGAAGGGTTATCATTAAATTGTAATCCAGGATAATTTTTCATTTTTTCTTAATGATGGAGTAATTAAACAAATTCATAACCGTGATATACTGTATGGCTATGACAAGCAGGCTACAGATGTGTGTGATTGAAGTTTAAACATCCATAACTTGTTGACCCTTTTCCATAGGATGCTCAATTTTGCAGTGGTTCTCACCTTGTTGGTTTTAACAGAAGAGGCAAGCAGTTTGAAACGTAAGTTTCTCCCTTCTTCTTAAATTCTGTCTTGCCTATTAGCAAATAGGACAACAACACAAAAACTCTACCCTTGTCTGTAGTGGGCTTATCTCTGTTGGGTTCCTCACTTTTCATTCCGGGCTTTCAGTCTGTTTCTCTCTCTCAAAGGTTTCTCCAACTTTTACTAGTATTTTACTTGCTACAGATAATTGGGTGATTGCTAGCCAGTTTCTGCAGACCCACAAGGTGCCCCTCTTTGGTATCCTCAAAATGATTCTTTGTGTGATGCCTTCTTTCCTTCCCTTAAAGTGACAAAGAATGGTTGTAACATGTTTGCTTCAAATGATGGGTCTTTCTTACATTTTAAAAAACAAAAGCGGAACTCGCTGAAAGGCTACAGTTGAAATTAAATATGGATGAAAACTTTTTAGATTGTTTTGGTAATGTTTTTGCAACATTTGCTTAATACACGGGCGGCACGGTGGACGACTGGTTAGCATGTCCGCCTCACAGTTCAGAGGTCGTGGGTTCGATCCCGGTCCCGGCCTCCCTGTGTGGAGTTTGCATGTTCTCCCCGTGCCTGCATGGGTTTTCTCCAGGTACTCCGGTTTCCTCCCACATTCCATGAACATGCATGTAAGTTGATTGGACTGTCTAAATTGCCCCTAGGTGTGATTGTGAGTGTGGATGTTTGTCTCTGTGTGCCCTGCGATTGGCTGGCAACCAATTCAGGGTGTCCCCCGCCTACTGCCCGAAGACAGCTGGGATAGGCTCCAGCACGCCCCGCGACCCTTGTGAGGATAAGCGGTATTGATAATGGATGGATGGATGCTTAATACACAATTGTGTTGTACCTACATAGGCTACTTCAAATACAATGGAAACTCTAAAGTTGAAACTCATTCTACTTCGATTTTTTGGGCTCCCAAAGGAAATAATGTGAACTGAATTAGTCCACTTCAGTGTCAACCAGTTATCATCTTATAACTTGAATTTACATAACTCTACAGGCAATTTTTGAAGAGTATGTTGCCATTCTTAACTGTCATACAAGTTTAATAATGAATTAACCACTTGTCGCTGACATGTGAAAAACACTTATCTCCATTTTTTTTTCATGTTCTTATTTTTACATGAATGTTGTTTCCGCATTAGAGACATCGCATTGATGTGAAAATTAAAAAGTTTCCAAAACTGGAGATAAGTGTTTTTCACAGGACAGCGACACACTGCTAAGAGAAATGTCCATCCATCCATTATCGATACCGCTTCTCCTCACAAGGGTCGCGGGGCGTGCTGGAGCCTATCCCAGCTGTCTTTGGGCAGTAGGCGGGGGACTCCCTGAATTGGTTGCCAGTCAATCGCAGGGCACACAGTGACAAACATCGGCACTCACAATCACACCTAGGGGCACTTTAGAGTAATCAATTAACCTGCCATGCATGTTTTTGGAATGTGGGAGGAAACCGGAGTACCCGGAGTAAACCCACGCAGGCACGGGGAGAACATGCAAACTCCACACAGGGAGGCCGGAGCCGGGATCGAACTCACGACCTCTGAACTGACGTGCTAACTAGTCGACCACCGTGCCGCCCTTAAATGACAAATGAATAAAGTAGTCCTAATTGTCACACAAGTGTAAAAAGAACCCCAAATAGTAAAACTTCAAACAATCAAGCAATTAATCTTTTGTGTGTTCAGAAGCCGACAGTTTTTGGGTGAATTTAGAGTTATTTTTTCCAAACACTCTGGTTGAATTCCAAATTGTACCACTTTAGGATTTAGAAATGTTCAAATGTAGATATTTTAATGTACATTAATTTGATTCCTCCTACAAAGAAATACAACTTTTTTTTATATTTTGGCAGATAACATTGCCATAGGTGGAAAAGTTTGGCAGTCCTCTACGTATGGCAACGCCGTTCCCCAAAGGGCCATTGATGGAAATCGTGCAAGCCATTGGTCACAGAAGTCTTGTACGCACACAAAGAACGATGTGAAACCATGGTGGAGACTGGACCTCCAAAAAACCTACAAAATAGACACTGTCACTATTACTAACAGACGAGATTGTTGTCAGAAACGGATTAATGGAGCTGAGCTCCGCATTGGAGACTCCCTTGATGACAATGGCAATACTAATCCCAGGTAGGTATTCTGTCCTGTTATAATAGCAGTAACCATGTACAGATATAGGGGCCTATTTTCATGCCCAGCGCAAGTCTAGCACGAAGTGCAGTCTAATTGTGCGCTTGGATGGAGTTTTCTTCCTTTGGGGATTTTGGTACACAGGTGCAACTAGAAAGGGGCATTTGCGCTGTTGTGGGAGGGAAAATACAGTAGTTGACTTGTTTGCCAACCAATCGAATAGGCTTTCCTCATTCCCTTTAAATTCAGCGCATGAGAGAGGTGCACGGTCTACATGGCATGTAGATGCAGGAGATCGGCGTGCACAAAGTACATTCAAAAGAAACTGCAAGAAGATCTCCACTTGCCGATGATGTAAAGTTGGCTGTTATGGAATGGGCACTCTAGAAGCCACCTTCTACCCCCGGTCGTGTGTCCGTGTCACCCATAGATGCGTTGCAATAATAAAAATACATTTAAGCTGATAATCATAATTAGTTCAATGAATTGATTCCTACAATAATTCAGAGGCATTGATGCACACTGCTGTCATTTTTATGAATGAAAAACAATGACATCCACCACACGTCAGCAGAATCTGTCTGCCTGAACCTCGGTCAAATCCACCAAAATCACGTTACACCACTTGCGCCACAACTTAGACCTGCTTTTAGCTGGTGTAAATTTTAGTCTATTTTCCGTCACAAAATTGTCAGGTGTGCCATAGGCATGTAATAGAAAACTCTCTTGGTCCACCGGAACGTCCAGTGCAATGTAGTCTGCCAAATCCTCCAACACGGTAAACTAGACTGAAAACGAAGATGCGTCCCTTTTTACGAAAGCCCAAGTCCTTCAGTCTAAATAGGATCCGTAGTGTTTTCTCACACCGGAATTAAACTTATAACTATTTTTAATATTGTTTCCTTTAGGTGTACTGTGATCTCATCAATACCTGCTGGCCGCTCCAAAACCTTTGTGTGCAATGGAATGAAAGGCCGCTATGTCAACATTGTGATTCCTGGAAGACAAGAATTCCTGACACTGTGTGAAGTGGAAGTACATGGGGAAGAGGCCAGTGACAATTCCAATGATAATGCCTGCAGCTGAGCCTGGAGCGATCCACAAGCCAGATTTCTCATACTGAGTTAAACTTCTGATAATATATCCTCTTTCAGATTTTTTTTAAATTTAATCTTACAGTACTGTCACCTTTAGAAGGACCAAGACCTAATGAAACATTAACTAAAAAATAAAAATGAATAAATAAATAAAAGTACCGTACTATAATTGTTACTTACACCTTTGACATGTTAATGGAAGGTTTGAACAAAGAGTGGGGCAAAATTTCCACAATTAGAGAATGAATGAGTTTTATGCTGTAACCTTGAAGAAATGTCTGTCAATTTGGAAGATGCATTCCACACATGTTTGGATTGATCTTTTTTTAACTTATTTCATTTTTTCCTCATGCATTCATCTACTTTTAGGGCGGACATTTTTTTGAGAATGTTTAACATATAATACTGTACATGGCGGATGCTAATGGGGCAGGTTTTTGGATTGAGCTCTTTCATAGAATGGATTTTGGTACTGCTAATGATCCACTACACACAAATACAATTACATATCTTACACCCTAGTGAAAAACAAAACAAAACTCGTTCCGTCTATTTGATGATTATTTAGTAGGACACTGTACAGATACTAATTATATTTATTTATGTTCAGCTGCCACTGCTGCATGTTTACTCAAATTTTTGGCTAGTATTTGACTCATCTTCATTCTAAAAAAAAATGTGTCTTTTTCTCGTTTGTGGCTTCTAATCTTTCCATTAAGATATTGTAATACTTTATTGTTTATGCAAAAGTAATCAAATTCAATATACTCAGTGATAGTGTGCATTATTTCAATGTTCTATTGAAATTGAGCATTGTACCTTTAAAGCAGACATGTTTAAAAGGATATGTGTGAAGCATCACATACCGCTTTTGGTGCATGTTGTATGGATTTTGGTAAATGTGGCTTTCCATCACTTCCCTCATTTTTGACACAAAGGGTGAGGAGATGAGACACCAAGGGAGATCTTTCCTCCAGCCATTAGTGCTTCATGCTCCACCTAGCATTTAATCACCCTACTGAAGACCTGACAGAAAAAGTCAGAATTGTCACAAAAAGAAAAATGTTATGAATGCCATTTTAACAAGACCACAAAACATTTATGTTTAACCTGTTGAAAAATGGTCTGGTGTGAGGAGATAGGAGATATTGCATTTGATTAAAACATCTGCAAACAGGGACATTTCCGGCGGTCACTCAGGACAAGGACATTCACAACACACAGACTTAGCAATCCATGAGTACAAGGTCAAGCCTGACAGCAGGCAGATGAAGAGCCACTTAGGGGACAGCTCTCCAGTCTACATTCCGGATTGAGCTCTTTAGTCAAAGAACATTTCTTAGGGGAATAAACAAGAATGTTATGGCTGTACTCAATGTCAGGCTGAAAATAAATATTGCATTGAAACGTAGAACATGATAAAGTTATGGTAAAACACACATATATGTGTATACATATATATATATATATAATATATATATATATATATATATATATATATATATATATATATATATATATATATATATATATATATATATATACACACATCCATCCATTATCGATAGCGCTTATCCTCACAAGGGGGGAGGACAGCTGGAGCCTATCCCAGCTGTCCTCAGGCAGTGGGCGGGGGACACCCTGAATCGGTTGCCAGCCAATCGCAGGGCACACAGAGACAAACATCTGCACTCACAATCACACCGAGGGGCAATTTAGTGAGTCCAATCAACTTACGTTTTTGGAATGTGGGAGGAAACCAAAGTGTATATATATATATATATATATATATATATATATATATATATATATATATATATATATATATATATATATATATATATATATATATATATATATATATATATATACACACACACACACACACACACACACACACACACACCCCACACACACATACCGTATTTTCTGGGCTATAAGCCTCACGTTATATAAGCCGCACCCACTCTATTCTTAGAATATTTTGAAAATAATACTAATAATAAATAAATAAATAAAATTTAAATAAGCCGCACCTTTGTATAAGCCGCACCTATCTATGTTGAAAACTTTTATATTTACTGCATTTACAGAACGATTATGAACTGTAAATGTGCATGTATGTACCTGAGCAAATTCTTTCCTAATAGTGCCTTTTAACACTGCAGCAACGTTGCTGATTAAAACAGAAAAGAACCAAGAGAAAATAAACAGTACTTATCTTCATTTCACTGCCGACTGCCGCTCTAGTTTGTCAGCTAATGTCAACCAGACTCCACCATCTATTGTTTTACTACATTCTACATATGCACCTGTCTTGTTTTATGTTAATAAAGTCAGCCAATCTAACACACACCGTGCTAAATCAACAATAGCATTTCACATCGAAACAACAGAACAGACGTAACATCGGCCAATCGCATTCATGTGCACTTCACGGACCCCTAGGAAAACATAGCATTACAGCACCTAATGCAATAACCTAGTCTATGGCGCCCTCGCTTGTTGAACTCCTCCACTTGCAGTCACATCCAGTTAATGGGAAATAAATTGTATTGAATTGTACTGTCATTCCGGTAAGAGCGCCCCGCAGTTGAAGAAAAATCCACAGAATAGCCGCACCGGTCTATAAACCACACGGCTTAAAATCTAGTAAAAAGTCCTGGTTTATAGTCCGGAAAATACAGCATATATACGTCCATCTTTACCACGTAATCCTCACGAGGTTCGCAGGGGTCCTGGGGCCTATCTCATCTGTGTTCGGGCAGCAGGCAGGGTACACACTGAATTGGTTGCCAGCCAATCACAGGGCACACAGAGACAAACAAACATACACATTCACAATCACACCTTGGGGCAATTTAGAGTGATCAATTAATCTACCTAATTTTGGAATGTGGGATAAAACCGGAGCACCCGGACAAAACCCACGCAGGCACAGAGCGAACACACAAACTCCAGACAGGAAGGCCAGAGCCTGAATGGAACCCATGACCTCTGAACTGTGAGGCGGACTTGCTGACCAGTTGACCACTAGTGGGCATTTTGCTACTTTGTGTTGACTGAAAATGACATCACAGTTGCTCAGGGCTCAGGTAAAGACCAATCACTGAAGCTGTTTCCTGAAGCTGAGCCATGGTTGGTCGGATATTGTTCTTCTTTGCGACAACAACAAACCAGACTGTGATAGAAGAACACAGGACTGATTCACTGACTGCTCTATAGAACTACCTTTACAGCGACTGTAGCAGTACAGTACAGAACTGTGGCTGTTCTTCCTCAGCAGCAGAAAGTACATCCTTTGCTGGGCCTTTTTCAGGATGGTGTTGATGTTCATCTCCCACCTCAGTGGGTGAGAGACAGTAATTACCAGGAACTTGAAACTCTTGACGATTGACACAGGGCAGTAGGACAACATGAGGGGCAGCTGTGGGAAAGGAAACTTTCGTGAAGTCCAACATTGTCCCGACAATCTTGATCATGTTCAGTCCAGGGTGTTTAACTTCACTTTATTGATCCCTTGGGATGACTCCCTTGGGAAAATTAAAACTCCAGCAGCACACATAATAAAAGCACATGATAGGACAGCAGCACACATGTAATAAATGGGCAGATATACTTTGCAAATATCCCAAATTATGAATTATAAATAGGAGATGTAAGGATATAAGTGGAATAAAGTCGGTACAAAAAGTTATTGAATCCAATGGGTCAATCCAATTTTTCCACCCTGCCCTGAGATTCTGTGTTTAGTATATTACTTTGATTAGTCATTTTAAATGCATTCTCTTCAACAATCTGACCGAGTTGATTTTCCTCCTCTCCCCAGCACACAAATGTGGCACAAATGTTTCAAAAATGGCCACGCACATGAGTACCAGTCAGGGTGACACTCCACTACAAATATCACTGACAGAGGGACTTTTTTGCTCCATATTTTTACCAACTCTTCTATAATTTCTCTAATCTCAGATCTTTTGAATTCAGGTTTTATGATGATGGCTCTGCTTGTTACGCTTCACCTACTCCACACCCAGCATTCAATGTGCAATGTGGTACTTCATTCCATCAATGCCCTAATACATACTTGCAGTGTGCCTGCATGACCTTTATGCAACATTACCTTCTAGCACCAGGTACTATAAATTCACATTTGCAATATCACAACTCGTCTTTATTTAGTAATTGGAGATCCCAGCCAGAGATATTACAGCCCAGGGGGTCATTTGATAGGGTAATGACAGCAACATGTCAGTGTGTTTGGGTCATTGTCTCTCAACCCCATCAGTCAGCTCTTTAGATTGGACAATTTCTTCTTTCATGGTGGTCAAATTTGAAGCTCAATCTGACTGTCTACAACTTGACTGTGTTTGGATTTCTTTTTCATCATAACATATAGAGTTTGTCCGTTATGTTACAAGTGGTTTAATACATCTTTTTAAAAAGTCGTTGAAATGCCTGTGAATATTCTCATTCATCTAGGTCATTTCATTCTGCGGGTTTCATTCGCAATTGGACTGTTTTGGTTGTCTCAGAATATATGATCTTAAGTCACTGAAATGGTATATTTACAACTGTGTATATTGTATATTGATCTATATGAGCTTGCACCAAGTTTTGAACATATAAAGTTAGCGATATGTCTAAAATAATATAGGATGGCATTTTGCAATTGTAACTCTCTTTTCCGTCGATTTATTTATTTAAATATTAACTACACGCTCTACTCAGCTCTCTGTGTGTGAGTGAGAGAGTGTTTTTTTTAACGACAATAGCTGTAATGTCTTTTTGCCATTATGCAAGATGAATGCCTCCCCTGATGGTAGTACTTTATTGTCTTTTGTGTGAACCATTCTTTGTAAAGGCCATTAATTTATAGTAAACCCAAGGCAATGATCTCCGTGATACTACAGTAATATATGCATTGTGGCTTCTATGTACAGATTTATTTAGTGATTTCAGGGAGCACTTTGGTATACAGCATTCTGTTGTCCAGGCAGTTCCTTTTCCCCGTCCATGGTGATTCTCTTAATGTATTGCAACTAATTCCTCCTTGCGTTGCTGCTTCCTTGTTCTTCTCTACGGTTTTCTCATTCCATCATATATACGCTCATGTCTTTTAATTTATACTTCTTCAAACCACCTCTCCCTCTCTCCATCTCATAATTGCCTCACATATATGCACACCATTTGGTTTTAATGTATACCTCATATAGACCAAACAGCACTATCATTAATCTTAGCCCTTTGTAGCGCAAGCCGTGTAACAATAACTGGACAAGACATTGTTTCCTATTTGAGCCAATGTATCCACATAGCTACCATCAGCTCTTGATAAATTATACCTAGAATAAAACTGTGCTCAGGTGTGACTGTGCCTTGTTCTTCAGGGTTTTTCATGTGGAAGAATGAACATAATGCAAAAACATTCATTATTACTGTATGCTCCCATCTTGCATTAATTTCTCCTTCACCCTTCATTTCTATTAGAATTTCATTCAACCCATATGTTTCAAACTTTCGACTATTTTAATAATCATGCTAATTATTTTTAAAAAGTACAATACAAAACCAGCTGTTGGACTACCAGTCAGTCAGTCAGCTAAAACATCCATCCATTCACCCATTTTCTAAATCGCTTTTCCTGTTCAGAGGTGTGGCGATCTGTAGCTTTATATGAAAGGCAGACCACACCCTGGACTGGTCGTTATTCTTTCCCATGGCACCGCCAAACAACCATTCACACACATTCTCAGTCTCACTGAGTGGGAACTGAATCAATGCTACCTACTTGGAAGTCAGGCGAGTAACTCCAGCAAAAACATATGGCATAAAATATCAAAGCGGGTATTTTTCATCAAAGATGTACAAAGTATGTTTGAAAAAAATAAAATATACGTATGACTATAATACAAATGCATTAGCAAACAGGCATAGACTGCTTTGTTTGAACAAAAGAAAAGGTGGACGAGAATGGCATAATGGCAAAAAAAAAAGGTGGACGAGAATGGCATAATGGAATGTACTGCTTGGTTGTTATTGACAACTACATTTCATAAGGTATGAGCCAAATGAGATTAAAAAAAATATACAAACCCCAATTCTGAAGAAGTTGGAACGTTGTGTTAAAGGTAAATAAAAACATAATGCCATGATTTGCAAAATCTTTTCAACCTATGCTCAACTGAATACATTTCAACTGTGCATCGCAATCATTTTCGGTTGTGCCGATACCCAGAATGAAGACCCCCTCCCCCAACTTGCCATGTGACAATAAATAGTGTCATCAGCCCATTACCATTACCATTTGTCTATGAAATTGCTCTAAGTATACCACTGCATAGCACTGTTTGATTTTTACCAAAGAAAACAAAAAAAATAAATATTCCAACTTACAACAAAGAATAGCCTCATTAACATGTTATTTTAGTCCGTCAAATAAAAGGTTTGTGAAGAAGTGCGTCAATTTGCCTGAACTTAAAAAAAGATGAGAGAGCCACTGCCATCGACTGTAGGAAATGTGAAATTACTCCCTATTCTTGTGTGGCTAAAAAAAACCGCGAGGAGTAGAGCCCCTCCTCCTGTTCGCTCGAAGCAACCCTGATGTAGTCGCCCTTGCAAACAAACACTCGCGAGACAAGTGGCGCATCACAATATTTCACCTTTGGTCTGACCATAGCATCAGAGATAGGGTGGCAAGCCCCCATAAGCGGGAAAAAAAATGGATGATGGACTTAAAAATAATTATGACGCCAGAATGTAACAGAGTGAAAATTTAACAGAAAGCACAGGTCCAAACAATAATACAATTCTACATTTATTTGGAAACCCACCTTCATGTTCTTTACTTAACACCAATACAGCTCTTCATAATAACTGCATCAATCCATATCAGTATACTAGTTGATCATATTAACTTTGTTTTCGTCACAGCGAGTATACAAAAATAATATAAATATATAAATAATATAATAAATATATTAAATATAAAAATATATACTGCACAAATAAGACAACAGACAAAAAAGTAGTTTTAGGAAGAGCCTACTGATTTTTGAACAAAATGGAATCCTAAACGTGTTGTCACTTCAGTTTAATCAATAACCTTCCAACGTTCACTTGCCTTCTGTGACTTTTCAATTTTCTACATCATCAAAATCCATTGGGGCTCACTTTGGTTGATATGGCTACAGTAAAAAAAAAACAATCGTAAAAGCTGTCCTTTGGTGTCTGTAATGACCAGTGGTTATAGCAGCCTGTTTGTTGCTATTGTAACCTACTTCTCTGTTGACCTGGAGACTTTTAACCCTCTTAAAGATGATGTATTGCAAATAGGAATTATTTTTAATTGTCAGCTTCTAGGTGCACGGCAGATTTGTTAAGCCATTACTGGAAATCAATACTCAGCTTTTAGGTGATGAATTAATTAATGAAGTGTGAATTTACTCCAAATGGGTGTCTATTGATGAGAAGAGAACGAGGCACAAGGACACAAATAAAGGAGAGACAAGGTTTAGGTGGAACCTGATGATTCCATATGAGTTTATTTGGGTCATTTTTTGCACAACATTAAATGGTATGATTTAGTGGTGTTCTTTAAATTGTTGCACACAGAGAAGGGCAGGGAATTGAGATATTTTCTCTGCTGTATGAGTCTGGGAACTTCACATTTTGTCTTTCACAGCTAACCTTTCACACTATTTGTAAACATGTTTTGCTGGACTAGAGGCTATATGATTTATACAGCAGTGCATATTATATGGAAACTTGAAATTTGGCCTTTCTGATATAGAAAGCTTTCCACTAAATGACATGGACTGTAGTAAATTACATCACTACATTGACATTAAAACAATGTGTTTTGTACATGGCTTCACATGTATGGATATAAAATTGAAAAAAGTATCAGAGTAAAAATCTGACAGGATTTTCCCAAAATCGGTCTAAATGCTAAGTCTATTTGGAAAGGCCACTCAACTTGAGTACAACTCAACCTGAGTACAACGCATCAAGAATTTTGAAAACCAGCTGACGGGTTCTGAAAAAAAAAAATCTATTTGCATGGGGAAAAAGATTGCCTTTGCTAATCAGAGGCACAACAGCCAATTGAAATGAATGTTTGTGACCTGCAACACGTTCTACATGCAGAAGTGGATACATATTTTTCAACATTAGCAAAACATTTTCACAGGATGTCTCATTCAATCCTGTGTCCAAATTAAACATCCTGTGGCAGAAATGACACTTTTTTCCTCAAAATGTGGTATCTTCCAACTAATAGTCTCCATTATTCATGGCCCTACAGCAGAGGTCACTGCCATGGGGTTTACTTTTTTTTTACCTCTTTAAATTGGAAGTCAAGAGAAAATGAATCGAGGCACCCACACATGGAATGAGCTATAGGTTTGACTTTGACTTGTCCTCAAACCGCAATGTGAAAAGATAGTTTCATATATGTCATTTGGAATGTTAGATTGTGCTGTAGGTCAACAGGTTTATTGTTGTTGTTGTTTTTACTTTAGTATCATGATATTGACATTCTAAATCATAGTGTTTTAACCCATCTTGACATTTTTTGCTATTCAATCAAGTCCTACAACCAAACAGAAGGACATTGCTTCAAAATAACTGACATGTAGTACAGCACTAGCGGGCACTTTATACTTAATAACTGTGTCATTTGCATGTTTTGTTGTTGATAAGTATTAATGGATTACTTGACATTTCATATCTATAAATGAATACTTGTTATAATGGATATTTCGGTGTAGTACAAAAGTGTCTCAACGTACTGATTCTGATGATTCTGATGTACTGATGAAAGACTCTCTTTAAAGGTGAGTAAAACTACCTAACTGATGCATATAATTCACCTCAAGTAATATACCGGACAAAATTGTAATCTTCCATACATCTAGCAAGAGTAAGCCATCTACGAGAACGCGGATGTAGTGTAAATTGGTGAAATCACCAGTCTCTTAATTAAGGTGATGGGTTGAAGCCTGGAAATTGTTGTCATCTGTGAATTTTAAGGTTGATTAAAAGCGAAACTTTTTGGCAGCAAGGCTGAAAAATCCTTTTGCTCCAGCAATCACTGGTGAATGTGACATACATACCAAACATATAACAGAAAGGAGTTGTGATTAATCAACTGGCAAGCCGTAATTGTATGTACGAGTACACAAGCACACTCAAACACTCACATATACATGCACAGATAAAACATTCCACATCTATAATTTCAAAGGAATCTAATAGACAACTTGAGATAGAAAATGAATTGCCCCTCCATACTGTCTAGGATCAATTAGAATCCTATCCATATATCCTGCCCCTGAAATAATGCGCAGTCAACCATTTCATTATATTTCTAATTACAGGCAAATGGTTAGGTCTGATAAGATTTTGTCTTTATGTAGCTCCAAGGTCTGTCAGGCAAGATGAATTCCCCCTGAGGGAAAGCAATATATCACCTATTGGAAGTCCATATATTGTCTTAAGCATGAGGTAATGTTGCTATGTCACTTTCTGCCATTAGTAAGTAAAATGAATAGTGTATTGTATTGCCAAAATTGCATTCCAGTCAGTGGTCCTCTCTCTAGACCATGTCATGTCATGTCATCTTCCAAACCGCTTATCCTATATAGGGTCGCGGGGAGTTGCTGGAGCCTATCCCAGCCGTCAATGGGCGAAGGCAGACTACACCCCGAACTGGTCGCCAGCCAGTCGCAGGGCACACATAGACACTGTCACTGAGCGGGAATCGATCCCACGCTGCCCGCACACAACTCAGGCGTGTGTACCACTACACTATCAGCGGACCCTCTCTAGACCATATATATATTTTTTTAATTCCTTATCATATCTTATATTATCCGCCATCAATATATATATACAGCGCTGAGCAGTCCGTGGCCTCATCTCAACCTACTTAGTGAAATGGGCAAATGACAAAAATTGCCTCCGAACACTTCAAACGGGCCACTAGTTACCCAACAACGCAGGAGATTTTTCAGCAGGAGATACAGCGCAAGTTCTACTAGTACGACAAGTGATTGAGACCCAGTAGCGCGAGCAGCGTGAGAGCCAGCACACCGGCGAGTGACGCTAGGGTTAGGGTTAGGGTTAGGTACACTGGCATGTGGCTTGACTGTCCGCTGCTGGAGGAGTATGTAGCTTTAGGTGTGCTAAAGGTAATGCAAACAAATATTGCTGCATACCTGTCAAGTTGTACGCTTTCGGCGTAATTTGTACAGGTGGAAAGACCTTTTCAAACATGTACGCCGTACATCGCGAATCTGTACGGCCAATGTCAATTTTATTAGAGTTATCTGTTCCTGTTTTTATCGCCTAACGGCAGTCGGTAAACGCAAGAGGAGATCGTTCTCCAAGGCCAGAGTTGGCTCCCGGATCGCGGCCGTTGTACGTCGTCGAAAAGGGGAGCCCAGTAGCCTCACAACACACATCAGATGGAGACAAGGGGTCTCCGCGCTCTTCCTCATGCATGCGCACAACACACCTACTACACAACTTGTCGCTATTGCCACAACATTATGTTTTTTTTTTTTTTTAACTGATTCCCAATCACGTGACAGCAGCCATTCGAAAAAGCATGTGTAATGTGTAAGATTATATACAGATATGTACGGGCAAATTACAACTTTTGTAAGATTCAGTACACCCCGGAGTTGACAGGTATGTTGCCATCTTGGCAAAAGTTCAACAGCTGTAAAAAACTACTGAAAGTAAACACATACAAAACCCCCCTCGCTTAACGGATTTGTTATGAACACATTTAGCAGCACTGAAACTGCTGGAGGGGAAACCACCGAGCCAATCAGCAACCCGAAGGGCTCACCAATGTAAGCGCTCCATGGACAGGTCTTGTTTTACATATACGGTATATATATTAGATAGATAGATAGATAGATAGATAGATAGATAGATAGATAGATAGATAGATAGATAGATAGATAGATAGATAGATAGATAGATAGATACTTGTTATATATATATATATATATATGCTTTGCCTTCCCGTGCTGCATGAGCAGCCCAACGGAGTGCTTGTGGACAGACTTTGTGCCAGGGAAGATGAGCAATGGTGACCAGGCCCCAAACTATGCTTGCATCAAGAAAAGTGATGGCTGCCGTACCTGGGACATGCCCGCTATCTAACACCAAAATGGATGAACTGCTATTCAAAATAAAGAACATTTAATTATATATATATATATATATATATATATATATATATATATATATATATATATATGTATATATATATATAACAAGTATCTATCTATCTATCTATCTATCTATCTATCTATCTATCTATCTATCTATCTATCTATCTATCTCACCGAGATGTTCCCAAGTTTAATACCAGCTGTAATATATATTTATGAAGCCCTCCTCTGCACGCTGATGCCCAAGTCACCACAGCAGCAGGTGTTTGCTCAATGTAGTATACAGCCATGTTATCAGGCAAACACACACACAATGTGACACAGAGATGAAGTGTAACATATTACACCAAAACTAAAACACACTTGGATCTCAAGTACAAATTTCCTAGAGGTTGACAAGCTCCACTTTCTGGTACTTGCAAGGTCAAAAAGAAGTCAATGTCTCATTGCAAACTACAGGTGATTGAAGATTAATATCCCTAGTCTGTGGCCGTATGTGTGTCTGTTGAGAAGATGTCTTGTGTGTCGTTGTGTACTGGAATGGAAATAAGCCCTATGAGTATGGCTAAAGGGCTCTCTCTCTCTCTCTCTCACGAGATAGGGTCTTAACAAGTCTCAGTGCAGAAGGTTGTGTAGGTCTGCCACTGAATGCGCATGTGTGTGTTTGTCTTCGGGACACAACAGTTTTCAGATTCTTATTGTATTAAATCAGAAAGACAATTCCTTTTGGTTTTGTAACTTGTGGCATGGCCAGGGGTGAGGATTAACTTAACCTCCTTCATGAAATATATAGCAGTGTATTTTGGAGTGTATTGCGGAAACTGCTTGTCTTCCCAACAAGAGTGGAATTGTATGTATTATTTGCAGGTTTATTCTTTTTTGTTTTTTGTTTTGATTGACTAAAAACAGTGTATGTGTCATCTGCATTGTCAAGACTCACCAAACAAGCATTGATCTGCCAACCATATGTGCTGGGTCCAGGCTGCCTAACTGCTATCAACAATTTTTGTACCCAAGGAAGCTTTTGTTTTCACTGTGACTACAAGGGACAGAGAGTTGTCTAATGAAATGAAAGGATAAACATATTGAGCTACAAACTTAGTATAGCTTGTCCACCTGTGAATAAAGCAGCACCTTCGTAATTTCAGGGTTATCTCTGTAAGGTTATCTCTATCCAATATTATGACCAATCAAAATCATTATGACCTACTCATCAGTGAGATATGGCTGACGGAAGGTAGCTGTAACACTATTCTAAATGAGGCAGCAACAATGAATTTTAGTTTCTTGAACAAATGTTGCATTGGCAGCAAAGGTGGGGGAGTTGCTGCTATTTTTAAATCATTATTTCAGGGTAAAGAAATTTAATTGGGTGACTTTAATTCCTTTGAGTATCTCATTGTTTCCATAAAAGGTGATCAAAGGGTTATTCTTGTAATCATTTATAGATCTCCAAGAAAAAATGGCAAATTTATGCAGGAGTTTGAACAAATGCTGTGAGTAATCTGCACTGACTGCAACGTTTTGGTCATAAGAGGAGACTTTAACGCCCACGTTGACAACAATTTGGACAAGAATAAATTAGCATTCTACTTTTCTTAATAATAGAGCTGGGCATTTTACAAAAATTCCCTGGTCTGTTTATCACCTTCCACCTGCAGCTGGGATACCCTTCCGCCATCTGTCTGTCTGCCATTTGTCTGGCCGGACCAAATAGTAATCGCCTATAGGCCGGTGCACCTACCATTTTAAACGAGCTACCGCTAACCTTTCCATCTACCAACTTTGACCAATTTCCACTGGCTGGTTTTAAAAATTATGCTACTGGTCTATAAATCACAGAATGGCGTAGGTACATCACAGCTGGGTCGTTGTCAGCTGTGATAGATTAAAGGTGAAGTCAACCCCCAAATTTTCTTAACAATAAGTTCTATGCGCCCCCAGTAGTCCAAACACGGCATTCTGATTAATATTGTGTTCAAAGCAAACATGGAGCATCATGTTTGTTTCACGAAAATGGAATAAGCTGCCAACAGCAGCGAAGTTAGCCATTTTTAATCATGTATGTTCTTTTAGTAATTTCAGTTAACCATTATTTATTTACTGTTTTTAAATGTCTTTTAAATTCATCCATCCATCCATTATCTGTACCGCTTCTCCTCACAAGGGTCGCGGGGCGTGCTGGAGCCTATCCCAGCTGTCTTTGGGCAGTAGGCGGGGGACACCCTGAACTGGTTGCCAGCCAATCGCAGGGCACACAGAGACAAACATCCGCACTCACAATCACACCTAGGGGCAATTTAGACAGTCCAATCAACTTACCATGCATGTTTTTGGAATGTGGGAGGAAACCGGAGTACCCGGAGAAAACCCACGCAGGCACGGGGAGAACATGCAAACTCCACACAGGAGACGGGATCGAACCTACGACCTCTGAACTGTGAGGCGGACGTGCTAACCAGTCGACCACCGTGCCGCCTCTTTTAAATTCAGTTGCCTTTAAATGTTGTTTTTTGCCTTTAAATGTTTCAGAACGTTGTGAAGGACATTGAGCGTGTGAGAAATGCACTATATAAATAAAGCTGTCTTGCCTTGCCTTCCCTTAAACTAATAGAAGTATGTTGACCTTCAATACAGAGGAATTTGCAAACAGAATCAATACAACGTAACTGCACGACTCAAGTGGTGCGTCATAATGTGGACGGAGAGAGGAAATTGTGATGGTGGGGTTGGAAGTGGTTGGAGTAAAACATACAGACTGAAATGAGAAGCAATTTACAGAAGGTTTTCACTCTTCATTTAACAGGCAAGCGTAGACCATTTTCAACAAACATGTGTCATGTGTCATCTTCCAAACTGCTTATCCTGTAAAGGGTTGCGGGGAGGTGCTGGAGCCTATCCCAGATGACAATGGGCAAAAGGCAGACTACACCCCGAACTGGTCGCCAGCCAGTCGCGGGGCACACACACAGACACCTATCCCACGCTGACCGCACACAACTCAGGCGTGTGTACCACTACACCATCAGTGACCCCATTTTCAACAAACATCATACAACAATGTTGTATTGTTGGACTTGCAAGGAGTGATTTCAGTATGCATCCTATGAGACTCCATTTTGGATTCTCTGTGCTTATTGGAATTGTGTTACATATTTCCCTTGTGTTTTAGCTCGGTTTTATATTTCGGACCCAAAAAATTACTTGCTGTGTATGTGAGAAAACAATTCCCACTGGCAGCAGAGAATTTCTTGATAGCCTAACCCTGTTAGCTTGTTGCACAGTGAAATAGCACGGCCAAATGACAGCATTAATTTCAACTACCTAATTCACAGAAGCAAAAAATATTGATATTTTAGCAAAGCTCACCTAATTTAAATGGCTACAGTATTTAAAAAACATACCCTTATATATGTCATAACACTCGGGTCACTGACGGTGTAGTGGTACACACGCCTGAGTTGTGTGCGGGCAGCGTGGGATTGGTTGCCGCTCAGTTACGGTGTCTGTGTGTGTGCCCTGTGACTGGCTGGCGACCAGTTCGGGGTGTAGTCTGTCTTTCGCCCATTGTCAGCTGTGATAGGCTCCAGCACCGCCGAGCGACCCTGTGCAGGATAAGCGGTTTGGAAGATGATGACTTTATAATACTATAGGTGTATTAAACGGTTGTTTCCCATTCTACCCCGATACAGTATTACATGAATAATGACATTAAGATGTGACTGAACTTAAAACTAAAGATTTTGAGATTTCGAGACATATTTTAAATGTCCATGGATATACAATTAACTTGGTTTATTTGTCATTGTGTTCTGAAAAAGCACAGTATCCATTGCCATGTTCAATTATTCTGGCTGAGGGCAATATAATTTAATGATGAGCTGATTCTATGAGTGACGTCCCCTGCTTTGCTAGCCCGAGTGGCAATGCCTTTTCCACATGTCAGGGTCGAGGTTCTAGATGTAATCTGAGGCTCATTACAGCTGGTGAGGCCAAGAGCAGAAGCGGAACACAACTTCTCCCTCCAGCACTGAATTACTTTGCAACCATTGGGTTTCCCTTTCCTTCATTCAATGCAACTCTCCTTGTCTCAGCTGCTTCACTATTTGTCTTTGATCTCTCTCTCTTTCCTGGCTTATCCAATGCCTCCACCTCCCTCAATTTCAATATCTTGTTCTCCCCCCATCTGCTTCTTTATTTATATTGTGCTCCATGTTGTTAGAGCTCTTTCCTCTTGCCTCTCTCCCTTCGTTCCATTTCAGCACTTCTCTCGAGACCAAATAATTGGTTTTGGAGTTTTATTGAGTTTGCTTGTGGTACTAGCAAAGACTATTTACCAATAAGGTCATGATGAGGTACATCAACACGAACAACAAATCCTCAAATCCACACTAAATCACTGCTTATGTGTTAGTACGGTATATTAGTTTTGTAGATGGGGTGTAGCCAGAAAATCTTTAGTCGGGTGGCTAGGATGACACAACACCTCAGTGAAGGGTGGCATGGATGCGTGTGTGCAACATTATTTATCATACCTTCCATAGGGTTTCATTAATTAAAGTTCACATATATCCCGAACAATGCCCATCACATTCATAATCACTGTGGGGTGTTACACAAAAACAAGTATAGACAATGAATCACTTTCGTGATCTTATACATCCATCCATCCATCCATTATCCAAACCGCTCATTCTCACGAGGTTCGCGGGCATGCTGGAGCCTATCCCAGCTGTCTTCTGGCAGTAGGCGGGGTACACCCTGAATTAGTTGGCAGCCAATGGTAGGGCACACACAGGAAAGCAAACATTCACACTCACAATCATATCTAGGGACAACTTAGAGTGTTAAATTAACCTACCGTGCATGTTTTGGGACTATGACAGTAGTACCTGGAGAAAACCCCCGCAGGCAAGGGGAGAACATGCAAACTCCACCCATTAACCGGTCCTAACCAGTCAACCAACCTGATCTTATGCATACTGTATTCCTTAAAGGGACGGTGGGGCCGGGATGGCCACGTTTTCACTAAGAAGTTCATTTGATATATTTTTTGATCAAGAAAATGAAAAAAGTTGTCATTTTCTATTTTATCAATAAATTTGGGAGAAATTGGGAAATAAGTGACTCTATGAATAACGCCCCTTGTTAATGAGCAGAATGGGCGAGCCCCCTACCGTTCTTGTTCGGCCGGAGTCACGCGAGGGACCGATTCCAAACTCTCCATTGGAAATCATTGTACTTTCATTGCTTACAATGTCCAAAAACGGCGATCAATTGGCACCAAAATTTATGTGGACATCTCTACTAATGCCCACTTCAACAGATCAAAATGATTAACCTCTCTGTGGCAGATTTATATGAGAATGAAGAAATCAGCAGAGCTACATAGGCTGGAACCAGCGCACACGTTTTCTTTGCTTGAAAAAACAAAACAAAACACTGCTTCTTTGCTGACCACGGACGGTTAGGACAGGTGAAGCATTAAACACCAGTCAGGATATTTACAGAGACTGAAGTGGAAATGAGACGTGCACATTTATTTGGATGAGGAGTGCCCCAGATTTTTGGCTTACAACGCGCCGTCCAATTTGGAAAGTAACAGCCGAAATGGCACGTTCCAATGCAGTCAGCCTCGCTGGAACTTTTTGTTCGCTGTTCGATGAGGGCTTTTGTCACTCTCAAGCCGCTTCACTAGGACAGAAGGGGGCTGCAAGCAAAAAGCAGAGACACCGCGCGGGACTGCTTACGAGGCGACATGAAGACACAGGCTCATCTTCACCTCCACACGCTGGGCGGACAGTAGGGAGCTAATGTTGTTGTGCTAACGCCTTCTGTTTTAACGACTTGAAGCTAGTTGTTGCTAAACCTCCGCTGTCCCAATCCTACCTTTAACCGGGGAAGGAAGCGGGGGGCTCCAATCTGCCTGCTGCTGCTGCAAGCCGCGTCTCTCTCCCTCCTTAGACACGAGTTTAGCATCGCTAAATGTCCAAAATATAACCAGTCAGGGTTCGTTTGCACATTCATGTTCTTGTCCGCGTCAGCTTGTGAAAGTGGAGGAGCAATCGCCACGGTATTTTTGATTTTGTGGAGGTGATCATGATGAGATCACGTTTTATGTCAATAAATCCAAACTATTGTGCAGAACACTTTTAGACTTTCACAGTTTGAAGTGGAAAAGAGTAGTAATGTGCATTTGCATTTTGGGGGCGATCTGTCACCGTTTTAGACAACAGAACTGACAAAGCGAGCAATATTACCAAGCATGCTTTCCTCGCGTGACGTAGACCGCTGAGACCGAAAACATAATATAAGCCAAGCCCCTTTTTGGGGCGTGAAAATTTGTTGTAAACCAAATCACAAAAAAATACCTTAAATCACTACAGATTCTTTTGAGGTGGGCATTTTAGTACTAATGTCGTTTTTACATGCAAACCTATTATGTAAGTGCCAATGTTAAGCTCACCCAAGTGTGCCTTTAATAATAGTTCAATACACTTTGCAAAAAGGTTATAGAACATGTTACAGATGCTGGGTTTTAAAACTTAAAAATGGAAATACATAGTACATTATGTAATACATGCACCAGATGTATGTCAACTTTATTTACTCCTGCCAATGATACATTTAATTAAGAACGTTTGTTGACCGTGGGGTAATCTGAGGTGACTTCAGGCAATTGCAGCTATCTTGTTTGCAGTGGTCAAAAAGAATTGTTACAGTCTATTTGCATCACAACGTCCATACGTTCCCGCTTAAATCGTGTTATTCAAATGCAGGAGTAACTCTGTCATGTAAAAGGGTTATTCTGAACGTTTCAGAAATCAGAATTTTGATCTTCACCCAAATATCGACTGCTTGTAAACGTAGTCAGCTTAAATTCACAATCACAATTATTCCACAACTCCTTTAGCTAAGATATTATCGGTAGTTATCGGTCCCGAAGGTCAGAGAGAGAAGCTTTTACCAAAACTACACATTTTTAATCCCTCACATTGTGTGAAGAACCTTGGCGTCATTTTTGACTCTGAGCTCAGTTTTATTCCTCATATTAAAAATGTAACCAAGATTGGTTTTTATCACCTTAAGAATATCACCAGAGTCCGCCCGTTTCTCTCTCAGGCTAACACGGAAGTGCTGATGCATGCCTTTATTTCCTGTCGTTTAGATTACTGTAATGCCCTGCTCTCTGGCCTCCCGAAAAAGAGCATTTCACCACTGCAACTACTGCAGAATTCAGCCGCTCGTGTGCTGACGAGAACCAGAGGGCGGGAGCACATTACGCCAGTTTTGAAATTGCTGCATTGGCTCCCTGTGTGTTTCAGGATCGATTTTAAAGTACTTTTATTAGTTTATAAATGTGTTAATGGTCTTGGGCCATCTTATTTATCTGATTTGCTTTTATCATACCAGCCCTCGTGGATCCTGAGGTCCTCTGGCGCCGGCCTTTTATTTATTCCAAGGGTGAGGACCAAAATGCATGGCGAGGCTGCATTCAGCCGTTTTGGTCCTCACCTTTGGAATAGCCTGCCGGAGGACGTCAGGTCTGCAGAGACTGTTGATATTTTTAAGAGGAAGCTCAAGACACAGCTTTTTAGTTTGGCTTTCAACAACTTTTAAATAATTTATCTTTTCTTTTGATTGAAGATAATTCTATGTTTTGCTTTGAATGGTTTAAAGCACTTTGAGTTGCATTTTTATGTATGAAAAGTGCTATATAAATAAAATGTGATTGATTGATATATCTCTGCCTCAAATTTGTTATGTTCTTTTTTTTTTTTTTTAAATAGCTGGTCCCAGAGATGGGCATTCCGTCAGACTGACAGACCGGTCCGGTCACTGAATGACAGACTAAGCAATATCGGAAGTGAATTTTCGTTCGTCAGTATAATTGTCACTAACCGTGTCCATCAGTGACGCTCCGTAAGTCTGTCAGTAACAGTTCGTCACTGATGGACACTGTTTTGCTGATGTATTTTTTATTTTTATTTTTTGGCCTCTGAACACAATACTAAGGAAGCATATTTCATTTACTTTAAACAAATATTGTTGAAAGAATCTTGCGACTTTCGGCTCAAGTCACTCGCATGATTTGTTTGGTCCATTTTTTAGTTTGGGAAATGTGGCCATCAGAGATTTGACAAGAAAAATCACAAAGACCAAATGCTGGCTCAGGACTGTAATACTGTATTGCACATCAAAATATAGAAGGAGTACACAAGTTTTGCATCAACTCCCCGAACTAATGCATTTAACACAACCAGATAAAGCATTGGACTTATCATTCTAAAGGCCGAAAGGCAGTGCAATGGGCCCCAGCATGAAAATGCATACAAGAAGAAAAACTGTACGTTTTAATGAAGGCTTCTCTACACAGTTTCCAATATATTGGGCCTTTTCTTTTACTCTTGTTTTACCTGCACACTACACAGTATAGGAAAGTTTTATCTATGTGAGAAATGCAACAATGTAGGATTATGTAAAAGAGTAAAACTTTTCTTGAGTCTTTAGGCCATGTAGAGATAATTCATTCTTTACGGGGATTTGTGTCTATCAAACACAAGTGACATGTTATGTAAGAACACGATTATGTCGGAGGAATTTATTCAACTGAAACTGAGCTATTGCTTGTCTTAGCCTTTATCTCGTGCTATTTGACAATACAAAACCTCAAGAATTGACTAGCAAGACAGTTTTTCAACATTTGAATGTGTAAGTCAGAATAAAGGTACTTGTATTTGTTTAATATTTATGGTGCACATACTTGATGGGCTTTCAGTATAAGATACCTTATGATAATGGGAATGACTTTATACTAGCAATACACTCAACTGTAGTAAAAATAATGGTAGGGAAAAAAACTGTTACGACTGGTATGTTCTATATTTTTCTATATTCTATATTTATATGTTCTATAATGTATTTTTAACATCAGTTTGTTTTCAATTTCTGTTCTCACCTTTGATGGTTTATATATTTGGATGCAATTGGCAATTATCCTGTGAATATTATAATCTACCTTTTGTCTCAAAAACCCTAAATAAAATCAACGCGTTAATCTCGTTGCATGTTTAAAAATTGAGATGACAGATGTTCCAAAGGAGTCCTTGTGGTTTGTGATATATAGGTGGCTCGGCCTTCGTAAAAGTTATGGTCAATTTGAAAGCTTCACAACTGAGCCGGTGCTGGGATTATAAGGGAAGACCTTGGAGAACAATAAACTAGGAGGTAGTGAGATGATACATGAAGGAGGAAACAGAGAGGATAATAAGCAATACAAAGGTATAGACAGAGGAACAGTAAATGCAAAAAAAAAGCATGTATAGTCAACAGATGTTCTCAAACTCAAAACTTGTAATATTAATGATTAAGAGGCCTTTTTAAGAGCCCTTTATAGTCTTAAATTGCATCAGTTTCATAAACAGTAGTTACCAATAAACTGGCAGAATGTCAATACAACACAACATCGTTTGAGTTCCATGCTGTCCATATTATGTTCATACGTCGCCAGAAAAAAAGTTACGTTCATTTCCTTCTGTGTCCACAAGATGCCACCGATGATCTACTACTTTAATGTACTGTATACTTCCATCGGAACGACTTCAGTAAGTTGAACCAGATGTTCAGTGGGATCCCAGCAAAATACAATGTTAACATTTTTTTTTAAATCTTTTCTTTTTTACTCTAATGGCTGAGTAAGCCATGTAAGTAATGTCAAGTGTGGGGTCTAGTGTTATTGGTAACACACGTTCAGTAAAATAGATTGATAAATCATTTCACGGTAGTTGCACATACTGTACTACCGTATTTTCCGTACTATACGTTGCTCCGGAGTACAAGTCGCACCAGCCATAAAATGTATAATACAGAAGAAAAAAACATATATAAGTCGCACTGGAGTATAAATCGCCCCACCCTCCACCCCGTCTCAGAATCCAAGTTGTCTCTGGCGTGTAACGCAAATAAATGTGTCCAGATAAATCACATTAATAAAATTGTGCGCTTAGTACACATCATTTCCACCGAGCTACGATGGTAACATTTAGCTAACATCCACACATGTAGCATTACAAGAAAGTCACTGTAAGATAACTTTAAACTCACCAAAACGGTCGAAGATCGATTAAATAAGTCTCTACATGTAGAACGTTTCCAAGTGTCAGTTCAGTTGCAAGTATTACGTATTTTGCGAAGTCAACGATCATTTGGTGGTGTCTAGCATGCCTCCAAATTAAGGAACGAAATGAAGAACGGCCATTGTTCACCCTTCACAGTTAATTTTCTACATACAATTGGTAAATTGTACCAGTTTTAAAATTAATATCTTTGTATGAAGGTAATGAAGCTGTTCAATTGTGAAAATAATTTTAAAATGTGTATTTCATTCTACTGCTCCGTGCTAAGTGCCCAGGTACCAAGTGCTTATGACACAATGGAGTAGACCACAACATTCAACAATCTATTGTGAACAATAGTGTTGGGTCGTTCGCGAACGGATCACACCCTCAAGTGATTCATTCTTTTCTGAGTTCATTTGGGTTCAGACACGCGCATGTCATCAATCTTCGCGATCGACCAATCAGCATCTAACGAAAGATTTGGTGAACGAATCTTTTGATCGGTTCTTTTGATGAACTGATTTTAATGATTCAGTTCACTTAAAAGAACTGTCATGCCCATCACTAGAAGGACTGAGTGAACTAGCTTTATTCATTCATAGCACACTTCAGGAAGGTTTGATTAAAGCATACACTGTATATAATTTTTAACTGGTTTTGAACAAGTTTTTGGGGGGCTCTTATGTCCACTCCTTGACCATGCTTTCTAAGAACCACCGATATTTATTGTATTCTAGCCATATAATTTCCGTAACATTTCACTGCTTAAGCTTGCTATTTTTCTAACTATGAAAATACTGTCTTGGAATTGTGTTGGGACTCACGGCTGTGTGCGTATACCGGTAACCATTGCCTGCCCTAACATTAAACCTTTGACCCCATCTCGGAGATCTCTCTTATTATTGCTGAATCTAGTGTTTTAAAAAATATTTGTCTGAAACCGACACTGAAAGTGGCACCCCTGGTGGGAAAGAGGATTTGTGGGAATGGTGCAGGACAATAAGTCAACTCAACAATAATGTATTTATTATACAATGCAGCCCAAGTTCAGCAGACAGGACACTGTAGGAGATTATGCTATTGCCTCGATTATATATTTAGTAGTTCTGGATTGTTGGTATGGTTTTTAATTTTACTCTGTATCTATGATGCAACCCTACAGCCATTTGCACTGTATTTTCTATATTTTCACTAGGGAGTAGGAATTAACATTGTGTCATGATTTCAGTTGTTTTGTTTTCTGTTGCAGTACTGTGAGCTAAGTGGGCGGTACTGTCAGCGACGCACCTGTGGTTTTATTTTAACAGGACATCCATCCTAGTCAAAATGACACTGGCCTTTAAACTAAAAGGCCTTAACATAATATCAGATACGCTAAGACACTTCTGATGTACCGATTATGAAATACTCTAATTGGGGAGGAACACGGTTGCATAGTCTGAAACAGGAAAAAAACAGTAGTCTGAAGCGTTGAGTTGCCACCCTTATTCCACTCAGCAGGCTACAAAATCATTTATGTTTGCTGAAAGTGTGCCCCCTCCTCATGAAAAAAATCCATAAATTCATGAGCATCCACAGAAAAGAGATTGAGTTGAAAACAGAAAGTGATGGATACCAAAAGTGCAAGAGGGACCAGTAAAAAAAAATGGGTAGGGAAGGCAAAATAGGTAGAGAGAAGAGTGAGAGGAGACACACAAATGGTGAACAACAGCATGACTGCTTGGAGGGACCCAGCATGTGTCTGCTCTGAACCACCAACAGATTTAGAGCAGGAAGACACAGACGGAAGAGCAGACATATCAAAATTCCTTGTTATTACAACACGCCCACTGACAAACTGAATCAACCACAGGAGGTGATTTTGTCAACACATAAGTCACTTAATTCTTGGCTTTAATTATGTGACTTTAATTCATGCACCTCATTACATTAAGGAATTAACATCATGTTGATAAAGGGATGTAAATAAAGTGGGCATTTTATTTTTATGGTTATTAAATATTTATTTATGGGGTGCATTGTAGACACGCTTCGATTGACTTGTTTCTGTGGAAGAAAGGATTGAGTAAGTAGTTGATGGTATTTCTATCAAGAAAAATATTTGATTATCATGGCATGTCACAATTTTAAAATAACTTTCAATGTATTATTGCTAATCTATTGTACAACATATGGCCCAACAAGACTTAAAATAACCTTTGTCATAACTGACATGAGAGTGAATTTAAATTTAGGCGGATGTTGAGAGCGGTACATCAAACTGTCCTTCTGCAGTTAACTGTTAAATGATGTCATGATTGTTTGACTGTATCCATTCTTACAAAGGCCTTGCCTGCCTCCCTTAGGCTGGTTAGTAAATGACACCCTTCTTGATGTTAAGAGGTAACAAATCATATTGTCTGACCTTAGTGCCACTAGGATGTTATCAAAAAATATAAGGATAGTGCAATTTTTTTCATTGGGTATCTCTTTTGATGCTGCTGTCACGCTTCCATTGTGATAATTAACGGCTGCCTGAGATAGACAGAACTGATAATGCAGCTAGAGAAATGACAAAATTCCAGAATAGTTGAAATGTGAGGTACATTTTTGATATGGAGACAAAGAAACAACGTTAGCCATGTTGTTCTGGTCAATGTAAGATCAGGCCACACATGATGTTTGATGAACTGAGAAAATACCAATTGATAACAGAAAGATTCAGATGGTTAGTTAATGATCAATCAATCAATCGATCAATCAATCAATCCATCCATCAAACTAAATAAGATAAAATATTCAAATGATTACAAAAACAAATATTTAAAAGATGTTAGCATTTCATAGGGTGCACTGGAGGCAAATGCGATGTGACAAAGTAATTAATATAATGTTATATGAGTGAGTGACGAAAAAGTTGAGTGGGCAGGCTGTTACAACAGCTCTGCAAATGGTCTCCTGACTGTAATTGGTACCTTACCACCATATTTTGTTTTGTAATGTTCGTTGTGGCTTGTTCTAACCCATTTTGGATTGTTTTCAACGTTTGTGTCCCACGGCCGCCTTCTGACCCTCTTCCAGCGGCGGCCATCAAAACCATAGGCCTGGCCACTGCATCAACACGAGGTCCTGCTTCTTGGCCCATAATGCCCCCTGTCCTTGGCAACCGGGCCGTCCTCCTGACCGGCCAGCTCAGGCGCATTATGTCTGGTGTCCCGGACGCACACTGGACTGGCTATGTCATGATCTGTATTTGGACCTTTGTGTTGTTTTTTAATTTTAATTTTATTTTGAATCCTAGCAATAATTGTGTTTATGAGGAAGTTCAATGATTAAGTTTAAATTACTTTGATTTAAATTGGATCATTACTCATTATTAAACATTGTAAGAAATGTGAATTAATTTCCCTTTTTTTGCATGGCTATGTTGTTGTTGCTTAATTCACTAAACTAAAAGCCTGAATCACCAGCTCCCCTTCTGGTTGTAGCCAAGTGGTACACCATTATGTCTCTAATGCTTCAAGAAATGGACACGGTTCACCTCACAGTTCTGATGAGGCATATTGGAGTTTGTTCTCTCCGTGCTTACTGGGTTTTGTCAGGATTCTTGGGGCACTCCGGCTTCCTACCACATTCTGAAAACATGCATGTTAGGTTCATGAGACCTCCCTCCCCGTCTCCCTCCCTCTCTCTCTCCTCTTTCTCTCATTATTTGAGTTCTATTCATTTGAAAGCAACATTTAGATAACATTATTTTCAAATTGAAGTGAGGCTTTTGCCATCTGGTACAGCTGGCCCAAGTAAGTAAGAAGGGTAAATGATGTCTAATTGGATCATCAAGTCGTCCGTGTGTCACAGTTTAGATGGGGATGTTCCAATTTATCACAATTGCCATGTATACAGGACTAACTCTGTCTGCTCATAAACGTAAATGGGTTATTCTGAATTTTTCAGATATCGTGAGTTTAACATTAACCCGAATGTATTAGGCATATAAACAGTCAGTGTCATTATTACTGCACTGTCAAAACAAGATTTTGTTGCTGCAACACACTATTGAGTGTTGAACATTTAACACTTACGTAACTGTTACTTAAATGTGTGATACTTTGCCGGTGTTAAAACTAACAACACAGATGTTGAATTAACACCAGCATATTTGCAGTGTACTGGTAGTTATTACTTGTACCACTGTCCTATTTTTTTATGTGCAAAGGAATTATCATTGGGTTTATTTCAAGATATACAAAAGACATCCATCCATCCATTACCTCTTATCCACACAAGGGTCGCGGGGCGTGCTGGAGCCTATCCCAGCTGTCATCGGGCAGTAGGCGGGCGACACCCTGAATTGGTTGTCAGCCAATCACAGGGCACACACAGACAAACATCCACACTCACAATCACATCTAGGGGCAATTTAGAGAGTCCAATCAACTTACCATGCATGTTTTTGGAATGTGGGAGGAAACCGGAGTACCCGGAGAAAACGCACGCTGGCACAGGGAGAACATGCAAACTCCACACAAGGAGGCCGTAGCTGGGATCGAACCCACGACCTCTGAACTGTGAGGCAGACGTGCTAACCAGTCGACCACCGTGCCGCATACAAAAGACAAAAGATAAATAAATAAATCACACATTTCTGAATGTGTACCCATTATTTGGGAATGGCCAAAGACTCATTGAATTTGACAACACTTTTACAGTTCTACTCTATAGCAGAACAAACCGATTTGCACTTTCATTGACTGGAAGAAAATGTCCTTGTCATCAGTGAAGACTCTGGGAAAGGATAAAACAGAAATGCAAAACTAGCATTCTTCTGTTCTATTAGTATGTTACGTGTTATATTTCTTTGACTATCTTAATGATTTTAAACTATAATTGAATTTAGACTGTCATTAAAAATGTGACAAGGTTGTAAAGAACTCATGCTAATGAACAATCTCCTTCTTCAATTACTGCAGTGGAAACAAATTCAAACAAATAGTCTCCATGGTCATTGCTTGTCAATTGTTAATTCTATATTTTTTTATGAATCAAATTAGGCAAAGAACTAATTGATTGTAATGGAAATGTGTTGACCACTCTTGTCAGAAAAATGCCATTGCGCCGTGGCCCCAATCGCGCTGTCTTACACTGATGGCTAATTGTTAGTCTGATTTGCTTAGCCCTCCAGTGCTGTGGTTCTCGACGCTAATGGACTCATTATTGAACAACAATGTAGGCCTAGATAATTCAATCGCTGTAGACATTAATGGACACACCAGCCTATAACGAGCATTTGCAAATTTAATTGTGTTGCTTCAGTATTTGACAGAATCAAAGGAAAATGCCAGACATACAGAAACTATTGAAACCAACAAACATTGTAAAGGAGGACTGGATGAGAAGAAATGTCTGTTTTGCAGGTTTTCTTATAGTACAATAAAACCTCTACCTCATGTAAATACATACTTAAAAAAAGGTTTCAGTCACAGCATTTTTGAAATTTTGGAAAATTCAGGAGCATGTCTGGTACTTTTTGTTTTAAAACTCATGGACATTATTAGAATGTTCTAAGCTATCACTGTATATTTTGTTATATAATGATTTGTGTTCAAAGGCGAGTGTAGAAACTAAAGGCAGGTTTCACCCCTTTCTGTAAGAAAATTTTACATTAAATGTGTCATTAAATAGTTAATTAGTAATTACGGTTGGTGTTTTTACTGCAGAGCTGAAACAAAGGGACCTAGATGACTAGACGATGCATTTAATTGTATTGCGAAATTGATCAGGAAGTTGGCAGCGAAGGAGGTACGAGCGTGTGTAGGCTTATTTATACACACATAAGTGACGTAACACCCACGCCGCTGCCAAACTAGTTTGCTTTGCAGCAGCAACTAGCTGCAACGAGGTGCTTATCCTCTCCTCTGTGCTGAGAAATAAATTGCCCTGAAAAAAACAGAGCCGGGGAAAACTACACATCACAGCAACATGTGCCATAATGAATGAATCACGAGAGAGAATACGCACACCGTCACACACGCAACAACAATTTCTGACGTGTACGCGCCATGTGTTCCAGACATGTCGCAGACCTGCCACGCAGCGCAACACGTCGGTCACGTGATGCAATGAAGAAGTTGTCGCCCGCTCGTGTAAAGGGCCTTTAGTTCTCTCGTTTGTTAACAAAAAATACACATATGGGTTACACCCTATCAAAGCAAAATAATTAAACATCATTCAATAAATAAAGCATGAAAATCATTTCTATTTCGTACATTCGGCAGAGTAATAGTTTTCCCAAAGTGAGATCCTGGCGAGCGACAAACCTGGGAGTGTGACGTCATTTCGAGAACAACAGTGGCAGAACATGGCAAGTTTACAAAGCCAGTCAGAAATTGATATTTCAGAAAGCGATATTTCAAACTCATCTGAGGGGATCTAGGTATATGAAGAGTTGGAAGAATAGGAGGGTGTTGGCATGATGTATGTTGGACCATACATGTACGAGCCAGATGCTCAGAATGCCGAAAATGTTGTGCCCGCATGACCGGACATGGAATGGAGACAAGACCCATCGAGATTGGAAGAATGGTAAGTTATGTAGGCTGTGGTTACTAGCCGACCATTATTGTTTGAAATTTGATGCTGTGCCTCGCTGTATAACACACGTGATGATATGCACCTACCTGGTGCATTTATTCTGCTAGCACTGTGAGCACACTTTCATAGTGGGTTGATGTCCTACATTGCATAATTTGCTTTATTCAATGGTCATATTCTGATGAGTAATTGAGTACTAGTCGGCACCAAAAAGGTATATTTAGCCCTTTCAAGCACAGTCGTCGATACAGTGGACAGCTATTTAAAAGTTGCTTTCGCCTATATTAATCTAAAAAAAAATCTTTATATTATAAATCATATCAAATCAGAATTCATGCATGAAAGGGTTAATGAATCATAAAATCCGAGTGAATTTACAATGGCGGCACGGTGGTCGACTGGTTAGCATGTCCGCCTCACAGTTCAGAGGTTGTGGGTTTGATCCCGGCTCCGTCCACCCTGTGTGGAGTTTGCATGTTCTCCCCATGCCTGCGTGGGCTTTCTCTGGGAACTCTGTTTTCCTCCCACATTCCAAAAACATACATGGTAAGTTGATTGGACACTCTAAAAATTGCCCCAAGGGGCAATTAATCCTAAAAATATTTTCAAAGCACTATCAATGCAAGTAACGGGAGCGTGCTTTAATTGGCCGGGAGTCGGCTCGTTCCATCCCACAATGGCGCACAATGGCGCAAACGCTCCGTTACACCCAATTCTACCTGTAAAAGTCGAGGGAAATGCCAAAAGAAAGAAAGCACTACCCTTGCGCACAGTTAGACTGCACTTTGCGCTAGACTTGCTCTCAGAGCGAAAATAGGGCCCCTAAAATGAAAACCCTTGTCTCCACTACTACCATCATCTTCCCATTCTCCCCTACAAAAATCAACACCCCATAATGGGGTAGCCTACTGGAGTCTGTCTATCCATTTTTCTTCCAAAAGAGGAGGGAGCAAAAGAGAGACAGTAAGTGAGAGATGGAGCGAGAGAGAACAACAGTGAGCTCATCATCTTTGATTAGGCCTGTCACCACCAGGTAGGAGACTGCAATTAGCCCTGGCCAAGCCTGTTCCAGTGAGACATGCACATGCACACATGCCCGCACATGCTCTTTCACACACACATGCACAATTACGCCACTGCAACTGACACTCACACAGGCACACACCCATACACTTGGGAGACCGACTGAATGAGGTCGGCATCTGTTAGAGAGCGATTTGGCTTGTGCATTTAAGAAAAAATGGCTGGATGGATGCATGGTGAGCAATAGTGTGGCACCATGGCAGGGAGGGATGAGGAAGATGAGGGAAAGTCATGGTGAAGGACAGAGGACAAGGAAGGCGGGGGAAAGTTTATTTTAAAAGGTGGAGAAGAGGTGGACAATGAGAAGATGAGGGGAGGGACAACATTTTGAATAATGTAAGGCTTTGTGACAAAATTAACAGGCAGTAGAATGGGGTTTAATGAGTTAAAGAAGACGGGAGCAAGGAGGAATCGGGAAATAAATGAATAATGCTGCCAGAGTAAAATCGATTGAATTGGGACAAAAGAGGGAATGATGAAGAAAGACCAGGAGGTGGGGTGAGTGATGAGGTGGCGGTTGGGAGAGAAAAAAAAAAAGCATTGGAGTGACAGTGGGAATTGAATGTGAGAGGACAGATGCAGTGGGGAAAGAGGTAGAAAAAAAAAAAAAGCCAAGAGGCAAGGGGTGGGCTGAGAGGGCGGGGAAAGGTTGTTGAGACAGGGACAGGGAAAAGGAGATTGGTCGTTAGGTTTTGATAGCATGTGCCAAATCGATTGTATCTGACTAATCCAGTTAGTTATGGCAGAGGCATGCAGAAGAAGCGCTTATGGGGGTGTTAGGTTGTAGTGTGTGTGATGGTCCACCTATTTGTGATTGTGTTATACCTTTTTTCTCGACGTGTTTGTTGAGGCGTAGCTAGACTGACATCTGCTCCTTTGCCGAGGTTTAAATATTCTTGCATAAACGTCAAGTTAAATAAAATGTTAACAGTGATTGTGATGTAATCGTTTTATTGACTGACAATTTGGTTCATTTGTTTGAACGGTTCAGACTATGAGGATGACATGGAAGATACGAGCAAAACTTTGAAGATCCTAAGGTCGTACAATTAGTAAAGTAACAATTAATTTCAGGAAAAATGTGTGAATATGAACAAAATCCTAATCATATAACCACACGGGTGACACGTGTCAGCAAATCATGTGATTGTTCACATCCGCTCGTGTGTTTTTTTCTTGATTTTGTTTGCGTTTTGTAATGTCACCAGAGAAGGGAAATAAGTGTGATTACCGTATTACCAATGGCGGATACACCTCTGTCCTTGCAGCTCGATACAATATGGACAAATCAACAGTAAGCTGTCGTTAATGATAGAAGAGGCTGTGTTTAGTCTTCATGTGAAATGATTCCCCTCAGAGGACCTTTAAGGCGGCACTCTTGTAGAAATAAACTTTCTGCATTGAAACAGAATTTTGCACGTTTTACGGTTTAATTTTGTCTTTGATATCACGTAAATAAGTTGGCAGAAAAAAACCTCATAACAGCAACAGTGCTACAAACGATCTTACAATAAAAAAAAGTCATCGTATGGCTACTACGACCTGCACTTCACAAAGAGCCACTTTTGCTGAGAAGGAATGCAGCACTGTGAAATCACTTCATCTATAAGTGCCTACATTTACTTCTCTTTGGAGGGCAAAACATAAGAAATTCTCCCAGGCCCAATAAATGCTACGACTGAACGTATTCTGATTAGGGTCTGGGGGCTCAGGAAAAGATTTGACGCTCATTTTTCACAAACAATTTTACCATTTTTTCTTCGCAGACAGTTGGCATTAGATTAGGCCCGGTTTAAGAGAGGCATGGCTGCTAGCAAATTGTGCAACTTGAAGGGCAAATGCCCCTCTGAATCTATCAACTTATAGCTCCAGTGAGCTGCGAGGGATGGTGATGACCTTAAGATACCCTCCTGAGGATGGTTTTTACCATCATTCCATGTTGCATGCATGTTACAGAAAGCTGCAGCCTGTCTGACTGAGCATCATCTTTCCCCCTCTCACAACCCCCATACAATTTGGTACTGACTGTTCATATTTGCATTGTTCATACTATATAAGCACTGTTGCGATTATGTTCTTGTTTGTGTGTATGTGTGTATGTACTTTTCATCCTGCTACTAATAACAGTGAACGGTGAACCTCTGACTCATGATGTGGTAGTATATATATATATATATATATATATATATATATATATATCAATCAATCAATCAATCACATTTTATTTATATAGCACTTTTCATACATAAAAATGCAACTCAAAGTGCTTTAAAACATTCAAAGCAAAACATAGAATTATCTTCAATCAAAAGAAAAGATAAATTATTTAAAAGTTGTTGAAAGCCAAACTAAAAAGGTGTGTCTTGAGCTTCCTCTTAAAAATATCAACAGTCTCTGCAGACCTGACATCCTCTGGCAGGCTATTCCAAAGGTGAGGACCAAAATGGCTGAATGCAGCCTCGCCATGCATTTTGGTCCTCACCCTTGGAATAAATAAAAGGCCGGCGCCAGAGGACCTCAGGATCCGCGAGGGCTGGTAAGATAAAAGCAAATCAGATAAATAAGATGGCCCAAGACCATTAACACATTTATAAACTAATAAAAGTACTTTAAAATCGATCCTGAAACACACAGGGAGCCAATGCAGCAATTTCAAAACTGGCGTAATGTGCTCCCGCCCTCTGGTTCTCGTCAGCACCCGAGCGGCTGAATTCTGCAGTAGTTGCAGTGGTGAAATGCTCTTTTTCGGGAGGCCAGAGAGCAGGGCATTACAGTAATCTAAACGACAGGAAATAAAGGCATGCATCAGCACTTCCGTGTTAGCCTGAGAGAGAAACGGGCGGACTCTGGCGATATTCTTAAGGTGATAAAAACCAATCTTGGTTACATTTTTAATATGAGGAATAAAACTGAGCTCAGAGTCAAAAATGACGCCAAGGTTCTTCACACAGTGTGAGGGATTAAAAATGTGTAGTTTTGGTAAAAGCTTCTCTCTCTGACCTTCGGGACCGATAACTAAAACCTCAGTCTTGTCCTCATTGAGCTGTAGGAAATTATCTGCCATCCATGACTTGATATCTAAAATGCAATTTAAAAGGGTATCAATGGGTCCTGTGTCATCAGGAGACACGGCAATATACAGCTGCGTGTCATCAGCATAGCTGTGAAAGCTGATGCCGTGTCCCCTGATGACATCCCCGAGGGGAAGCATATAAAGATTAAAAAGTAAGGGGCCTAAAATCGAACCTTGAGGAACCCCACATTTGATTTCATGAGTTTTAGAGGAACAAGTATCCATACTTACAAAGAAATATATATATATATATATATATATATATATATATATATACTACCACATCATGAGTCAGAGGTTCACCGTTCACTGTTATATATATATGTTTTATATATATGCAGTATTTGGTGTGGAATTTGTCAGTGTCCTATGATGATTAACACATAGGGCACCCCATAGAAATTATTGAAATGATCAGTAAAAGAAAAATGATTATGATGATAATAATAGTGCCGTCAAACGATTAAAATATTAAATCGTAGTTAATCGCATTTTTCCATAGTTAACTCGTAGTTAACTGTTTTATTTATTGCAAAATTATTGCCATTTTGTCACGTCTTTTGACTGAAAATAACATCACAGTGGCTCAGGTAACAACCAATCACAGTTCACCTGTTTTCTTAAACTAAGTCATCATTGGTCGTTATTTGAGCCCTCAGGGCATCTGTTATGTCATTTTCAGTTTCATTTTCAGACAGAAGTGATAAAATGGCCGACCCCTGAGATGGCTAGATTTTGCTGCTTGACTCATATTCCACAAACACAATATTAATCAGAATGCCTTGTTTCAACTAGGGGGCCTGCATAGAAAATATTCTTGAAAAATTCTTGTTTGGGTTGGCTCCTCTCTTCAATTTAAAAAACAAGCATTGGATTCACCCCACACAAATAGCCCTCTCAAACACACGCACACACACCTACACGCGCCCGCCCGCACGCAACCACTCGTGTCCTCGCATGCACACACCCACACACACAATCATTTACATTAGTGTTGTTCTGAAAGATATGTTTATTTCGTATTGAGCGTGACTTGTTGTTCAAGCGCCGCTTGGATTTAAAACTATACGAGAGCAGTCATTTGTACGCACATCACTTTTTATTGCACTCTGGCAATGACTTCATCGACTAAAAAGATTATTACTCGCTGCTCGAATGTCTTATAAAGGTATTTTGTTTATTAAAATTCTGTTGTGGGTATATTTTAATGTAAATTGTGTTAGATAAATGAACGAGAAATAGGTGGTGTACCGCTGAGATTGTCTCGATCGCGCTGCATGGTTAGTGTTGTTATAAAATACAGCTGCTTTGGAAAAAACGACATATTATTTTGTATATATAATTTTTCTAAAATGTTGCAATATTGTTTTGTGGGTATGTATTTCTTTATGCATATTGTGCTTGTGCTTAAGTATTTATTCCTTTTTTATTTGGTTTAGTACGGGGCTAAAAAGAAACAAGAGAGAGGTGAATTAGAGCGAGACTGTTCACGTCTGACTCACAAGACTCAACAAAACACTGTCCTGCCGTGTCGGTTCTCTTTGGCAAGGAAGACGCCAGAAAAAAATAGATAATGTCAAACCTATTGTAACCCGCCATACCACGGCCTCCGAAGATAAGGAAGAACAACTTTTAAGCGTTACATTACCAATGCGTACTATCACTGCGGGGCAGGGAGGGCTTAGCCGTGCATGTGTCAGCTGAGAAATTCATCCTCATCGTCAATATTTATAAGCAGATGTAACGCCTCCTCTACTCTAAAGCTTTCTTTTAAATATACATGTACTCTAAAGCTTTTTTAAATATACATGTATAGATCATGGTGACCAGCAGCCTTTATCAATCCAGCTGCCAGTTGCTATGGAAACCATAATCACGCGATCAAAAAATTGACGGCGTCAAAACGGGGTTGAGAATAATGTGCTAAATTCACAGCCTTAGATAATAATAATAATATAGCAATGAAGTTACAACCTTCACTAAACACTACCTCCAGCAGAAGCAGCTCAATAAAAGTAAAATATGACAAAATAAACGACAATAAATCAAATGTGTTATTCTCAGTGCTGCAGCATATCTGTAGAAAAAATTGTACATATTTGTTTTAACGTTATCTGTGCATTTCAGTTCCAACATTGTACATTTTTTATTCAGGGGGACTCACCTTTGGCCTGACTTGAAAATATCTTGGCAAGCATATCCTTGACCAGTTCAATCTACCCTTGTACACTTCAGGCACGAACTAGATTGACATAACGTCACAAAGCGTGGCGTTTGAGACACCAGCGCATATAACGGGAGAGGAACATGACTGATAACTGCATAATGAGAATAACATTGCCACATATAAAAATATGGCATGGTTATATTATGCTGCTACTCGTTTGCAGTAATTTAACGTGATCATGATTATCCTACAATATAGCTGAAACATCAAAACACCAATGAACAGTTTGGACTGAAAAGGTCACGCATTAAATGAAGAAAAAAAGCAGTTTAGTTGTATTCCACGGTCACAAACAGAAGGGCTGTAAGGAAATCAAATATTAAATCAAGTTTCCAAGGATTTTGAAATGTATTTTTCAAGATTAAATGCTCTAGTTACAAAGATGCTCTTTTAATTAAATAACCAAAGCTTTTGAGCAGTATTATCATGGTGACGTTCAATAACCCTTATGGTTATTTTTTTTCATAACATGAGGATGAGAGGACCTGTGCACGGACGCCTACAGTGAAATGAGGCAACAAGGAAGTCAGAGAGTGCCAATAATCAATATCATCCATCTATCAGTCCATTTTCTATAGCGCTTGTCTTCAGTAAGTCCAAGTGAAATTACGCCTATCCCAGCTGATGTTCGGCAATAGAAGGGCTACGCCTAGTCCCGAGGCTTTCGAGGCTTTTAGCAAGTACTGCACAAGCACACAATAAACATGCAAACTCCATACAGGAGGGCATTACATACATTAAGGCTTTTGGTTGAATTATTTTACAGTTGGAATCAAGGGCCCACAAATATAAATGGTTTGTTATAAACTGCTCTACAGTGTGCCTAAACTTTATAATATAGTTTTTAAGTAAAAAAAACAACTGAATTAACAAGTTCAACTTAACAGTACAGTCATATTTGTTGTAAGTTTCAATTACAAATAGATGTAAAATTGAACTCTAAAATTTGTCAAGAATAATCCTGACAGAAAATGATAATTATATAACACGCCAGCAAAACTTACTAATGGCGAAGTCATTTTAAACAACTGTTCCTGAATACATATGAATATGTTGACAATCATGATCAATGTTGGCTTTCATTTATAATGCACGCACTGAAGCTTGGTGTTATAGCAATCTGCACTGAGGTGGCCTTCCCTTATATTGCCAATGCCTGAATCTCAAAATCAGAATCATCATGACTTCATATTCGATAAAGATATAACATAACCATTCACATACGCACATAGTCCATAAAGCACAGTCTGGAGCTGTTCCAGAGGTTGTTTGAGTTTGATACATGTGATCATTTGCTTTCTTTGGCAGGGTGCATTATTTTACGGTTTAATGTAGAACACTGGAACACACTACACATATGGAAATGCATGCATGTTTGGAATCTTGATTTAGATAAGACACATGACTAATGGAGTCATCTCACACTGACTTTTTGAGTCAGTTTAATGAAATTGTTATAGTCTCACTCTCTCTCTCTCTCTCTCTCTCTCTCTCTTCTCTCTCTCTCTTTCTCTCTCTCTCTCTCTGTCTATATATATATATGTATATATATATATATATATATATATATATATATATATATATATATATATATATATATATATATATATATATATATATATATATACCTTTTTATATACGTTTTGAATTGAAGCATTCTTTAAAGTAGAAAATCAACCCAAACATATTTTTTTCAAGAATATTATCCCTGCAGGCCCGCTAGTTGAAACACGGCATTCTGATTAATAGTGTGTTTGTACAATATGAGTTAAGCAGCAAAATCCACCCTTTTTCAGCCATCTCAGGGGGGGCGGACATTTTGTCAGTTCTGTTGACTGAGATTGAACTCACTACTAACTACCCAGGGCTGAGGGAACAACCAATCACAGCTCGCCTGATTTCTAAAGCTTAGCCGTAATTGGTCGCTACCCGGGCCCTGAGTAGTTGTGATATCATCTTCAGGCGACAGAAGTGACAAAATGGCCGCCCTCAGAGATGGCTAAAAACGAGCGGATTAACTCTTTTCCATAGAAGCAATATTTACCAGACTGCCTTATTTCAACTAGTGCTCATCAAACATATTCTTGAAAAAAATATGTTAAAATACATAATGTCATATGTCAAAAATATGTTTGGGTTGACTACATCTTTAAGTTATCTTAATCAATCAAACATTCTAGACAGTTAAAGGTTCAGATATATTTTGAGACATTTATATTATTATCAGTTGTTACTATTCTGCATGTGAGAGTGTGAGAAAGAAATCCCTAGGCATACATTGCATTGTTTTATCAGCACCAGGTCAGAGGCTATAATAGTTGACTTTTCAACGTTTCATACAGTAATTATATTGCTGCCAATGTTTCCATATATCTTGTTGAACAGTCAAAATTATTGAGAAATATAATTTGAGAGCAAGAGAGCCTGAATATACAGTTTAGTATCGTACCTACTCATCCATTCATTTTCTTCCGCTCAAACAGGGTCGGGTCGCAGAGGCAGCAGCTTCAGCAGCGAAGCCCAGGCTTCCCTCTCCCCAGCCACTTTGTCCAGCTCTTCCGGGGGAATCTCAGGGTGTTCCTGAGGCCAGCCGGGCGACATAGTCTCTCTAGAGGGTGGCATGGCTCAGTAGTAGAGCGGTCGTGTCCCAATCAAAAGGTTGTGGGTTTGATCCCCGGCCATTGTGACCATGTCAAAGTATCCTTGAGCAAGACACTGAACCCCCAGTTGCTCCTGATGCTGTATCATCAGCAGGTAGATGAGGTACAGTGTGAAGCGCTTTGAGTTACCAAAGGTAGAAAAGCGCTATACAAGTGACAGCCCATTTAGAGTGTCCTGGAAGTCCCCTGGGCCTCTTTCTGGTGGGATGTGCTCGGAACACCTCACCATAAGGCGTCCAGGAGGCATCCTAATCAGTTAACAAATGAATAAAAGCAAGGTAAATCAGTACAGTGATTCAATTCACTATATGAAAACCTTGCAGAGTTCTGTAATCAATGGATGATTTCCACCGTTTCATGTCCTGTGTACTGCAGTGTCAAATGCAATCAAAAGTGTCAAAACGTGATTGTGTGTACGGGTGTGCGTGTGTGCGTGTTTGTGTACGTGCACACATGTATTTTATCCTGGCACTCAATATCCACACTCCTCGCTCACCACACTGCACCGAACAACAAACGGAAGCAACCACTGTGGTGAGAATCCAATTTTCAACACCCAGTAGGTGACATTGTGTGCCTTATGGTAACTTCCACTATGCCCATTCCATTTGCATCATTGTAATTAAAACACCCTTTTCCTCATTAAATCGGAAGTTAAAATGATGTCTTACAGAATTTGGATTGATATATAGACATACACTTGTATTTCTAGAGCTTTATTGTTGCTGTTCATCCTAGTCAGAATGCTTTGCAGAATGCAGAGTGCCAGTCAGCATAAATAAGAACAACACATGCCTAATAACAGAGTGTTGCTAAAAAGTGAATACGTGATATCCATTAATATATATTTCATATTTTCCTTCAGATTAGTTTTGTTTTTCATGTGCTTGCTAATGGCATTACATCTCTTTGCAATGTCTCGCTGTGGCAGACAGCAGTCCCTCAGTAATTAAGTGCAAATGCTAAGAGAGAAAAGCGAGTGAGCAAGAGAGGAAGAAAACGAGAACAGAGGAGGCTCAGCTGGTTCCTTGAACATGAAAATAGGTCTAATTAACAGCGTTGACTTCACACATGAGATTGACTCAAAGGGGAGTGAATTTCAGGCAATTACTCATACAGCAGAATATCATTTAAAGGCAATTCATTTGGAGACTTCTCCCAATTTAATACCCTTTAGTCCTGGGCTGATTTAAAAAGAAAATAGATGTCCTATATTTTATCAACTTTTCATGCGTTTTACATAGTTTGTCTCAGTATAATAACATCATCTGCTGATGTGGAACTTCTGAAATTGTGGTTAATTTCTAGTGCAAATCATGTACAAAAAATAACATTTGAAGGTAAAAACAGTTAATTTCAACCGGCTGTCTCCCATCCATATGAGGATGTGTTAAACGATTATATTTCGCCTAAAATGCTGTATACCCCTTTTGTTTCAGATATCCATCCATCCATTATCTGTACCGCTTCTCCTCACAAGGGTCGCGGGGCGTGCTGGAGCCTATCCCAGCTGTCTTTGGGCAGTAGGCGGGGGACACCCTGAACTGGTTGCCAGCCAATCGCAGGGCACACAGAGACAAACATCCGCACTCACAATCACACCTAGGGGCAATTTAGAGTATCCAATCAACTTACCATGCATGTTTTTGGAATGTGGGAGGAAACCGGAGTGCCCGGAGAAAACCCACGCAGGCACGGGGAGAACATGCAAACTCCACACAGGGAGGCCGGAGCCGGGATCGAACCCACGACCTCTGAACTGTGAGGCGGACGTGCTAACCAGTCGACTACCGTGCCGCCTGTTTCAGATATCTACAAAGTTAATTATAAAATTTCACAATGTGGTGTTACCAATATGTGTGTATTCTGCTTTGTCAGCAAGTTTGTCTTACATGAGATTTAAACACCCTCCAACTGACAAAAATCCCTCTTTTACAGTGAGGTGTGATAAATACCTACTCAGCATCCCACTAGATAATATGAATTCAGCGTTTGCTGTCTGTCCATGTCTTTCCTTTCTGTTTGCAAGTATATTCTATTTTTTATTCTTTCTCTACTCTGTTTACTCCACGCAGCTGTATTTCCTCGCATTTTAACCCTATCTTCCCTGTGTGCAGAACATCCATATCTCACTTTTCCCCTCTCTTTCCATCACCTCTCCACTCCCTACAGCAACCCCGCCGTACTTTGCCCACCAACCCCAAGCCAACATTATTCTAGCAAAGGAATCGGTGAGGGTTAAAAGGCGACTGCGGCCTAGTCTTCGAGGAATTAAAAGGAAAGAGCTCGGAGAAGCGGGGGGGATAAAGACGGGGCCTGTTTAAAATTCTGACACCTCTCTGCTATAAAGTAGGATTTCTGAGCCACTTGGGGCACAGGGAGGAGGAAAGAGACTTAAGCAGATGCAGGCGGTAAATGCAAGGCTTTGTTATTTCTGACAAGCACACAGAATGGAAATGTCATTAACTGACTGCAAATATTCAAACTCCATCGCTCACCCTCTGATGGAGGTTTTTACCATGTTGTTTTGTCTTTAGGCATGAGCATAGATAATCCACATTGTGCACAGGGAGGAAATTCTTTGAGTCTTATATCAATAATTCAGGCATATACTGTAGGTAGAAAAAAAAAAGAAATGCCTACCCACATAGAATTTTTCATCTCGCTGCTTGTTGTAAGTTTGAGCCTTTTACACTTGCAGAACTTTTAAATGGGAGCAATGTCTTACATGGTGTAAAAGGCACTTGTGATGAAAATGTATTCTTGAAACTGTATTGTTATGCTGAAATTGTCATAAGTATATTTAATATTTAAGATGCTTTTGAGTCTTGAGTGGTGCCTTTAGGGTTTCACTTAAATAATTTCAGCACGCTCCAAAAGATAAGAATGATTAGCAGTGTTAGGGCTTTTTGATTCAAATAAATAATACATTTATCCAAGTAGGACTATCATGTGGTCCGATAACCTTTTGCATCAAGGTACAAATTTATTTACTCTGTATTTTAACACCACACAAAATTGTTGGTTAAATCCATTCATCTTAAAATGTTGACCTACTCCTGTGCCTTCGTGAATGTCACAGTAATTTGGTATGCAAGTAACTACTTTATTTTCTTGGGGTGGTCACTTAAAAGCTAAATCATAGGTGAAAGCTTTTGTCATGTGACTCAGCCACCCCTGTCACCCTCAGGGAATTCTTCTTCACCATGGTGAAACTCCACTGGTTTCATAAGGAGTCATTACCCCATTTCAGCAAGACTGACATGTTTTACATTGCTCACCTGTTTTCTGGGTTTGGTCACGTGACATCTTCAATGAGAGTCGAGGGATCTTTGACTTCAATTTCTGTCGACAGCAAGCGGCAGTAGAATGTGAAAATGGCTGCTTCCTTTGATAGATGACAATAGATGGATTAATCTGATTTGTTTTTATTCCACCAATGCAACCTTAATCAGAATACCTACATCATCAATAGCCCAATCCGCGAGGGCACGGGAGAGTGTTTGAGCGGGAGACTATTCTGACAATCGTCCGTAAATATGCAAAATTGTTTTGAATAACACTGTTGAATTTAATTTAATCCGACCTGAAACATGAATCATAAAGTTGACATATGTGGTGAACGTAGTAAATCAGCCACGCGGACGGTTCATGTATTACAAGCGTTAATGACGTGACGTCAACTTTAGTACATTTCTCCATAAAATGAGATCGAGGAGCCTCATTTCTCCAAAATATTTCTACCTCCCCCCTCCTCCCTACTTTGGCAATATGAAGTGATAAAAAGATGAGCCACTACCCTCGGGAACATTTTTACATTCCGTAAACACTGTGCCATATGACGTAGTTTTTTTGGGTCACTCATTGTCGTGCTTTGTGCGCATGTGTATCACATCATGGACGCGTTGCGTTCACACCACAAGGCACGTTTGTTTTTGTAATGCGAACGAGTACATAAAAAGATCGGATTTAACTAAAAAATCCCAATTGGGCATCACGCTCTGCAGTGTGTTTGTAAACATATTGAAAGGTTATTTTTTTTATTTGTCTACCCCTTTCACTGAAAAAAAGATCTGTATTTTGTGTTTTTGTTTTTTTTCCAACTTAATGTAAATTAACAGTTCCGGAGGCCTTGCAATCCACTGTGGGTGTGCTATACATGTTCATGTTTGTATTTATGCTATAGCTACGACTGTCACCTTAGCAGTTGTATGAGGAAATAAAATCCAAGAAATACCAGCACATGACTAATAGAAGATTACAAAATAAAGGTGGGAACAAGAAAAAACATAAGGGTACATATCATGCTACATATAGTTGTAAATAGAACATTGCAAGCTCGCCTGCACAGAGAGTAAAGCAATTGAAAGTAGATACTGTACACAAATAAACCAGGAAAAAAAGAGGCAACCGAGCAGATGACAACATTTTCAGCCAACATCTTCAAGGACAAATAGAATAGTGCTGGCAGCCACAGAGCACCTGAGGGCAGCCAGCAGAATCACTCTCCACCACCAACAACATATATTTGTCATTTAGCCTGTGGCAATTCGGTTCCCCTGAGACATTTGGAATGCCTCATCAAATGATGCCGATGTTCCCTTTCGCTGGCTTTGTGTTGTGCCCAAAAGCTGCAAGGCACATTCATCTTTGGAATAACCCAATCCCGCTTTTACTTCCTCCCCTTGTGGCTATGTTGGGAGGCGTGCTGATGTGGGTTATTTGTCCCCTCATCCTGAACACACATTTTAAGTGTATATGGGCTACTGTTGTTTCAAGAAATGTTTATTGGGGGTAATATATTTAATTTTGCAACATATCACCACTAAAAATTAATAGATTGGAGACAGTGGTAAGTATAAAACAAACAAAAAAATTCCCCAAAATAACTCTACCCCCATATTGCAAACAACAAACGCAATCTGAGACAAATAGAGTAATTGCTGGTTCATTTAAAGTCGTATATATTAACTGTACACTCAGCAACTATGTAAGTGTGCTGTGCATGCAGCTAATTACAAAGAATGGAAAGGCAATGAACATCAGTAGCATGCATGGCTTCTTTTATGAGTCTTGCACAGTTAAAATGGTGACATTTGGCCTTTAATGGGCTTCATGAAAGCTCAAATTCTTTCTAACTACTGATTGAGGACTTCTAATGAATGCCCAACCAGGAGAGAGGTTGTGTCCGGTAATCACTGAACTGAGACACCTGAGAAGAGAACTATTAAGGTTCCCAAACAATAAGTATGCATGTTTTCACCCCTGTTTTTAGAAGCACAGCTTCACACATTAAATATGGTAATGTACACTGTATGATAACAATTGATCCATAACGAAAGTAACATTTCAGGAGATATGCGTTATTACAACAGATCTGAAAATATTGGTGGGGCAGTAGTAGATGCGGAAATCACAGTCCAATACTATAATTGTGTTTTCCATTTAAAGTATAAAAATACAGCAATTATAATTTTCCCAATGTTATATGTTTCTGGAGTGTTCCTGAGCCCAAATGGTAATATCATTTACCCTGACTGAATGCAGGCAGTCAATGTTGTTTCTCCTTTACGTGCAGAGATTTCTCCAGATTCTCTGAATATTTTGGGTTATAATACAGAGTGCATGTGAAATCTCTTAATTCCTTACAGTTGAATGTTGAGAATAGTTGTTCTTAAACTGTTGGACCATCCTGTTTTGTGAAAAACTTAGCCTATCAGGGATGCCTCACCTGTCACCTAATCATGACACTCACCTATTTCTAAATAACCTGTTAACCTGTTTTTTGAGCATTCATTTATTTTCTCATTTTGTTCTTGCCCGTGTCTCAGTTTTTTTGGAATGTGTTGCAGGCATCAAATTAAAAGTGAGTGAATATTTGCAACAAAAAAAAACCCACCAACATCAATAACATCCATCAGTTTGAACTATAAATATCTTGACTTTGTAGTGTATTCAATTTAATATAGGTTGAAAAGTATTTGCAAATCATTGTATACAGTTGTTTTATTTACATTTTACACAACATCCCAACATAAATTGGAATTGGTGTTTGTATATACTCTATGTATGTATACTCCATTTTGGCTGTGTATAAACCATTATTACAAGAAAACAAAATGTCTTCACCACATTGCAGCCATTTTTGCAACTTTTGTCTTTGTCCCATCAGTGATTGATACATCAAATCCCTAGCACATAGCATGGAAGCATGGCTGTAATGGCAGGTTATTTTCTTTCCAAAAAAAAAAAATTAGAACTCATCTAAAATTAAGGGCTCTATTTTGGTGATCGGCATAAATCAGTGGAATCATTTTAAAGTATGATAAATAATAATAACAACCATCATCATAATGATGATTTCAATTAACTTATTCCTACAATAATTCATAGGGTTTGATTTCCACTGTTCACATAACTTTAGACCGACCTTTTGCCACCAAATTGTCGGGACACACGCTTTCTCTGACAATGAAAATGGAGCCCTATTTGTTATCTATCAAGCAGATGCAGGAGGCCTGTATGCTTAGCACTATGCCCCTGGACAGAGAGATGATAGGAACAGCATGTCAGAAACATGCACACACAGGTGATTATTTAAAAGACAAACACTGTTGGGAATATGTGGTGTTTATAACAGTTATTAAAGATGTATTAGAAACAGCCCCATGAGAGCTACCACTGACCCCCTAGCCCTAATGTAAAGTCAGCACCATATTGACTTTTTCGTCACTAAGAACCGAACATTGGGACCAGCTCCGACTCATTGACTCAACCATCTGTAAAGTTGCTGATGGGAAACATTTACCACATGTTTTATGCTCTACCATCACTTCTCCTGCCTTAATTTTCCAGCGATGGTCTGTGGTATTGATCTGCAAGCGACCTGATTGGACGGAGCGATTAATGACCGCAGATGAAAGAAATAATTCTCTGAGGTCCATCCCTTGAAATGTCACGAGATAACATCTTCTCCCTCCACCAGAGCTTTATCATCAATACAGATAATACAGTGGCAGGAGGATTGAACAACCGATGTCCCCCTGTGCCACAAGAGAGCACTGTAAGTGTAGATATAAGGTAATTTTTGTGAAGAGCATGGTCTCTCTCGCTCTTTCTGTTATCCATTCATTCCCTCACTCAGTCTACATCCTGATCTCTGTGTCCTGTTTTCACTCCCTTTCATTACTCACCCCTCCTTTTTCTCCTGTTCAAGTCCTCAATTATTTTCAGAGTGCCAAGCAAGGCACTGCGGGGTCACAGGGGACCAGTTGGACTTAGTACATTAAAGAATTCATGATTTGAAACCACCATGGCCCACCCTGACGACTTTATGATATGACTTTCCAGTGCCTGAAGCCCCTTCCTGTCCCCCCACCCTTTTCCACCAGACTGGCTTTCATTCCCCCTGACGACTGACATTGATCTATCCTTGAGTCTTTTAGCTCGGGGACTTCCACACCGTAAACTTCTGACTCCTGACCATTAAAAGAAACAGAGCAGCTGATATTTATGAATCTGTCTGTAATGATTCCCTTGTCCGTTTCTTGTGTCACCGTCTGTAAATTGGCCTGTTGGTATCAGGCACAAATAGTCACATACATGACAGCAGAGGTCTGAAAAATAGATGGAAGGTCCCAGTGTAGAAAAAAAAAATCTGTCACAAAATAGTACAGTTATTGTTAGCATATTGTGTGTGAAGGCCTTAAAATATTGTCTGCTGTGGTTTTTGTCTTTTATTCATAATTAAAATAAACAACAATTGATATCATAGACAGCACACCTCCACCAAAGGTCATCAACATATTTCAATTAGGTAATATTTGTATTTGTGTGTGTATATATATATATATATATATATATATATATATATATATATATATATATATATATATATATATATATATATATATATATATATATATATATATATATATATATATCGATCCCGGCCCCGGCCTCCCTGTGTGGAGTTTGCATGTTCTCCCCGTGCCTGTGTGGGTTTTCTCCGGGTACTCCGGTTTCCTCCCACATTCCAAAAACATGCATGGTAAGCTGATTGGACTCACAATATATGTATTTCAAATAAGTCTACACAGAGCTGGGCATTCCGCCTATGTGACGGACCGGTCCGCCTATCCGCCTATGACGGACGCTCATTTTGTGGGCGATAAATGATAGACGGTAAACGTAAAAAAAATAGTTGGACTAAGCATAGTTGGAAGCCCATTTTTTTACGTCTATGTGATCGTCTATTTTCGCGGTGAGGCCCCCACGCTGGGCAATATTTTAAATGAAAGACTCACCGTGGCATGGAAGCCTCACGACTAAATGCTTTTCCTTTCAATGTTTTTAGCTCTGGACAACATACATAACCGTGAAACCTTGATTGCTGCCTTATTCTTAATTTAGTCCATTGGCTTGGTTAAAAAAAAATTCAAAATACTTTCATCAGTGGCTTCATTCACCTTGAAGGTGCATGACCATCATTTGGCAGCGTAGTTCTCATGAAACCTCAGACTTTTGCTTTCGGAAAAGTATTTTTGCCACTCAGCATTTTTTAAGTAGGCTCTAGATAGATTTAAAAATGTACCTGGCTCCGGATTTTTTCATTTTGTGCAACCACCCAACAAAATATAACTGAGTAAATTCAACCATCCTTTTTTTCAGTACCTGTACCGCCATGAGATTATGCCGAGGTCTTAACTGTTTGAACAAACCTTTTATGTTTCCTCAGTGCGCTTCTCCCTCGGGAGATGACACCTAAACGAAATCAATTAATAGGCGGAAGCAAGCAGCTTTCCTCTGTTATATCATTGTGAAACTTCCGCATCTCCTCGTTGCCATGGTCACTCAGCGAATAGGGGCTCCATTCATGCTGTCTTTTCATAGTTGTGGTGCACGCGTTTAACTACAGGTGAAGGTACTCTGAGTTGAGTAAACTGATTCAAAACAGCTATTCCTGATCCGGAAACTCAGAGTTTCCTATCTCAAAGTAGATCAACTCAGTCTTCAGGATTAGACTCAGAGTTTGATAAATCTGTTTTGTGAGATAGACCGCTGCAACACAATGTGTTACGTTGATGTTTGCACTGTGAATGAAAGAAAATGAGTGCGTTAGACATTGAACGACCCGCAGGTGTTTTTTTTGGAGTGCATGCGAGTTGGCCTTGGAATGCTGTATCTGCAAATACGGGGCACTCCCTTGTTTAAATGTAGTTTTGTCATTGTCATGATGCCATCGTTCCACCAAAATACTTGAAGCTCACCACAATACACACAATCATACGCTCTAGTTATGTTATCATTTAACTAATATTTGATTGACAATCAAAAGAAAGAAAGAAAACGTCTCTAATACAGCAGTTATTGGACACAACAATGTGTGTTTCTTCATAGTATTTGAGTGACTTGCTATGAGCCGGCTAACAAATAAAAGATGAATTAAATAAATAAATAGATTTAAAGCAAGTATGTTTTGGGGTTAAAAAGCTGAAACTAATTTGTTTAGTTATGTATCTTGTCAGTCAGTAGTTTCTGAAATGGTGTCATTATGTGGCAACACAACATCACGGCCAGATACAGAAGTCTGTGCTTCTCCAGAGAAGACGACATTATCAGTTTTCTATTAAAATACAGAGCTTACTTTGTTGTGCGAGCAAAGTCATTGCTTGGATATCAAATTCATTTATACATTCCCATTAGCTCTATGAACAATAAGCAGAGACTTTTATTATAACAAATATTTAGAAAATGTAAATTTGGCTGTGAATATTTTTTTTAACCCTGACCCTCAGTGAATCAGCATGTACACCATTAGTGGCACAGTGGAGCAGAGAGGAAAGCTGCCTTGCTCAACGGCAACTGCTTGCCAATGTCAAACCTGAGATTATTTTTTTTCACACACCATATTTTTAGAAAGTAAAAATATAAATTTTACATGTAATCATTGAAATCATTGCTGTCTTGAAAGCTTCAAGCAACATTTACAAACCTAAACTTACTTCTGGTTTGGTAAATATATAAAAAAAATATATATTCCAAGTACATTTATAGTTACCGAAGGGTTTATAAATCAAGATGTTTGGAGTGCAAACTGTATATAAATGCCAAAGGGGAAAAAGTTCAGGCATTAAGGCAGTCAGTAATTTACCATTCAAGCCCTATGGGGCATCTAATTTAAATGTCTCCTTTCAGGAATGCTGCATATCCATGATTAGATTAGGATGAGAAAAATTTGCAATACAATGGTAATATAGTGGCATCTTCTGGACAAACTTGGTACTTTCTTTTCGATTAAAACCCCGTCCATGAAGATTGGCTGCAGGTTTGAGACATCTGGTTGCAAATAACATTGCTCCTGGGAGTCTTTGTCAACTGCCCAGCATGCTGTCTCTACTTCACTGCGACATTGTGAGGAAAAAGACATTGCTTGTGGAGAACATGGAAAAATACGACCTGCAGTTCAATGCTGTAGTCAAGTACCACATGCTCTTGCATGTCTCAAATGTAGAAGACATTCTTTCATGGCATGGCTGTAACACCTCATTCAAAACAAGCTGTCCTCAATGTGGGCGGTGTGCTACTCTCAGTGTGAGTTCCCTAATGGCCATAATGGAGGACAAGACCATTTATTATTACAGGGGGTGAGGTACGTATACAGCTACAATTAAGGAGAAAAACATCCTGGTGCTTGTAGAGGGCAGTAATGTGACTCTGGGAGTGATGGATGCTTGGGGAATGAGTCTCACGGACCAATGGGAGTATCTTATTATCTGAAGAAAGTGGGGGATCAGTCATTGAGGTAAATTAGAAGAAGGAGAGCAGGAGGAAGGAGAGGACAAAATTGAGTCAGAAGAAGAAAAGAGATGGTTCTTTGGGGGGAAAAATGAGGGAAGTAAGATATAGCTAAGATCAACAGGAAATGTCTGCAGCACACTAAACAAATATTCCACATTTACTAGGATCATCATCTTATCATATCTTCAAACCAATGGCTCAGTGTTTCATTAAAACAAGTCTTTCCACACTATTTTTTTGTGTGCCTATTCAAATTACTGAGGAACATTTATCTTGCAAAAAAGGTTGAATCATTGTTTTATACATTATACATCCACCTATTTTGGATAACCGCTTATCTGACTAAATTATTGGTTATTTATCACTATTGCTCATATACATACGCTCACAGGTGTTTGCATGTTTGCATGAATGCATTTATCTAATGGAGCTTACTGTATCACTGGAGGTTGCCTATAGCAATTAATGTTTCCCTGGAAACACATACATACGCATTTAACTCTTACTATTTGAAATATGGCCTCCAGCAGTATGTATTGCCATTATTACACTCCAGGGAGTGTGTCAGACTGACGATATGGGTGGTCAGTAACAAACAAATCTCAATTATCCTGACAGGTGACAGTGCATTAAATATTGTTGTACCGACACAGAGAAATACACAACCGTGTGTGTGTGTAAGTGTGTAGGTGTGCACTCGTGTGTGTATGGATATGTGTGTGTACATTTTTGGCATGAACAGTGTAGCATGCTTGAATTTTTTTCTGCTGGACAGCAAATGCCAATGGGTTCCTTAACAGTTATGCTCTGACAAATGAAATCATCAACTCACTTAAATGGAGATTCCAAACAGTAAATTCCACAGTGTTAAATATGCAGTGTCAAAGTTGATTGACTCTCTCAGGGCGTGTCAATGTGACTCTGGAAAGCCCCACCCACGTCTTCCTTGTTCAAATCGCAGATTTTGGCAGTGCCATCATTTCGGAGGGAAACACAACTATAGTGGTGTTAAATGTTTCAGAACTGATTTCAATCAGCCAAGTGTATTTTAACACTGTCTTAAATGGAAGACTGGGTTGGAGTTATTTGACAGAGTTGATTTGTCTAGTGTTAACCAACTCTGCATAGAGTTCATCAAAGTAAGCTCCACCCACTCAATAAGAACTGCTCTGCCGCAAAGACTTTTGGGAATGCAAAGTGTTACAGTTAAATGTACCTGTTCCTTTTTATTAATAATGTTATGTTTATGTTTGATTATTAAACAACCAAAGATGTGTTAAGTTCACTCTTACATCAGAGTTGTAGTGTTTTGTTTTTCTTTTTTTTTTTTTTGTAACAGAGCACTGTGTCTGAAAGTGGCAGTGTTCATGTTCCTGTCATGTAATGGTTTCATACTATTGGTGGAGTGAGTACAATCAATTCACCTAAAACTAATTTGTGTAACGGGTGTTATTGCCATGAATTAAAAATAAGTACAATCCATTAAGATAGTTCAACACTTTTGAGTGAAACTAACACGAATCAGGTTGCTAAATATATCTATATATGTCTTTATTCAACTCTGTAGAGTGTGGAGCTATATAAATCCAGAAAAAGTTTTGAAATTGACTCCGTGGGAGTCGTTTTTAACACTAAACTTTTTGATGTGTAAAGTAAATAATCAACAGTGCCTGGAGTCATATTTACTCTCACCAGTTATTTGCCTGTGGCGTGCTAGCCAGTGTAACATATGTACTCAGTTTTGAGTTAATTTACCCTGAATTTTTAACACTGTAGAAAGAGTTACTTTTACACCAAATCTGATAAGGATAAAATACACTCGGACACAGTGTTAAATTTAAATCTTTATGTGTTGAATTAACACTGTGAATTTTGCTGTGTAGGAGTCAGCATACTATAGGCCTCTTTTGTGAACATTGCAACCTGAACATTATTATGATTACTTGTGGCAGTGACATTCGTTGCTGCAATTGATTTGAATAGGTTATGTCGATGAGTTAGTGTGATGGAGAATAGAAAGAAGTTGAGACTGTGATGAAAAAAAATATGTCTCAACTAAGTCTGCTCCAGGCAGGAATTGGAGGGGTGGTGGGGTGGTGTGGTCATTCACTTAGAATGTTTTTAGATTTATAATATTTTACTGAACATGAATAGCCGACTTTACTACTCCACATCAAAGTTAAACACTTGAAGTCGACTAACCGTGTTTTTGGCATTTCGTCTTACAATGAGCCTAGTTACAGAGGACCTTTGACTCCTTGGTCTGCTGCCGTCACCGGACTATAACACGTCTTCATAAGTCTACATGGTTTTGACTTGAAAATAGGAAAATTAATTGCTTGTGGATGAGAATAGCAGTTACCTTTGCTAGCTTTGGCTATTCCATTCACACCTAGTCTTAAAAAATTGTCACAGTGGAAGTTGGACCACGGGACTGACAGGGAGGTACAAACAGTGGCGGGAAGTGACATTTAAAAGACTAATTATTTGGGGCCTAGCTACCATGTTCTGTTTTACAACAACATATGGTATAGAAATCTACAAGACTAAACCAGCCAGCTCATTGAAGAAAACAGGCGTAGAACTCCCACTAATTGCAACAATTACAATACATTCAGTGTAATGGTAAGTGGGTAAATGGGTCAGTTTTGAATAATTTCTTAAATTTGTTTCTATGCCAGTCCACTGAAATTCCATATGTCTTTACATAAAACCAGTCTGGTGCAAAAAAAAAAAAAAAAAAAGTGGGGGACCCCTGTACTGTGCTGAAAAAATATCAATGACGTTATCAATTTTGCCTCGAGTTCATCACATTACGGATGAAAAATGTGTTGTTCAACCCCTACTCGAAATGTGTTGTTACAGTTATGTTACATCACCTTCCCTTCCCCAACACTCAATAAGCATTTGGAAACTGAGGACACTATCATTGTTGAAGCTTTGTAGGTGGAATTCATTCCCATTTTTGGTTGATGTACAACTTAATTTGTTCAGAAGTCCAGGGTATCTATTGTCATATATTGTGCTTCATAATGGGCCACACATTTTCAACGGGAAACAGGTTAGGCACGCTGACAGGCCAGTCTTTTACAATGAAGACACCCTGTTGTAACACATGCAGTATGTGGCTTAGCATTGTCTCTCTGAAATAAGCAGGAATGTCCCCGATAAAGACATTGTTTGGATGGTAACATATGTTGCACCAAAACCTGTACCTGTATCTTTCGTCATGAATGGTGCCTTTCTCACCACTAGCAAGTGTCTTTTTTAAGAATTCCTCAACTTTCTTTTGTTGCCCCTGCCCCAGATTTTGTCATTTTTGTAGAGTCAACTGAATATAGTTTGAAAAGGATTTGCTAATTATTGCATCCAGTTTTTATTTTCGTTTTACACAGCATCCCAACTTCATTGGGATTGGGGTTTGTAGATGGGCGAGGAAGATCCAATTGAGAGCATGCTGATATGATGTTTCGGCACCATGCAATGTGTTTTCAGTGATCTGTTTTTGGATAATTCAAAATTACAAAAATGAGAATAAAATGTCACAGTAGTCTATCCAATGTACATACCCGTGACATTTCTAGACCATGGGTTATAATGTTTATCCCCATGTCTGTGTGTGTATAATGTATGTGTCCGTGTAGATGTGAATGTTTAGCTGCATTTATAAAGTAGATAAAGTGAATCTCATTTGATACATTCAAGCATTTTTTTATTGTGTTATTGTTAGCGTACGTTGGCAGATAAAAACATTAACTGATTGGCAAATGCCTTTCATTAGTAGCATTAGCGATGTGCAGACCAGTTTGTGTGCAAATACTAAAGATAATCCCCATATGGATGCGGTGTGATGGGAAAGGCTTTCATTGACATTGTTGTCGTCTTCCCTAAACAGAGAGCATGGCAGCAAGAGTGAGAATAACGTTCAGTGGATGGAGCAAATTAAGTCATAGCTAAGTAACATCACTCATCCGCTTTCTTATTTCGGAGAAAGATATGCTAATCCAGTGATGCGAGTCTGCCATGTATATGTGACTGAGGGAATGAAACTGCCTGCCGGTATAGCAGCTGTCCTTACCCAGAAGCAAGTAACATTTTTATAATCTAAATGCAGCGGGATACTGAGTGGCCTCAAAGGGCCGCATGATGACTCATATAGTGTGTTGAGGCAAACGGGGATACGTGTACTCTGTTTGAATACTAGTGTTCTTTCTTTAATCTTTATTTTTATATTCAGGGTATAGTTTGTTGGATTGGATGTAACAGAAGGTGGTAATTGGCATATTTTCATATTTTCAGCATTATTGTTTCAAATTTTGTTTGTTTTTTGTTTTTTTGTAGAAGGTTTTTCCTTTATTACATTTGGCTTACAGTATTTTGTCACATGCTGTTCAGCTTTGTACTAAATACGACAGCAGCTACTTCACCACTCCCTTCAGGAAAAAATGTTTAAATGAACTTTATAATGAATAAATATTAAGTTATTATAATTACGCATATGATTATGACTAAACTATAACTACAATACAAAACAACACACTATAATAATCTAAAAGAATGTCCCATGAAGTTTTATTTATCCATCCATCTTCTCCAGAAGCCTAAGCAGAAAAGCCCAAACTTCCCTTTGTCCAGCCACTCCGTTGAACTCTTCCAGGTGGATTCTGAGGCATGAGAGACATCGGGCTCTATTTTCATTGACAGAGCATCTGCACTCTAGCACAAATAATGGTGGATCCTGATTTTTGTATCGAAGAAAGGCATTTGCCAATTTGGCAGATTGGTCTCCACCAAGTTGGGCATGTCAGCGCAGCAGAGGGAGTGCCTTGAAGATGCGCCTTGTGAAGTGGTAATTTGGTGGCAAAAAGTCCAACTTAACCTTACGACTGTTCACAAACCATGTTAAAGTGAAATATAAACAGTGGGACTAATGCAACGTATTATTTCATTCATCAATATGTGAACAGCGGGCATCAAAACCTATAAATCATTTAAAATTATATTATTAAAAAAATTATATTATTAAATCACCCCAGTGGCCGGTACAGCTATGGGGGCGTGCAAAATCAGGGGCTGTGGGCGGTCTCTAAGTACCCACTTCACAGTGCAGATGTGCTTCTGCTATGTCAAGACTAAGTGCGCGACTAGCATGCTGCATTTAAAGGGATTAAAGGAGCTACGTTGGCCATGATTGAAATGGGCCATGCCTACTCTCACAGTGATGTAACCCTTGCCCGTTTAGATCCACCAGTTTGCGCCGGTTTGAGTAATTAACATTGGGTCCAACTCATAATCAACAATGGGGCTAAACCACCTCCATGCAAAGCTGGGCCACATGCCGTGCAAGATTTATGCCGGGCACAAAAATTGAGGCCAACACCTTCTTCACCACAACGCTCCTGCTCCATTCTTACCTCACTCGTGAACAAGATCCCAATACACTTGAACTCCTTCACTTAAGTCAGGATCTCATTCCCGAACCGAAGAGTGCACTCCTCCCTTTCTGGCTGAGGACCATGGTCTCAGACTTGAAGATGGGGTTTCTCATCCCGTTACACTTGGCTCCAGGGGGAGATGATGCTCGCGGTCTGTTGACATCAGAGGTCCATCATCTGCAAAAAGCTATTGTGCGATGCTGGAGCCACCGAACACTGACACCTAAATGCCTTGGCTGCACCAAAAAAAAATCAAGCCATGAAGGTTATGAACACATCTGGTGAAGTCCAGTCCATCACCGGAAACAAAAGCGTTTGATCAAATGCTCATGCACCCTCTAGGACTCTGTTAAGGATAAAAACCACACCACTCCTCCTGAATCTGAGATCCGATTTCCCGACAGAGATCTTCCAAATACACCTTATACATGACGCAGAGGAGTGTGATCCCCTGAAGCTGGAACACAACTTTCTTAAACACTTGCTTCCACATTTACATTTACTTCCAGCTATCATCACAGTAGAGAATGTCATACTGCCAGCTGTTTTAGAACAATTTGACGTATCATTCAAGTCTCTCAAATGCTGTGTTCTCTGGCTATGTAAACATCAGAACTACCAAAAGAATGCATAAACTCTCTTCTTTCACTCAAAAATGTTTTTCTGTACTTTAGTAACCGTCAGTAGCAATCAAGTTGGTTTCACCAAACACACCTGTTTCTGACCAACAGACTTAAAGCTTTTTATGAACAAAAAAAACAAAACTATGGTGCATATATTTTTGGTTTTAGTAACACCTCAAACAACAAAATAACAAAACCAACAGTGGCTTTTGATGGCAAAGTAATTATTTACAAATGTGAAATTATGAAACAAGCAGTGAGCAACGGTAGCTCACAGGATGGCCTGTGTTGAGCATCAGTGGATATTTTACATGGTACTCGTCATCTTGCATATTTACAGCCTGTCAAAGATGAACATCTACACACCCAGGTTTGAAAACTAAGGTATTCAAGCCATACAGTCCATTACCGCCAAATTGTGGGAAGCACTTCCTTTTGAGCTAAGAGTTGCTTTCAGTGAAAATTTCTTTAAAAATCAGGTGAAGCAGCAATTCCAAAAAGACTAGATTATTTTGATTTGATTTGTGTTTTTCTTGTATTAATTGTAAAATGTAAAATGTGATACTGTATTTTATATACGTATGGACTGTGTTTATGTAAAGCACTTTTTGAGTCCTCTGTGAAAAGAGCTACAAGATAAACGTACTTACCTTACAGAGTGGAGCTATAAGAAAGCATTGTTGGGAAAATGACTACTTCAATCCTGAATGGCTAAAATGAATATAGATCTTTTCCTTTATCGCTTTCCTGAAAAATGTCATATTTTCTACTCTATGTTTTTGTTCTTTTCCTATGTCCTTTTTCAGTTTTTTTTTCTCATTATTTGGGTGTTACTGCCTTCTATTCGTCTAGCTCTCGTGCCCAGCCACCTCCCTAATATCCCCCCGCAGCCATGTTTGGGACTCTACAGGGAAGGATGCAATCTTAGATTTATTTTACCTCCAATTTCCAATTTGAGAGACCCCTGCTGCTGCAAGCGAATCTTTGGAAGGTCTGATCGAGTGAGTCGCCCAGTTAAATTAAAGTATAACTTAAGAAATGGGACCCAATTCTGTAGCCCGCTATGTTCATAAACAGAGTAATAAGAGTGTTTGTGTTTTGCAAACATGGGCAAAACAATCACTTATGGTGCTATAAATGTACTCAATCTGAGAATTAGACTATAAGCTTTGTCACCTGACTTATTTAAATTTAAATTTTAGTAAATAATTCTGGCTTTACTATAGTAAAAGCTATTTTAGTCTAGTGTTAATACTTATCTGACGTATTGCTAAAACCCTTCTTTGATACAACAATACTGTTTAAAAGAATCCTTCACTGTAATGACATGTTTGCTCAATATGCATGATTTGGTTGTTAGTAATATAACTATAAGTTAAAAATTTTCAAAAATAAATTCTGGTTTACAGTAAGACATTTTGTAGCAAATTGTTTTGCATGTACACCGTCCGTGTTGCAATGCATGCAATGATACAGAATGGTTGACGTTTTCTTCCGAGCAATGCAAAAAAATGTGAACTACAATATATATCAATATATATAATTAATTGTTTTTCTTATTTGAAATAGATTTAAAAACAACAATATACTCAGAGCTAGGCATTTTACTAAAAATATGCGGTTCGTTTATCGCCTTCACCTCGAGAATAGAAGATCACAGAGATGGAAAAGAATGGGCTTCTGACTATGCTTAGTCCGACTATTTTTTTTAAGTTTACTGTCCATCCTTTTATCGACTACAAAATGGGCGTCCGTCATAGGCGGATAGGCGGACCGGTCCGTCACAATGCCCATCTTTGTGTAGACTTATATGAAATATGTACATTGTGATTCTCCCAGCCCTACTAAGCACATTATGTTTAAAGAGATGTCTATTTAATCTATAAATTGACCAATTAATGTGACTTTTTCATAGTTGTTTTAACCTCTCATTTAAAGTTAAATATTATAATTTAAAATAAAATAACCTAAATTCAGGCTTTTTCCTCCGGGTCCCTATTTTGAAGTAGTAAAAAAAATAATATTATTCAATAATATATCAATATCAACTGATGTTAAATATTTATATAGTGATAAACTTTTCAACCATGTTGCCTAGCCCACGAGTGAAACTACAAACATATTTCAAATACATCAACTGGTCATCGACATAGCAACATTTCGATTCCGGACACTCTCGTTACCACAGTAACGGAAAGCAAAGGAGGGCCCCCTTACAGATGCTTTTGTTCTTAAGTGCATCCCTTGGAGACTCGCACACATGCAACTCTAATCCCCTGCTTGAAGCTTTTTCATTTAAATTACCAATTATAGAGATAGGAGGACAGAGGGAAATGAAAACCACAGAAGAGAGAGGGGTGGGGGGTGCAGTGTAAAATCAATGACAGATGGAACTGCAAAACATAAAACAGTAGAATCCAGTGGTACTGCTGTGTGGGATGCTTCTGTCAGAACCAAGTAATTGAAAATTTTGTTAGGTTGCATTATTCTCAAGTCAAACTCAATCTAGCAACGGAAATTATATTCATGTTCATGGCTGCCATACAAGCCACAACGTTAGGTGACCAGTCTAAATTTGGACATTCCCAGGATATCGACTCAGTCTGGAGGTTTTGTTAATATTGTAAATGTGTATGGGAGTAGTCCATATTACCCAATAACATTTCTCATAAAACAGAGTTACAGTAGATAAACACAATGGCATATCAAAGTTGGAACATTATCATCTATTACGTGGGCTTTATCAAAGTTTACTTTGCCTGAGCTGAGTGACCAATCAGAGGGTTTCACCCCAAAAGCCTCGGCCCAATGTTGACTAATGTTTAAGACCACCACTGACCAAGACTGTCCATCAATCCATTATGACAGTGACTCAGAAAGGTGGCCGCTTTCAACCCTCATTTCTGACCTGTAAAACACACCTAACGAGAGCCTGGTCTTAAACTGGTCTTGAAAAACAAAATAAAAAAATCTATACATTTTGCTGGGGTCCAGAGTATCAGTACATCAGCAAATAATACTGTGGTTGCAAGGGCCAAGTAGCACTTTTGGCACACATTTGTGCCAAAAAAAAAGGCCCAAACTAAAATGTCACTCTTATTTACTATAAGTGCAACAATTAAAACAAGAACAGTGATATGCGAATACACACATTACATTATATTCCTAATGTATCAGTGTATACTGCTGCATTTGAATGTTGGGGCCCTGCTTTTGTGCCCAGCACAAATCTGATGTAAAGTGAAGTGTAACTGTGCATTGGTGGAGTTTTCTTTCTCAGGTATTTTCATAGACGGTAGCATTTAGAAAGGGATGTTTGCATCAATGTGGGAGTGAACACAGCCAACTCACTTCCCAGCCAATGGAACCGGCTCATCTCATTCCCTTGAAATTCAGTGCAGGAGAGGCGCACACAGTCTTTGATATGGCGGAAGCAGAAATGCACTTGTTGGTGTACATGCAGAAGAGAGACTCCATACAAAGTATATTTATAAAGAACTGCAAAAGAGCTCCACTTTCGGTTGATTTAAAGTTGAGGACAGTGATTGTTCGTTTCTGTGTGTGTTTTGCCTTTAGGTCACCTTTAGCAAAGCTGCTACATCATGAACTGCAAATCACCAATCAATAATCAGACTGCATGTCACACACTGGCTCTCCTAGACCGGTTTGTGGTTATGGTATGTTTGTGCTTGTGTTAATGTGTGATTTAGCATGAGATATTGCCATTAAGCGTTTCTCATAAGTAATGTTGTGCCTGGAGAGATGAGCACAGAATATTACAGCTCAAAGCTATACATCAAACCTATGGACCTACGGGTGATGTCAACTTAGTGCCTCCTACCTTTACAGATAACGTACAATAAACTACTGACAAGTTCATTCATTATGTAGAATCGCAACAAAAAACTCATTGCATCATACTCTCTTTAACTCAGCCGTATAATATTGATTTGAATCGTAATCTCACTGAATTGAACCAAATTGAATCATTCTGCAATGCAGCCGATGTATCGCGATATGTACCATCATTTTACTGGAGAGATGCACACCCCTCTTACTCTGGCTCACGCAAACGCAATATAGTTAGAGACAAGATTGCGCCTTTAATGTTTCAAATGCTTTTGTTTTATTAATTCTATTGAAGAAATTAGCTTGTTCCATGACAGAAGTTTACTTTCAAATTCTCAGCAGTGTTTTCGCAAAGACTGTACACGTCACAACCAGGGGCGAAGCACACCCAGGCCCACCCAGATTGACAGACTGCCCACCAAGTGAGATTCATGAAAAAAGACATACTTTTGAATATTTAGCAAATTAATATTAAAATCTTTTTTGATTTATGTTTTTTTTTTTAAGAATGGCATATAATTGCGATTGTCTAAGGAAGATCTGAACTTCATATTATTCAGTTTGTCATTTTATTTGAATATACAATGTGTCGGGACAGGAGGATTGTGCTCTGTGCGAGAAATATTCAGGCCCGCCCTGATTTTTCCAGGCCCACCCATTAGCCACATTCTGGCTCCGCCACTGGTCACAACAGCTTAATTTCTGCACAGCTCTATGTTTTGACAGCTTTTCTCTGATAAAATGATCACTTCCACTGGAGCATCACAATCGTGTCCCCTCCGGTCAGTAGAATATGAAATACTGTGGAAGTCAGAGTTTTCCGCTCTGGCAAGATGACAAAAGAATCAATAAAATGAAGAATGGACACCATTGCCAAGGATAAGGTTCTTCAGATGGATAGATAGCTTAGGCCTACATCCCATTTATCATGAGTTGTGGCAAGGGCAACTGCAGGCAGCCAAAAGAATGTGGATGTGATTGAAGCAACTGTAGTGCACTCTGGTTAACTTGTGACTTTTTTCAATCTGTTCAAGAAAAAAGTAGCCATTTCACAGTAAACAAGCAAAATATTGATTAGGTGAAACAATAGAAACCCAAATAAAGTAAACATAATGATTAAAGTTTAATTGGGCAGTTTAAATAATCGGCTAGTTATATGCATGCATGTGGGTGCATGTTTGTGTGGGGGAGAATTATATGTATTTGAAGTAATGACTGAAGAATTAAAACAAACAAATAACTCTGATATGGACATAGTTTCGTTGGCAGAGCAGGACATGGTGTCCAGTAGATGTCAGCAGTGTTAACAATGAAGCATTTGCTCTTTACTGCTCTCTGTGGACAATATTGTGTTTCAACAATAACTCATACAACTATTAATTTCAAATGACATAATAACGGACTGTTGACTCTAAGATGTGTAAAGTGTAATTTCTTTCCGTCAGGCATAAGTCATACAGTCATGTTTTTAATAGGAAAATGTTTATGGAACAATAAACTAGAATGGCAAATAAGGTTGTTAGGTATACAATTATCACATTTCGACACTAAGTAAATCATTTTACAAGTTGGCGATAAATTAGGCTGATTTGCATAGATTTCTGTTATAAAGACTAACGGCGTTGATTTCGATGTTTTGATGTATGCCAGAAGCATACAAAAGATATATGCAAGCATAACTTGAGTGTAAATTGTGTCATTGCTCAGACACTAATAATCCCTGTGAAAACCCTGAGCCATATCTTTGTTTTTCTCTCTAACCATAATGAGCTGTGATCTGTTATCAGTCATTACAGGAAGCCTGATTATTCGACTGGTATTCTGTACACGCTCACAGAGAGCTCCCTGAAGGTGACCTTTTCATATCACCATAGAAACTGCCTTGCTCTACACCGAGATGCTCACCATGTACTGTACACAGAGTAAGGAAGAGAGAGAGAGAGGGAGAGAGAGAGAGAGAGAGAGAGAGAGAGAGAGAGAGAGAGAGAGAGAGAGAGAGAGAGAGAGAGGGAGAGAGAGAGAGAGAGGCGGGCAGGCAAACAGGCGGGCAGGCAGAGAGAGGAGGAAATTAGTGTTCTTCCTATCTTGCAAATACAGACGAACCTCTGGCATGTTTGTCACCAAAAACATTCATAAACCAAGGCAATGGCTCCAACTGAAATGAACTGAAATGCATTTAATCCATTCCAGACCTACATCTAAGTGATCTTTTTTCCCCCTTTTTTAATCAGTGTGTGTTTACAAATATATATAGTGCAATATAGAAAGAAGTGAAAACCCTGAAGTCATTTTCAATTGAGTTGGATATTATAGGCCTAGCTAATGACAGGTTGCAATGAAAGTAACCCACTAATTACAATGTAAACCTTAGTTATTCCGAGACTATTCCTTGCTCAATGAGCATCATGCTTTATTAGCGAGTACAAGCACAAAAAGATAACAACAGGTTTGAGATCTTGCTCCACAGCGACTCAGATGCCCACAGGAGTAATCCCCTAGCAACTCAATTCAAACGGAAGAATCATCTATTAAGCCATCTGTAGCAGTAGCTCTGTTCCATTATTATAGTTGCATTGCAAGTGATTGCAGTTCTGCCAAGTTCTAAAACAATAGAAACAGGATATGATTGTGAACTAGCCTGGCCTCTGGGCGCAAAGTGTTCCATAGGGTGAAATGGGTATGATCCCCATGTGATAAAATCAGCAACAGTCCACTATTTGGATATATGCAAACAGAGTGGCTGGACTATAGCTTTCCAAAAAGTGTAATTAGCTACAGTTAATTCATGATTTGGGAGAGGGGCAGGTAGCTTCAAATAGATATTTTTGAATAAATAAAAGCACCATTAAAAACTTCATTCCGTGTTTACTTGGGTTATGTTTGTCTGATATTGAAATTTGTTTGAAGAGCTTAAACATTAAAATGGGGAAAACATGCAAAAAAAGTAAGAATTTTGAAAAGAAAGCAAGTATTTTTCATGGCACTTTATGGTTAAGGAAGACTAACAGTTTTAAATGTGGCTGTGAAAACTATCAATGCCAGCAATAGTCTGAAAATAGAATTTATCATTTTTGTGATGACAAATATATTATATATTACACAACACATGGGGATGAACACAAGATTGGGGAACTTGTTTGGATATGTGTAAATATGGACACAAATACATTCAATTATGTTAGATTACATTGCATGCAGTTAATTGCAGCGGGTGTCTGCTATTGGAAGACATGTAGGCCACAGTAAATGTTACCAGTCGGGAAAAATACATTCTGAGAGGCCCTTCACTGCTTTCGTTTTGTCAAAGAAGCTCTTTTAATCTTAAGAGACCTCCTTGGGAAGTTGTGGGGTAAAGGCAAGAATCAATACTGTTGAATTAATGAACAAACAAATGAATGACTGTGCTGGGGGAGGAAAACACTGCCCTGAGACTCACACATAAGCGAAGTGACAGTTGGAACATTACAACTGAGCACAATACAAATAACATTGGGGCGGGGGCGGAGCTTTGGCAATCATTCAACAATAGTCAAATCAAAACCTCCTTTACTGAGTGAGATGTGGTTCACATTTACTTTAGTCTAACCACAAAAAAAGAGTCCTTACTTTAATTTAAATAATTCTGGAGGTTGATCCATCTATCTATCTATCTATCTATCTATCTATCTATCTATCTATCTATCTATCTATCTATCTATCTATCTATCTATCTGATTTGTGCATCCTGTTTTGTTGAATTTTGAAAGAGTATCAGTCCTATCCTATCCAGTCATTGCCTGGTTACTATATACGGCTCTGAATCACGATGTTGTCATGGAGCTGGCACATGCGCAGCAGACAAAGAGGGACTCTGAATCATCGGCAGACATAGACAGAGAGAGAGAGAGAGAGAGAGAGAGAGAGAGAGAGAGCGAGAGAGAGAGAGAGAGCGAGAGAGAGAGAGAGAGAGAGAGAGACTTTAGAGTGATGGGAGCGGGTTGAGCAAGCAGCAGCGAGTCATCGCTCTCCAAGCTGCTAATGACAGGTAAATTGTCGTTTCATTTTTAAAAATATTATTTTCCAAGCAACTTCCGTGCACACTTGACCATTTCACGGTAACAACGTAGTCGACGCGCTTGTGTTCATATAAAAGAGAGTGCATACGTGCGTGCGTAATCCTAATCCGAATGTGCACATCTGGTTTGTACGTATCTGTCGATGGAAAGGTCCGCTTTAAACCTGTGTGCTGTCACTTCGTCGATTAATTTTAAAATTAAAGTAACATGAACACAAGTATATCAAATGCAATAAAATTGAATCCACATATTCTGATATGTCCTGCTCGAAAAAAACGTCTGGCAGTTTCCACTTGCCGGTAAATCTGTCGACCGTCAATTTCGTCGACTCGTCAATACAGTAATTCTAAATTAAATTGAAAAGGGTATTATAAGGTCTATATATGTCTCACTCTCATGGGGGTTGGGAGGACGCGTGCTCGAGGTCTGTTCTAGATGAACGTCACGTATGACATATACGTGTGTGTTTTCATGATAGGGTAATGGCGTTCAGCACCAAGGCCAGCTCACAGACAACGTTGAATCCCAGTGGTGGTAACTAAGGAAGTACGTACAATATTTCGAAGAAATAATTCCTTAGTTTTGCTTAAGTCGATTTCTCAGGTGTCTGTACTTTATCATAGCCTTAATGTTTGACTACTTTTTACTTCTACTCTCTACATTTGGAAATTGACATCTTTGATATCTGCACATCAGCCCTTTACTTAAGAAATATAATAAATACATAAATAATCAAGAAAAAGAGTTGAACTCAACCGAAATTGAGTTCTTGATTGCGGTCTTGGGGTCTTATAGGGCAGCAAGCACTTTGTTAATGAATAAATAAATAAATAAATAAATAAATACAAAATAATAATGAATAATTCCAAATTATCATTTAGCATTTCAAATCTTGGACTCAGTATTTTATATAAAATGTACGTTTTGAAGTGTAATGCCCCCCCACATTCAGAATTCCATCAACATTTTGGGAAAAGTAGAATTTGAGTAAAGTCTGCCAACCTGAGTTTGAACCGCCTTAATGCATGATATCAGATTTTCTTGACAAACTTGAATACAACTTATAAATTGACGATCATTGTTTTGCTTTTTCGTTAGAATTTTGCAACAAAAATGCAAAACGGCATTGACATGCAATAGGTTAGCTAACATCAAGAGTCACACTTTCACAACCCTTTAAGCAACATAGTACTTGAAGATAACACATAATACTCCCAGGTATACAGTACATTATGTACCCTCTATGAAAAAAATACTAATACTTTATTACAGCATCTTACAGAGGTAGTTACATTTGTAGTAGACGAAGTACTATTCTTCATCGTTAGTGTCTCCATGATTGCATGTAACACTGCCTCCCGGTGGCCAAGACGGGCACAGCAGAAAGAGTGGCACAGTGCATTGAATTGCAGCATTTAATTAGAGTGTTTAAATCTTTACATTCTATTGAATTATGTTTTTACATGTTGTTTTTATCAGGTACAAAATAACACAAACACAAACATTTTTGTTTTTGCGGTGCTGGAACAGATTAATGGCATTTCCATCTATTTCATTGGAAAAATATGATTTGAGATATGTCAGTCTTGACTTATGAGTGTGGTCAGGGAACGAATTAAACTCATATCTCAAGGCTCCACTTGTACAGCAAAATTACCTTGTTTGCTGAATGTGCTAATCTAAGATTTAAAATTGTAGCTTCATGTTGTAGCTAACATTTAAAGATTAAAATGTGAATAACAGAATAATGAACACAAATATGATGACACAGGTGAAAGTGAAGAATATTTAACTTTGATTAGTCGTATACATTGTCGAGAGATCAGGACTACTGTTTCCTTGCTTTTTACATCCCGTCGCCTCATTGCAGCAAGAACAAGGTGTGATACAAAATATTGCAATGTAGGGCTTCAAATAAGGACTATAATCAATTAAACTGCAGATTATTTTGTCAATTAATCATGAATCCAATTTCTTTTTTTAAAAAAACATGTTTTCATTTCCATCCCTTTATTTAGAATCGTGACATTATTTCACATTGACAGTGCTGAAAATGCACAAACATAAATTAATGATTTAGTCACTGGTTTGGTCCATAACATGTCCGAAAATATTCATATGTTTACTGCTGGGAATCTGAAATTTCAAGCATTTGTACAATTTTAAATAAAAAAAGGTATCGAAATGATTAATTGATTATCAAAAGTAGTTATCAATTAATTTGATAATCAATCATTGCACCTCTAATTATAATCATAAGAGGGGGTTTGTTAATGAGCTTTGTGATTACAGATGATGTCATAAATGTATATGTTATGTTCCGTTATTGTAGTGGCCAGGGTCATTTCCTAGTATGCAGGATCTAAAAAGTTTTCACTGACACCAATGTGATAAAACTCAACAGAGTCAAATGTGAACATTTAGGGCCCTATTTTCATGTCGAGCACAAGCCTATCGCAAAGCACAGTCTAACTGTGCGCATGGAAGTCGTTTTCTTTCAGTTGATATTTTGCCAGACACAAGTTTTTGCACAAGTAGAATCGGGCATAACGGTGCGTTAACGCCTTTGAGTGCCAATCTGGGATAGAGGTACGTAGTTTTTTCCTGGCTAATCCTAGTTGCATTCCTCATTTGCATCACAATCAGTACAAGTACACAATTTTTGACATTGCGGAACAGAAATAGACTTGCTCGGGTCCGTGCATGACATTGGCAGGTAAACTGCAAGCTACCCCCTTGCGGATGATGTAGTCGGCCGTGCATGTGACATGGGCAGAGACCTCCTTGCACCCCTGACCGTGCGTCTTAGTGTGACCCCCCTCCGCAATAATGATAGGGGTGCTATTAAAATATTGTTAAGATAATAACCTTCAATTAATTAATTTATACAGTCATTCAGAGGGATTTTCCCACGCTGGTGTCGTATTTATTAATGAAATCCGATACTTCGACCACGCACGTCTGCAGACCACCTAATTTGATGCCTGCGTCTCGATCAAATAAACCAAAACCACATTTCACCACCTGCGCCTCAATTTAGACCTGCTTCGGGGGGCATGACAGGAGCAATGAGGCATAGCGCGTCTACCAAATTCTCAAAAATGCTGAACTACACCATTGCTACTGGATTTTATGGAACTTTGATGGAACACAAGTGGGCCAAGAAGGAGCCAGAATCGTCCAACATTTCATAGACAGCGGCAAACATCTCGTTCAACCCCTGATTTAATCTGTTTCTTCTACTAAGCAAATATACAAAGCAAAGTTTGGTGAAATAAAAAGAATATATAGCACGTCAGCACTCTCCTCTTTAGGCTTATATAATACCGCAAAGGATGTGTAGTTGTGCAAAGCTCATACTTGTGAATTAAAATGCACAATTGATATTCATTACACATTGGCACGCATGCTTCAACGTGTTATATAACTTTATGTGAGTGCGTGGGGGTAAATGTGTTTATGAATGCATAAATGTATTTATATGAGCATTATGCCGGCGGTGCAAAACTGTGTGGGTGGATTCATTCATGCATTACTTTCTGTGTTTCTTTGTTCAAACAGGCAGACAGATGTGAAGGATGGCGTCTTGCTCCGAGATCTGTGGGTCGGAATATGGCGAGCAAGCCCAAGTCAGCGGGAACTGCCAGCAGTATGGCGTCCGCTCCTACTTACACCAGGTAGAACAAAGGGACACATCTTTCCTCAAGTGAAAGTGTGAGAGATGAATAAAGGGTAATTTGGGTTGTAGATTAATAAATTTGTCTCTGTCATCCAGTTTTATGAGGAGTGCACAGCCTCCATCTGGGAACGTGATGAAGATTTTCAGATTCAGAGATCGCCTAGCAGGTGGAGCTCTTTACTCTGGAAGGTGAGATTTAACTATCAGTTTGCCCACGCCTAAACCTAACTGCTCTTACATTTCAACTAAACATTATCTGCAAATATTTGTTCTTTGTTTTTTCCATCCTCAGGTCTGTCTCGCGTTTGGCACCTTGATCTTGTTTGCAGGCCTGATTGTCATTGTGGTGGGATATGCTACTCCAGCTAGGATTGAAGCATTTAGTGAAGAGGATCTTCTTTTCGTGGACAGGTAAACCATGCCTTAGGGAACAGATGATGTAAAGTTTGATGGCATTTGTTTTGTACTGGATCCTACATAAAACTGTACGCGGTTTTAATATGCAACAATGGGTGTGAACAGTAAAAACAAAACAAATAGATAAACAATAACAATAAATCGAATATAGCTATGTAATCACTCAATGAGATATGCGAGGATTTTGCACGACGGGAGGCATGTAGGCAGTTTGGACTCAGGATTTTCGTATGACATCTGAACATGCCTTGTTCTTCAACAGCCAGGCAGTCAGTTTTAACCGCGCGCTGGATGTCTGCAAGCTGACTGGGGCTGTGCTGTTCTGTGTGGGAGGCACCTCAATGGCTGTGGGCCTGCTGTTGTCTGCCTTTGCCAAAAGCTATTCCAAAGAGGAACTATATCTGCAACAAAAGTTTAAAGAGCGGCTGGCAGATTTGCATTCAACAGTCGGTAAGGTTTAATTCTCCACCGAGATATGCCCTTATGTTTAAAATGTGGTTGTGACTAACACAGTAGGCCAACCTATGCTTTTGTCACAGGTACCCCCATAATGAGAGCACCAACCCCCGGGGAGGGAAAGGTGCCAGTTACACTTTCCAAAGTCCAAAACATCCAGCCGGCAACCCCAAAGTCAGAAACCTGACAGCAGGCTGTTTGAAGGGAGATAAAATAAGTTTGTTTGCTGAGTGATGGGTGTGCAGACTTTGAGTGAGTAGACTGCGTGTATGTCCATTAATGCAGACATGATATCACCTAAAAGGTCAGCTTACATGACTGATAAGGCCAACTCTTCTCACTGTGTTCAACCCGAGATTACAAAGTTGACATTTCATGTGTATCAGCTTTTTACCGGACAAAACACATGCAGGTTGTGAGTGCTAGCCGTACAAATGTAAAGTAAGACAAAGAAATCAAACCAAGAACAAATCAATTGAACACAGCCACTGAACAAGTGAACATTTTTCTTAGAAGTGGATTCACATTGTGCCGGCTGCCGGAGAGGGGCTGAGCAGCAGCAGGCATTATTGATGCTTAAGATGCCATTTAACAACGGCCAAAGCACCGGATACAATAACCAATCATAGCTGCATGACATATAGTCTCATAAAATCACCAGCACTTTACTGTCTACATTTGAGAAAAAAACAACCGTGAGTCCATGTTGGATAATTGTGAACCGTTGGGCCAGATTAAACCAAATAGACTTGAGAGTGTGATATTTTCTCCTGACATGTTATACCTTGTTTTCTGTAGTAAAACCTCGAACAGAAACTAAAACCAGAAGGCCTGATGAAAGCGACATTGGATGGGTTAGAACTTCCACAACACAGTCTGACAATTAAGAAGAAAAGCACAGATTTTGACATTTCTCATCAGTCAGCTATCATCATAGTGATGGGTTATTTTACCTTAATAAACTATTTCTGCAATATTCTACTTTTATTAGAGCAGGGATTCTCAAACAGCTTGTTAGATAACATTTCACGTGGATTTCATTATTTGTACAATTTCGTCTAAACTTTGTTTTTGCTTATTTTTTCCTTATATTTGAAAGTCGCTACAGTGGAACCTGAAAAGTCAACCACCCCTTAGGTCGTACAATTCTGGCTTTTCGTTACCTTGACGACCAGGCTCAGAATTTTTATTGAGAAGAAAAGCAACCCACCCGCTCTTAAAGTAAAAGCACCGGCTGTATTTTCACTCTAAAGTGTACTTATCAATCTGTAGTGTTAGCATGAGCATTGCCATGCGAAGGGTTTGCTTACAGACACATTTTCGGAAATAGTCATCTCAATTGACTTGGTTGTGCAATCAAACTTACATTAGTAATGAAAATGTCATGTCATGTCATGTCATCTTCCAAACCGCTTATCCTATATAGGGTCGCGGGGAGTTGCTGGAGCCTATCCCAGCCGTCAATGGGCGAAGGCAGACTACACCCCGAACTGGTCGCCAGCCAGTCGCAGGGCACACATAGACACTGTCACTGAGCGGGAATCGATCCCACGCTGCCCGCACACAACTCAGGCGTGTGTACCACTACACTATCAGCGGACGTAATGAAAATGGTCATGTAAGTTTACCTTTTACAAGCAATCCCCGCTGCCACCACAATACTCTTAATTTTCTTTTCTTTATCAAAGTTTGGTGATTTTCTTATGACACATTTTTCTTACCACACAAACCACAAAGCTTTATGATGGATATTCTAAATGTTGTCCACTCACATGTAATATTTAATCCTGTTCAAAGACCATAAACCAAGATGTTAAAAGGTTGACTGAGAGTGTACGAGGGTGATCAATAAATGTGCTCACTAGTAGTCTCATGCTGTAAATTGTGTATCATTCCATTGCTGTCCAAAGGCTGAATTCCACATTGCAGATATTTTTTTCCCTCCAGAAAACATTATTCAAGGATTAGTCTTGTAACTTAATTTTACATTCGGTGTGTCTCCTGATGTAAGTGTACGCTCCAAGGGTATTATAATGCATAAAGGACAATTGAAGTCAATATCTACAATGTAATACGGTATATCTTTTTTCAAACATATTAAAAGTTAAATATGCTGGCTAATGTTGTCCAAGACTCTATTCACGTTTACGTAGTATCATAAAAAGGAAAAGATTTGTGCTCTCTCTCTCTCTCTCTCTCTCTCTCTCTCTCTCTCTCTCTCTCTCTCTCTCTTTCTCTATTAGGGGTGTAACGGTACGCTAAATCACATTTCGGTTCGATTCGGTTCAGTTTTTTGGGAACTTCAGTTCGGTATATTTTCGGTACAAAAACAGATTTTTTTTTTTTTAATATGTTTATTTTGAAAAGATAACAAGTAAATGGTAATTTTTTTAGGATAAATTTACAAAAGCGAACCATTCGGGTGATATTCTAAGAAATTACACGGGAATAAAAAGATACACTAACAATAAAGATGCCTTAATCTTGTAAATCATTAAGACAGTAAAATCTTTAAACACTCAGCAGCAACAGCCTATGACACATCTAAGTATTCAAGTTAAAGACAAGTTGTCATTACAGTAGTGTCATTAAATGTATACACTTTTTGTGATTAAAAAAATACACACTTTTTGTGATTAAAAAAATACATACAATAACAGTTACAATTATTAACTATTACCTATATTAAAACTCTTTTTATAATGAAAAAAATACAGTAACTTGAAAAAGTCTTTATGAAATTGTATACACTTTTTAGGCATTGAAATCTTTGAATGTTCAACAGCATATTGTAACGAATTGGGTTATCTGTGTTGTGGTCGGATTTGTGTGTTGCTGAGTTGTGATGTTTCTGAGGTTCATGAATGCATCGGCAAGCGAGTGGAGCAGCGGAGAAAGAAGAGCACGAGCAGTTGTACTTGGATTAATAAAAACGTGATAATTAAACTACGTCTGACGGTATGTTCCTGGAAGAAGCTACAATATGATAAATCTCGCTATTTAAGTTTGACGTTTTGGGCTAAAAAGACTGCTTGCTTCCTCGTCTAAGAAACATTCAAAGTCGGATGAAGCCATGCATGTTAGACGTGCTAGCCGCAACATAGCCGCCGATTTCATGTAGCAATGTCGGCACACAACTTTCGGACTTATCCACACACCTTTCCCCATCAGCGATGGGGAACATGAAAGCCAGAATGTTCCCAAACACGAGACCGCAGTGTACGCGGGGACCTTCGAGCTCTGGCTCTTTTCTGGCTCTCTCTCTTGTGCCGCCAACCTCCTCTCCTGCGAGCAACAGTCAGCGTCCATGCGTAAGCTCGCGCTAATAAGTGGCCCGAACCAAACGCAAGTGGACCGAGCCGAACATGCCACACCGAAACGTACACCCATGTGTACCATATATATATATATATATATACAGAGAGCGAGAGAGATATATATATATATATATATATATATATATATATATATATATAACTATATATATATATATATATATATATATTTATATATATGTCATCTTCCAAACCGCTTATCCTATATAGGGTCGCGGGGAGTTGCTGGAGCCTATCCCAGCCGTCAATGGGCGAAGGCAGACTACACCCCGAACTGGTCGCCAGCCAGTCGCAGGGCACACATAGACACTGTCACTGAGCGGGAATCGATCCCACGCTGCCCGCACACAACTCAGGCGTGTGTACCACTACACTATCAGCGGACCTTATTTATATATATATATATATATATATATATATAACTATATATATATATATATATATATATATATATTTATATATATATATATATATACATATATATGTAACTGTATATATATATATAAATAGAGATATATAGATATAGGTACTGTATATACAATTATACAACTCTATAACTTACATTAGTTGCCTTCATTAGTGTAGTTTCCAGTTTTCATTGTAATCCATCAGCAGGGTCATTTATAAAGGCGATGTATAGGATGATAAGTGTGCTATTTGAGGCCTCATTAGCACACCCACATGTGCACACACTGAAAGGGACCACTGGACTAGATAGGACAAAATTAATGACATATCCAGAAATAGCACCCAGAGGACCATCACCTTGAGCAGTCAGAAGTGAGTCATGGAGACCCCCCTCCCCCAACACACGCACACACACGCACGCACCCCCATTTGCTCACTGATGACTCACACACACCTGGAGTCCTAGACAGGATGGAGGCCAAATAATAGGCAAACTTTTTGATGAAAGAAAATGAAGCCATCACCCACATACAATCGAATAAAATGTCATTTTATGCAAAGGTTGGTAGGTGCAAGCGTTGTTTCTTGCTTTGGATTTCAAGGCAATAAATTGATGGAAAACACATTGCTCTATAGCATCCTACACTAATTAATGTAATGGGAGTAGTAACGCAAGTTTAATTATTATATAATGAATGAAGGTCATTAATAATCGCCCTGATGAATGCATTTGGGAGTGGCTGTTGAGTCTGATTAGGAAATCCACGAGTTGCAATGACATTAACATTTATCTTGCACAAAATGAAACCAAATTCTACTCATACATGTTGAAATGAACTTGATTTATCATGTAAAACGAAAATGTTGCATTATTGGCAGCAACACTAAAATTATGACATTAGTCACATAATGGTATGAGGGTCACATTTTTTTTAATCATACAAAGGTGGCATCTACATAAACAGTGGTTAAAAAGTTAGGCGTCAAATTGAATGCTTTCAAATCTCAAGATTCTTTGTGTGCCTCTGCTCAGTTCAAAACTGTTCAAATAGGCTGCCGCAAATCAAAGTATTGGGTTTTTACTCATTTGAACATTGCATCAAACATATTTAATATGGGACATATTTGATAATGCCATATATCATGCTGCCGTTATTCAGCTGTTAGATATCATAGCCAAATGAATTTGGACCGGTTTCAGAATAGAAACTGCATTCCTACCGTATAATGTTAAAAATATTGAAAACATTCATTAAACTAAGCTGATGGCATTTGTGATTATTCATCTTTTGCCTTCCTGGTTTTGTCTCGATCCCAAAATTTATTTTCAACCTTACTTGATTTCACTTCAATTCTATTTGTGGTGGAATCTTGAGATTTGGTCTTCCATCTTCAGCTCTGTTTCTTGGATATTAGTACTTCTATTGCTGTTTCTTTGGCCTATCTATCAGACTAAATCCTTCCTTGATCACTGGTTTACATTCTCTTTCTGATCATTACCACCGTCCTTTTTATCAGCACAGTCTTTGGTATCATTTCCCTCATTTTGACCTTCTTTGGTATCTCTATTTATGTTGTTTAAGTGCCCAGTCATTTGGTCACCAGAAGATGTATCAGACTTATTCTCATCTGGAGTCTCATCCTTATTCTCATTAGCAATCTTATCCTTGTTCTCATCTACAACTGCATCTTTACTCTCAGATGGAACGTCACAATTACTCTCATTTGGAGCCTTATCTGCAACCTCATCCTTGCTCTCATTGGCATCATCATCCTGGCATCCTACAGCTTCATCCTTACTTTCATTAGAGCTCTCATTGTTTGCCTGATCTGAAACATTATCTGTTATCTCATCCATACTGGCATCCCTGTGCTTACTCTCATCTCCAACCACATCCTGACTCTTATTGGCACCCTCATCGCTACAGTCATTGGCAACATCATCCTTACTCTCATTAGCCACATCCTCCTTAGACACATCGGAGACCTTCTCCTTTTGTTCATCTGAAATCTCATCCGTCTTCTCATCTGAGGCATCCTTACTGACATTAGCTGCCACTTCACTCACATCTGCATTCTTTTCCTTACTCTCATCTGCAATGTTCTCCTTACGATGGCCTGAGCCCTCCCCACTCTCATCTGGTGTCGCCCTATTCTCATCAGAGGCCCTCTTACTTTCACATACTACGTCATCCTTCAGTTCTTTTACCGCCTTTGCCTCCTCTTCAGACACTCTCACATTTTCATTTTTTGTTGCTTCATTTTCCTTCTCGGCACCTCCTTTTGTTACACTATGTGTCTCCTTATATGCCTTTTCTTCTTGGATAACTGAAGGGTCCTTTTCAGAGGTATTTTCAGCAGAGGCCTCCTGTTTCTCTTCAGACTTTTCGGCTGTCTCCTCTGGTGATTTGGTATCATCTGATGCAAGGTCCTGCAACACAACAGAAATGGTTTGTACCTCTTCATGACTCAAATATCACAATGTATGGTTAACTAACCAACCAAGGTTTATGATTTGCAAATCATTGTGTTCTGTTTATATTTACATTATACACAACGTCCCAAATTCAATTAAATTGGGGCTGTAAATATCTACAGTATATTACACAAGCACTCAAGTCAACACCAAGCGTTCTGTGATAATAGCTATCTGCGTTACCCCGTGACATATAGCGAAATTGAATTATATTAAAAATAAGAGTAACTCAATCACTGATCAATATAAATCGGTGAGGTGATTAAAAAAAAACATCTTCAGTCATTCTTAAAAGCATTCATGTCAACTGACGGCTGTTCAGTAACATGGCGGTGCTGACAACATCAGACAATCATCTTTAACAGAAAATGCAATAGTCAAAACTGTACCTCTTCAGTTGACTGGTCTGGGGATTTAACATCAGCATTTCCATCATCAGTTTTTGAATCCAAGTCATCTGGGGAGAAAGATGTAAGAGGAAAAAAAATGTTATTAAAGGTGGTCAGACGTTAACATGGACCAAACATTTCATACAGTTGTTTTCGTAGGTGTAGGAAAAGGGTTGGAAAAAAAATCAACATTCAATTAAACATTATGAAAAATCCGACCAGTGATCATGTCAATTTTTTTGAATAGTTTAATATTTACTTGCATGTACTTTTATGATAAGGCGTTCCAAACTGCCACTTAATAAAACCTTATACACTCAGTTGTGTAATGTAATTACTGTTGTGTATTTACGGTCTTACTATATTTCATAATATATAGCCCATATTCTTCAATCCATTTCAAGAGTCCATCAGTTATGAACATCGTCTCCTTTAAATATAAATGAGTACTTCTCAGGTACTGTAATTGACTTCTGCTCTCAGGTTTGTAAAAACACAGCACAAGAGGGACACCTGGTGGTCTGAAGTAAAACAACCCCTCTCCCTCCCCCGCTAGGTTTCATGCAAGTAAACAACTTGTCCAGGCAATTGAACCGTTCAAGAGAGAGCAGTAAACATTTTTAAAAGCTCACAGGGGAAGGATCACTATGGATGAGTTGAAGGTCATAAGCAAATGAAAGCAATGAAGGTCATATGGCCATTGTCATCATTGGCTTCACTAATGCTTCAGTAAGGCATATTAAATTATCATGTTATACCTTTTCCTTTAAGGCGATAGCTTACTGATAGCATCCCATATGTATGTATTATATATAAAAAGGCTTTCCCCCCTCATGTTAAAGCAACAATTGTTTAGAATTTAACCTTAATATGCCACATCGCACTGATTATTAACTGACTTGTGAAATAAGGCAAAGTTTCACTTGTTTTTGCCATGGTGTCAACAAATCACTTTATTCGATCATAAAATTGCTGTCTAACCAGGGCAAATGCCAAGCGCTTTAAAAAAGCAACCACGACTTATTGGATTTTTGATGAATATCATTTAAATAGTGGATTCCACTGCTTTTTCTCTGTTGCTATTGTTGATACTGTGTTTGTGGATTTTCTTGAGCCCTTAAAATCACAAGAAGAGGAAAGCTTTTATTGTGTAATGTGCAGCATTAAAAAAAATTCCCATCGCAAACAACTGCCAAATTCTTCCTGCCAAGACATCATACTGCAACACAACAGCAGAAACACAGTGTGTTTTCATTTGAAGCAGTCATTACATGGCTGGTATGTTGGAGTGCAAAATTAATAGAGAATATTCAGCTTTAGAGTGAACGTGTCCAACAAAGGCCTGGAGTAATTAACCTTAAACGTCATAAGAGGAATTCAACTTATTGCTTCGATAAACACCGTAATTATACACTCTTGTTTGGAAACACTGAATGGATGAAAAGGAAAAAAAATCGAGTAATCCGTGTGCCTCGTTTACCTTTCTTCATTTAGCAATGGAAGTACAAATGAGATTTGAAAAGTTTCAAATGCTAAACTGATTGAAGTTTTGCTACGGTGAAAGGTGAAACATGATGGGAATCAGGACAGACCTTTAATAATATTTCATGGAAATAACTTGCACTCATCTGGAGCAAGAGCAAAATGATTGAGTGGCCAAAGGAAGCTGTGGATGAGCAGGTATGGGATATGAAGATCAGGTCATTAAAAACAGGATAATTAATAACAGTGATATCCTCCACCCATTTGGATTGAAGCTCTGCAATTAGTTGGGTCCATGTGTCTTTTTCTCTCATTATCATGCAAAAGCATTTAATCTCAAACACACTAAGTCAGCACAGACAGAGGACCAATGCATTTTTGTTGGCCGTTTGATTAAGTATACCTAATCATTGTGTTTTTGATCAATATGAGATGCAGTTGGTTGATGCTTGAGTGCAAAGGCATTCACTTCTTACAGGTATATAATTTGCTCCAAAAAAAAAGTGTTTACAAGCCATTTCTGAAAGGAAAAATGTCCATCTATTGAGTGCTAGTATTCTTGTGTCAAAAATGGCTTTTAACGACATAGTGTAACCTCAAATGTCAAATACCCCCGATGTTAAACAATTTGGAATTTGTAAGTCCATTACATGTTCTATTGCTTTTGCGTTTTACTACTTAAAAGATTGACTTGTTTTTCTTTTCTTTTGTTTTTTGTTAGGCGTATGCCAGTTTAAGTACAAATAAATGAAGTCACTTCCCCATACGGATTTTGTCTGACCTCATGTTCCACTGTCCATTTTGCTTTTACTAGCAGTGATGTAACTGTATGGGGGTAAAAAAATCCAATTCTACATTTACCACTTAAGCTTCATAGTTAACACACCAATGATGTAGCACTTAATGAACCTAAATCACTTCACACAGCACAAAGTGTATTTCTTATTTACGCCCAGTTGGATTCCTCTTGCAAGCGCATAGCTGAGTTATGGTGGTGTGTAAAACAACATGAGCACGAACTCTGAATGGCAATTAAGCAATGTTGCCACTCAGCAAGTGAACCTCCATTCACTGACCATAGTCCTGTTAAAATATTTAATGAGAGTATAGCCTGAATCCACAAGAGACTCTTCGCTTGTTTATGGCAATTTGACACAGTAAAAAAAAAAAAACCTCCAAAACAAATCCATCTGCTGGATACTTATTCTGATGGATTTGCTGCGCCATCTGTTATAGTCTCTCACAAACACACCTAAGGCCTGTTGAATTTTATTACATGAGGAGTACTTCATAGGATTGTAATACATAATATAATGAGCACATTCAGCACATCTCTTAATTTAGGGTTTGGCTGTCTTTAAGGGTCAATCATTCTTCCTATCAATAGTTGCATTATCTTACATTACTAATAGTGTTTAATTTAGCACTATAATAATTCCATAAACAGAAAAACAAGATGATGAAGGAATGAAAGATGAAAAACATTAGATCCTTAACTCAAAGTTTAATTAAACAGTATGTTATTAATGTTATGTTACAGGTTTGATTATGTGACCTTAAAATGTATGACTTGAGTGTGTATTTGTTAGGTGGCGGGATTACAAAACAACGACCAAACTGAGTTACATCGAACATGGACAAGTGGCACATGTGGTGTGGAAGAACAGAACTAATTTTGGTAAGATTCCCAATAAAGGTGTAAACACAATAAATACTTTTCACTTTTTCACCCTTAAAGTCCACTTGCTTTGGTGACCAACCATGTCCTCAGATGGAGCCTGAACTGGAGAGAAACATCTTGATTTTTGCCGACATATATTTTTAGGGGCTGTAACATGGTCTAGTAACATCTGCTAACACCTGAGGTCCTCTGTTTGAATCCCATAACTTCTCCCTGTGCATTTGTGTTTTGTTTTTTTTCCCCCAGGTAATCCAGGTTCAGGTCAGGTAAAATAGATTAAAAAATCCACCTGTTGCATAACCTGTAATTCTTCAATATTGCTAAATCTATTAAATATTATATCATTGTTTTATTATTATTTTTTTGAATATCTGATGTGCTAGAGAAAAAACAAGGGTAGATTTGGAATCAGTGCAAACAATTCATGTATTGTATAAAGGTTTACTTGTAAAAATGTGTTGACCATTGTTATTATTCAATGTGGCAGTACTGAAAGCCAACAGGGGATGCCTGGTAGAAATTAAAGTAGATTATCGAATAAAACACATTATTTACGCACAGTCATTTAAGGTGTGTCTGAAAAGTTCCAGAACTAATAAAAGATGTTTCAAATCCAAACTATAATCTACAAATTTTCCCCTTCGAAGTAATCCCCCTCCAAGACTCAAACACACTTTCCCAGCCTTCTCTGCCACACCTTCATGCACTCCTAGAGGAAGTCTTTTGGGATCCTCCACAGCAAATGTTTATGACCATCTTGATGCCATCCATGTCTTCAAAATGGGTCCCTGTGCACACCCTCTTGTTCTTGTGAAAGCGCTTGAGTGAGTAGAGAGGTTGCTTCAGCATGAAATTGATGATGTAATGCTCTTCTCAGCCAGGAACTGTCAGATGCTCAGGGCATTGTGAGCAGGTGTGGTCTCATAGTGACACAGCCATGAATTGTCCTGCCACAACTCTCGCCTCTTCTCACCCACTGAACAAAGCAAATTCCGAAGCCAATATTGAAAGGGAAAATCCAAAATTCAGGTTTGAAATTTGAAAAACCTTTTGTGACGCCAGTCCTGGAACTTTTCGGAAATACCTCGTATGGTCCCTAACCATTCTGCTCCAGTATTGAACTCTTACGTGTGATATAAATTTTTGATTTCTGTAAATGCTACATTATGCCGTTGAGATTAGACGTAAAATATGTTTGAATATTAAGATACCTTGCAAATGAAATTTGATATGTCCCTGGGAGCTGTGCAAAGCAGCTTGGATTTAAAATGACAGACGTGAGGAAAATGTGTGTCTGTGAAAGTGTCAGACACTACACTCTGCATGTCACAGTTAGCATCCTTATATGTCGCTGCTGAAACACTTGTTAACAGATTAATGTGGCATATTAGTGCCGCCACCCCGCACTTTAATCCCCTAATCCTGCATCAAAGGGTCATAAAGAACCTTTTCCTGCTGCAGTAAAAATGGGAGATGAGAGGTCCCAAATGAAGGCGGCGATATGGAAAGATGGCCATGTAAAAAGCACACACACACATACAGTATACACAAATAACACGTTGCTCACACAACCCTCAAAAACGATCCGTGCAACAGGGAAAAAAAATCATTTAAATATTACCATCCCTCATCCTTTAGCTTCTGAACCTCTTTTTGACACAGCCACACCATATTTGTCTTTGTGCATATGCCTCCTGTCTCCCCACGCTGTTTTGCTGTGACAGGCATTATAGATACATATGCTAACATGGATAATTCCCCCTGGGAGCATTGCATTCTATGACACTAAAGGCTCTGGGTTGCTCTGGCTAGATGACTTGTGCACGCACACGCACTCACACACACACACATGCATTCTCTCGATGAGCAGCCTTCCCTTGCATACATTTAACTTGCTAATAAGACCTAATAATGAACTACATGAAACCTAAAATTTGAATTTTGGGGTAAAACATGTCTCTAAAGTCTGACATAAAGCATGACATTGTGCATGACTTCAGAATCTCCTCAATAGCTCAGTTCAGTAAGTGTACGACTAACTCTGGGCATGTGTTGTTGTTTTTTTTGTTTTTTTGTTTTTTTTTCAGGGCGGTGGGGCGGGGGGTGGTGGTTTGGGACTGGGTATTTTGTGACATACTCATAAAATGTGTTAAGACTTAAGAGAAAACAAGAACAAAAGAAAACACAAAACAAGACTATACAGTATACACCAAAAATTAAATGGACTGACTTTCAAAATAGTCCGGGCCCTATTTTCAATGATAGGCGCCCGTGCGCTCATCGTAAAAACAGGCGGATCTTCATTTTCATGTCGGGGGAAGTCTAGTTTACCATATTTGTGACCATGTTGCACCTCGCTGGGGATTGCGGCAGACGGAGTTGGTGTGCCCCCAGTAATTTGGTGACATTAAGTCGACTGTGCTCGCGTAAAAACGGGCACATCTTCATTTTTGTGGCAGGGCAAGTTTCATTTAGCATGTTTGTGAATCTAATGAACCGCGCTACAACTAGATAGGAAATCCGCCATATAAGATTGCATGCCCACAGATCATCTGGTAGTTTGGTGACCAAAGGTAAACTAGATTTTAGACTACGTAAAAGCAGGTGTAACTTTTTGGCTAGGGCCGTGCAATATGGAGAAAATTTCATATCTTGAAATTCTTGACGGATATCTCAATGCGATAACAATGTTATTATGGGTTTAGTGAAAAATAAGCATTTAAAAAAAAAAATCAATCCAAAATGATGTGAAAAGTGCATTTTTCTAAAATTAGAATTTACAAGTCATCAACATTTTCAAAGTCGGCAATGAATATAAACAAATGAATTCTCTTTTCAAATTTCTATGTGGACAACAGCCCAATACATATTTTTAAGTTTTTGAAAATACTGCAATGTTTTTCAATGGACATGGCCTTAATCTCGCCTTCAAACTTTGATATCCGTCCTTGACTGGAAAAGGAAATAATATAAGTGGACATAATGGTGCTCCATCATGTGACATACCGCAAATTGAATTTGCTCCTGCTGCATTAAAAAGATGGAGCCCCGTACATGCATGAAAAGGAGGCAGCGGGCTTTTCAACATGAGGTTTTGTGTGAATGAATACCCTTAAGGCTTCAGTGCTGGCCCTGACTTACCTGGCTCTATTTGAAAATCACTCTACACATCCACTACTGCCTCCAAAAGGTCTGACACAAAGGGGCTGTAATATTCCCAAAGGGAGAGAGAAAAAAGATTCTGCTGAAAAGAAGACCTTGGATGATGAGTTACTGGGTCTCAAGCAGCTCACCTCCTTTAATTGCAAAGTAGTCATATCTTCACTATTAATGTGCAGTATGTTAAAGTGGAAGTCAACCCAAACACATTTTTTTTCAACAATATGTTCTATGCTAGCCCATTAGTTGAAACAAGGCCTTCTGATAAATATTGCGTTTGTGGAATAAAAGTTAGTCCACCCGTTTTTAGTGTCACTTCTGTCGACTGAAAATGACATCACAAATGCTCAGGGCTCAGGTAACGACCAATCATGACTGACCTGTTTTCTCAAGCTGAGCAGTGATTGGTCATCACCTGAGCCCAGGGTAGTTGTGATGTCATTTTCAGTCGACAGAAGAGACAAAATGGCCGCCCCCAGGGATGGCTAAAAACGAGTGGATTAGCTCTTATTCCACAAACGCAATATTTATCAGAATGCCTTGTTTCAACTAGTGGGCTTGCATATAAATATATTCTTGAAAAAAATATGTTTGGGTTGATTTCCACTTTAGGGTTGTCTGAGACAGCACAGCGGTCTTCTGTTTGAAACTAGCTTTTGTGTTTGCCCATTAACATTATAATTCCTACATATAGAGAGGAAGGCGCAAAGAAAGGGTTTTATATATTAGTATTCACAAAAATATATATATATATTGTAATGTGCTTTTCCTATTGCACATTAAATGTCATTTAAAAATACATTTTTGTTATTTTTAGTACCGACTATCGGGGGCTAGCTTACTCCAGAAATACGCATACTGTCAATGTTTACGTAGATGTGCTGCTGTATCAAAATGGGTCTGACTTGTCTCCCCAAGGTTACACAGTATGTTGGTTTTATAAATACAATCCATTCCTCTTAAATATAAATACAATCCATTCCTCTTTTGTTGTAGCTCAACATTTAAATACGCTTTATCAGATGTGATGGTTTATTCACACTTGTAGTGTTGTGCTTATCTTTCATACAAAGTGTATTAAAATGTACTGTTCAAAACAATTAAATGTATCTTGCGTCGCCAGGAGCCCAGCCCTAAACCTCTGTTCCAAAAATTGCCCCCGCTTCCACGCGTAGTTGTGAGTCGTGAGTTGTTTTATTTTCCGCTCCGTTTGCAATGTTAGCTCAAACTGTTGTCATATGGGGTTGTTGTAGGACATTGACAGTATATAAAACACTACAATGCATCATTAAAATTATTTTTAATCCATTATTCTCAAGACAAATTAAATTATATTGCTACCTTGCCTGGAGGGCGAACTGAATTTTGAGCAACACCAGTCATGTTCAGAGGAGACTTAAGAAAAAAAAATCCATTGAATTTACAGTCCAATGAACAGTGGACAAGGTGCTTGCAACCATCTTGTCTTGCCTGGCCTATCCCTCATCATGTCCATATCGGAGGAACTCTCCTTTGAGTAACAGGCTCTTTTGTTGATTTCCAGAGCTGCAATTTGGTCCCAGCAAGGGGCACAGGCAAGTTCATTTCTGCTTTGATGACTCTAAATTGAGAGATTAACCAAACGATAGGCAATTATCCAAAGCTCTTACCATCTCCCAGCCTTCAATATGTGCATGCATTTTCATCCTCTCCCTCCCCAACGCTCACATCTCCAACTATTCATCATATTTGATTGCACATGTACTCTCTTTTCTCACTCTATTTTACTTATCTTGTATTCACTCCTTTAACGGACTCCTTCATGGTCTCCTTTCATAACAGCTCACATACCCTGACTTGTTATGAGACATCTTTCTCTTTATTTGCTCTCCTTTCATCTTTGGTTAAGCGTGATTCAACCATACTTGTCACATTTTTGGACACATTAAGACTTCTTTTCTATTCATGGAATAACAGCATCAGCAATTTGGTTGTCTCCAGACCAAAAATGAAAGTTATTTTTGAGAGTGAGAGCGAAAGAGAGAGAGAGAGAGGGAGAGAGAGAGAGAGAGAGAGAGAGAGAGAGAGAGAGAGGGATGGACTATATGACCTTTGCTGCATGAGTTGTTGCACTACCTCTACCCTTTTACTTGTGTTCTCTGTCACTTGCATCTGTGTTCACTCTAATGAAGCAGAAAAGTCTGAAGCTTTCCACATTTTCTCTTATTCCCTTGGTTCCCACCAGATGACAGACAGTGAAAAATGGCCACATGCGCAAAAAGTGACCTCTCTGTCAGTACGTTTCCCGGTTGCTTATTTCTTATTCATAATCTCTCAGAATCCTATTTTATAATCCCTCTTCCACGGTATAATGACTTTTTTGTTTTGTTTGTTTTGTTGCACAAGTCAGTCATGTACATTTCCTGTTGTGTTTTTTCTGATTTAGGTTTTACATCCGGAGCTTAATTTCTTAAAGCAAATACAGCAGAATCTGAAAAGCTTGAAATATATTTTTATATTATTAATATTGTTTTATGTAGCCTATGTTGTTTGGTGTACACTAAGAGCATTGCTTGCGATGTGCAATAACAGCAAGAGTTGAAAATAAATTAATAAAAAAATAAAATAAAGTATGTTATATTCAGCTTTTGCATTAGATCAAAGAGTGAATGGTTGAAACACAAATGGAAAAAGAAATGTAAATGATTCAAAAGAATGTGTCCATTGTCCAGTCTTGTTTCCCGAGACGTTTGTCTCTTAATGTAATCTGTGGCCAATGTCAGCCAAGAGGAAATGAACATGGTCATCTGCATTTACGTTAATTTACAACAGGTCAAACAATTCTATGTGTAAAAACGTTTTGGGGTACATTTAAAGGTTTTACAGAAGCGTGGACTGTTACAAATTCTTAACAATGAAACATACAATCTGATTTGTTCAAACGCCAAAAGCCTGGTGGAAGATGAAAACAAGCATGAATCTATGACAAACCACTGGGTGATTTTAGGTGACTCCTCCTGCAATGGAGGTCACTTAAGGTCGGCCAAAGCCTGTCAAGTCCCCTTATCTGTAAACTTGCAATGAGCTTGCTTTAACCGGAAAATGTGGGCCTATTTACGATTTCAGAGCAAGGTGAAGGTGACGTAATGTGTTTCTTGTAAAAGTGTTTAATGTCATCATTGATTACTTTCACCATTTGCCGCGGAGCAACTGCGCCTCTTGGTGGCCGTTTATGGTAGCAGCAGGTTACATAAGATTTAAAGGTGGTGGCATTACGTCATTGTACTGATAGACGTGTGAACAATGTCTGTATGGAAAACCGTTTGAGCATTTATTCCAAATTCTTGATATCCAACTTGATGTCCATATAATTGCACAATCGTTATCCTTACTAGTAAGACAATTCATTTTTCACTAGTTGTGCCACTTTTTGTCTGCTGACATGACCTTAAACTGGAGCAAGGATATTGAACATATTATAATAACTCTTTTTTTTTTTTTTTAATCATCATGCAAGTGGAAGATAGTAGCGTTGCTGCTGTAGATGACTTGATATAGTAAACCGTAGGCTAAGCACATGCAGCCATAATCGCTCACATCATATATGAATGAATGATTATGAATATGAATGATAATATATATTCATTTTATTGAAGGTAGGGCAATATGGTGATGAATTGGCTAGCTCTGGTTTACAGTTCTGGCCATCCTATGTGGAATCTGTGTTATTCTGTTTTCCCAAACCATGCATGTGCACTAAAAACAAAGTAACGGGGAATGAAATGATATTATATAGCAAAGCAAAATATTAATTTTCAATGATTCCGAATTTGCCCTTGTTTTTTCTCTAGCACATCAGGTTGTCATAATAATGATAACAACAATATACACTCTAATATTTAATATAATAATAAGGGTCACCCAAAAAAAACGGGCACCAACTTTTCATTATACTCATTGGCCTTTTCTTCTTCAGAAATCTATTTCAAATGTCCAAATCCAAATCTTCTCCCGGGACGCATTTTTTTGGGTCACCCTGTAGTGATATTTATGAAATAAGGGTTAGGTTCAGTGACAGGTGTATTTTTTGCTGAAATGTCATAGCTATAAATAACGGATGGTAAAATCCACATTGCAGTGTTTTTATGTATAAAACTGGATTCAAAGATTAAGATATGCAAATATTGTAATGTTAAATTTGGTTGAGTATTACCATTGTCACAGAGGATTATGCTCTGCCCACTCCTCTTCAACCTTAGAGAGAGGAGTCTGGCTTGAGAGATTTCTCTGACGATGGAGGACAGGTGGTCTCTGTTACCGCCATTGATGTTTAGAGGCAAGGCCTTTGACTCTCCATCTCCACTGTTAGTGTTCCGGACCACTGATTTTCTCTGGAGGGAGATTAAGTTAGGATTACACAGACTGTGTGGGGCTAAACACTGAATAATGAGACACTGAAAAATGCCAAACATAATGAGATTGCTTATGTTATAGCAGACTAACTTTAAATTAAGCAAAAACAAGAATGTAATCTCAAATTGTATTCAAGTTATGTTGTAAATTTTGTGGGGGGGGTGGGTAATTGGTCAAGTTTTTTGTTTGTGTGAACCTGCGACTAAAATTGTTCAAATCAAAATCTGTGACATAAAGAGCACGTGTTTCTTACATTTCCATTTTCTTTTGGGGATCTGTAGATTGGTGGCAAAGTGCCCATTTTCATCCTGGAAACAAAACAATAAATGTGTGTGATTATTATTATTAGTAGTAATAGTAGTAGTAGTAGTAGTAGTAGTATGAGTAGTATGAGTAGTAGTAGTAGTAGTACTACTAGTAGTAGTAGTAGTAGTATTAGTAGTAGTAGTAGTAGTAGTAGTAGTTGTAGCAGCAGCAGCAGCACTAGTAGTTGTCGTAGTAGTGCCATTACCATGATTTTTACAGTTACATTTATGGTATTTTAAATGTGATTTAAGGTCAGTAGAAGTCGCCAAATTGCAGTAGGCCTATACAGAAGAAAGCAATAGGCTAGTAGCTGTATTTCCAAAATACACTGTAGGTCTGGTGGCCATAGTATTTAAACATGTTACAGCAGCATGATTTAAACACAATTAAGAAAAACAAGCAGGCACAACTTGCATAATTTCAGAAGCTCTCTTTTTAGATGCAGAGAAAAGCATGACCAAATGGACAATCAACAATTGTGAAAACTTAACAGCACAAAAACATGTCATCGTAAAAGTAAAATAATCATAAAAATCAATCAATCAATCAATCAATCAATAAATAAATAAATAAATAAATAAATAAAAAGCATTTTCAATTTCTGTTTTGCTGCTGGCTTGAAATACAGTGTGTCGCGCATTATAGTGTAATACAATGCTTACCCATTGACCCGCCGTGCCCCTCGAGGTTTGCTGAACAGTAGGTCAGCGTAGGAGAGCTTCTTAAATCTCTCTCTGCCCACGGCCACATAGAGCTGACCGCTCTCCAGCTGAGTGCCATCAGTCACCTGCTGGCCTTCATGAGTGTAAAGACTATCACAAAAACAGAGAAAGAGTCCAATAGGTGAGATAACTTTAGCAACAATTACTGTATAACAAGGCAAATACATTATACAAACAACAGTGATTACTGGGCTTGGGGTCAAGCAAGTTGTTCTTCACCAAACTCATCCAAGCATACAGTACGTTTAAGTACTTACTCTGTACACCTGGACACAGTCGTCCTACTCGGGGTACAAATGGACAAACAACCAATCACACTTAGCTATTGACAATTCAAGTCAAGGCAAGGCAGCTTTATTGCTATAGCACATTTCATACACAAGGTAACTCAATCTGTTTCACATAATTAAAAACAACAAAATTCAAAAACATTTACCTAGAAAATAATTTCAGATATTTAAAAGCAAAGTAAAGATATATAAATTAGTCAACTAAATTTATTTTAAAAATGTACAGCGGCAGAACAAGTTTGTGGAAGAATGTATTTTCCAAATGCTTTGAAAGATCTAAATCATAGATATGAGGGAAAAAAAGAATAGTTTATAACCTGGATTTAAAAGCATTTACGCTTGGGGCTGACTTCACTTCTGTTGGCATCTTATTCCATGTGTGTGCAGCATAACTGCTATAAAATGCTTTGCCATGTTTGAATTGAACACTGGGCTCCACTAATTGAACTGAGTCTGCAGTCCTCCTGGGTTTATATTCAATTAGCATTTCTTTAAAAGGGAAGTCAAAAATTGTCTTTACCATAATATGTTCTATGTGCCTGCACTATAGGCTAAACACAGGATTCTGATTAATATTGCGTTTGTGGAATATGATTTAAGCAACAAAATCCATCTGTTTTGATCCATCTCAAATGACTGCAAATTTGCCACTTGCTATATAGCTAGACTGTTAAATGTTTATAGAAAAACAAACTTTGTTTATTTGTTTAATATTTCCAATTATAGTAATACCTTCTCACACCGCCAAGGACTCTCAAACCCATCTTCTCTGAGATCATCTCTAGTATTCTCTCAAACTGGCTCAGCATCCTCTGGTGAATGAGCAGCCTTATCGCAGGATTCATAGTGTCCCCATTTGCCACCACACTGAGAACAAAAGTATGAGCATTGCGCAGAAATTGCTAATTGGAGACTGAGTTACTCAACAGTTCAGACCTATTGTATTTTTTAGATTTTCATATAGGAACAATGTTGTTCCATACTATGTTCCGTCCAGTATGAATTGGTATTGAAATGGCACATTCGTACACTAAAATTAATATACAAATAATGCATTTAGCGGCACAACAATGGTGTGACATCTTGTATGAGGGGTACCTGCACTCACAATATTGGACATGGCTCCTTTATTGGTTTCAAGAACCTAGCAGACACAGAAAAACGATTTGGTGGAAGTGGTTTGGCCTGGGGAAAGAAGTTACAAAACAATATTATATAAACAGTATAATATTACATAAACTATGTTGGTTGCTTTGTGGAGACAACAACCAGAGCTGGGCATTTTACTAAAATTTCCCAGTCTGTATATCGCCTTCCGTCTTCAGCCAGGGTACCCTTCCGCCGTCCGTCTTTCCGCCTTTTTGACCGGCCAAATAGTAATCGCCTATAGGCCGATCCACCAATCATTTTAAACGAGCTTCCGTTTGCGTTTCCGTCTACCAACTTCTACCAACTTCCGCTAGTACCCTTTAAGCAAGAAGAATCCTAAAATAAAACTACGGGTAACGTAATTTTATTCATGAATTTTCAAGACAAGGATGTGTGTGTATATACTCTACATATATAGACTATTATTTCATGCACAGTACGAGAGGAGAACGCTCCTTAGTTAGTATCTTATGGATGCCATTGTTTATTATAACATATTGCATATAATAGTTACCCCCAAAATACATTGTACATGATGACAGGTGGACAACCATGACATTTTTAAGTGTTTAAATATGTTCTATGAAAAAAATCAGCCAGTTATTCAGTCAGTTAAGAGTTCTTACCACTGATTAATACAATCAGCCATGTTAAATGGGGGTAGGGGATTTGGGGTCCTTGAATAGAAGATTGCTTCATTAATGTTAACAGGTAATCAAGTAACCAAAAGTACTGAGGGTTCTGTGCCAAAAGACATTACGCATACAAGGGAAAAGACTAAAGCATGAGCACAAACAACAGTTGGAATACTCACCATGTTACAAAGAAGCAGACAATAAAAAATCCTTAGTCCTGCTCAGACTCTAACAATAGGCTAGTTTGACCCAGCACTTTACTGCACATAGATGTTGAATTCTTTATATTAATATTAACATTAAATGGAACATCTAACTGAAGTTATACAATTCATAATGTAATAACAACCAAATTTGAAAAAAAGAAAAAAAAGGGGTATTTCAAGTCGTAACAAAATTCTGGACATTGAATGCCTGTTATGCATGACATCACCAAAAGACCAAAAGGTCCAAAATATATTATATTTGGTAATTATTAGAGAATAAGAATGTGAAAAGTAGAAACATAAACACTCAGTTATGTGATGTAACAGGAATTCAAAGCTGAACAACAACGGATGTCATTGTTTACAATTTATCATGATGAGGCAGAGTGTTTTGTTATGCTACATAATCATGAGATGTGGGCGACATCTGCAGTGTGACTCAACATTGTATTATAGATCATGTTAAGACACATTTTAAGTTAAAACTATGTTAGGTTAAGACTGGGGGCCTTATTTCCGTAGACAGGTGTAAGTGTGCTCGGCGTTTCAATGGATTCAAAGATTAAGATAATAAAATATAATTCTATGTGGAAAGGAGCAATAGCCAATTAGGAAGTAATCTGAAGGTTGTGTTGTTGCCGGACTTCCCAAATGAAGGAGGAAAGTGATTGTGTTGAACAATTAAGAATCAATCTCGGACTTAATAAACTCAACAAATAAATAATAAACTCTCACTTTTGGGCTTACCTGAAGTGGAAGCGACTGTAACATCCTTCTCTTTCTAGAGCCGATCTGTAAATAACTACAGACAAGACATATAGTGAATTAATGTAATAATCTGAAATATTCCTTGCTCATTGCTGTCAAACATAGTGTGTTTTGTTTCATAACGTGTAGTTGTAAATATAACCACAAAGACTCAACAATAGAGATGATGTATACTTTGTGTTATGTCACTAAATGTCTAAATGGCAGCAAATGGAGCAATTATGTATAATGCAGTATATTCTTGGTTTTCTTTTAAGAATCAATATGGTAAATAGTACATAGTAAATAGAGTTTACTTACATAGAACTTTATGTACACCATACAGTGTCCAACACACTTTACTGAGACTTACTTTCACACACATTCATAAACCAATGGGCGACTGCTGCCGTGCAAGGCTCTGCCAGAACCACTGGGAGCAATTTAGAGTTCAGTGTCTTGCCCAAGGACAATTTGACAGCAGGCAGTCAGACGCAGGCACGCAGCAGTCGACCCTTCAGTCACTGGACAACCCGTGCTACCATCAGAGGCACAGCCGCCCTCATATTGCTTATGACCAGGCCTATAATACGACAAAATACTCTCACAAATGTGGGCCTGCAGTGATTGCAAATGATGAGCTCACACAAATTTTTTTTTTTTCCTCTTGTTTTGCACTTCTGCAACAACAAGGCGCTTCACACAGATTCCGCTTTCACCTACTGATGACGCAGCATCAGGAGTAACTCAGAATTCAGTATCTTTTTCAAGGATACTTTAATATGGTCACAGGGCAGGGAGATCAAACCTACAACGTGAGCACACATCAAAGGAGCAACATTTTGGACTAAAATCTCAAATTAGCAAGACTTCAACCACAGGTGAGTCTCTCAATCATCAAAATCCACTTGTTCACTGGGCTCTTACTTGGGTTCTTATATAACTTTGTTGGCCACCAATTTAGATAAACCTGCACAATCCACATAATATGTATAAAAGCGCAAAAGAAATCAGAATGCTCCTTTTTTTTTGACAATTCAACAATTTAAACAATTCAACTTTGGTTTCATCTGTCCACATTCTAGTTTGCCTGTTGAATATTGAGGTGCTAGTTTGCAATCGCCAGAACTACAGTAATGTTTTGGGGGAAGTAGTGGCTTCCTCTGGTGGCCTGCAACATCATTCATTCTTCTTGAATGTTTTACTAACTGTCAACAAAGATATTTCTGTGAATCTTTAACCGACACTCTAGGATTGTTCTTCACATCACTAAGCATTCTGTGCTCTTGCAGTCATCTTTAAAAGATGGTCACACCAAAAGTAGAGTAGTAATAATCCTAAACTCTCTTCAATGATAGAGCATCTGTCGATTGTGGACTGATGTACATCAAGGTTTTTGTAATGCTTCTGTAACCCTTTCCAGCTCCATGCAAGTTTCAACTTCCTAATTGCAACTGTTTTTGTGTGAGGTATCGTGCACATCAGGCAATAACAATAGCAAAGCCAACATTGGTGTGTTTATTGTTGTAGGTTAAGACAGCTTTAATCAACACATCCAATTTCACTCGAGGTTGGCTGACTCCTGACTCCAACGAGCTCTTGGAGAAGTCATTAGCTAGGGCAGTGTGTCCCAGGCACCAGTTTCACATTCGAAAAATCTCACAAAAAGTATGAATACTGAAATAATGACGATCTCATCTCAATTTACTCACAAATGGACTTACACGACATCAAAACTGTATGGGCCTGTTTAATCAAACACAAAGCTGATACACTTACGAAAAGGCACGACTCAGGCTACATTCACAGTGCAGGACATGATGCCCAATTCGGAATCCGGGGTAAATCCAATCTGTTTATGTACCGTAGTCATTCACATTACAAAAGCAAATCGTTGGCTTCGGGTGGAATCTTCTTACCTCTAAAATCATCAGTTTTCGGGAGACCCCCCGAAACATCACATTTGTTCAACCACTAACATTGCATCGTCAAAGATAGCAAGTAATTTGCAACACTTTGGACAATGGTCAATAATTTGTGAAAATAACCACATGTGAGGACTGAACAATAAACTTGGGAAAATGTGAAATCAATTTATGAAGTGATCCAGGTAACTTCAAAGGCATTACTTTTTATTGCAACTTTTGTATTGGACCTCACAGTATGTCATGCAGGTGTAGGTGCAGGAGTTGTACATGTGATTTACAACAAAATTCCTCCATAGTGAGCCGATAAAGGTCACGATAAAATATCTTTTTTATAAGGAAAGCAAACAAATGTTAGTTTTGCGTGTTGTTAGATGTCATCTTAATTTCCATCCGTAGTAAATGGTGTTGCTAAAATATGGAATGCTGTTTTCATTTGAAAGTTGACTGTGATTGGGCACTGGCACTAGTTTATCAGACAAGATTGAGACGATACGGTTTTTTTGGGGGTTTTTTTTTCAATAATGGTTGAGCAATGATGGCTCTTGGCACTTAAGAGATGGAAACAAATGTAAGAGTTAGCTGTGATGAAGGTTATGCGGGATCCTTACGCCGTTCAGTGACATACATTGTGTAGCATTTCGAAACAAAAATAAACGCTAAAATGAAATTGATGTTACTTACTCTAACTTTTTAAATCTCTCTCTCCCCGCAGCGACGTACTGTTCCCCACTCTCAAGGTTGTCCAGGCAGTCCACTTTGTGTCCTCCACGTGGAGTGTAGATGTTCCTCACGGCTCCAAACGGCGCCTGGATGCCACCTGTAACCTCCCTCAAAAAAGTCTCAAAGTTGCACACTCTCCTCTGGTTAATCACGACTCGACGGGCTTCGTAGTACGGGTCACCATTGCGGAACATGAAGATATTCTTCACCACCGGTTGGGACAGAAAGTTTGGTTTCTCCGAACCCATCCTTGTGCGTAAAACTACTCCCCACGACGAATTTTTACAAAATGCGTGATTTTGCTCGCAAGAGGATCAACACGGTTAAGCCAAAAACATTTTAAAAATGGCGTTTCTTATAAAGTCCATGTGCTGCAACAATATAGTTCCATAAAGCGTAGAGAAATGTGAGATGGTGCGCTGCGCTCGCAGGGTGCTGCGCGAAAGAGCCAAATTGGACCTCTACTTAAGGGCTGCCTCTCATGACTGCTCATCTGTTGGGATGTATCTATGGGAACACACATTACATTTCTCAACCGCAATCAACAGTGTTTCTATCATTGAGCTGAAGAGGATGGGCGAAAGGCTCGTAATTAAGCGAATGTGAGCTCCAAAATGCGCTGCAAACGACAATAAATGTGCACCCTGCAAGCTATGCAACCGCACAAAAAAAGTACGTGATATTTAGGTTGCACCCAACGCTGCAACAGAGAAAGTTAATTAGGCATCAAGAGACCCAGTGGAAGCCTATGGTTGCCAGTGACATCCGGAAAGTGGGACAAAAACATGTTTGTCTGCTATAGGTGCAACAGCATGTACAAAATGTTCTTAACACTTTATTGTCACGTGGCACTTTCTATTTTGCATTCATAGAGTTACTAAGAGAGAGTAACATTTGCAACAGACTTTTCTTTCACATGCTCATACGATCGTATGAAAATAAGGCTGTTGTAATAATAGTTTCACGATCACGTTTTCAAAAAAATATCAATATCATTTATTTGACGCGGCCTTAAACCTTATTCTGATTTTGGACACATCCTCTGTCAATCCAGTTTCAAGTATGACGACTAATGCAGTGAGTAGAGTTGGATGCCGTTTCAGTGTCACCCGCATAAGACCGAAACAGGCTACTGATAAGATGTGTATACTGTAGAATTAGTGGCAAAATACGCTTTTGTCAAATATAACATGCAATTCTATTTTGAAACCACTTGACGGTGCTAGAGTATGGTACATTACAGGGAAAATCAAACTCTACATGAATTGTGATATAGCACAAACGCAGTTTGTGGAGGGTCTTGGGGCAGTGATATGAGACTAATGGTGACAAACCTATTGTTTTGTTTTTTTATCATACAAAAAAAAAGGTTGAAAAAATGATGTGATAAATGACACTAACAAACGGTCATTGCATTACTTAATAAAGGTCAGCAGTGTGCATTGTCAACGAAGTTCAGAAATGGTGGAAGTAGAAAAGGTATTGGTAATTAAAACCCCGTTTTCAATCATAATTAAAAAAAACTGTGCTATTGGTAAATATTAAAATGTCTGACAGTTCTTACTGGATACTGGATATGTGCATATGCACTCGTGGTAGGGGACGGAGGATAGAAAAAGACAAGATTAAAAAAAGTGATATTATTGTATAAGTGTACACAACATACGTATGCAAGTAAGTATACTTTATATGATGACATTGTGAAATTCATAGTCAGAAACATCACAAGGTAAAATATAGCACAGGTGTACAGTTCAGGACCTTTGAACTCTTTAATGTGTTGACTGAATGCAGTACAATGTTTAACCACAAGTCATTGTTAAAAAACTTGAAACAGGACTTCATCAGGTTTTGGGTCAAACAAAAGCTTTTTGTGATTATCCATTTAATTGTCATTGAGATCCTTACGGCTAATATGTATGAACTTCACGGTAACAAAGTAAATACTTTATACATACATACATACATACATACATACATACACATTGTACATAGGGTCATCCGTACATTTTCAACACCGCTTATACTGTATGCTATACACAATAAATACACTTGACATCTACCATAACAATCATAAAATACAATACAATATAATTTCTCAACAACACATTAACTCATAGTTACATAGGTTACATCTACTGTATATATAATTTACGTCATAATTTACATATCACACCATCCATTTGCAGATTAGGAAGAGCAGCCTTTAAACAGTCTTGAGAGCGTTATTCGATGAGTAAAATTAAAGCTTCATGCTTATTTTGATTGAAACAAAAACTATGAAATTCGAGATAGAATATATAAACGTTAAAAATTAACCAATAGAATACAGCAGCTCAGTTAAGGTTAAATCTGGAGTTTTCCGTGTCTTTGGTTGTTTAAATCAACAGTCTGGCTGATGCATGTGTTATACTAAGTGCCAATGTGCATCTAATATTGCATGCTACGTTAATGGATATTTGTTTAATATTGACATGACAGTCAGGATATGACTTTTACTGTGACTAAGTCACAAATGAGACAATTTCAGAACATTCTTTCTGAGGATACAAATAGTATTAAATGCCCTATTTATTAATCGTGTTGATGTACTGAACATACTAAACTGGAACTTGACAAGTGCCACAGCAGTCCTCATCTTATTTAGGCACGCAATATTACAACTTAATATTATTTTAAATTGTTTTTTTCCCCTCACAATATTGTGATTTTATCCTGATATTCCAACTTATCTTTCAACTTCACTTTCACCTTTTTCTATTATCTAATAGTACAAGCAGTAAGTATTTATTCAGTCGGCTTAATACTTCAAACTGAAGTATTTCAACTAATTTCAAACTGCTAGTTTGTAATACCAAAGACATGTTCTTGAGTTTAGCGATGTGTTGCATTTTAAAAAGTATTGATAGTCCTGTTTTATTTGACTAATTTAATTTCTTATAATTTCTTTCCTGTAAGGCCATTTAATGTAAACATTTCTGTGACATTTTTAAATGAAATTTAGCAGGAGTTGCGTGTGTTTTAACAGTCATTATAAGGCAGTACGTTAATTGATTAAATATGGTGTAGGATTGTTGTAAACATTTTTGAATGGTCTAATGATAATCAACATTTGAAATTTTATTACATTAAATTGTGAAAAAAATTGTATTTACTTTTTCATCATCCTTATTATCGTAATTAAAATAAAAACAAGAATTCAATTGCCAACCGTTTTATGTTATTTTAGTAAACTGTATCCCACCCATGTTAAAATGAGATATTTTATCTTGCATGCTACTGCAAATATTTATAATAGCAATATTCATAGTATCTTCTCTGTCTCACTATGAGCATGGCGCTGCTGTGTCAGCTCCTCTACCTCACATTTTAGTCATTATATAAGAAATATGAGGTTAAACTATTACCGGTACATGCAAAGTGAAGATGACCAACATGCTCAAGTTAAACAGCATCGTTTTGAGGACTACTGTATTCAGAGAAGATGCAGGATAAATACCACACCAGTTTCCAGTTCACTGATGTCAAACCAAAACGGGTTTACACACAGCTTCACACATGCACAGTTGAAAATAAAATCACACTACGATTTCTTACAATATTTTTTCTGGCACTCTTAAATTTCTCCTGCTTTCGAGCCTTCCTCTCACCTCTTCTGCATCAAATATCAGATCTTTGCTGTGCATGTATTCATCCACCCTTCCTTCATATACATTTTCACTTTAGCATTCAGACAACCAGCCAGTGATGAAGCTATGGGGGGGAAACCAAATAAGTCAATGAATTAAACAAACCAACACTATTCAACAGACCAATTAGTTAATTGTAATACTTTTGAGCATGAGAATGTAACAAGAACAAATCAGTACTTACTGTGAACTGACGAACTTCCCCATTGTCTACCAAATGATGTTCTGTCTCCGGGGTGATGGCATAAGCCAATCTCTGTTCCAGTAGAAAGGCGGACAATATTAAGTGGAAAATAAAGCGAAGAGTATTCCACAAACACTACTGAAACTTGACAGAGACGCATATCGAATCGGACTTACATCACAAAACTTGCCAGGAAGGCTACAAAGTTTATAGATGGCATAAAGGGGCACCATGGTCATCGATGAAATGGCCAAGCACCATCCCAGCACGTTAGCCCAGGGAGGAAACGTGTAGGTGCCATAGTTGGGGGGATTAAATGTTGCAAAGCTCACTACCACCATGAACTAGGAGAATTTCAGGGAGAGAAACCATCACTTAATCAGATAAAATCACATCCCCAAAGACATGCATGCATGCTATGTTAATTTAATACACCAAATCGGGGGTCACCTTCACCAGAGCTGGCCATTCCGGCTATGTGACAGACCGGTTCCTCTATGCACTTATAACGCACGCCCGTTTTGCTGACGGTTGACGAATGACGGGATTTTTGGGGGGTATGCGATATATATTGCGATGTTAAAAATAGAATTTTCACCAGATGACTTGAATAGATTTGTTTGGGTTAGCACGTCCACCTCACAGTTCAGAGGTCGTGGGTTCGATCCCGGCTCCGGCCTCCCTGCATGGAGTTTGCATGTTCTCCCCGTGCCTGCGTGGGTTTTCTCCGGGTACTCCGGTTTCCTCCCACATTCCAAAAACATGCATGGTAAGTTGATTGGACTCTCTAAATTGCCCCTAGGTGTGATTGTGAGTGCGGATGTTTGTCTCTGTGTGCCCTGCGATTGGCTGGCAACCAATTCAGGGTGTCCTCCGCCTACTGCCCGAAGGCAGCTGGGATAGGCTCCAGCACGCCCCGCGACCCTTGTGAGGAGAAGCGGTACAGATAATGGATGGATGGATGGATGTATTTCACACTTCAATGTAAACGGCAGCAAAATATTAAACATATTTTAAACAAACAAATAAAAAGAGCAGGTGCACAAGACCCTTGTGTCATTTAAAAAAATAGAAGAAAATAAAAAACCTCTAAAGCAGCAGCAGAGTTATAAACACATAAAATATAAAAACATTAAAAAGCTAGCGCCTGAGTTGTTTACAAAAATATAACATTAAGATAATAAAAACTTTGTGAAACTGCAGCAAAGTTGTAAAGAAATTAGAACAAAAATATTAAAACTTAAAGTGCAGGTGCATTAGTCCCCTGAGTTGTTCACAAAAATATAACAATAACTAAAACGGTCTGTAAAACATGTTGCATCCGTGATTTGTCGGTGCTGTTTGGACTTAATTTCATAAGGAGTTATGCTGGCGAAAGCGTCCGTAATTGTTTTTCAAGTAGATGAAGTTTCACCTTGGGTCCCATTTCTTAGTTTGAACTGCTCGTACAGGGGCTTGTGACGGCGATTGCGGCAACAACGGTGAGGCACTGTTGGCAAAGGATGTTTTGTTGTTCTGAATCTTCCTTTTTATAGCCGAAATAATTTCATATTTTGGATGTTGAGTTTCTTTTGGGGACTAAATCCACTGCCGCTTCTGCCGCCTCCTCCATGTTGCCTGATAAGAACAGACAGCAGAGTGGAGGGCGAGGGACCGGTGACTGATTGGCAGGAAGGAGGGGGTGAGCGAGACAGGCTGTGTAAGAGCATGGAGTAGCTAGCTGCTTTCTTGAAGCAAAACAAAAGTTTGCGTGATCGAGGAAAAAAAAAAAGTTAAAACATCGCACGTCCTATAATGTGAATATCGCGCAGGCGTCAAAATACACATGCAGGCCTAGTGGGTACTATTTTTTTACCCCCCGGAAAAAGGCCAAATAACGGACGATCAAAAGGTACCCACGCTGCAGATGGATGACAAATAACGGATGCTCAATTTTTAGTAAAATGCCCAGCTCTGACCTTCGCATTAATCAATACCGACATCAGGAGAATATTTAAGATTGAGTAATAACGCTAACGTTTTCAGGTTTTATAAAATAATTATTGCAAAATAACGCAAGGTTATTTTAAGAGGAATCAAAGACTTCCACTTCTGGGTCGTTTAAATGTATACGCTGGTAGAGATTTTTACGGTCTAAAGATGTTCCACACAAGGACATACTTCGCATGCAAAGGGATAAGGTACTAAATGTTAACAGTTAGTTAACAAAACAAAACTGCTATCCCGATTACACATACAAGACAAGTGTATTATTTTTAATTTGACTTGGTGTCAACTATATGGGTGATGCCAGTATTATTATGTCCTAATTGCAACTCAAACTATGCACCATTATCTTGTGATTCTTGATTTTTTTTCTGCTTCCACCCATGCACCACTTTACATGGGAATTACCAGGTTGTTGTTTTTTTTTTTTGGCATCATCCCGCAAATTTTATGTCATATTTATGGCTGGATTTAATGTTTTTACTATGTCAAAATGACTCCTGTGACAAATGTTAGTAATGTTGGCAGAAACGTTGGTGCAAGAGATACTCGCCAGGAGAAAGCAGGGGCTGACAAATTTCCAGCATAGCCTCCAGTATCTGCCTGGCCTGTGACCAATCATCTCCTCGATGTCATCACTGAAACGGTCCACTCCTGGAACACAAGCAAACACTCCGAATTTATCCAATAACACAGTCTCTGACTAACAGGGATAGCTCATTCACTTTTTATTCCAGCATTATTCTGACATGCTATACTGATATGTGTCTGTATGGATTCAATATGTTCTCATGACACTTTCATAGGAAAATATATTAACATTATCTTACTTGGACTTTGTCAGAACCATGTACATTGTGCCGGAGCTTAGAGGAATTTCAGTTTAGGGGTTTGGCGGATGCCTTAACTACTTAATTACTTGTACCAAAGGTGTAACCTATTTATATGAACACAATATGTAATATGGTAAATTATAATAAAATCACACATTAATTGCAGTCCCTTCAGTACATGTTCAACCCAACTACCCCTCTTCACTTCATTCTTAATACACGGCATGCCATACAGTATCGTCGGTCTACCAAATACAGTACCTTTGAAAGAAATCTTTCTGACTTAATGTTTTCTAAAAGTGTCTCAATATTTTAAACCATACCATTTTTAATTGTATAAAAAAATACAATTAAAAGTTATAATGCAATACAATAACAGTTCACTTTTCAGAGCTTTCCTCCCCAGAAGGCATCTCTTGCTGCTAAGGTTTTTATTAAGATGGACACCAGAACGAAAGACCACAGTGGCCAGGGTTGAAAGGTTCTGGTTAAAGCTATGAGGAAAGGAAAAAAGGGCTCACGAGGCCTCGGGCTTGATTTATCAGGCCTGCCAAGGTCGAACCCCACCAAAGTGGGCCAATATACAGATCCCACTGCCTGAGGCTGAGTTAGTATTCAGTCCTCCAAATGAGCTGAATGGACATTTGAAAAGTAACCCAAGAAGGAAGTTCAAGTCTGTCCTTTTTTCCCGACCTTCAGATTTATTTAATGATAGTTTTTGCATGCTGATGTTTAAAGATTTGGATCAATCAGACAAACACTATTTTAAGTTATACCCCACTGATTCAAAATGTGGTAATCAGGCTTTTTTAAGTGATATAAATCTGAATGGCTGTATCAAAGAACCCACTAAGAACCTAATGAAAATGACAAAAGTAGGCTGTATTATCAATCACGGATGAAAGCATTCAAATTCAATTAAAATACATTTGACAGTTTATTGCTCACTCAAGAAAACCCTGCTCTCTCTTGCAGGTGCAAGAATAACAATATACGGTAGATGTGGAGTACACGATATAACAAGGTGGGTGAACTGTGTAAAATTGAGTACCAAAGGTGAATTGAGGTAATTTCACTTATCAGCCAGTTCAATAGTTTATCACAAACGGAACTTCTTTGTATCACACATGCTGTTAACTAAACTGGACTACCACTGTTGAGCATCAACAAAGTAACACTGGCAGAAGTCAAGTGCCTGGTCCTAACTTTATGATAAAAAAATAATTGTAAATTCAATGGCGTAGTACACAACCAGTCCAAGGTTATTAATGTATATAAATGTAACCTTAATAATTGCACCCATAGCAGCAAATAAATGAATAAATAATAATTTTACGTCTGTATTTCTAAGCATTTAAATAATGCACCTGAACAAATTTTCCTTCAGTAAGTAAGCAGATCTGTATTCATTTCATTCAAATTTTAAAAAGAGAATAAAGCTTATTTCTATTTTATGATTATTGCTATGGACTTCAATGGCATAATACGTTATGGGGTCAGATTTATTTTGAATCATTAGTGAGATTATTATTACTCTGTTTTCAACTTTACTCTTCATCTTTTCTACTTCTTGTTTGTAGTGTATAACACTGGCATATAAAAAATAAGTGAGTCAGTATCGATTGCTATTTCCTGGAGCCTTACAATGGCAGTCACAACATGACAACATGATAAACATCATTTAATAGACAGATTATTCCCCAAGCAGGAGGCACGCTGCGGTGGCCAGAGACTGAAGGGGCGAAAACCATTAGTGTGTGTTGACATTTTTGTTTCTTTACATTTAGACCTAATAGAACTAGGTCACACTGAGTCACATCACATCCATACAGACAGATTTCTCATCAGAGCCCTAATATGACATCAGCATTGCTTGCCACGACAACATGAATCTTTCTTTTCTTCAATCATTCTACCGCTCAGTTTCCCTTACCGTAAAACCATGCAATACCGATAGCTTCAATAAGCACTCCAAACAGAATGGACGTCCCTGCGGCAAAGTGGTCCAAAAGAGTAAACACGTACATCCCACCCTACAATGACAGAGAGACAAACATACAATATCACTTATACTGTAATGATTGATACAGATACAAAGTATTATGCAGATTGGAGATCTAAGTTACATAATTACTAGTCTTCACATTTCATTAGATTATAAGAGTGTCTGAAAACATTTGTGGAAATAAGACCATACCCCCTGAGTAACATAATAGTCTCAGTATGATACTTGCATTTGTAACACAGAAGAGAGAGATGAGGAAGGTGGCAGTCACAATGAAGAGGGTGAACAGCTCTCTGTGCTTGTGGAGGCATTTGAATTCATCAATCAGACCAGTAATGACAGACTCCATCCCACCCATCTAAAAAGTACAGGAGAAGAGGAGAAATGACACAAGAAGTGTCATTTGTACCCTTGCTAAAATGCATGACTATAATAGTATACATACTACATAAAATTCAGCAACCATTAAAACATTTCTATCACTATCATATATATTTTCATCTATCCTGTTCAACTACTTGGTAATGCAGAATGGTACAGTATATAATATGTAAGCATTTTTGTATTGTGGTATTTATTTGAAATGCAGTTGAAAAGAACAAGTTTCACAGAGAGAGAGAACAGCGCAAAAGCAACAAAAAACTTTAATGTTATACATTTGTCTGTCAAGGAAATGCAGTGGCACACCCTCTGAAGAAGGAATGTATCAATTGGGACAGGACAAGACTGGCACTGCATTTAAAGGGAATGAGAGGAGCCGCTTGTATTGGCAGCGAATCAAGTCTGCAGTGCTCACGCCCACAACGGCGCAAAACTTCCTTTATAAATGTGCCACATTGCACCTGCTTACATGGCTCTAAGAGAATACCAAAATTTAGTCAAGCCCGCCTATACATAGATTCAGACCACACCTTGTGCCAGACTTGCACTGGGCACGAAAATAGAGCACCTAGTGTCCAGAGCTGAGGACAAGGCCTCACCCATCTGAAAGGGTTGCACTGGCCTGGTTGCCAAATTCCGTGGTTACCCGGTCAAAATGTTACCACCCATGCTCAGTGACCTACGGCAATCTGCCAGTCCCACCAAGGCGCCGTCACCAGACACCCAGAAGCAGGACACATGGAAGCAACCAGCAATCAACCCAGAACACACTCACCAGGAGAGAAAAAGGCCCCGAACCCCACGTACAAAGTTCCCCTAAAGATCTCCAAGCACCTGTCCCGGAGCATGGGAGGCGCCGACCCCCAAAACAGGCTCAAAGGATGGCGGGAGAACCCACACCCACCAGGCAGGGTAAAGGGCAGAGGAAAGAGGATAAGGCCGCCCTTTACTCCAAGACTGTGGCTGGAACACGGCAGTCGGCACCCCCTCAGCACCCAGGGGCCCGGAGTGGATACGACACCAGAAGGAAAACACAGGCACAAGACCACCTGGGAGGAGGTGGAGGAGGAACGAGCCCTGCACTCCAGTGGCACATAACGCAAGTCCTGAGCCAAGATGATAGAAGCTGGAATCTGATAAACAGTGGAATACACTCAAAATGTACAGTACCTTACAAAGTCTGTCCATTCCAGAATTGGTTGCAATTCTCCACAGTGCCAGTAAATAGCGCTGTGGCACCATCAACAGACAGAGACTAGTGACTAGTCACATGTTTCCAGCTTGTGTTCCTCTCTCATCATAGCTAAACAGATTTAGAGTAGATTAGAGCAGGCAAAAAAGAACGTCAAAGTGGCGACCATGTTGGCAGGGGGAACGTTCCCATCAAAACACTGGCTAAATTTACACAGACACATTTATTTGGATTAAAAGCCTGATGGGAATAAAGATGCTTCATGTACACACACCATTCGGAATATTCTGATCAAGCCCATTCAGATCAAGATTTTATTCCGAACCAGAGGGCTGGTTTATGTCGATTTATAATCCGATCGGTGTGCATGAAAACACCTATTCTGAAATTTCGGAACAAACCGCCTTTACCGCGCATGTCTGTGACGTCAGTATACTTGTTTCTGTTATTTGCGCAAGCTAGCAGAAGCCGAGCCAGCGAAAGATATGGTGAGCACAATACTCAACTGGTACATTTGCAGCTTCATTAGCTTTTAAAAAAATATTTAATATAAACAATGTTGTACTAATCTGGGCATTTATAGGCTACATATTGTATTGGGTGTATTTAGGCCTCGAAAAAATGGACCTCGATGTAACTGACAGTCGGCTGTAATGGATGAGACTTTCCCCCAATTAGTCTGTTAAATGGCGGTTCCTCTGTATTTATTATGACAATTAGTTGTAGGCAGAACATATGGAACATATTGTATTATGCTGTCAGATGTAGGAAGGTGAATACTGACAGCACTGTCGATGCCCAGTGTCAGCAGCATGATGAAGAAGATTACTGCCCACACTGATGACCCAGGCAATGTGGCAATGGCTTCTGGGTAAATAACAAACACCAACCCAGCCCCTAAAAAGCAGAAATAAACACATCATTATAAGTAAATGAGTACTTTAAAGAGATTAATTATTATATGTAGTTAACATCCATTATAATACAAACATGACTATGGATTGGTCACAGGGGTCTTTTTAGATTTTTTTATTGATTTTTTATTAGTTGAAGTAGCTACCGCATGTAGTGCCACTTCAACTGCACTGTCCTACACTTAAATTCACAACAGTGATTACACTTGGACTATCTGAGATCCAGAAGAAGAGCTGTATCAAGGAAAGGCAGTGGTGTAAAATGTATCTAATTTAGAGGTCATACTGGTACAGTATCTTTCTTTTCTAGTAACTAAAGAAAATAAATTAGAAGCAAACAGTATGGAACAGGATTTTAAATCAATACCTCTTTGACAGCGTCCGTCAACACAAGGCATTAATATGTTTTTAAGGCAGAACTTCTAAAACATTGCTTGTATTGGATCCTATTAGATTGTGCATGCATACTCAGAGTTTGGTTTATATTGCAACCCGAGTCAATTTATGTAGATTTGTTTGGTAACGCTTATCGTTATACTCTTTAAAGAAGCTAAATTACGTACAAAGTAAAATACAGTTTATCATGTAATTGTGCTGGTACGTATTACACACACAGTAAAAATAGTGGCCTTTTGTGTCAGCACCATGGACAGCTCCGATAAACTGTTGACAAATTGCAGACATAGTGGCAGCAAAAGTCTGTAACTTGTAGGACTGTACAATTAATCAAAATTCAATTACAATTACGATTATTACAGTCCACAATTACAAAATGGGCATAATCGTAAAAAAATATTAACTCATTCACTGCGATTGACAAATTTACTTCACAGTCCAGCCATTCAATCCCATTTATATTTTTTTCAATTTTTTTTCAAATATTAGGATAAAGGAGGATCAGAAAATATCTGGCAGTGAATGAGTTGATATGCATTTGTATCCAACACAATATGTTTGTTTACACACAAGGAAATCATACTTGAATTTATACATTTGCACCTTTTTTATTTTATCATAACTAATTTTATAAATTTTCTTTGGTCCAAAAGGTACTTACATAATTATAGTGTTTCAAATTCCTTGTTTTGTACCAAGAAGTAAATGATCGTTTGGATAATTGTGATTTCAATTATTACCCGAATGATCATGATTAATATTTTTTTTCATAATTGAGCAGCCCGAAGTTCAGACACATAATCAACATATCACCAACACGCAGACTTAGAAACACGGCGGCTATATTATCAGAAGAGCTCAGCGGGTTTCACGCCTGCTTTGATCAAGACACTGAACCAGCCGTTTTAAATAATACTTTCACAATTAA